>NC_090941.1:1029919415-1030533998 GCF_040938575.1 Ambystoma mexicanum | reverse complement strand
ACATGAAAAAGGAAAACAGAAAGATGGAATTGGAATGGAGGAAAGAATACAACCCAGGGAAAAAACACTGCACCAGAAACAAGTCAGTGCATACAAGAATGAAATTAAAAAGGCAAAGAAAAGACATTACGATGACAGAATCAAAAATGCCACCAACACACAAAAAGAAATGTTTAGCATCATTAAATAAACGAGAAACCCACCAGGCTGTGATAACACCCCAACCCCCTCAGAAAAACTATGCAACGACCTGGCAGATCACTTCAAAAAAAAAATCAACGACATCCGTCAAACCATACAAAAGCGACCAACCAACCACAACATACAACCCAACGAACCACAACACAAACTCTGAAACTTTCCTGAAATATCAGCAGAGGCATTCGCAATGCTGGTTAAACGAAGCAAGAAAGCGGGATCACCCATGGACCCATGTCCCCCAGACATCTACAAATCAATCCTTGCGCAAGGATCGCCAGCAGAACACTACAGAAACCTTCTAAATCTATCACTATCAACAGGACTGTACCGAAGATCTTCAAATCAGCATACATCAAGCCACTCTTAAAAAACACAAGTGGTGACGTAGATGACCTTCCCAACTACAGACCGATCTCTAACATCCCCTACCCAGGGAAACGTCTATAAACCTATGTATATAAACTAACCCAAGAACACGTAGAAAAACACCACCTGCTGGACCAAACTCAAATCGGTTTCAGACCAGCGAGAGGAACGGAAACAGCACTACTATCCATCTGGGGTGACCTCAAAACTAACGCAGACTCAAACCCAACCTCAGCCCTTATTCTGCTCGACCTCTCCGCAGCCTTTGACACAGTTAGCCACGACACCCTGACCAAAAGACTAGAAAACATAGGCATAACAGACACAGCACTATGCTGGACCAAATCATTCCTAACAGACAGAACAGAAACCGTATGGATAAAACCTTTCAAATCCACTCCACGAGTTAACGACTGTGGAGTACCACAAGGATCCTCACTATCTCCACTATATATCTACATCTACCAGACTCCGGTCATCAGAATCTTCAAAAAATACAACATTACATGTTACAACTACGCAGATGACACTCAGATCATATACAAAATCAAAAACACTGATGCCGCCCATTCAACCCTTACCGACTGTCTAAAAGAAGTCTTCGACTGGATGGATGCCAACAACCTGAAAATCAACCCAGGAAAGACAGAAATCATGATCGTATCCAAAGACCAAGAGAACGAAACCACCATCCCATGGCCTACGGAAATGGGAAACGCACCAACACCATCGAAGGTAGTAAAAAATCTGGGAGTCCTAATGGACAACAACCTAACCCTGGAGCCACAAATAAATGCAACAGTGAAGAAATGCTTTTTCCTCCTCCAGAAGGCAAGAAGAATTCTACCTTTCCTCTCCTTCGCGCACAAAACACTCACTATCGTCGCCCTAATCATGTCTAAAATAGACTATGCAAACAGCCTCTACCTCAGAATACCTGAATACCTCCTGAAGAAAATGCAACGGATCCAAAATGCAGCAGCAAGACTACTCCTCAAACTATCCAGAAGAGATTGCATCACTCCAGCCCTAAAAACCCTACACTGGCTCCCAGTTAAACATCGCATCACCTTCAAAACAATGTGCATAACGCACAAGGCAATCAATGGACAAGGAGCAGAATTCCTACAAAAGAAAATAACAGTCTACAAACCAACGAGACCGCTCCGATCGAGCAACGAAACCCGCCTGGAACTCAAACCATACCTCAAGAAAAAACTTGGAGGCACCTCCTTCTACCACTTAGCCGCAAAAACCTGGAACAACATCCCAAAGGAAATAAGAAACACTGAAAATCACCTAAAATTCAGGAAATCACTAAAAACCTGGCTCTTCAACACCACAGACTAAACCTGAAAAACGAAACTGGTAAAAAGGATAACTAAACCGAAAAGACACGGACATCCCTGACCAGGGAGAGTAAAGCCCACGGCAGCTGGACGGGTGACATCGGATAGACAGGAACACAGGCGGCACACACGGAGACTGAGTCAATTAACCCAGACAATCCCACCAACTCTTTCGCCCGCACCGTAATTTAATTACCGACAGGTACCACGTTGGTGTGGAATTATCGAGACATTGACAATCCCCCACTACCTGAGAGGTTGTCATTAGCAGATGCACTGGCCACTAGAGTCTAAATGGAGGATAAGGGGAGCCATGAGAGAGCATGTTAGAGGTGGGGGCCAGAGGATTAAGGAACCAGTAGGCCAGTCAGACCCAGATCAGGACAGAGCCGCAACAGGGGAGACTACGCAAGCCGAGCGCTTCAATTCAGGATAGAGATGCAAACTAACCAACTCGACTAATAACTTCCGTTTCTGCATACACCTCTCAAACTCCAAACCAAACACAACCAAAACCTACAGCACAACAAACCGCACAAACTTCACTACATTGCTACAACAAAAACACACATAGCATTACACAACAGTACACAATGACTACCGGCCGCAAACACCCCAGGCCCAGCCAACGGACCCACCGGGCTGAGGCCGCCAACAGCACATCACTGCTCTCTTGCATTTTTCCTGCTTCCTCCCACTAACTCAACCCCCCTCTTCCTTTTCCGAGCCGCCAGAGCGCCAAGGGACCACTATGGTGGTGATAGTGCGCGGTACAAATGTCCTTTAACATTAACATTAACGACAAAACACAGGCACCGTTTAACATCTGAGTCCTGTTCTATCCGCAACAGCTCTGTAGGTCAGCCAGGTCGAGTCAACATAGCCCGAAATTTCAGATTGTGGGGGAGAGGGCTGAAGCCCAGTTCGATCAATGGTGTTGCACCACTGGTTGTATTTAATGTGAGGATTACTTATTGATAATCTTCATTACTCCTAGCCATATTCGTTTTGTATGAGGCGCTTTGCCTCATACACAAGTACTAGGATGAGGTAGCAGGACATGGAGGTAATGCCTGGCTTAGTTACCAGTAATCTTCATTACTCCTAGTCCCACTCTTCTTGATCCCAGTGCTTACCTATGAGGCAAGGTGCCTGGGCTGAAGAGCTGATTTTGAGGGTTGAGGCAGTGTGTGGGAGGGAGAAGGGGTGTGTGGGGGGCTGGAGGGTGAAGTTTGTGTGATAAATCATAATTGGGGTCCATGTCCAGCCTAAGCAGGCATGATATGTGATATTAGTGGCTAGAGAGGCATTTTGGTGAAGCCAGTCTAGTCATTTCTTAGTTTGGCTTGACTTCTTTTTAACTGGGCATCTCTGATAAAGCAGTCCTGCTAAGTTTAATTACCTGGCTAGACTGGCATTTGGGTGCTGTCCATCTAGCTGCTCCTTACAGTGGCATTGTATAATTTTCTGGGCATCTATGATAAAACAACCATGATAAGTGTTATTGCTTCGACTGGCATTTTGGTGCAACCAGTCAATGTATGTCTGAATGTGACCTGGCATGCTTTACTGTAATGTGTTATTATGTGTCTAGACTGATCTACATTGTGCAGGCAGTTGGCCATGTTTTGGAAAGGCATTTTTAATAGCAAAGCATTCAATTAATTAAAGCATTAATGTTCCTGTTCTCTGTTGGTGACTTGCACGTATTGACATTTTGGATTGGTGTTACCCTACAAAACAAATGAAAACTCTCTGGCTTTTTAGTCAAATATTCTCAGAAAGTGTTCTGTATAAGGCACATATATATCTTTCTCCTAGTGCAGTGTACTCCTGCAGCAGCAGGTTCATGTGCATTGCTCTAGCGCAGTAATCTAGGCCGTCCCAGAGTGTGGCTCTGCCCGTGTTTTGCTGCTGAGCTAGGGCAGGGGGGGGCGAACCTCAGCATGGCTTGCAGGGGGCCCCCAAATATTGTGCTACGCCACTGAAGAGAGGAAGGGGTGTAGGGAAAGGAGAAAAGAGAAAAAGGGTGAGTTTGATCCAGATCAGTTAGGGAGGGGGGCAGGGCGGGAAGAAGTGCTGAAAAAGAGTATCAGTGTAATGTGTCAGGCAAAAAGGTTCCTGCAAAGATCTGTGCTCGTTCGTTAGGGGGTTGCAAGGGTATAAGGACTCAAAAAGCTTCTTGAAAAGAAGTGTCTTAAGCTTTTTCCTGAAACGCTTGTTCTGCTCTTCATTTCTCAGTGTGTCAGGCAAATTGTTCCATATGTCAGCACCCACAGTATTCAGCATCCTACGCCTAAAATTGTTCCTTCTGAACAGCCCCATGATGATTGTCTTGGAGTTCAAGGAACGTAATGGTCCAGTAGGGCGGTGTTTTCTAATTCTGTTCCAGCGGCAAACAGGGCCAGAGCCCCAAAATCCTCGCAGTCCCATAACTTAGTGGTCCCACGATATAATCTAAAAACAGCAGGAGGAGCCAGCTTCCCTGTTCAAGATGCCAAACACTGGAACTCTTTACCCATCCCCCTCAGACACGAACCCTCATTCCTTACGTTTAAAGCCAGTATAAAAAACTGGCTGAGCAACAAGCCTCCTCAGTAAGATGTACTCACCTGCCAATCAGCCTAGTTGCCTTGGCCTAGCCTCCGCAGCTCACTACTGTATTTTCCTTCCTGTGTCTTACTGCTCGACCCACCTGTAACCAGGGTCCATCTGTCATCTGTCGATGATATTCTGTATGCCTCTCTATGACTGTAACCTTTAAGTTTCTCAAGCGCCCAGTTACCTCAGGGTTTGGCGCGCGATACAAATATTAAACAAATACAAAAAAAATGCTGAATGTATAAAGCACAGTGATTTGAAGATGATGTAGGCATAGTAGGCTGCCAGTGAAGAGTTTTTAATTCACGAGTAATGCAGTCTCTGGTCTCTTTTTCTTTGCATTTACTCTATCAGAATTGTCCCTGGGCCTAGAATGAAAGTAACAAATGTTTGTCTCCTGCCCCCTCCTTACCTGTCCCCCGCAGCACTATCTGAAATGTTGTCAGGACTAGTAAGATAGTCGCTTGTTTTGTTCCTCCCCTCCCTTTCTGCACCCCTCTCCCTCACCTTTTGTTTTTGTCCAGCTCTACCAGAAATGTCGTCCATTCCGTTTCTTAGCACTTGCTCTATCTGAAATGTCGCTAGGCTGAGTATGATAGTTATTTCACATTCTTTTGTTCATGGCCTTTAAGAATGTATTTGTATTTTCCCCTTGTTCCCTCGCTTGTCATGAAGCGCCTTGAAACACATTGTGTATAGGCGCTATATAAATAAACCATCATATCATATCAGCCCTAGTATCCATCTCGCTGCCTTGTTTGGGGCGAATTGGATCTGAAGGAAAGTCCTTTAGAGAGGCTTACATGGAGAATGCTAAAGTAGGCTAACCAGGAAAGGATGAATGCCCTAATCACTTTCACTTCATGCACAGTGTCAGTAGAAAGGAGAATGCACTTCAGGACATATAAATGGAAATGTGATTTATTAAGTAGGTCTTATGGGGATGACCTCACTGTAAATGGGTCAGACATATGGAGCAAATGATTGCTGTGGCCACCTTTACATCTTGGCAGCATGTGATTTAGAAATATGACCACACCCTACATCACCGATTCCCCGTAAGTAAAGGCTGTTTGACACTTGCAGAAGTCTGCAGGCATGAGTGCTGTGATTGTGGTTGTGGTGATGGTGGATGTATCCGTTGTGTTAGTGTGTGCTGTGGGGATGTCCATGGTGGTCAAGTTATTTTGTGTTTAAGGGGTGGGAGTCCGTTTGGGGCCTTATTTAAGTTTACGTTTCTTATGCATAGAAGTGGGTATAGTGTTGGTTAGCCATTCTAGAAGAGAGAGAGAAAAAGAGAGAGAGAGAGAGAGAAAAAGAGAGAGAAAGAGAGACTGTGTGTGTGTGCATGCTGTGTTTGTGTGTGTGTGTGTATGTATGTTGTGTGTGTGTGCGTGCATGTAATGTGTGTGTGTGTGTGTGTGTGATCTGTGTTCTTTGGAGTATGTGTTCATCATGGATTTCAGTGGGGTGAGGGGTGTTCTTGGCTAAGGGCGCAGAAAGCTGAGGGATATATTTTAAGCTTTAGTTGAAATGATATTTCTGTTTGGCCACCTGCATTTAAAGTAATAATTAGTTGCACTTACCAGACTCGTAGTGCACTGAAGATGAGACCAAGGATAAGACCTCCACTATGGCATGCTGGCTTATAGTAGCCTCAAGATTTTCAGTGCTGCAAGCGCTCTAAGGTGCACATAAACATGGATCTGTAACAATGTGTTGTGTTGTTAACTGAAGCAGTGTACATGTTCATTTGTTGCATGTGTTTCTTTTGGAAATACTGACACTTTGTTTAGTTCAAAATAATCCTACTTAATGTACCAATTTTGCATTTTGCTTACTCTAGTTCTTGGTTTCATACCTTCTGTTTTATTTTAAGGTTTACAACTTCTCAGTAGGTAGGGTTTTTTAGTTGTAATGTGCTATTACCAGCTTCACTTGTTGCCAGTGATATAGCCTTTTGTGCTGCAGTGGGCCAAATGTAATCCTCTATGTGTTGGCCATGATGCACATGTGAAGCTTGTTCTGTAAATAAATTTACATATCTAGTTAATTGTCAGTGTTGTAAAGGTACCTTTTCAGTGTCACAAAATGTGACTAACACAGTTTATGTTTTTAATGAGCACAGTTAACGTCTTCAACTAACAAGATTTTCTAGCGCACATAATTAAGTTGCACTGCATGGTTTAGCACTTTTATATTTTTTGGCACAGGTGAACTTCTCCAGTTGCTCACTGAACGGAATGATTGGCACGATGGTTTTTCACCTTGCAGCTTTAACATTTCACAAGGCCTTTGAGCTGTAGTAGTGTTTTGGTGTTGTATTGACTTGGCACCTCTGTTTGGCGCACCTCCTCTCGCAGCTTGGTACTTGCTTAGATCATGCATAAGTTCAATAATATGATATGATATGGTAAAAAGGGAGAGAGGAGGCGAGGAGAGAACAGAGAGTAAGCTGTCAAAAAGAGTGTAGAAGAAAGAGGAGAGTGAATACAATTGCAGAAGTCAGTAGTAACACATAACGTTGCAGGATACAAGATGAAGATGGGAACAGCATGATTCAGGGCCACCATGAGTACAAGATGCAAAGGAAGTCCAGCATGAGAGTTGAGAAAGGGTGATGCACCGTGAATCAATGAAGTCCATAAAAGTAAAATCCAACATTGGCCACAAGACGGTGATGGTGAAACGAGAATGCATCAGGACAGACTCCTGTGTGCGGGAAGGGGGGAAAGGGGAACAACATGGGGGGACCAGAGAGGGTGGGGATGACCTGTGGGGACAGAGGGTGTAAACACATGTTTGTGCATGCTTACCTGCTGTCTTGGCAGGGGGTCGGACCCTGGATCCTCCTGGTCTGAACAGATCCAAACAGGAATTGCCCTTTTCTTTGACTGCCCTTCGCTTTGGACGCCCGGACGAGAGACACCCTTGATCTAAGAGTTAAGAGCAGGAAGGAAGAGGCAGGGCTAAGAAGGTGGGCGGGGTTTAGGCCAGGTGACCTAGATCCACTTACACCTGCTCCCCAGCTGCAAAGGAAAAGAGGCTGGAGGGCTCCTTAAGAAGGGAAAAGAGCGGCAAGCGGGAAGGCACCAGGTGGGCGGGGCTTGCTAAGTGGTGAAAAAGAGCGGCAACCAGGAAGCCACCAGGTGGGCGGGGCTTAGGCCAGGTGACCTAGATCCACATACACCTGCTCCCCAGCTGCAAAGAAAAAGAGGCTGGAGGGCTCCTTAAGTAGGGAAAAGAGCGGCAAGCAGGAAGGCACCAGGTCGGCGCGGCTTGCTAAGTGGGGAAAAAGAGCGGCAACCTCTTAGGAGTCAAACTTGATAGGAGTCAAGGGAAAGTCAGCCATTCCATGACCCACAGCTGTCTTTTTATTTTTTCCTTTTTATCCTTTAAAGTGACAGCGGTACATCACCATTGTGCCGAAACATGTTTCAACTGCACCTCGGTCGTTCTCTAGGCTGGGCTATTGGTATACAGTTAATATCACTATATTCTTGGCAATAACTGCTATACAGAAGAGATTCTGTGGTGCATAGTGTTAATGATTCGTCACACAGTGCACATGTAATCAGAAAAATGAAAACAAAAATTAACATGAATACCATGTTTATGCAAAACCTAAATCCTAATATGGTACAATAATAAGAAGAGGGACATATAGGGTTGGCACCGGGAGGATTGGTAAGGGATAGGAGCTGAGACAAAAAGTAAAGAAAAGAAAAATGAAGGTTTCATTGCTTGTAACTAGTAAGCCATGTATATTAGTAATAAGTTAGCACCTCATCATTTCTGGGTTTAACCCAGGTTTTGCTCCTTAGTAATCTGATAGAAAACAGTGTCCAGAGTGGTGCAAGTGGGCACGTGCCCTTGTCGAGTTTACCATGACCCACATGTGTTGTTTTCGGTTTGAAACTCTTTGTGATTCCCCAATGTTATAGACATCATGTCAGTGATGCATCATGCGCTTGGCGTTTCCCAGTGCTGGTTTGGTCTTTGAAGTGCACCCTAAAAAGTATAGGTGGGTGTCTGTTCCTTGTGATTAAACATGCAGCTGCCACCAAGGACACCAGTTATTCATTACCCTGGTTCACAATCTCATGCGTGGTACTGAAAGCTATTCCTCACCTTGAGCTTTGGTTCATGTCCTTATCTGGGTTGCATATAAGTATCCCAGTGTTTTAGTGTTGGTTCTGTAATTAACGCTCAAAGGCATAGTCAATTGACCGCGATTTAATAGTGTGTGAATTGTGCACACATTCTCAGTTGTTTCCATTTGTTCTCACATTTTCAATCAGTTCCCTTTTTTCACACATCTTCGATTGATTCACTTACCACAAATTTCAACTTTAATGTTTGTGACCTGCTGCATGATGTAAATGGTGGATTCAGCCCTGTCTTTGTGTTGTCTCTACTGTGTTTACAGCTTCTCTTTTTTCCAGAGTTCTCTTCTTCGGATGGCGTCCTGCACTTGTTAATGGCTATTTGTCATCTCCTGGCGTGCCCAGTGTCTCTCAGTAGGGACTATAATGACTAAATGCTGCTTAGAGGGATGTATAGTAATTTTTTAGTTGGGAGTATCACATGTGTTATTAGATGTACTAATCACAATAGTTGCTTGTAATTAAGAAGTGCCTTTTTGTTGACCTTACTAACCCTATTTAGTACTAGAAGGTGATGAAGAGTACTAGAATGAGTAGATCCGCTGTAGTTGATCAAGGGTGAGTTAGGAGGATCCTTCTGTCAGTGAATAGGTTTTTGGGAGATGATGCCCTTCCGTCTCAAAATGTAGTTTGGACAAGAGTGGGTAAGAACCTGGGTAACATAGGCACTGAATTAGTAAAGAGTTAACTGGATAATGTTATTTGTTTTTTTGGAAGAAAATTCAGAGGAGTCTTGTGTCTTAGTGTTGTGGTGATTTTATTATACAGTTCAGCCGACACGTGTTTTGACCCACCTTGGTCTTTTTCAAGACGTGTGTAGGGTGAGTGTGAACATCTATGTAGAAATAGAGTGCTTCGTTAGTAGCCCATGTTGAATAACAGCTGTCCAGCCTGGGTGGCCTCTGCATAAAGATGAGCGGTCTCTGCGATGTTTCGAAATAATCGCCAAGTTCTATATCTATATCTACTTAGACCAATTTTCCTCCATAGTTACCCCCTCCCTCAGGCCCACCTGAATATGTACTGAGCATCTGGCAAGTCAGGTGTTGCCACAAAGGCCCACTTAATTCCACTACCAATGGTTGGGCGGCCTTTCGAGAAAATAGGCATGGATATTGTGGGTCCTTTGGATCCTCAAACCAGCTCAGGGAACAGATATATCTTGGTGGTGGTAGACCACACCACTTGATACCCTGAGGCTGTCCCTCTGAAGAGCATAAAATCCCCTGTGGTTGTGAAGGCTCTCATTGGATATTCTCCCATGTTGGGTACCCAAAGGAAGACGTTTCTGACAGGGGATCAAACTTCATATCAGCGTATATGAAGGCCATGTGGGAAGAGTGTGGAGTCACCTATAGGTTCTCTACATCCTTCCATCCACAAACAAATGGGCTTGTTGAGCAGATCAACAAGACCCTGAAAGGCATTATAGGTGGCTTGGAGTGGACCTGAGGAGAAAATGGGATATTCTCCTGACATGCCTCCTGTTCGCCTACAGGGAGGTGCCACAGAACGGAGTAGGGTTTAGCTCATTTGAGCTTCTGTTTGGACACCCTGTATGAGGTCCCCTCAGCTTAATGAAAGAGGGATGGGAAAGCAAACCCTCATCCCCTACACAAGATCTGGTGAACTATGTATTCGGCCTTCGGTCTAGAATGGCAAAGTACATGGAACAGTCAACCAAGAACCTAAAGGCCAGTCAGGAGCTGATGAAGCACTGGCACGACCAGAAGGCCACAGTGACAGTCTATTCTCCAGGCCAGTGGGTGTGGATTATGGAGCCTACAGGGGGCTCTATTGTGTCACGAAGACAGATGCTCACCCCATTCCTCGGGCAGATGAGCTCATTGACAAGCTTGGTGCTGCCAAGTATATTAGTACATTTCACAAAACAGTGGGGTATTGGCAGGTCGGCTTGACCGATGAAGCGAGAGAGAGGTCAGCATTCTCAACCACGGAAGGACATTATCAGTTCACTGAGATGCCCTTCGAATTGAAGAATGCCCCTGCCACTTTTCAGCGGATGGTGAACCAGGTTTTGTTGGGTCTGGAAAACTTCAGTGTCGTCTATTTAGACAACACTGCTGTCTTCAGCCACACCTGGGAGGATCACGTATCCCACCTGAAACGAGTGCTTGAGACGCTGCAAAATGCAGGTCTGACTATCAAGACCATGAAGTGCCAGATAGCTCAGGGTACCATCGCTTAACTAGGCCACCTGGTTGGTAGAGGTAAGAAACAACCTCTCAAAGCCAAGGTACAGGCTGTGAAGGATTGGGATATTCCCACCACACAGATGCAGGTTAGAGCCGTTCTAGGTCTCACCGGGCACTACCAGTCGATCATCAAGGGGTATGGGACCATTGCCATGCCCCTGAATGATGTAACTTCCAATAAGATGCCGAAGACAGTAACTTGGAACCCCGCCTGTCAAACCTCCTTTCATGATTTAAAGGATGAATTGTGCAGGGCCCCAGTTCTGAAAGTGCCATACGATGGTAAGGAATTCATTAACCAGACAGACGCCTGTGATTTTGGGATTTGAGCAGTGTTAGCACAGCTGCACTCTGACGGGGTAGAGCAACCTGCCATCTACATTAGCAGGCGGCTTACAAAAAGGGAAAGGAACTGACCTGTCATAGAAAAAGAGGCGTATGCGTTCATGTTGGCTGTAAAGAAGCTGAAACCCTACATCTTTGGGTCTCACTTTATGATCCAGATGGACCACAGGCCTCTGTGATGGTTAATGGCCATGCAAGGGGAGAAACCTAAGCTTTTGTGTTGGGCCATATCCCTAAAGGGATTAGATATGGACAAACAGCACACGCCAGTCTTCCATCATGGAAATGCAGAAGGCCTCAGCTGGTACTTTCGCCTTCATGATGAACCAGACCCTCAGTAGGGTGGTGGTTGACATGTTGAGGCTGGGGGGGCATGTGAGGTATTCGACCATCTGCACGGGGAGTGTGCACTTGCTGGGGCTTTTTGATTTTTTTTTAAATGAAAATGAATGATTGGAGATCAACCTCTGAAAATGTGTGAGGCCATTCCGCACACATTTTCCCTGCTCACTGCATGAAACGCATAGTCACGTGTACTCCGGGAGGACACAGCCAACAGGTGCCGTCCTCCCCTGTCACCTTCAGCTGGAATGTAACAGCCACGGGACATCAAAGCATCTCTTTGCGCCTGATATGTCTGTGGAGTGTCCCGACACAGGGTGGGACACAGCTCCAACACCTGGATCCTAAGTACTTGGACAACAGCAAATGCTCCTTGTCGGAGCACGTTGGAACGCATGACCCATGAACAGCATCCTTTTTCAGCCATTCCCCTACCCGCGGGCACTACCCATGGCTGTATCTGCTAAAGCTTTGTAGGTCCAGCCTATAACTCATCCCCGATATTAAAGAGGGCAAGATGACAGCTATGGAAAGGGCAGGGCCTGTTGTACCTGAGTACAATGAAGGACGCAACATCAAGTTTAGGGAGCTCCTTCCCTTTTGTATCTCCTTAATACACCGTACAAATATGAACCGCCGTTTCCCCTTGGCTGCGCCCCTTTCTTTTAATTTTTTTAATGTTTTATTGTTATAGGTGATTTCATCAACTTTACAATATTTTAATACAAAAACATAAAAACATAATTAATACAATAGAAATAAAATGGCAACATAAAATACATTCATAAAATGTCCTTTTTCATAACTTATAACAGAGATGATCTAAATGAAGATTCACATCGATTTAATTTTGCATTCACAAAGAACAACGCAATTACTCTTTTCTAGCATAGATTCATCGTATAGTACTCTTCATTTCATCGTTCAAGTTATGACATGCAACATCTGTTCCTATGTTCACTTCATCATTGGGTACTACGGAGGCACTCTCAATAAGATGAGGGAGTACATGAAAATTACAATTAAATCAAATGATTGTGTTAGTTTCCTCCAATTACAGTGCGTGCAAAAATCCAACTGTGCCAATCCTGAGAGAGGTTAGTTGCCCATAAAATATAAGCTGCCATAATAACTCTGGGGAAAGTTCTTTATACTCTTTGACAGTCGATTTTAAATATTAGATGCGCATTGCCATAAGTGCTTCACAATTAACAATTAAATGTTGCCATGCTTCATCCTTGCCTTTGATGTTACAGAAACTACAAACATTTTCTTGGCGCTGAATCAATTTTCGTTTGGCCTAAACTTCTTTCGTGTACCATACGTTAAACCACAAACGCAAGAAGTCGGCTCTGTGGCGCGGAGAGGGAGATTTTTGTAAATATAGTTCCATCTCACTATATTTTAGCTAAATGGTTGATTTCTAAAGTCTTGATATTCCAAGCATTTGACTCTTGTCTGAATCCAATCAAATTGGAGCAACTTAGTTTTGGCCCTTGTCGGTTTCTGGATCAGGGCATCCAGTGATATATCCACACTTGTCAATGCATGAATTACTGTCATTCTCCATCTCTGCACAAACATCAGATCTAGACATATGTTTGGCTAAGATACCAATTAGCAGCATTGATTCTGAGGCCATAATACATTTTCTAAATAGTGCCATCACTTGCCACAGATATCTTGCATATAATGACATTAAACCCAATTCATTCCTGATCCACACACCTGGGACACAATTAGGCAACCGCAAGATTAATTTCCAGTATTTGACCTCAAATCTATTCCACACTAGTTAAGATATGACTTTTTTGGTTTCTGAACCATATAAAAGTATTAGAGTCGTCTTTTGCAGATAGAACTTGAGGGCAGGTATAATCGAAAATGTCCCATATTTATTTTGAATTATGACTGCTTGTGAGGTGGACATATTCAATTTAGCCTCCAGGCAAGTCAAGTTCACCTTGTCATCATCATGGGTCTGCAATAGTCACACCCAAATATGTGTATCTATGAACACTTTCCTGTTCTTTATCTTGGAGCGACCACCTGTATTGCTTTATGGGTCACTTATTGTTTCCACTACAGAGCATTATTTTTGTTTTCTCTAGGTTGATAGTGAGAAGATTTTCCTGGACATATGTATCTAATGCATTCAACAAATGTTGTAAGCTCTGAGGTGTTTTTGATATAAGGAAAAAATCTTCAGCATATAATAATGTAGCGACGACCCTCGAAGCCAGTTTAGGTGCATCAGATATGATTCCCTCAAAAGCTCTCTGAATATCTGATATAAAGACATTAAAGAGGGCCGAGGCAAGAATACATCCCTGACTCAACCCTCTTCATGTTTTGATGTAAGGTGTTAAAGTACCCTCAGGATCCACCCTGATTTGGACTTTGGTGTTGGTGTGCGATGCTCGAATCAGACTAACAAGATAAGCAGGACAATCTGCAAGTGTCAACTTCTCAAAGAGCAGCTCTCTTGATACAGAATCGAAGGCTGCCCGCAGATCAACAAAGACAAAATATACTGGTTGTTTGATGGGGGCATAATGTGAAATGATGAATTTAATTACAAGTAAATTGATTGCAGTGCCCATTCCTGTGATGTACCCAGTCTGAAAGAGATCGCGTTGAGAGTTTTGCAATGCCCATAAATGTATATCTTTCAGTATAAACCTCGAGAAAATGTTTCCAGGAGCATTGCGAAGGGCCATCGGTCTGTAATTAGCAGGACAGGACCGATCGGCCTTCTTGAAGATGGGTACTATAACTGAACATCTCCACAAATCAGGGATCATGTTATTGCTCAAGATTTGCTGAAAGACAACATAAAGGATCTTAGCCCATAACTGGGGATGCTGCTTACACATAGAATTGTTCAAGCTATCAGGGCCCGGATTTCAGGAACTACTAGATTTCATTATGTAGAAAAGAATATCATCTTCCAAAATTTCCAAATTCCCATAGCTAATGCAAGGATCTGAAGTCCCCTCATCACAACCATCAGGGCGTTCGTATATCTTGGAGTAGTAGGCAATCCAGTCATGCTGTAGAACTCTGTTGATCTGGACAGCTAACTGTCTCGAATGTAAAGCTACAATCAACAATGACCAGATCTCAGCCGTATTTTTCGAGTGGATAGCGTTCCACGTAACCTCACCATCTGTTTGGTAGAGATTAGCCCTATGCGTACGTAGCCAATTTGTATACTTACATCTGAACGCTCTATTGGTTTTAAACTATGATGACACTTTTAATAAGAGAGCTAGTTTTGTATCTCTACATAGCTCTGCTTTTCGTGCCTGCTCATCAGGGTCAAAAGCATGTTTTGGTTGGTAGTAATTATGAGTGGCAGAGCTAGAGTGAGATTTAAACAATTACAGGGTTGAAGTTTATTGTTCACCAGCCCACATAGTATTTATGGTGGCACTCTAAAAATTGTTTTTCAATAATTTTAAAGGTTTTTCCTTCCACTGAAAACGCATCCTGGCTTTATTTATGCTCAAGATCGGCTGAAATCTATTATGCCTGAAGCTCAAAGGACTTTGATCATGTGACCATTGTGGTGAAAGAGGTTCATGGTCACTATAGGCCTGTGATATGATCTCAAAGGAGATAGTTTGGCTCAAAGTATATCTGTCCATAAAGATATAATCAATGACAGATTCACTTTTACCACACCGCCTAGTACTCTTGTACGGGCAATTCCTCCCAGATGCTCCATTAAGCATAAGAAATTGTCGAGTACTCATAAGGGACAACCACTTCTGACAAGCAAGACTATTTTTTAAATCTCCAGCGAAGATTTTATTAGTGATCTCTGGAGCTTGAGAGGCCATGTCTAAAAGCTGTTCCAATCTCCAAGGAATGTATTGTAGGAAATGACTATGGGATTGCGGTACATATTAGAGCTATCATGCTGCCCTGATATTTAATTCTGACCATCTGTAGGTAACGGGGCAGCCCAAGGAAAGATCTCCAACACCTTATTGCTTGCCACCGCTACCAATAAGCCAGAAGATGGACGACCTTTGCTATTAGACTTGGCTGGCTGTGGAATGATCTCATATCCATTCCACACCGGTTGCTCAATTGGCCAAGTCTCCTGTAATACTATTATGTGGTATAATGATAAGGTTGTCGCACTTGAGCTAAGTAAGTGAGCAGAGCTGCATGTGTTAGAGTTTGCAAATGAAACTGTCCTTGAGTCCTGAGCTTCAGTTAGTTACAGCCTTATATTGTTCGTGTTGCAGGATGGCCTGAGGCTCCTAGTATTTTGATTTTGAGTGCAGATTTTTGGGATTCTTAAGGGAGTACCATTTTTTGTCATCTTCAACAGACCCGTTGTATTTCTGCTTTAGATGATGTAGGATCTTGAGACAGGAACAAAGCCCAGGGCAAACAGTCCCATTTTAGCTTGCCAGATGACATTTCTTACTACGTTAAAGGCCAACCATATTCTCACTATCGAGAGTTCTTTGTCATTCAGAAACTCGACCTGAGTTATATCAGTCGAACTAACGTCCTATAGGCTTGCTATTTCCTCAAAAATGGCCAGCACAGATGCTCTATTCAGATCATACGCAGGAAAGTGAACTGGCCTGCATTTCATTATAAAGCAATAGTTATTTTGACTGGATTTAGGTAGCTGCACAGTTCGATTATCACCTTGGGACTGGATAGCATTACAGTGTCTCACTAAATCAACATCTCTAGAACTATCACAAGCTGTCTGGATGGATGGGGCATTAATCTCATAAGCGGCTTCCGATGCAACAGCAGTTGTTTTATCTGTGTCGGGCCTTGACATGATCTGTTTTGGCAACAGGAGACATTCTTGTAACGATGTCTGTGTCACTGCTCTAATTTGCAGTAGCGTGTCACTAGCCACATTGGAGTCCTTGTTGTTAAGGGAAGTTGAGATTTGAGGATGCTTGTTTTTGGCTACATTATAGTCCTTCAAGTGGGCGGTAGCTGCGTTGGAGCTCTTGGGGGTTGAGACATCCAGTGTCTCAACTATTTTAATTGAAATCTTTCCTGGACCCAAAAGTAGGTCAAATGTGTTGATGTTTGCCCCTTCTTGGGCCCCTGCCACAGCTATGGCCGAAATCAAGTCGTTTAAAGGCACATAGTTCCCAGGACAGGAGGACTTAACTCTAAGAGCTTTGCGCTTATTTTTGACTAGTTGTTTATATTTATTAAGCACCACTTGATTCCCACAAAGTCGAGGCACTGCAACTGAGGTTATCTGTTTAACTTTTGATTTCGATTATGAAACTGCTTTTTTTTAAATTCTTAGTTTTTTTCATTTCACACGAAGATCCAACTGATTTAGCGTTCAATTTAGGTTGAAACATTGGAAATACAGATGGCTTGTAGACTACTTTTTTTGTAGGAATGACTGAATGTTCAGTCACATGTTTGTTTTCATTCACCCAAACTTACAGGTTGCTTGATTCACCCTCTCCACCTGGTCCACCAAGACGGGACAAATGATAGGTGAAAACATGGGTAAAACACCCTTTTTCGGCACTTGCACGGCAGCCTTGTGTACCACCTCAACAGTAGGCATTTGCAGATCTTTCAATTTACAGGTAGTAAATGATTTTCCCCACGCTTCGTGTTTCTTATCAAAATCATTAATCCACAAGATGATGCTATCAATCTGTTTAAATTGGCGTCAAATTTTGTAGTCTAAAGTTTCAAACAATTCAGTGAGTGAGAACATGGTTGTATTCATCGCATCAAGTGCAATTTCAGTCAGAGGTAGTTGATTTGTCGCAGTACCGTGAGGTGACAGGGAGATCCGAGGGGATAATGGGAGGGGTTGAGTTCTTCGTGGTGTGGGTTGAATAAAGGATGAGGAAAGGTTAGCAACTGTGTGGCTGGTTTGATCAAACATACTATGAGATTGATCCATGCTATTATTATGTCTCGTAGAGTGAAGAGAAATGGGAGAAAAGCACGCCGGGACACCAACTGAGGTATACGGTACTCCCCTTGCCTCATGACCAGATGTCAAAAGACTAACCACTGCCCCACCGCTAAACCACAAGCACCTTGATTAGATACATCGGACATTGAAACATGTTTAAGATTACCAACACATGGAGAGTTGGTTATAACAGGCTGGTTACTTAAGTCAACAATCACGGCTTCAATACACGGTACAGCAGATGGAGCACACGTACTAGCCAACATTTGAGTGTCTGTGAGAGAAACACTTACAATGTCTGCCTGAACACCTTGAGCGTTCACTGACTGGATACACCCGGTAAGGCCCTCTTCTGGACGTATGCACCCATTGAATGCAGCCTCGGATCCCTGCAACCGGGGATGACACAAATCTTGTATATCTTCAGCCGCATTCCTTTTATCCAGCATGAAGGAAGATATCCCAGTTAATTTCCTTCTGCTGGCAATCACAGGCAATGCTTTCATCGGAGTTGCTTTGAGTGTGACCGAGACCCGGGAAATAGACACACGGACAGGCATGCCTGATTTCAATGTATATAGCCCGCTTCGCATGAAGGGCACTAGTTTTAAGTATTTGTTTCTTTACAAAGCCCTTCCTCCTAGCACCAAAAACTCTTTAATGGCCTATTCCAATAGAAAAAATGAAAGGGACTTAAGCAAAGTAAAAAGCGGGACTATCGCAGTTCTGCCGGTTTCTCGAGCTGCGTGGCTGCGCTGCGAGCAGCGAACAGCAACTTACGGGCAACTTGCTCAGAGCAATCATGCAGGAGCGCGCGGCTTCCCCCTTTTGAGGGATTATGGGTAAAGGGGCGTGTCTAAGCTTAAAAGTATAAGAAACATTCTAGATTAGGCTTTCAAAAACACATTAGTGTACAGTTACTCAATGTAAGGCTTTCAAATGAAGTCCAATGTCCATTAATGTACACCAAATGATGAACAGAAGCCAAAATATATGCGTTGAGCAGAATCATGTTCGAAAGTCTCCAGCCGTACAGCAACTTACGGGCAACTTGCTCGGAACTCCGACCCTTTCTCCTCCTCCCAATTCCTTCTCTGCTTTCCTCGCCCGGCTTGAAGGCACAGTAGTCTCCAACACCACCCCCGGACTTATGTTCAAAAGTCCTGGTTTAACATTCTTCTACCAGTCGGGTGGGCCGCTTAATGATCTGCTGGGGGCGGCGTCCTCCTTCTTCGGTGTCCTTAACGGTTCGCCCTTCATCCTGCTTTTTTCCGCTTTCTCTTGCTCTGGCTGGGGGCAACCATGAAACATCATATGGTTCTGGCCATTTTGGTTCTGGGTCTGCTATTGGTGTGATCTCTTGATAAAGTGTTTGAACTGCGGGCATTCCTTGTGACCTCTTGTTGTGCGTTCTGCGATGTAAACATGGTCCCTTTTACGGCCACTACTGTAAGGGGTCTCGGTGAGCAGCGGGTGTCCGTTTTTCTGCCCATTGGTTGTCCTACTAGGACCTCCTCGCTGACCGCAAATTCCTTAGGCACTGTGTAAAGATGCGAGTCACGCACATATGAGGCCGGAAGCTTAAATGATTTAGGCACGTTTACTTATTAATTGTGCAAGATACAGATGTAAGATTACAACTCAGGAAAGAGCGTAGAGACATCCACCATCCCAGCTGGCATCCAATGGTCACCAAAGAAACCTTCCCCACACAACATTCCATGCTCACATAACGTTCCAAAAAGATGACCTCACACACTAACAGACTTGAACAATTGTGCCATTAAATTACACACTGCGCTCCGTCGACAGTCGGTTTCTTGTTTGGCGTGCTCTTTCCTCTTTGATTCTCTCGTAGTTATGTCTCCATCTGGTTTTTCAGGGTTAGTCGAGTTTCTCACCAGCCTGGTCTGCACCCAGTAGCGCATCATTATTTCGGCCAGTGTTTTGCCAGTTGCTTCGTGAGGGGTATTCCAGTAATCTCGGAGCATTCTGCACAGTGTATGGTGAGGTTTCATGGCTTCAACATAAGCCCCCTGGATAGTATTTTTGATGGATGCCATGAACCGCTCTGCCATCCCATTGGCTTGTGGCCATCTGGGGGTGATCTGTTGGTGGTGAAATCCCATGTTTTTCTCAAATGCGGCAAAGTCGTGACTGCTGAATCGGGGTCCGTTGTCGGATTTGATTGTGTGGGGTATGCCCCATTCATTGAACACTTTGTCAAATGTGACAGCGACCTGTGTATACGCCATTGTGACTATCTTTTTGATGATAGGGAATCTTGAGTATTCATCTATGAATACTAGCAGGTAGTCTCCTGAGTCCGTCGGGCTGTAGATATCAACAGCCATGCAGTCCCATGGTCTGTCCAGGATCTGTGTGGGTTGTAGCGGTATGGCCGTCTCCTCTCTTGTGGTGCATTGGCAAGCCAGGCAGTTCTTGATCCATTTCTCTACGAGGGTGTCCATGAAAGGAAACTAGACGTGGCACCTCAGAAGTTTCTCTGTGTTATCTGCCCCCCCCCTGTGTCATTTGTGAGATGCTTTTATGACCTCCGCCCTGAGTGCGGGAGGGATGACTAGCTTACATATCCTCATCAGTATTAAATTGTCCTTGAGGGCTAACTCGATGTGGATTTTGGCCAGCATATCGATTTTGTGTCTGCTTGCCCCTGGCTGACTTGCGAGTTGTCGGCGATAGTTTCTCCACTTGTTGTTGGTGGTCAATGTTACTGCCAGTGTCATGGATGCGTCGGCTGCTGATGCCGAAGCAACTGTCTCGAGTGAAAGTGCCGGTGGTAGTGTGTTCATTGTGACATAGTTGAGGTATTCTATGTCTCCTTTTCATATTATTTGGTTCCCCGCAGGGTGGCGTGAGATGTAGTCTGCAGGGTTTTGGTCCCCCCCGGGTCTGTGGATGATTGAGTAGTCATATTCTTGCAGGCGTATGCCCCAACTCCCTGTCCTCGGTGGCATTTTGGTCCTGAGATTCCCGAAGAGTGAACTTCTTCCCTATGACGAAGTCGTGGAAATGTTCACATGCCCAGACTGCTGCTAGGCTCTCTTTTTTGGGCTGCGAGTATGCTGTTTCCGTGGACGAGAAGGCTCTACTCGCATACCCCACTATGTGTCTGGGATGTGTATCTTCTCCACTGGTCTGGGCAAGTATGGCTCCAAGTCCAACCAAGCTGGCTTCCATGATGATCTCTGTGTGCCAGGTGAGGTCAAAGTAGGCAAGGTGTTTAGAGTCTGCCAGCACTTGCTTGACGTTGTCGAATGCACCCTGGCATTAATCGGTCCACTGAAACGCTGTGTCTTTCTGTAAGAGGCATTGTAGGGGTTCCACGTGTGTCACATAGTGCAGGATTTATCGAGCGCAGTATCCTGCCATTCCGAGGAATGACCGTATGTCTGCCACCTGTCGAGGTGCTTGGAGGTTCGTGATGATAATCACTTTATCTGGGACAGGTGTCATAGCTACATCCGAGAAGACGTGCCTGAAAAATCTGAGCCATTCTTATTGAATCTGCATTTTTCTATCTTCAGTGTGAGCCCAGCGCTCTGTAGCGGCTGGCATGTGGGTAGGAGCGTGGTGTCCTGTTTCTCCTGTGTAGCTCTGAAGACTTGGATGTCATTGCTGTAGTTCAGCGCAGATTTTATCGGGCGGATGACTTGCCTGATGGCCTCCTGAAATATCTCAGCTGCTGAGGAGATGCCGAAATTCAGGCGTCAGTATTGGAACAGGCCTTTGTGAGTCGAGAACGTGGTGATGACTCTCGACTCCGGGTTAAGTTCCATCTGGTGGTATCCCTGCACCAGTGCGAGTTTCCGAAATGCGGTTGCCCGGTTTAACTGTAATTGCAATTTTTGTAATGGGTTATTTAGAATGCACTTAATTCCCAGAGGTTTCTAAGCACGGACCCAGGGATCGAACCTGTGTTGCTTAGCGTCGTCTTGCTTCCAAGGTGAGCACGTTGCCCCTGAGATATCCTCCCGAGACTACCATGTCCTTGATACACGGATCGGGGTGCTGTTCCAGGTAAGTGGCGGTATTGGCAATTCTCATATCGACGCATAGTGGTATACTTCCACCCTCCTTGGGGACAATCACGAGTGGAGAAACCCATGGGGTGGGTCCTGTGGCTGGCTCTATGATACAATTTTTTAGCAGCTGGTCTTGTTCCTGCGACACTGCTTTCTGCAGATGAAATCCGACTCTCCTGGGGGGATGGGTCACACTGTCTCATCGATGTGCAGTTTGATCAGCACGTTCTTCAGTTTTCCGAGTCCTTTACACAGGTCTGGAAACTTTGACTGGATGATCTCTTTTGAAATCGGGTGATCCCCAGCATACGTGTCATTCACTGCATAAACTGTTTCTGTCAGTGTCTCAGTAGATTGAATTACTTCACAGTTTTGATAGTGGATGTCTTTCAGTCCTAGCTGGCTCGCTGTGTGGTAACTCAACAGGTAGCGACCTTTGGTGGGGCTCCGAATCATGTGGATGAAGGTGTTGACTGTTGTGTGCCAGCATGCTCAAATTGTCCTACGGAGTGTAGTGGCTGGGTGGCTTCCCACTGGAAGATTCTCGATGATGACTTTGTGAGGGACAGTTTCTTGGGCATTATCAGGCATTCTTGTTCCCCCATTATGTTGACTGTTGCGCCCGAGTCTACCAAGAAGCAGTAATGTCTGTTCCCTAGGTTGACGGTGATCCTAGGCGCTTCCTTCACTTCCTGATCATCCTCGAAGGAGATTGCCGTATTCATCCACTTGAGCGCGGCCATAGACATAGGCGTAGTCGTATGAAAAACCTGGTTTGTTGCTGCTGCTGGTCTCCAGGGTACTGATACTGATCTGGGGTTTCATCATATTCATCCCCAAACTGTGTGCTTAAATCAAATTGATCATAGTTTTGCTCTGGGTCCTGACATGTCACCTCGTCCATGGCTCTTGCAAATTGCTGCTTACTCTGAAACTGTGATGGCCGGGGGCATGGTGCGTAGTGTGGCTTTTGAAATGTTCTGTTGAAATTTCTGCCTTGGAGTGGAGGGTTCATCCTTGGGGTGGGGAATGACTTCCCTTCCCGACAGAGGGACTGGAAGTGCCCTTCTTTTCCACAGTTTGAACATTTTTGGGTGAGCGCTGGGCAAGTTCCCGAGTGTGGGAAGTTTATCCAGCACTGATAGCATTGTCTTTGAGTTCATTGGAATGTTTGGTTGCATGGTCTTCCTGTGGGAGGTCGCCGCTCCGAGGTCCGCTGGGGGTGGATTGCTACGATCGATTCACTCCACTCTTCTTTGTCCTTTGGCACGTATTTAATGGATGCCACTTGTGCATCAACTCTCGCAAATATTCTGGCAACTTCGCTTACTTCATCAATGGATAGTAGTTTTTTGAGGAGTTGTTTTCTGAATGTTGGTGAAAGGCAGCCTTCGATTACTCGTAGTCTAATCACCTTTTCTACTGAGAACTCATGAAAACGACAGTGCATGCTACTTAACCTCAGGCGTGTGATGAATTTTTCTATGGTTTTGTCTCTCCTTTGGGAACACTGGTAGCGTTCGTAGTCATGATTGGGTTCGATGATGAGTTTTTTGTTGAGTGCTCATTTGGAGGGATTGTCTTGATGATTGTCTTAATCTCCCCCCCTACAAGGTTGATGAACATGTCACTCAGCGTCGGTGATTGCTCCTCTCCCACTGCCTTGATGAAGTAGTTGAAGTCTTCGACTCATTCAACCCACCTCAGACCTTTGTCACTCTGCAGAACTAGTGTGAATGGGAGAGGCTTTCTGAGCAGTACGGCCTTTTATGTCGAGGCCATGATAGGGCGTTGAGTCCCCTGGTGGGTAGGTGAGCTTGGGCCACTCATGGTCACCCAAGAGTTGTATGGGTGTTGCACCCTCTCTCTCCTGACTGTTTGCGTGTCTCTGGTGGGGTTTAGGTTGCTGAATGAGGGTCTGTAGTGTCCTGACTGATTAGCTGCAATTTCCCTTAATGCCACCAGGCAGCGGTGTGAGGTCTCTCTGTTGCTGTAGACTATCACCCGTGAATTTGCTCCCTTGCAGGTAAGTGGTGTTTCTGCCTCCACAGAGACAAAGCATGTTTTAAACATATATGAATTAAAAAGTATTGTTTTAAATAAGTTCATGATCTCTCAATGTAGATCTTCAGCTGTAGAGTGGGCTGGAGAAGGCAGTGTCCTAAACCTATGAATGTGTTGCTTGTAATAGGGCTAAACGTTCCTACTGCTTACAAGTTTACGGAGAATAAGGCAGTGAAGAGCCTAGGGTGGGTATCCCCATTGTGGTCCAGATCTATAGACATATGCAGTGCCAGGGCCTGGCTTGGGAGAGCTTAAGACCTCCGACTTTGAGGCAGAAGGTAGCACTAGCTGTACTGCCCATCAGGGAGTTCTTATGGCAAAGGTTTGTGATGGCAAGAGCGTGTCAAATTTCTCACCTGGGAGAATGGATTTACATCCTTAACTTTGCGACAGCAGCACAAAACATACAGAGCCAGAGGACAAAAGCCCGCCTGGGCCATTATAAAATAACCCTATGATGGAACCAAAGGCTGGGATCAATTTGCAGATGGCCCATGCCTCCAGTGATTAGCATGGGACTGTGCAATTAAATACCCCTGCATTGGAGTGAAAGATGCATCTAAGCCGGTCAAGTGGCACAGCGAGTAGAGCGCCCGCTTTGACACCCGTGCAGAGCCTGTTAACGCAGGTTCGAATCCCGGCGGGGCCAAACTCAGCCTTTCATCCTTCCGAGGTCGATAAATGAGCACCACACACCGTGGGTAATAATAAGCAGCGCTCAGATACCTGAGGGTTTGTAGCGCTATATAAAAGCCTAATTATTATTATTATTATTATTATTAATGGGCTAAAAGGAGAGTGAAATAGTCATACAGCCTCCTGGGCTCAGAGACAGGGTGGGTGGAAAGCCCAATAGGCGGATGGGTCGATGCATCGTCAGCTTTCAAACGTGTCATTCAGCCCCCTCATGCTCCCCCCAAACTATGAGGCTAGCTCCATCCCTACCTGGAGGGCAGTTCTTGGGTAGATGAGCCAGTTCACGTTGCCACCCCAATCAGGCAGCCAACTATTTTGTGTATTATTATAATGTGGGTGAATGGGTCTTGCCACAGATGTCAGCATTCCCTAATTCTTTCATCACTGTCCATGTGATAGATCTCACTGCTCTCGTAAACCCACACTGTAGGATCTGATCACCTGGCCCCTTTAAGAGATGACCCTGCACTGGACTGGAGGGGTGCACAAGCCAATGCCCCTCGAAAGCCCCATATTCTTAAAATGATCCTCACGTGGGCAAAGGGTGCCCAATGCAAGCTATCAGCAAGCAATGTTCATGTATCAGGGAGTTCTCCATGTTTTTGCCAACATAAAAGTTTCTGAGTTACAAGAGAGCTGTTCGGCCTAGGAAGATGAAAATGGTCAATGTTGTAGCTGCAGGCAATTTCCTATTGGCTGGCGGTATTCGCCTTCCACCGGATCTGGCTTGCTTATCGCGGGCATACGGGGTGTGAGGTGGGGGCACTTTTTCCTACAGGGCATTTTGCATGTTTCTTCTGCTCCCAAGAGCCGCTGCTGAGACCCACTGACAATCACCATTTGTTCACTTTCAAAGTCATTTCCTCTATGTGGGTGGTACAATAACGGACTGTGCTTGAGGCTGCAGACTGGAAAGCCTCAATGCTCGCCTGTGTTATCTGTGCTAGGATTCGACCATGCCCCATGGCGCTGCGAGAAATGCATGGGGCTGGACCTCTTCATAAGGACCCAGTTAGTGATGAACTGGGCTGTGATGCTTTAAATGTGACCACGCTGACATACAGCCATGGCTTTGCAAGGGGAGGGATAGGATGTTTGGAATTCATCAAATGACTTAATATAATCCTGAACAAAGGTCAATGAGATCTGTAGCTCCTGCCAGCTCAAGCAGAATAAGTGTGTGCCATGCATACGATACGTACGTACTATACCTATGCCTGCCGTGGAAATCGCTTTAATAGCTCACATTATACACAACTGAACTCGGCGCCTCCACCCAGCCATCATCCCCCCCACGCCTCTACTCCCAATCACTGAGTCAAAGACTCAATGGTTGCTCGCTTATTTGAGATTCGATATATTGGGGGTCATTACGACCCAGGCGTTAACCAATGGCGCCATTAGCGCCATGGTTAACACCGGAATCCGCCAATGGCGGAATTACCGCCCCATTCCAAGGTTGGCGGGGCGGTAATTCCCCATTCACCATTGGCCCTTCCCCATTCCCATTTTTGCCCCATAAGGCTCAATGGAAATGGGGAAGGCGGTAGTTACGGTACCGCAAATTGCGGTACCGTAATTACCTCCAAGGTCCCTTTGCGGGTCCAATCCTTAACGGCTGGTAAAACCTGCCATTACGGTAGGGACCCGCAAAGGGACCTCGTAATTAGGCGGTAAGGGGTTAAAGGCGGCGCCACCTTTTATGGCACCGTTAACCCCTTACCACCTGGGTCGTAATGAGGCCCATTATCTTTGCTGTGAGAGAAGCATCGTGTAAGAAAACAGCCTGCTGCATGCCGGAGGGGCTTACTGGGGAGTTTGTTGGGTAGGGAGCTGAGGGAATACGCTAACATCACTTACTTATGTAGGGTAGGGTGGTCATGGCACCGAGTAGCAGAGCCACAGCACACAGAGGCACCCAATCCAGTCAAATAACCTGTATGACTAACAGGCGCAGGTATACGCCCCAGTAAATAGCTGTATCACACTGCACGGGGGTGGTCCAAGAGAGAAGCTTCCCAACCTCACAATGCACGGGGGTAGTCCGAGTGAGAAGCCTCCCAACCTCACACTGCACGGGGGTGGTCCAAGTGAGATGCCACCCACCCTCATACTGCTCGGGGTGGTCCAAGTGAGAAGCCACCCACCCTCACACTGCACAGGGGTGGTCCAAGTGAGAAGCTGCCCACCCTCAAACTGCACAGCGGTGGTCCAAGTGAGAAACCTCCCAACCTCACACTGCATGGGGGTGGTCCAAGTGAGAAGCCACCCACCCTCGTACTGCACGGGGTGGTCCAAGTGAGATGCCACCCACCCTCAAACTGCACGGGGTGGTCCAAGTGAGAAACCACCCACCCCGTAGCCTTGTCCTTTATATATAAATGCATTGCTGCTCCTATAGAGGCATGCACTCATTTAGCTTCTGGAGGCTCGTGTTCAATGCGCGCTACTCGCAGGTATCATCGTCTCGAATGACCCAGAAACAGTCTATTAGGTTGATCGGGACATTTCAGTATCTGATGCATGTGTGTGCTTTGGGTGTTTTAAAAGGCTCCGCATACGCAGGCCAAATGGCCAAGACCCAGGATGGGGGCGAGGGGGCATCATTGGGTGGCACTGCAATGAAAGGCCAAAGCAAGGTATTGCCATTACATCTGCAGCTGTCAGTGGGCGAGTGCAGTTTCATGGCACACAAGGAATTGGCACATGTCTAATCTTCAGTGAGACAGAGAATATGCTCATGGGAAGAGTGCCCTGCATGTTGTGTCTCATGTGTTCCTAAAATCCAACAGTACAGCGGACGGAAGAGAACACGCTTCCAGGATACATTCAAGCAAATTACGAAAGACTCAATGGGCTCACTTAATATGTATTGTTTCTATCACACTGGTATATGCACAGTATTCCTTAAATATGGCCATATGCATAACTGGTAGGCATGAATCCACTGTCACGTGTCTCTGTATCAGGGCCGGCAAAGGACTCAGCTGTGCACCTGATGTATTTAAATTAAAAAGAAGTCAAAGGAATACAGCAAGGTGGTTAATAGCTACAGAGTATCATGGGACAGGCAGCCAGCGGGGGGTTGGAAACACAATGTCAGCTGAAAGGCTATTAATCATTCTTTGCCAGGAGGGTGCCAATGATGGGGGAAACTGAATAAGAAAAACAATGAGGTGAATAGAATGTTGCTGGGGAAATCACAAGCCTGATGGCACCAGAAGAGGAAGCCTGCAATGTGGGAACTGAACATGCTTATTGTCCGGAATTAAAGGAGTATGTTTCTGTGCCATAACACTACCTACTATCTACACAGGGCAGCTGCTCCGGGACCCCCAGAATCCTGGGGCCCATTTCCTGCATGTCCTTTCGAGTGCCTACCTCCAGGACACTTCTGAAATACTACTGTCCAGGGTCCATGTGTCGGCAATGTATCAGCTGCAGGCTGCCAGGCCACATGGAGGGAGTGGGGCTACGACACACCTCTACTGGGACAGAACCTCTATGGTTCACTTCAAGCCCCCCACTCACTGTGATGCAACACCTTCCCCTCTCCACACATACACCTCTCTGAAGTCTTCAGTTCCTCTTCCAGAATTCATCCACTTCCATCCCCCCCACATGACCCCTCGCCTGCCCACCTTCTCCACAGCACCTAGCTCCATCAACACTCCTTGTGAGTTGTGATGCCACTTGATGGCTTCTTTCCTAGAAGCCCTCAATCAGCTTTTGGCACCCACTGAAGAGCTAAGTTCATTGGGAGGAACTGATCGTTTCCAGGTAACCCTCCTCTGTCCTTCCCTTTGACTCGTTATCCTTTCTTTTCAAACAGTTTGCTTCTGCCTGAGGTCCTTGGTCCCTCTACTTGTCCACCACCAACTAGAGGTCACTGCTAAGCAGGCCCGGGCCTTTTATGCAGATCTTGCTCCCTGCTGCAGAGCCCAGCCCCTCTGCAGATATGTGATCCCTCTTGCCTGAATTAGTTCCTTCTTCTCACTGGGACACTTCGCTCATCAAGCCCTTGTCCCTCTACACTTTCTACAGTTTCTGACATTTCCTGCAGTCCTCACTTCAGCTATCTCCTCAATCCTCCGCCCCATTTCATCCTCCAGATCACAATTTATAGTGCAGACTCACCCCCACCATGTGTTCTTTGGTCCCTATTGCAGCCCTCAGCCCTGCCTGCTGTCCCTTCTTCAACCCTCATTCCCCTGCTCCACTTGAAGCCTTCAGACCCAGCCCCTCCCTTCTCCCTTTTCCTATCTCCTCCCCTTACTTTCTTCTATGCACTTACTCTATCAGAATTGTCCCTGGACCTAATATGATAGCAACCTCGTCTATTTCCTCCACCCCCCCCCCATTACTGTTTTTTTCCTCCCCAACCCCCCTCCAGCACTATCTGAAATGTCGTCAAGCCTAGTATGACAGTCGCTTGTTTTGTTCCTCCCCTCCCTTTCTGCACCCCTCTCCCTCACCTTTTGTTTTTCTCCAGCTCTACCAGAAATGTCGTCAGGCCTAGAACGGTAACCGCTTGTCTGTTTCTATTTCCTTCCCACTCTCCCCCTCCTTTCCTTATCTATGTCTTAGCTCTTGCACTATCTGAAATGTCGTCAGGCCGAGTACGATAGTTAATTTCACATCCTTACTGTACATGGCCTGTAAGAATGTCATTGTATTTTCCCTTGTTCCCTCCCTTGCCTTGAAGCGCTTTGAAACACATTGTGTATAGGCGCTATATAAATAAACTATCATATCACTTCCTCTTCTGGCTAGACTAGATCAAGGTCACTAGTACAGTAAGTGGCTATACGTGCCATGAGTGGGTCAGGTCACTAGTACCATAAGGGAACACAAGAGACTCACTACCCTCATGATCGGATATGAAAAGGCCAGCACCACTAAAGGTAGGGTCACTGTACAACAAGCGGACACTTGAGGATGCCTTGAACAGTAAGTGGCTATAAGAGAGCACTAGTACCATAAGAGGGTCAGGTCACAAGTCACATAATGGAACACATGAGACTCACTAGCACCATAATTGCGCATATAAGAGGGTCAGTATTACTACAAGGAGGGTACGGCAAGCGGACACTTGAGGCCCACCAGTACAGTAAGTTCCCATAAGAGGCTCACTGGGACTGTAATCGGACATGATGGTCACTAGTACGATACGAGTGTCACAAGAGGGTCACCACTACTGTAAGAGGGTCATTAGTACCATAAGCGAATACAAGTGGTTCACTGGCACCATAGGGCTGAGGGCCGGTAGAGCATGCGTGAAAGCAGTGAGGACCTTCTACAACGTCCAGCTCCCTCCCCCATTCTGTGATGACCGCTCCCTTCTGCTACCCAAAACAATGTTGCTCAGGCGCTCCCACTCACTTTCATCATGCCCTTATACTCCCCCGGTCTGCTGTCTGCCCACTCCAGTCTGCTGTATGCACAGTGTTCTTTGCACTGTCCTACTCCCAGCCCTGCACAGTTCTGGTTCCCTCCTACACAGTGCAGGTGCTATTAACGCATTTCTTTCCGCTTTCCCCTACCCCACGCAAGATTCAAACCCCAATCGCCTGCTTTAATTAAATGAGTACTTATTAACTGTGATGAGAAAGCCCTCTACCTCACCCTCACAAATTAAACCATTAATAGTAATGTTTGGCCACTTCACTCCATAGATTCCCTTCGTCACCTGCCACCTCGGCAATGGAGTGGGCCCTTTTCGGTCTCCTGTGCACACAGCTGTAGGTGTGAGCGGGCTCCAGGCAAGCCAGTGAGGCAGCCCTAGGCAGACGGATCGCTTTTACCGTCCGTATCTGCGCAGAGCTCCAGGGTGCCCTGGCCGCCCTGAGCCGTAGCAGCACATGCACATACCTTTTTGTGTTTTTGTGGTGGATCTGGAACGGACCCCGAATGCAGGTGGCAGCTCTCATGTTGGAGCAATGTCAGCATGGGTGCCTGGGCTGCACCTGACCTGCGCAAGCGCGTATGCAAGCACAGTCAGTCACGTGGGCCGTAGGGCACGTGCGGTTTGTTTAATGCACGGTCCCCCACAAATATGCAGGCATGAGCCATCGGGCTGGCACGCCCCAGGGAGAAATGCAGCAGCCAGTCAACAGCGAATGTCCCAGGCTGGCCTGGATCATGGATGATGTTCGTTCCCATTTTATATCCTTTCACCAAGCAAGAAACGAGGCCCTGTGCCCCCAAGGCCTACTGGGGAAAGTCCCAGTTTCCCGGTGGGCCAGTCCAGCACTGCCTGAGATGCTAGGGCCTGCTGAGGCAGGTAGCTGCCAAAACAAGATCTGCATTCTGGACTTACCGACACTGGAACAATGAAGTCCAAGTGCAAAAAAGACAAGAAGCTGCAGAGGGACGCGGGCAGACCGGTCAGACCGGTGTGATCAGCATTACTGCCAGGGTCCGGAACCGAACATTAACCAAGACCCCTGCCACTGGAGAAGAGGCACATAGGGGGCTGAGAGAAACAAGACCCTGCATGGGTTTAAGAGCTCACCAATATCCGGGGTGGAAGACGCCCAGAGCCCACAGGAGCTAAGAGGTACAAGATCCCATGAGTGGGTATGAGCATGCCGATATCCAGGGAGAGGTGGCCCAAAGCCCACATGGGGCTAAGAGATTAATGACCCGGCTAGGTAGTAAAAGCTCGCCAATGTCCAGGGTGGGAAACGCCCAAAGCCCATAGCTGGCTGAGCGATACAAGACTCTGTCAAGGGGTCAGGGAGCGCCAATTGCTGGGGCAAAAGACACCCAAAGGTCAACATGGGCTGAGAGACACACGACCCTTCAAAGGGGTGAGAGAACACCGTTATCCAGGGCAGACAATGCCCAAAGGCCATGGCAGGCTGAGAGACACCAGACCCTGCCAAGGGAAAAGAGGACTCCCATATCCACGGCTGAACAACCCAATGCACTCAAAGAGGATATCCAAGGTCCGAGATACTACTGGATTGCAGAAGACCTAATCCTGTCGGTGGCTGCAAAGTGGAACAGTAGCGAGCATGAACCTTATAGAAATGGGACATTTTGGCACATCCGGGCTACAGTAGTATTTCCCAGTAGAAGGGGTAAATTGGTGAACCACTGAATGACTTGACCAGAACATTTATTTTGGTTATTCGGGGTTTCCTTTGAATTATTATATCCCAAAAGGAGCTGGAAGACACTTTGAACACTTTATGATGTGGGGGTCAGAAAACCAGCCAGCACCAACCTTGAGAATGGGGAATAACCCTTTGGCTAGGCTGATGCCTAGCCTTCCTTTCTTTCTTTCTTTCTTTCTTTCTTTCTTTCTTTCTTTCTTTCTTTCTTTCTTTCTTTCTTTCTTTCTTTCTTTCTTTCTTCCTTTCTTTCTTCCTCCCTTTCTTTCCGTGTGGAAATAGGTTAGATAGGGTTTGAGTTGTGTTAGATGTCCTCACGAGCACCAGTTTGTTGTTTTTAGACATTAGGGACTAGGTTGGGGGTTTTCTTTGAGTTGATTACTGTTAGCCAAAGGCAATATAAACATTGTTGATCCAAAAAAATACAACAAAAAGAATACAACAGGGTGATACTTTAGTTAGGCTTACAAATTCATTTATTTGCAAGCTTTTGTAATATTCAGATCGTTTCATGGGGTGCAGAAGGACTCGAGCTCTTGGAAAAGCAGAGGAGCTTGTGGATTCGCCTCTGGAAGGCCTTATCTGTGTTTCTGCTTTGTGGTGCCCTCACATAGGGCCATACACTTCAGATGTTACCCCACTCATTCCAGTCTGAAAGCTCTAAACGGGGTACTGCTTGACGTGCCATGGCAGACACTAAACCGTCCCTTCACGCCCAGTGCTTCTATCTCTTGTCTGCTTGCGGGTAGTTTTCAGTACCCCATTTACATCGTTCTGACTGCAATGCCTATGGGAACCCGCTCAAGGGGATGGCTCTTTGTGAAGGAAACACACATCAGAAAGACCAGAGGAGATATTCTGGAGGTGAATCCTTGAGCTGTCCTGCTATTCCAAGAGCCACATCCTTCCTATGACTGATGACATCATCTAATAATAAATGCAGCAGTCTAATCATTGCCTGATGCTTCCTTCTCAGACGTCTAAGTTGTTGTGTCAGACCAAGATGCCCAAGATAATGTTGTAACCGCATACTTAATATGCCTACTATGTATGTAACCGAATGCATAATGATGCTTACTATGTATGTACGTATACTTAATATGCCTACTATGTATGTAACCGAATGCATAATGATGCTTACTATGTATGTAACCGAATACTTAAGATACATGCTATGTATGTAACCTATGCCGTGACACCTAAGGGTTTGGGCGTATAATCAAATGCAATAAATAAATAAATAAAGCGAAGTTTCGGAAATCTTGCAAAGGAATGGGTTTCTTCGCCTAACTAATGTATAGTCCTCTTGTCGTTTAGTTCATGCATTCCACATGCTTGATACGAGAGGACGAGAAACAAAAACAGAGCAGGAAGAAAAGGAGAAATGTCTTCTCAAAACCCTCTCCAACACTAATGTCCTTTTCTGCACATTAGTCAGCTCACACAAACCTGATGCCATGCTTATTTGTTTCAGGTAACTCTGCCAACGTTCACATTAGGCATGAACCCCGGGGCCCTGGATGACCAATACCAAGGATGTGAAGATTTCATGGAGAACCAGATCCTGACCTCGCTGCTGAAGGAAGAGAAACAAAGAGAGCCAGACTTCAGCCAAGCCTGGGACGCCGCCACACTGGCCTGGCCGGAAAAGAAAAGTTCTCTTGTGTCGCTCCCCGAAGGCTTCAAGAACAACCATGGGATTGCGCTCATGGCCTACGCAAACATGGGCACCTCTCTGCGCAAACGTTTTAACACAGCTATACATGAGTATCGGGCGCCCTCGAAGGATTTCCCCTTCAAAACCCTCCATTTCTATCTGACCACAGCTCTGAAGCTCTTGCACATTAACTGTAGGGGTATTCCGCGCAGGGCCTTCCGGGCATTTAGCGATGTGCTGTTTGAACGCCCCGACACCTTTGCCCAGAATATAAGATTTGGACAGTTTGCTACAGCGTTTTTGGACTTAAATGTGGCCAAGAAGTTTGGGGGTTCTTCTTTCTTCGTCGTCAGCACATGCTACGGGGTAGAAATTCAGAATTTCTCTTTCCACCCAGAAATCAGGCAGGTGATGATCCCGGTTGACGAGGAGTTCCACATCCTCCACGTTATTGAGGAAGGAAACCTGTTTGTTCTGAGGAGCACACTCCAAAGATGTCATTACCACAACTGTGTGTCCCTGAAAGGTATGTGCAAGTCATTGTTTACGTTTTAAAAAAAAAACATTTGCTCAGTTGAATTTTTTCAATCCATCTCAGTTCACCGCAGCATACATTGTACACCACACAATCGCTTTACACATGTCTGCGCCGCTGAATATTTTGAAGGTAAGGTCTACTCGCAAGGACGCAGGATGAATAGTGCAAAAAATATGTATTCTGAAGCAAATTAAACTTCTGTATTTATTTATGTGTGTTACTTTTTAGATATATTGCGCAAGACACATTATCGTTGTTCATTGGAGAATTGGCAATGCTGCGTGTGTGCTAAATATTTGCACATCGCTGAGCAGTGGTCAAAGCAGTAATATCACAGCATATCATTAATATAGACCACGCTTTACAACATACTGGACATCATTACAAATACATACCACGAGAATGCCGGTAGGGGCCACGGATCCCCCCGGCAGGCCTGACCTTCTGGGTTTTCAGGCCCCTACCAGAATGCCTCTCACAGAAGCACCTGTACCGTTAGCAATGGGGCCGGTGCTTCCGTATCCTCATTTCCATGGAGTTCCATAGAGTCTCATGGGACTCCATGGAAATGGGGAGTAACCGTTACTGCCACCCTTGTGATATCCCGGTGGTACTGGCTATCAGGTGGCAGTACGGCTGTTACAGGGTTACCACCAACCTCGTAATGGGACCCACTGTCTGTACAACACAGAATAACGTTTTGCATCAGTAAAGATGGAGAAGCATAACATGAGCCCCCAGTCTTGTCATAGAATCATACTTTTAAGAATAACGCAGCTCAATGGACATAACATTGCTTTGCTCAGGCCATGTTGCTGAACTGGCTAACCCAGCCCTTTAAGATGAGTAGCAATTACCCTGGAGATGGACGGGGATGCAGATTTGTATTCGTACATCAATAATCAAAACGACTCAGGTAGTTGACAAAAGGAAGACTGTTTTAATATCAATTATCTAAAACAGGGAGCATAACGAACATCAACAAATTCGCTTGATCCTCTTACTCAATGCATTCTAGTAAAAACTGAGATCTTATACACAAAACTCGTCATCAAGGACATTGACCTATGTCACTACCAACGTTATCCTACGTGACAAACTACAAAAACCTATGAGTATGGGTGATTGGTTCTGAGTGAACATCTAAGTATACGATCCATACTAGTCTAAAAAAGCATGAATTTGTGATTTTTTACTTAACTTCAAGTGGGGCAACTAAGCCCTCTCCTAAATGATCACTATGAACGTCACTAAATACACGACATCCCATTGGTTTACACAACTATAGGACCCCTATTTACGCGGTTCTCTACAATTGGTTGGCACTCTAACCTCCGTCAGTATTTTTCCATCTACGTCTAGCAGCATGCAGGCTGGCCATCCAGGTTCTGGTGAGTTCGCTTTAACCATTGCTTCCCACCAATTAGCATCTCAATCTATCATCACCTCAGTGGTCTACTGTCAATTAGGCTTTGAAGCTCGGCCTTGAGAGTGTTCTTAGCTCTGAGAAATTCAGAGAGTGAAGGCACGCTCTGCCCTCGTGCGTAGGTGTGACCATCTCGTTCGTCCAACTTCATCCTTCCATGTGACTGGAGAACATTGAACCGAGCTTCTAGTGCATTTTAATACTATTTATTAGTAGACCTCTGACGTCTTCCTTGTTTTGTTCATGCCTTCTGAACAGGAGTTCTGTTCTTTCACATGATTTGTATCCAATGTCAGTTTACTCCAGTTTGATAAGACCTTGGCTTCTTTGGCTCATCCAGCATGGTCTGCTGAGATTCATTTCATAATTCAATTTGCTTTTTAACTGCGACACTCTGGAAATGAGTCTTTCTCGGCCTTCTTGCTAAAGTCCAGTACTGCTATAATGTGTAGTGGAAACATACATCCTTTACCTGTGAGGATATATATATATCTATATGTATATATATTGGCACTTGCTGCAATCTATTCACTATAAAGCTTGAGGCTAGCTTCAAGAATACTTTGTCTGCTTGCGTTTCTTTTGCATCTGTACAGTACACGTGTAACATAGCTTAATGTCTTCATCTGTTCTGTGACATAAGCTACTTCACCTTGATCCCAAGATATCACTTATCCTTGATACTTTCTTGATGCCTTATAGACTATCTGCCTTCTCTGGGCTCTGCATCTTTTCTCGGTACGTCAGTTCAGCTCTGTGTGACGTCTCCATTCGTCTTGACCATTCATTTGCTCTGCTTCTTCAGGAATCTTATTTAAACAACCATCATATTTCCTCGTATGCAGGTATGGTTTCCTCAATGGGAATCTTGCCTCTAGGATTCGTTTTGGCCTTTGTCGTTTTAACTGCTCTGTGTATGTCACATACCCTGGTTTCCAACATACAGGCAAGAGGGCAGTAACGGTTGAGGTGGGGGTACTTGGCTCCTCCTCTACACTTTCCCCTCTGGGCGATTCATCGACCACTCTCTCATCATCCTTTACATCCAGGCATTCAAGTCTGAAGAAAAGCTTCTTTGGGATCCATATCTTTATGACACCATTCAGGCATCCTGCTGTTTTCACATGCTCATCCTTGTTCCACGTCATGAGCATGCATTGTCAATTTGGACTGCACTAGATCCATCTTCCTGCATACTTCTTATGATTCTTTGGATACAGGAACTTTGTTCCCTCAGGTGCATGAATACTGGCCTTCACAAAGTCTCTGATTTCTTAATCCATCAAGTCTTTAGCTTTTCATCCTCGTTCGACATTGATCATAATCTTCATCCCTATGGCTTTCTTTGCTGTCTTCTTGCATTGTGAGATTACTTATTATCTTGATCACACAGAATCCAAGTAATATCATCACTATCAGGGCTCCAAGGAATTTGAACATGTCTACCATCCAATGTGGAACCCAAGAAAAGAGCAATCCAAACCAGCTGTCATCAGCAACATCTTCCACTTTGACTATCATCTGACCCTGGAGCTTCGTCAGAATGTCTATGGCCTCTGTCAAGGTTCCATTCTCGTCATCATGAGAAGGTATAAATGTGAAACATGATTCTCCAATTTTTTCACAAACTCTTCCCTCCATGACTGTAATCATATGTTCTGAGGAGTCGTCAGTCGTATGGCTCTCAACTCTTCTCTGATAGCATTGAATCCCTTATCGTAGTGTTGATCGTTTGTAGCAATTCCCATCTGGTAATCTGCAGCCATTTGGTATTTGCTCCAACCTGGATTCTTGGCATGAAAATCGTTGCGAACACGGATGAGGTCTGGCTGAACCTATGGATTTTGCTGAAAAATTGTTCTCTCTCTTCATCCTCTTTAACATCTCCACAGATCTCTTCTTCCTCAGGTGAGCATCTGCTTTTGGAAAACTGTCAAGATTCAGATCACTTTTTGGACTCACTAATGCTGGAACATAGACATTCACTAATGAGCATCGTCCTCCCCAATCCTTGGGAAGCTTCATGTACGCCCTGGATCCACAAGCCCAATTGTGATCCATGATCACTGCTGTTCCATGTATTATTCCTGATATATCAGAAATGTGACCACAGTTCTGATTCTATCCAGCTTTTCTGTGCCATTATTTCTAAAGCACAGCTTTGAACTTTCCAGAGGCACTATCTGCAAGGGTCCTTCTCTGTCTTCGACCCAAGTCAGTAGTTTAGCAAGTTTTGGCCATAATGGCTTACAGCCATTCTGTACGATGTCAATAGCAGGCTTGTAGCAACCAATGACCACCCAGGCACTGCAGATTACCACTCCTTCTTCCCATCGTCTGGTGATAACACAGATCCCCAGATCTGCATTTGGCCTCTGTTCTTCCATCTACGAATTTCTTCTGCAGATTTTCCTGGACTCTCCAGTCTTTTGTTTACCTCCCATCTAACTCCAGCTCCTTGCACTCCAGGCTTCTCGTGTCTGATCACATGATTCTTAGTATAGGCTCTGTTTCTTGTCTTTTTGTATTGTATTGTATTGTTTATTTATTTATAAAGTGCACTGGTTCATCAGGCATCTAGGCGTTTGCAGAAGTTTAGGTTATAAAATACATATTTAAATAGGTTACAATTACAAAGAATAGATAAGAAAATACAGTGTACTACAGTGTACAATGACGATTTGCAGGCAAATATGAGAGTGAAAGGATAAGTACAAGAACAAATATACAAGTGATATATACATAGTGATAAGTTCAAGGGTGAAGACATCAATGGTCACTAGCGTGTAACCAAAGTTTAACATTGGACTTAAATGAGGGAAGGGAGGGTAATGCTCTTAGAGGGTTGGGTAGGGAGTTCCAAAGATGTGCTGCCAGGACTGGGAAGCTAGAACCTCCTGTTTTTTTTAAGTTTGAAGGGAGGGATTTTGATACTATTCATATGAGCCCTTCAGATAGGTTGTTTTGATTTGTGTTTGGTAAATATTTCTGTCAAGTAGGTAGGTGCCTTGTTGTTAATGCATTTGTATGTCAGCTTAAGTGTTTTGTACTTGATTCTATCTTTGATGGCTAGCCAGTTGATAGAACGTCTTTTGCCCAAGATGTGCTGGACCTTTGGGATGCCTAGGGCGGTTCTTAGGGCATTGTTTTGGAGAGTTTGGAGTTTGTTAGTATTGTGATTGCTAGTGCCCAGGTACAGTGCATTGCAATAATCTAATTTCGATAGGATTAGTGTGCGTGCAATTGTGATGCAGCTGTCGGTGGTCAGGAATGGTTTACATGCATGGATTAGTTTACGTGTGTAGCTGGTTGCAGAGGCTGTGGCATTTACTTTTTTGTTAAGGTTGAGTGCTGAGTCAAGGTAAAAACCTAATGCTTTAACTTCCTTAGCGACTTTGATCTGGATAACATCAATAGGGATGGACTTGTATTGGTGTTGGAGTTTACTCAGTCTAATGGGCGAGCCGAAGATTAGGAGTTCAGTCTTTTCATCCTTAAGACATAGACCATGAGTGTCCATCCAGGTTTGTATGATTCGGTAGATTTTATTGATGTGGCCTACATCTTTGACATAGTCACCCTGAATAGGGATGAGGATCTGGGTGTCGTCAGCATAATTGGTATATGAGACACCCAGATTATCAAGTATATCGAAGAGAGGCTTTGTAAATCAATTGTACAAAAGGGGAGATACACAGGACCCTTGTGGCACGCCACATGTGATGGGTACAGGGTCAGCTGATGAAGAGGGTGAGAAGACTCTTATAGTTCTGTTGTCTAGAAAGGAGTTTATCTATGTAGTGGCCTCAGTGGAGATGTTGGCGGCAGATTTGAGGTGGTTGCATAATACTTTATGGTCAACCAAATCAAATGCAGCGGACAGGTCTAGAAGTAAGAGGATGGATATTTCTCCTTTATCTTTACAGTCAGCTAGTTGTTTCTTGAGATCGAGAAGGGCTGTCTCAGGTCCATGTCTTGGCCTGAAACCCGATTGCCGAGTGCCTAAAAGGTTATTGATCTCCAGATAGGATTGAATCTGGAGATAGGCTGCTCTGTCTAAACTTTTGAAGAAATGGTACTGTCTTGATTGGCCTATAGTTAGTTGGGACGCTAGGATCTAGTTTTTTTTTTTTTTTTAGGCATGGTAGTACCCACGCATCTTTGAGATTGGTGAGAACTGAACATAATTTGAATGAGGAGTTAATGAAGGTGGTGGTCCTTTGCGGCTTCCTGGATAATGGGTGGTTGGCAGGTATCCCACAGGCATCGGGAGGATTTGAGTGAGCTGATAACAGTTTTTGCCTCGATAGTTGAGATTGATCTAAATTTAAATTGATTAGGTGGTTTGGTTTGGTTGTTGGCAAGCTCTTGCAAGATAGCTTCTTGTGTGGCTGGAGCGATCTTGTGAAGCATAGTTTTTTTGACTAGTATCTTGTCTAGGAGCAAGGCAATTTTATTGCATATTGCATTTTGTATATTGGTGCACAAGATTTTATTTTTGGTGCACGTGTCAATAGGTGCAATAGGGGATTCCACTTCTCAGAGTATGGAGAAGATTTCTCTAGTGCTTGAGCTTGCTTTTTTAATTCTTTCATTGAAGGTATCTTTTTTGGTTTGTATGATTTCTTTTTTGTATCTGTCTCAGCGGGCAGTGAGTATATTTTAGTTCTGAACTGATGGGTTCTTTTTTCCATCTGGTTTCTGTCTGTCTTTTTTCTTTGCGAAGGGTTTTTAAACTAGGGGTGAACCAGATGTTGAGGTGAGCTGTAGGTTTTTCTTTGCTTAGTTTTAGTGGAGCGATTATGTCGATGGCTGATTTAATGGTGTTATTATACAGATCAACCAGTTCTGTATGGTCAGTGGAAAGGTGGGCAGGTTTAGTGATAGGTTGGCTCAATGGTAGGAGGTTAGTGCTAGTTATGTTCTTTTTGCATCTGGTTAGAGCTGGTGGAGCCAACAGCTTTGCAGCGTTGGTTTGGAGGTTGTCTTGGATCGTGAATGAGATCAGGAAGTGGTCTGTCCACACACATGGTTCAGTGGCCGTGATGCATGTGGTGCAATTAATGTCAGCAATCCAGTCCAGGATGCAGCCTTTTGTGTGGGTGGGTCCAGTGTTCCTGATGGTGATGCCGGCTTCGGCAATGGTGTTTGCTAAAATGGTGGCATTGGGGTCTTTAGGGTCATTGAGGCCCAGATTGAAGTCACCAAGTATGAGGATCTGGGATCCAGGTTTGACATTGGTATTCAGAAGAGTCGATAAATCTTCGTCAAAGGAGCCAAGTGGTCCGGGAGGTCTGTAGACCACATGTTGATGGTACGTGTTGGAGATAACCCCAGTTTGACAGAGAGTAGCTCTGCTGAGGGAAGTGTCATGAGTTCTGTCTCTTTGATATCTAGGTTTGATTTACAGATAAAGGCTAGGTCACCCCCTTTGGATGTTTCTCTGTCTTTCCTAATGATAGTAAAGTTGATTGGGACTGCTAGAGCAAGGGCAGGTCCAGCTGCTTTATGGAGCCAGATCTCAGTGACAACTAGGAAATCAAGTTGGTTCCAGGTTAAGATGTCAGCAATTTCTGAAGCATGAGCAACAAGGGACCGGGCATTGATCAGGGCTCCTTTAATTGTATGGTTTTCCTAAGTTAGAGTCTTGATAAGGCCTTTGTTAGTAGCGCTGGTGGTCAAAAGGATGCTAGGTATGCTGGTTGAGCATTTTGTGTGAGAACTAGGTTCTGGATTAAGTGGATTATGAGGAGGGATTTTGTTTTTATTTTTTTATTCTTTATATTGAATTTTTCAACAAACATAACAATCCCAAACCCCACCCTTCCCTCCGGTGCTGCCTCGGATTTCCGTTGCTCCCTGTGACCTCATAGAGTCTCTTCGGGGTCATTGTAAATCTAGGAGTCTTAGTCTTGCAGGCGCCATCCGATCCTGAAATCATGTCTGAGAAAGATTAATACCTCTCCCCACTCGCCTGCAAAGTTCTGTATTGAATTGTTCATTGTGTATGTGGCCCATTCCATTGCCACCATCTCCCACACTTTGCACAGCCAATCTTGGAACGTCGGTATGTCTGAGCTTTTCCATGTCTGGGCAATAATTGTCATTCCAGCTATAGTGAGCAGGCGAGCTGGAGTGTAGTGTCACCCATAAAGTATTTTATACAAGGTTTTGTGGTTTTGTGAGGCTCTCGCTAGTTTAGGGATTTTTCTCCAAAGTTTCTCCCATTCTCTCTTCTCAATCTCCCTGCCCAATATGCATTCCCATCTTCCCATATATGCCCACTGCAGCCTAGGGCTAGCTTCGTCCAGAATCTTGTAAAGTAGTTAGATTAGCCCTTTCGAGCCATCGTTAGTCATTAAGAATTTCTCAAAGGGGGTTGGTGGTCTAGTGGCCGCCTCCTTATTCATGGGGTGTAGGAGCCAGTGACGCAGTTGGGGTATCTCAGTCTCTCACCCTCCCCTAATGCGAAGTCCCTTTTGCAGTCTACAAAGGTGCTGATTTCCCCCCCTATTAACATATCTCTCATCCTCTGACAGCCCTCTTCCCGCCAGTTCCTGAATGCCCCCTCTCCAGCTCAGGAGTACACTCTTTGTTGTTGAATATGGGTGTTAAGGTGGACAGATAAATTGTTATTTCCTTATGTTTGACCAGCCTGTCCCAGTTGTCCGCAACTAGTTTGGTGATGGAGCTCTCATACATGTGTCTTGGCCGGTGTTGCTTAGGTAGCCACAGGACCTCCCCCAAATCATGCTTTGTGACCGCCCCGTCCATTTTAACACAGTGTTTTTCTTCCCCCTCATGGAGCCATACCGTAATTACCCTTAGCTGGGTTGCCTCGTAGTATTGACAGAAGTTGGGTAGGGCTAGTCCCCCTTCTTTCCTCGCAGCCATGAGTTGCTGCCTACTTACCCTTGCTCTTTTCCCCTCCCATATAAGTTCATTTTTTATAGCTTGGAGCTCCCTAAAGAAGCTAGCTGGAACTGCTTGGGCGATAACTTGAAATAGATAGAGCATCTTCGGTAGTGTGACCATTTTTATTGCCGCCAGCCTCCCAAGCCAGGAGATCTGAAGATTCCGCCACTTGGGGAGGTCCTTTTTAATACTTCTCATGAGAGGAGGTAGTTTGCCGTGTACCACCCCGTAAGAGCCCGGGTGATTCTCACCCCCAAGTATGTAACTCCCCCAGGTCGCCATGCAAAAGCCGTTGACCTTTTTAGCTCCTCCCTCTCCTCTTTCCCCAGCGTCAGGTCCATCAGCTCAGACTTGTTCATGTTTATGCGTAATCCTGATGCTTCCCCAAATTCCTCGAGTAGTAGCCTGCTCTGCCTGCTTGACTCTATGGGGTTGGTCAGGGCGAGCAACATGTCATCTGCGAAGGCAGCCACTTTATGTTGTCTACCCCCAAATGGGATTCCCTGTATTCCCTCCGACTCCCGAATAGCTTGTAGTAGGGGTTCTAGGTAGATTGCATAGAGTAGAGGCGATAGGGGACACCCCTGTTTTGTACCTCTTTGAAGTTGAAACAGTCTTGATGTTGTACCATTCACTACCACCCTCGTTTGAGGACCCTCATAGTTTGCCTTGACCATCTGTAAAAAAGCACCTCCAAGTCCCATCTTTTCCATAGCCTTAAAAAGGAACGACCACTCCACCTTGTCAAACACTTTTTCAGCATCTAGAAATAGTAGTGCTGCCGGAGTACGAGATTTTTCCGCTTTTTCCACTAGGTGTGCCACCCTTCTTATATTATCCGCTGTCTGCCTTCCTTTTATATAACCCGCCTGGTCTTGGTGTATCAGGTCTGGAAGAAGCCCCTCAAGCCTATTGGCTAGGGTTTTGGTGTAAATCTTAGCATCTACGTTAATGAGCGCTATTGGCCTATAAGTTGATCTTTCGAGGGGGTCCTTTCCCATTTTCAGGATCAGGGAGAGCTTAGCTTCTTTCATGGAAGAAGCTATTTGCCCTCTGTCTTTAAAGGAGTTGAAGAGGTAGGTCAATTGTGGCACCAGCACACTGGCAAAGGTCTTGTAAAAAGTTGCTGAGTACCCATCTGGGCCGGGGGCTTTGCCTGCGGGCAGGTTCCTAATAACCCCCCCTCATTTCATCCTCCGTTATCTCTTGGTGTAAACCAATCTGGGCGTCCCCATCTATTTTATGCAGGCTTATCTTTTCCAGAAATTCCTCCTGGGCTTGGGTGTGGGGGTTTTGCAATGTGTATAGTGTTTCATAAAATTTGCCCATGGTTTCCTGAATGTCTTCTGTTCGTGTTACCCTTTCGCCTGAGTCAATGTTTAGGGCCGTAATTGTGTTTCTCGACGTCGCTCTCCGGAGGAGACGTGCCAGTAGGGCGTCTGCCTTGTTCCCTTTGGCGTAGAATTTATGCCTCACAAGGAGTAGGGCCCCTTCTGCTTTTTTAGTTCGTAAGACCCCCAATTGGCTCACTGCCCTCCTGTATTCTCTCTGATTGTGCCTGGTGGGGGTCTCAGCTACTTTGTTTCTCACCTCCTCGACCTCTGCCTCCAGCCGGGTCTCCAGGGCCATCAGCTGTTCGTGTCTTTGTGCTTTGGCTGCCAAAATATCCCCCCTTATTGTGGCTTTAAATGCGTCCCACCTTATGTCTTCTCCCGTGTCCCCTTTTTTATTGTTGTCAAAGAGCTCTCTCATCTTACCCTCTATCTCCTCCCTTATTATGGGATCCCTCAGCAAGTACTCTGGGTATTTCCATCCCCATATCCCCCTTCTCTTCTCCCCAATTCCAGCTCCATTGAGAGTATTTCGTGGTCTGCTATTCCCATGGGCCCTACCTCTATCTCCTTAACTCTTCCCACCAAGTTTGCTGAGACCCAAATATAGTCTATTCTGGACTGTGTCCCATGAACGTCAGAGAGGAAGGTGTACCCCTCTGCGTACCCTTTAAGTTCCCTCTAGACGTCCCCCAGACCCATGCTCGCCATTCTGTCCCTCTGCCCTGTCGAGGCCGCAGCACCCCCACCCATGCTCCTGGTCCTCCCTGATCTATCTTCGGCCCTATCCCAAGCTATGTTTAGTTCACCCATTACGATTATCTGGCCCATTGTCCACTCTCCCAGTTTTCCTAAAATGCCACGCAGGAAGGAATCCTGTCCTGAATTGGGTGCGTAGATGACCCCTATCATAAATGTTGCGTCTGCAATTTTGCCTCTTACTATTATAAATCTGCCCTCTTTGTCCCTGAGAGTCTCCTCCACTCTGAAGTTGACCATATTCCTGACGGCCAGCGCCACCCCTCCTGATTTTGTGGGGCCCGATGCCTGAAACACTTGGTCGAAACCCCCTTAGCTTAAGTCGGCTCTGATCTTTACGGAGCAGGTGTTTTTCTTGTAGCCCCAGAAAGTCTGGTTTTCCCCGTTTTGTGATTTGCTCCAGCTTTTTCCTTTTCCACAGGGAATTGAGACCCCTGACGTTATGTGTTACCCATTTGAACAGTGATTTATCTCCTGCTCCTGCTGTGTGTGCCCCCCCCCCAGGTCTTTGCCTCCTTCCGTTCTCACTGTTCCAAATTCCCGGTCACATTTGCAGTGTCTATTTCGTCCCTTGGGCAGCACCTGAAGGATCCCCCTCCCTCTAACACCTTTCCCTCTCCCCCCCTCCTGGCCCTGAAGGCCTTAAAGCTAGGTCTTCCCATCTCCCTCTTCCCCTCCCCAGGCTTCCTCGCCCTTACTGATCCCATGATGTTTGCTCGTCTCCTCCCCTCTCCTCCTTGAGAAAAAAATACCTTTCTGTCCACCACCCCTTATAATTGTCCAGACCTAAGGTCAGTTCTCCTCAGCCCCAGCTCTCCCTTCCGCTGTTGGTTCCGTTTCCCCACCCTATCCAGTGGGCCCCTGTAGCATGGGTCTCCTCCTTTTCCCCTCTCCCACAACTGACCATTCCCACAGCCTGGGTCTCATCCCAATTCCCGCTTCCGGTGGTCTACCCGATCCGGCCGCCCCCCGTTCCTGGTCCAGCTCCTGATCCAATTCGATTTGTAGGATGTCCGCCCCTTCTTGCATAGTGGTTATCCGCTTCTGTGTGCCAGCCCACTCGAAGAGCCCGAATGGAAAGGTCCATTTGTACCTGATCCCTTTTTCTTTGAGTTTTGAGGTGATTGGGCTCCGTTTATGTAGGGGGCTGCTTGCGAGATCTTGATATAGTTTGATGCGTTGACCATTAAATGATATCGGCTCTTTCTGTCTGGCCGCCCTGAGAACTGCTTCTTTTTGGGCATATCTTGTAAATGCGGCCAACATGTCTCGCGGCCTGGCTTTCGGGTTCCTGTTGAGGTAGCCCACTCTGTGAACCCTGTCTAGCTCTATCTTGTCAGGAGAGGGCTCGACCAGCAATTCCGCGTAGATCCCTTGAACAGTCGCCTTCAGATCCTTGTCCTGTACCGTTTACGGCAGAAACTTCAATCTAATGTTGATCCTTCGAGACCTGTTTTCCATATCTTCCATTCTGATTTCAAGGTTTCGCGTTGCCGTGTCCAGCCTCTCAATTGCCTCACTATTCTCCATCGTTTCTCTGCCCACCTCCTGCAGGCCTTTTTCGACTAGATCTTTTCTCTCTTCCAGCTGACCTACTTCCTGCTTAATTTCTGCCATTGCTTGGTTTATATCTGATCTCATTAATTGGAATTGACCCTGGAATGTTCTTCCCAATGACGTTTGAAGGGTGAGCATCTCCCCACGCAGGTCTTGGCGTGAAATCTGTGCTGCCAAATCTGAGCTCTCGGGGTGCTCCTGTCCCGTAGTTCCCCCTTGTGTAGCCCTGCGCTCTTCGGCCGTGTCTTTATTCGTCCACATAGTTACAAGGGGGTCTGCTGTGTCCACCTGCAACAAACTGCTTTTGTTTGTCTTGCTCCTGCTCTTGCTCTTGGCAGCCATGATTGTGGGATTCTGTCAGGTATGACTGCCCAATGGTCTTTGCATTAGCCGCGAGCTCTAGCCGGAGAGCCTCTCTGGCCCTGTCAGTGCTTCCCCTTGAATTGTCCCACCGGTTTGGGCTTAGAGACACTGCTCTTGGTGTCTCCCGGCATAGCCGCTTTAGTGGCTAATTGGGCTTCGTAGATGAATTTGTGTGGGTCTGGACAAATCTAGGTGCCCGTGCCAAGTCTATCTGCCATGTTATGCAGGTCTCTGTTGGTGTCCGGGGAGGGCAGTTGATAGTCTGGCCTGTACTGCCCGTTTCCCCAGCTCCAGGCTTAATCTTACTTGGGGGTTGGTGCCGTGGTGACTGCCAGATCATGCAATGGGAGCGGGGGGCCACTGATCATGCAGGGGGAGGCCTCCCCCTTACCCCCTCCACGTTTCCGCTGGGCAGGGGATGGCCCGCCGAGGAACTCCTCAGGGCTGAAAGTGCCAGGGCTCCACACCTCCCGCCGCTCTGCTGTCGTCCATCCCAGCCGGACTCGCTGCCCCCTTACCTTACGTGCCCGTAGGCCGACGCCTCCTTAAATCTGGCAGGGAGACCGCTGCCGCATTGGATGTCCTGCTCTCTCCGGGGGGCCTGCCGACTCCCGATGCAGCAGGAGCCCAGGTCCCCGCCGCGTGTGTGGTGATAGAGCTGTGTGCTCCCCAAGCCTTATGGCCCCGTCTCCGTGGGTAGGTCCGGTGGCTCCTCCCAGCCCAGGACAGGATAAAGGGCCCCCTCTTCGTCCCCCCGTGGGACTCTGTGCTGGGGTCAGGCCATCAATCCTCCTTCCCTCCCCGGCTGGTGCTGTCTGTGTTCACACCAGGGGGCTTGGGCTCACGCACTGGGCGACGAGGCAGCCAGGTACTCAGCCATGCCCCCGGTCACTCTCCTGGGGCTGTCTCCCTCTTTTCGTTACTTGGGGGGGATTGGGAATGGGGCCGCACTCTGTCTTGCTTCAGCCCACCTTCTCCGCCAGCACTGGAGCCAGTCCGCCCGTCGTGTCACCTTTCTCCCACAGGCCTCTGGTGTTCACTGGTCTTCATGCCTCTGCTTCTCTTCCCCTGCTGATCACAATCAAGATCACGGTTATTCACAGGTGCGGGGACCGCCATATATTACTTCCAATACATTACTTCCAGCCACTCGTCAGCCTGTTAGGGGTGGTGGAACCGCGAAGTTCGGCTGGAGAGCTCCGGAGCGCCGTTGACAAATGTCTATCTGGTGTCGGCGGCCATATTGGAAATGAGGAGGCAATTTTGACGGTGACTGAGGGTGTCTTTTTATGTAGGTGGGTGGAGGCTTGGAGAGTCTAGAGCCTAGTCTGCTGTTTCTCAATTTGGTAGTACATGGCTGATTCAGGAGGGGCATGTTGGAAAACAATAGGGATTCTGATGATTGTGGCGTAGAGACACTCTTGGTGCCTGTTATCATTTGACTCAGGATAATTGGGTGGTGAGTGGGAGGGAGACTGGTTAGGTTGTTTAGTTTTATGCCAGTTACATTGAGCTGTGGTAAGAAGGTGGATGGTGAGACATCCTGAGCACATGGTAGTTTGGTAGCCATAGTTAAATTTACATGGCCAAATTTAGATGTCTTGGATGTTGTCATCTACGTCTGGATCTGTCCATTTGAGGTAGGCATCTCGGCCCATGAACTGGCCTCTTGTTGTGCAAAGTGCTATGTGCGAAAGACAATGAGCTGTCTGGACATCTTCATAGCTATCGAAATAGATCTTGGATTTTCCCATACTGTAAGGCAGGAGTGCACACACAAAGCATTCCTTCTTCGAAGTTCTTCTTTCCACTTCCTTCATATGTTGATACCATATGTTATTTCCCAGGTGAGCTGTACTGTCCAGGTAATCATTAAGTTCAAACTCATCTTCTTTGGTGCTTATTTTAAGCCTCATTCTTCTCATGTGACCTTCCATAATCATTTCATGAAGTGTGTTAGCATAACTCCTTCTGATTGGGTTAATCATAGGTACATTTATCAGCGGGATTGGTACACACACACATGTTATCTGAGCAGGAGAAAGTTCAGAAAGTTTCATCCTCTCAACAAACCACTTAGGCATGAAAATTTATATTAGAATCTCCATTTGTGACTTTCTTTGAGGAATCATCCATGGGTCCTTTATCAGAGGACCAGGTGTAATTGCATGCATTACTTGTGTAGTTTCACCTTCTGTCAACCATTTCTCCTGCCTGTCTTGCCACACCTGTTTCTTACATCCAAAAAGAGTCTCTAAGACACTTCTTGCATGTGAATGATTGTTAGTGACATTTATCTCAAATTTCTGCAATGTGACATCTCTCTTTGGAACAGGAATAACTACATAGGGTCTTGGCTTCCTAGTAGTTACCACCATAATAATACACAGATAGGATATTTTACAGCATTGACTTTGCAGACAATGTGAAGGTCTCTCTACATCTGGCATAATAATGTTACTACTAACACTTCCCATCTTTATTGCCTTAGGAAGGAAAAAGTAACTTGAATACATCAGTATTATGTACTGCTTCTGGAAGCTGCTATCCTAGCTTGGCAACTTATCCTTGATCAGCTGCCTGTTTGCTGGATATCAAAAACAAACTCTCAATGTATCCCTGGAACTAGTCTTTATCCTGACGAAATGTGGATGCCTCTCCAGCACGAAGAAAACCAACTTCAGTAAGTCTAGATAAGTTCAACGACATACACCAGTTCCCAGTCGATTCCTCGAATCTGTCTTAGACCAGATGACATGATGAATTTCTTTCAGCATGAAACAAAAGTTCTGTCTGACCAGCAACCTCTCGATCTGCCCCTCAAAGGAAAGTTTCACTCTGATCTCGGAGTTCTCTCGGAATAGGTATTCACTTGTAGTATGATACCTCTCAAGATTTCGTTTAGTGCTGCATTGTTTTTTGGGTCCCTTTGGAATGTATGCACATCAGTGTGTCTTCCAACAAGATGTGGGTATTCTTCAATCAGATGATAGAAGACCACACTGACCAGTCTGTGTGTGTCATCAGCTGATAGAGACATTTGTCCTTTCCCCCCTATACTCTAGTAGCTGCAGAACTGTTTATGATTGCTGTGAGTAACCTCCTTACAGTTGGACCATTCTTAGGATCTTGCAGAAAAACATAAACACTAGTAGTTCTCCCCACAATTGCAGGATATGTTCGCAATATAAAGAGAAAAACTTTGAATATAATCTGTGAAATGTTGTCATTGAGAATCACCATGGGCAAATCCAAACAGAAACTCAGTGAGAAATGAATCAGGGTACTGTACCCTCTTCCAATTGTCAAAAATGAGCCCATGACTTGGCATATTTTTCTTCTTATCAAGGCTTAAGCATGCCTCAGTCCAAAGTCAACAAACTCCTGTGGCTTTAAGAACAAAAAGATCTTCCCTTAACCCTGAAATGACTGCACAGAGTGTTCGAATCAGCTTCCCTTAACTCTTTTATAAGTGGCTAAAACAGTGTCCCGAACTAAGCCACAGTCCAATGATATATTTTCTTTTACTCGACAGCCTCTGCGTCCTTCATGCTTGTCACAGACCTTGTCTGCATTTGCTGAGGTTCTTCCCCAATGCTTGCTTCCAAAGGGTGCAGTGGTGAAGGGGTCTCTCCAACGTAGATTTTTACATCACCTAAAAAAGTCCAAGCGTGTCTGCTTTGCACTCTGACTGCAGATGGTGTGACTTCTTCCACAATGAAAGGGTTGTAAAATCCGGGCTTGTGCCACTTCCTTGTAAAATTGCAGATTAGGACTGCATCTCCGGGAAATAATTTGGGAAGAAAAAGTTCTTGAACGCCACTTGTTGAAGCATCTCCTTCTGTGTTCTGTACTGCCCCATGCCCTCTTTGCCGTAGCTGACCTGAAATGACATAGATACTGGAATTCATACACATAATATAATCACGTAGCTCCAGTCTAACATTTCTGCTGTTGGCTGAGCATCACTTCTAACTCTGGATAGAGGCATGAGGGGTGTCCTCATCCATCTCCCTGTGACTATCTCATGGGGGGTGAGATGGTGGTCTGAACCTGGATGGTTCCTCAATGCATATAATGCTAGTGGTAGGCATAGCAATTTCTTCAAGGAAAGCTTCAACTTTGCTATCCTTTCTTTAAGCAAGCCCGTTGAGCCGTTCACAGATCCCAGTTCCTTGTGGATGATAGGTCGAAGAAAACGTGTGCTTTATACCAAGCAACAAGCTGATCTGCTCAAATGTTTGATTGACAAAATTTGGGCCGCTGTCTGACCTCATTACTTCACATACTCCCCATCTAGGAAATACTTCTTGCACTAAGAATTTGGCTTCTCAGGTAGAGTCTGGGTGTGTACACGGACCATCCTCAATCCATTGTGAAAAGGGACAAACTACTACAATCATGTATCTATATCCATTACATACTTGATGCATGTTGACATAGTCGATATGCAAATGCTGAAAGAGGCCAGTGGGTCTCGGAATAACTCCCCTAGCTGTTCCCAGTGTATGCCCAGCCGTGAATTTTTGACACACGATGCAGTTCACTACATAGAATGCAACATGTTCTAAATTTGGTACGAACCAATCCACTGCAATAGTTACAGCGAGGTTCTCTCTAGTTGTGTGTGCAGGGTAGTGTAGCTGTTCCAGCGCCACCCTTAATAAGACTACAGGCATCACCGGTTCACCAGTGCTGTCTTGTTGCCACAATGCTTCAGAGGGGTTTAAAGAACACCCTCTTCGCATCCACAAGTCCTTCTCATCTTGAGGTGCTACCCCCTGGACCTCTATTAATTTTGTCTTTGATAAATTACTATATCCTTCAGACACGTTCATCATTATAACCATTTTCTCATGTGCATTAGGCGTATCAAATGTCATTACATGTTCTGAACATGCAGCGAGTTTGGCTTCATCGTCTGCTGCTTGGTTTCCGCGTGAGATAAAGTATGCCCTTTTAGTATGTGCTGCACATTTAACGACTGCAATGGCTACTGTGAGTTGCGTTGCCTTAGTAAGCCTGTCCAATAAGGCGCCATGCTGCACTGTCGTGCCATCTGCTCGGAGGTAGCCTCTCCTTTTCCAATGTGCTAACCTTACGTGCACCGTTGGCATCACATGCACACTGTTACTTCCTGGTCTGCATGATTCTCGAGCGTGACAATCAGCGCCATTAACTCTGCAGCCTGTGCTGAATAATGAGACGGTAGTTGAGCACTTACCATCTTCTGGAACTCCCCATTGGCCATGTGCTTTACTACAGCGGCACCTGTGTATCTCTGTCCATCATTCTGATCAATCCTTGAAGAACCGTCAATAAAAACAATTTCTCCTCCTGCTAAAGCATTTTCTTTTATCCTAGGCATGTCATCATAGAACTCTTCATAGTCCAAACAGTCATGCACATGCACGTCCTCTGCTAGTGGTTCAGCTACAAACATGCCAGGATTCGATATGACTACTTCATAGGCAGAACCCCCTTGAGAAGTTAAGGTACCTTTTGGTTTCTCTAAAATGGCAAACAGTGCATGTTCGGCAAATAACGTCATAGAGCATCCCATCACTTTGCTTGCAGCTTTCTCTATGGCAAACGCGGTAGCTGCCAAAGATTGTTCACACAGAAAATGACCTCTCATCAGTGGATCTAAAATCCCACTCTAATATGCAAGGGGCTTGTACCCAATGTGGTTCTCTGCGTGAATACTGCTGTCATGACAGTGCCGTCCGTGTGCAAAAACAAAAAGAATTCCTCAGCATAATTAGGAATCACTAAAGCTGGAGCTGCGCAGATTGCTTTTTTCAACTCATCAAACCCTTCTTACATTTCCTTAGTCCACACTATCTTTTCTTGCGTTACCTGTGCTTTCTTTAAAGCCTGCAATAAAGACCTTATGTATGAACTGTAGTCAAAGACACATGCTCTGACATAATTCCATAGAACTAGAAATCTTTGCATGTCTTTTATTGTGTGTGGCTTTGTGGTTTTCAAAATATCCTCAGCTATCTCAGGAGTAACCTTCTTTCCTTCATGTGAAATCAATTGACCTATGTACAACACCTCCTGTTGACAATCCTGTAACTTTACTTTGTCAACCTTATATCCTTTGTCAGCAAGTATAATCATCAGCTGAACAGAATCGCGTCTGCACTCTTCTTCTGAAGTGCTGCAAACTAAAATGTCATCTACATATTGCAACACAACACTTTTTAAATCAATATTGCTTAAATCCATCTGGAGGACTCTATTGGAAATCGATGGAGACTCACAATACCCTTGAGGTAACCTTGTGCTTTTTAACTTAGTCTGTCTGAACGTAAATGACTTTAGATCCTGTGAGTCTTTGTGCAATAGGATTGAAAAAAACGCATTACATAACATTATAGCAGGATTAGGAACTAGAGGGAACTCAGCCTCTACAATCTGGTTATCGGTCTTAAATCTTGAATTAGTCTCCATGAACCCCCTTTCCCCTTTTTCACAGGAGAAATTGCTGTATTAGAGGGTGAATCTGATGTCACTAAGATACCATGATCCATCATGGCGGAAATTGTATTAAAAACACCTTCATCTGCTTCTCGAGACATAGGATACTGTCATGCTCGAGGTAAAATTGCTCCTGGTTCCAATTTAATCTTTACTTCTCCAACCCGCTTCAACAGGCCTACATCATAGGGGCCTGTGGTCCACAATGAAGTTGGCACTTTCGCCATATCTCCATCAAAATACTAGGACGTTTTTGTGCTAACAGCATTTTCTGAGGAACTTCTCGCTTGATTGCTCTCACCCAATAAGTAATGCTCATGTGAAATATCACTTCATCATCAGATGGATGAACTCCATAGAGATCCTTATTAGTGATGTCAGTCAATCTGTAACCTTCCCCTGATGGCAATTACTACACACCATCGTCTGCCCTCATCATCATCCCCATCAAGCAAAGCCATTTCACCTCGCACTCTGGCTGCCTGCAGCTTTAAGGGAAAATACTCATCCCTCTTCTTCATGCATAGGTAGTTTTGGTCTAAACAAATATTCATCAGGTATTCTCTTAGTTCTGCCTACTAGGCCTGGCAGCCATGTCAACAGAATGCATACTCCATAATGGAAAACCTCTGGTTCTAAAGGTGTTGCCCATATGGCCATTTGTCCTGCAAATGCCATAATACATTCGCTCACATTTAAATAATGCATTCCTGGTGTTGAACGCACTATGCCTTCATCAGTAAACAAAATTGTCATGTTCAACTTTGTCATTAGATCTCGACCTAATATGTTGACAGGTATCTGCCTTGAAAATAGCAATGGCACCAACATATCACATTCTCATATCGAGATTATGGTGATTCTTCATTAAAAGGAACTCTATTTGTAGCTCCTGTAAAACCTTGAGTATTCATGGCATTTCCAGACATCGAAAATGTTCCCTCTCGTATAAATGAGAGCGTTGCACCTGTGTCTACTAAAAATGAAAAAGATTGGCCTCCCTTAATGACGATTTTGTACGAACCCCTGACTTCTACACATACTAGCAAAGTGCCCTGTCATACCACATATCCAACATGTAGGAGGTCTCCTAATCTGCCCATCCTGCATATTTTGACTGTCATCCTGCATGTTTTGAAACCCACCTTGATTATTCTGGAAGCATCCCTGATTATTCTGCCAATTCCATTGATTATTCTGAAAACCTCGTCCTCGAAATCCTTCCCTTCCTCGCGGGGCAAATACATTATTGCCCTTATCAAACTTCCTTTGGTTATTCACCTGTGGCATATTCGCCTATGAATTCGATCCGTCTACACAAGTCAACATTGCCCCTTCAATGGCATATTTGGACAATTTCTTCTGTACTAACTTTGCCTCTTCACTTTTCTTAGCATCATCTTTCTTGCAATTCTTTTCCTGCAAGAGTCTACAATAATGTGCAATGGCCAGCTGAATCTGTGACCACGGTTTGGCTTCTATACCCACTAACTTCTTGATCTGCTTCTGTACAGGGTCTGGCAGCCCTTGGCACAATATATGATAGAACATAGGTATAGGCTTTCACCAAGATTTGTGTGTCTCCAAGGCCCATTGCTCTTGGAAATGCTGAATGTAAATAAGTGGATCATCCCCTTCTTGCATCTTTATCGTCATTATAGCTCCCATATCGGACGTATCCGGATACAGTACTCTAAGCGCTTTCCAGACCGCCGCTCTACAGTTATTGAACGGTGCTCCATCGTGATCAGTGTTAACTGTAGTAACACCAGCATATCCTGCCTTTGACCAAACATCATCAACTCTCTCACCAAGTATGGCAATCAGGAGACCCCCTAATGTCCCCTACAGCCAAAGTGTTTACTCCCGTCATTTTCTTTAACTCGTGTATCCATTTCCCAGTGCTAGAAGTTAAACTCGGAAGTTAACACCTTAAATTATCTTTGTCCATATGGGGCTACGGTATATACTGTGGTCAGCCCCCCCCCCTTTTTCTAGCAAGGGAAACTGTGAAGCCCCAAACTCATTCTCATTTCTCATCATTTGTCTGACTGCCGCAGTGACAATATTCCCACATCACCTTCTTCCTGGCAGCGATCTTAGTCTGCTCACGTATGGTAGCGACTCCCCCCTCTCACCATGGAGTTGCCCTTTAGGTCGGTCTGACTGTGTCAATGGTTCTGATGCCCTAGGTATAGGTGCATTTAAATCTGACCATCTTACTTCCTCATCCATTGAAAAACACCCCTCAGGACCACACACATCCCCTCTCTCTTCCGCACGGAAGGTGTCTCTGTCTTTGTCTGACAATTCTTGTGCCCAACTCATGCAACTTCTCTCCTCTTCATTCCTGTTCAGAGTCAGTCTATCTAAAGACAGCTCCTTCTGCCTCGTACTGCATGAGGCTCCCTCTGTGTCGTATAAGTGCATACTCTCGAGTTGATCATTTTTTCCCTTCCCCTTTGATTCTTTCTGGGCTTTCATTTCATGGTATACTTTATCGATGCTTCCCCAATGCTCCTAGAGTTAAACTCGTCCTCTAGATTTACCGTAGACGGGCCTGGTAATGACTCGTATTCTGGGAAGAATTCCTCTATGGCCTGCCATGCTACTTCTGGTTCGGGATCCCTTATCTCCTTCTCCAGGCGATCAAGATTGCGTGCTCTCTGCCTTCTTTTTCATTCTATTTTATTGTCAAATTCTCTTAGTTTCCTTGCTTCCTCTCTTACCCTTTCTCCTTTTTTCTTCATATCTCTTCTCTCGTTTGCTCTGCATATCTCCTCATCCTTTTGTGTCTGTATTCTCTTGTCCATTAACTTCTGTTCCTCCTCTTCTATTCTTTTTCATACTATCCTCTCCGGCTCATATATTGCTCTTTGTCTGTTATCACGTTTTCTTTGCTCTTCTGTTCTCTCTTGTTTTCTCAATTGCTCCTATTGACAAATCTGCTCTCGTCTTTGTCTATCCTTCCTTTTCACTCCTTCATCTTTCAATCGTTCCTCTCTTTCTTTATCTTTTTTATCTTGTTCATCTTGATCTTCCCTTTGCCTTACATCCTCGATGCCTTTACCATCGAGTTTCAGCAAAATATGGCCACCCATCCATTCATTCTGTAGAAATGCTAACTGATCAGCTTTATCTCTTTCTCCCTTTCATCTTTTTATTTTGCTTCCTATATCTAGAGATGTTCTTGCCCGATCACTTCTCTCTGTATCGCGTCTCTCCTTGTCCCTTGGGACCTTAGAGATTACATCTCTCTCAGTGTTTTTCTCTGGCCCCTCGTCACTGCTTTGCCTAGGCGATTCATAGGCCGGGTTGCTATACTCTGTTGCTGCCTTAAACTTCCTCAATGGGTATAACCCATCTTCTTTCTTATTTTCATCTACTATTTCAGCTGGGTCAAGTGGAGCAGAGGGCTCCTTACCCCCCTCTTTGCATACATTAAGTATCCAATCTACAGGAGGCTGCTCCTCTCGTTCCTCCTGGTACATTTTCCAAAGCTCTAAGCTAGTCGCTTGTCTAGCTTTTTTCCCGTATATGCTGCATGCAAATATGTCGTCATATGCTGCAGGACTGCCTTCGATAGTGGCCCTCCTTGCGGCCGCGGCATAAAATATTGTCTGCGGTTCCTTTAACTCATTCCACACTAAAATGTCTAAGCTTGGGTGCATGTTTTGGCAATTGCTTGCAGAGATGCACAAGTGGAGTAATATCCTCCATTCTCAACTTATTACTGTTAACCTGTTTTAACACTCGCTTGATTTAATCACAGATTTAAAAGGTACGTTTCAGAAAAATAATATAATATGAGCATGCACCACTCGTCACAGGCTTCAATCCCTTTAATCACACTTTTTACTTTAATTTTGCTAAAAAACATCCACCAAGTTCAATTTAAAAAAATCAATTATTTTTTTCCGCTTATGATACCATCATTTTCATGATCACATAAAACAAACAGACCGGTCACATATATTCTTCTCTACAGTCTTCTCTAAGATCTGTCTTGCCCTCTAAGATACTCCATACAATGTTTAAATTAACCCCTTTAGATTTACCTTTAATCAAATCTGTCTTCTACGTCATCCACTATGGGACTCTAGGTTCAAATTTCTTCTGATACATTCTTTAAAACGGAGGCCATGGCGTATTCTCTTATCGTGGCCTCTCTCACGATACCTCTATTGCTTGGCCACACTCAAGTCAATATCTATTCACTATATACATATAACACTCTTATTCTCTCATTATGTTTATCCCGCCTCCCTCGGTTAGTCACTTTTTTCTTCACTCATCACTCATAGTTTTGCCAACTCTCTCAGTTTTTACTCACCACTCGCATTTTTGTCTTCTGACACTCAGGGTCGTACACCTCTTTTACCGCCTCTTCAACCTTCTGTTTGATCAGCTTCTCGTAGACGTGGGAGGGGATTCTGTGGAAACCAGGGGACCCGTCAAATGCACTTGCAAGCTTTTTCAAATTACATTAACCACTATCTACAGGGAGCTTCATGTCCTTTCAGCTGACTGGCAAAGGTTGTTCGATATTGCCGGGACTCTAAAGTTTACTTATGTTGATGGATCTGAACCATCCTCTCCGCTACCAACTGAACTGGATAATCCCGCCCTTTAAGATGTATAGCAATTGCCCTGGAGATGGACGGGGATGCAGATTTTTATTCATACATCAATAATCAAAACGACTCAGCTAGCTGGCAAAAGGAAAACTGTTTTAATATCAACTATCTAAAACAGGGAGCGTAACGAACATCAACGAATACACTCGATCCTCTTACTCAATGCATTCTAGTAAAAACTGAGATCTCATACACAAAACTTGTCATCAATGACGTTGAGCTGCGTCACTACCAACGTCATCCTACGTGGCATACTACAAAAACCTATGAGTATGGGTGATTGGCTCTGAGTGAACATCTAAGTATACGATCCATACTAGTATAAAAAAGTGTGAATATGTGATTGGTTACTTAACATCAGGTGGGGCAACTAAGCACGCCCCTAAAAATGACTACTATGAACATCACTAAATACACAATGTCTGATTGGTTTACACAACTATAGGACCCCCAATTACATAGTCGTCTACAATTGGTTGACACTCTAACCTCCGTCAGCACTTTTTCACCTACGTCTAGCAGCATGCAGGCTAGCCATCCAGGTGCTGGTGAGTTCGCTTTAACCATTGCTTCCCACCAATTAGCATATCAATCTATCATCACCTCAGTGGTCTACTGTCAATTATGCTTTGAAGCTCGGCCTTGAGAGTGTTCTTAGCTCTGAGAAATGCAGGGAGTGAAGGCACGCTCTGCCCTTGTGCGTAGATGTGACCATCTCATTCGTCCAACTTCATCCTTCCATGTGACTGGAGACCATGGAATCGAGCTTCTAGTGCATTTTAATACTATTTTTTAATAGACATTTGACATGAGGCAGTTATTAATCTGCTAAGAACCAGAGAAATCCTGGCCAAGACATGTTTATTGAGACTTGACAGATGTGGAACATTTTTTTTTCCTCGCTATTTGTTTATCCATGGGGATTTTTTTTAGAAGTGACCCTGTCTTTTCTAACACAATTCTTCATTTGGTGCATTATTACATTGCATATCCATGTCATGTTGCTCTTACTGTGATCTCTCTTCCATGGTTCTGCTATGAAATACTACCAAAGAGGAGGGACTGAAACCTTTGGACAGGCCCTTTTGATGTGGTTCATGAATTATGTCTCCCACCAAAATTAATAAAAAAGTAAAAATGTTGCTACGCCATCTGCAGACATTGACACAGGAAATGTAAATCACACGGACGAAGCTTTAGGAAATGTTAGCTTTGCCGCAGAAACATATCTGAGATTGTTATGTCCAATTCCCTTGTCGCACACATCCAAGTGTCTAGGAGCCTGACAATCCAGCAAACTCACAACGTGAGCGTTGGTGCCCGATGAATTATCAAAGAAAATTCACACTAGCTATGCGCACTTACAAAACGCACCCCTCTGGCAATTAGACGACCCACCATCCTAGTTTCACACGCATTATAATCAGCGGGCAGGATTGCAGGAATCTACACTTAAAATTACTATCCCAAACCATGTCCTGCCCCCCACGGCTTAACACAAAATCCAAACGTTGGATTAACAGAAAATATTACGCTAAGATGGTAGTTACGTTATGTATTGAAGTCAGAGACTTCTTCGTCAGAGGGTGGTCTAAATGAGCAACAAAGAAAATCACACAGAGAGCAGGACACCGCTTTTACATCGAACGGAAACAGGGATTCTCTCACTTTAAACTCCAACGGCTGCAGGAACGAGTAAGCAAGGGATTCATGTTATCTAAAGGGTCTTACTATGTGAAGGAGACAGACACATGCTTAGACACTGAGCAGCAGTTCTCATCACTCATAAATTACATTTCAGGCGGAGCTAATATTTTTTCACCCAATGTTTTGCATGTAATGAGCAATGTGTCCAAACAGTTAAGCATGACAAGTCTAATTAGGTGAACTCGGTATGAAAAAAAAACAATGATGTTATTACAGACAAGTTCCAAAACGTTGGATTCAAAGGTACACAGTCTGACAAAGAAAGGATATGCTTTTTAACGCCTTCCCTCCACAGTCTAGCAGTGCTGTCCAACTCCAGGCCTCGAGGGCCGGAATCCGGATGGGTTTTCAGGTTATCCCTCATTAATATTCATGAGGAAAAACTAGCCTACATTTAAAATCATTGTATGCAGATTTATCTCATGAATATTAAGGAGGGGTATCCTGAAAATCCAAAATATTTCAGGCCCTCAAGGCCTGGAGATGGACAACCGTGGTGTAAGGTTTTTCACTTGTGCAGTGGTCTCACATTTCCACGGTTTACGCCCAGCTACACGTTTCTCCAACTACAATGGAGGTCATTACGAGTTTGGAGGTAACCATGGCACTATTAGCGCCATCACTGCCTCCAAACCCTTACCGACTCCGCCCTGGTGAATGGAGCTATTACCGCCCCATTCCAAGGTTGGCAGGGCCGGTAATTCCCTATTCACCAGGGCCCTTCCGCATTCCCATTTGAGCCCCCATAGGGCTCAATGGGAATGGGGAAGGCGCTAATAACGGTACTGCAAATTGCGGTACCGTTATTAGCTCTAAGGTCCCTTTGCGGGTCCTGTCCTTAACGCCTAGTAAAACCAGGCGTTAAGGGAGGACCCGCAAAGGGAACTCGTAGTAGGGCAGTAAGGGATTACCGGTACCGGTGCCCTTACTGGTACCAGTAATCTCTTACCGCCCGGGTCGTAATGAGGCCCAATGTGTATCAGCATCTTCCTGTCGGCCCCAGCCAAATAATTGGCGGCAGTGATTGTAAAGCCTAATCTGCCTCAGAATAGCAGGTGTTGAGTATAAAACATTGTCAGAGGTTTGTGCATGTCTTTTCAGCGTCCATGCTGTGCTAGCGTCACACAGTGAGTCAACCAGATGTACCTAGGCCTACTCTTATGCATACAGTGGAGCCAATACAGAAGTGTATATGGGTGGTGCCCATGTGGCATGTTATAGCCTCTGTATTCTGTGAATAGGCATGCTCCTCCGCAAGCATTCATGCAATGCGGTGCTTAAAGCACAATACCCACAGCGGACGGCCACAGCTCAATAAATACTGGTACCGGTACGTCGACGACAATGGGTTAAGCAACGTTATGGTTCTCTACTAATCCACTGAAATATATACTAAGCTACATTAATTGCAACATTTACCAACACTCAGAAGGGGAAGTGACTATATATTTCAATCAATACCCATGACCTCACTTATGACATCACAGATGAGAGCAGAAATGACATAATCAATTCTCTCAGTGATGGCAACACACAGATCTTCTTTTTTATGTTGAACATTTTATTTTAGTTTCTATTATTTACATTTGAAACAAAACAATGAAGAAACAATTATATATTATATACATTTTAATTCCTGAACTTATATACAATTCCCCTCCACCACCCCCACAGGATTCACATCTACAGTTAATGGTTTACTACAGAGAAATCTACCCCAAATCTTTTCAAATAAAGTAATTTTCCTATCCCTCCTATATAGCACTCTTTCCATCTCTGTCAAGTTATGCATTTCTGCAACCCACATCTCTATAGTAACCGGATCAACTGATTTCCAGTGTCTTAGAATCAATTTTTTCCCTACCATTGCGCCTCTAAAGATCCATTTTTTTTTAAATATAGTCAAGTCACCCAACATGTCATCACTTCCTAGCACAATAGTCTGAAGTATATCTTCTTTGTTGTCATTGAAGATATGTGTGTTCTTGGTGTTGAAAATGGTCTCAACACCGAGAACACACATATCTTCAATGACAACGAAGAAGATATCACTTATGAGTATGAAGCAGAAGGGGGTTCTCTCTGTGCGCTGTATCCAAAGGTCATGCCCTGAGCAGAGTCCCCCCATAGTACTGTGGACAGGGTACTGAAAATGGAGCCATTATCCAGCACCTACAGGTCATGGCTGGAAGCCATACCTGCATGGTATTGTGTGCATTTTTGATATTCCTAAAGACAACAAACACCATTGGCAATTACATCACTGATGGGTAGCGGTAGTGCGCACGGGGCATAACCTTGGCCCACGCCCCATGCGCAGCATGTAGGGTGTCTTAACAAACATGTGGCTAATCAGACGTTGTTTCTTCTCATGGGCATAACAACCGACTATGTTCCTTGTCTAAGATCTGGCCCAGAGTATTTCCTCAAACATTGACACTGAGACCTTTTGTGAAATCTGTGATTTTAACCGTTCCTTTATTTAAGGACCAATCGGCTGCTATGTTATTCGAATGTTGTGATATTTATTTATTTCAGCTCTGATGCTGATAACTTTTTATAATGGTGCACTATTAAATCAAAATAACATTTTTTTCGTATCACAGGCCGAAAAGGAGAAACCTGCAAACCTAGTCTGGGTAAGAAGACACCTCATGCATTATTTGGCTGTTCTTTGTATCGATATAACGAATGATAATCAATAGTTTCTAGTGCACTGAATACGGGGTGAAGCAATGCCTCGAGGAGCTGTAGAAGTGATAGTAAATGAATCTCTCGTGATGAAACCCAGGGTTTGTGTTTTGGTTGGAGTTCTGTGTGTTACTGGTACCAAGCTTGAGGGAGGGGGGTGGTCAGTTCATTGTTTCTTGGGGACCAGGCATGATGCAGAGATAACCTGTGGTCTTTCAGGTGGGATTAATGGCAGATGCTTGGGGCAGAGTTTTGTTTCTGTGCTGCACATGACACTCATTCAAGTGTTACCCTCAAAAAGTACACGTTGACTATATAACACAACTATGAGGACCCGTGACTCATTTGCAGATTTATTGGAAGATCATTTGAAGGATTATGGGAGCATGTGAGGTTACTGTAACCCCACTAAGAAATCCACAGAAACTGTGGGGCAAAAGGCAGTCCTCAAGCCCACTCTGCAAAGAAGCCTACTAATAAGGGTCAAAGGGCTATCGCTGCCCTTGCTGGACATTGGCCCCAAATGCCCCAACGATGCGCATCAGGATTACGATACCAGAGTCCATAAACGCTGAAAGGAAGGTAAAACAACAACGTGTAGAACCCCCAGAAGACCACCCCACTAATAGAGAAATACTCCATGAAGTGCAAGTGAAGCGCAAAAGTGATAGGATACGAACCGGGACGATAGCTTATCATAAATTGATACAACCATGTCACACAATGATGATGAAGCATGACTGCAAAGGTTTGATCGACCGAGAAAGATTCAACGATGCATCTAGTTCAAGATCCTCTGCATTGCTCCTCGAGCTGCTCAACACTATTTATTTATTTATGTATTTATTTATTTATTTATTTATTTGGATTTGTATACCGCACATCTTCCCAGGGGCATCGTGGCACTGAAAGTAGGCTTACTTGGTGCATAGCATACATGTTGCACAGGTTACAGCAGATACATGGTAGAGGTGTTACTTACAAAACATAGGCATAATACTTTTGAGAGGTCATCTCATAGATTCATACAGTTGTAGCATACAGTAGTAATGGTGGAGGGTGTGGAGGGTTAGTTGAAGAGAGTGGTTTTGAGTAGTCTGCGGAATGCATGGTAGGATTTTTCGTTCCTTAGTGCAGTGGGGAGTGCGTTCCAGTTTTTTGAGCCCACCTCTCTTAATCCCGAACTTGTGGACTACCTACCGTCTAGAACTCTGTGCTCCTCTTCTCAAATTGTGTTTGCTTTTCCCCAATTTCATAAAGCACGTGTTGGGGATGCTCTTTTTCAGTTTTGGCCCCGAAATTGTGGAACGCCCTTCCAACTCAACTTCGAGAACTGTTTGATCATCTTCAGTTCTGTAAGGCCCTAAAGACGTTTCGTTTTATTAAGCCACCTGGTTAAAATGATCTTTGGCAGTTTGTTTTTTTCTAGCACCCATATACCTTCAGACCTTGGTGGTTGCACTTTATAAATCCCTAAATCCCTAAATCAATAAATAGTTAGAAACATGTAAATAAATGGCCAGAAATCCGCAAGGACGGTTATTTGGTCTGCCAACTCATTTATGTTAAAGTTAACATTGCACACACACTGGCACCCCTGGACGCTCTACTACAGTTTGGGGTTGTTTTTGAACCATTGGCTGGATGGTTCAGTTTCTGCGAAAGCCTGGCCATAGTGTCATTGACAGTTCTCAAGGCAGTTCTGCATAGTTCCTGCTCATGCCTCTGACTTGCAGCCATTAGCAGGTGGTTTGTAAGGGCGACTGGGTTGTGACTACACCTCAAGGGTTTCCAGTTTATGTGTGAGGTTGGATGGCTGTGTTGTAACTATATGCCAGTGATTTCCAGCTTATGTGTGAGGTTGGATGGCTGTGTTGTAACTATATGCCAGTGTTTTCCAGCTTATGTGTGAGGTTGGATGGCTCTGTTGTAACTATATGCCAGTGATTTCCAGCTTATGTGTGAGGTTGGATGGCTGTGTTGTAACTATATGCCAGTGTTTTCCAGCTTATGTGTGAGGTTGGATGGCTCTGTTGTAACTATATGCCAGTGATTTCCAGCTTATGTGTGAGGTTGGATGTCTGTGTTGTAACTATATGCCAGTGTTTTCCAGCTTATGTGTGAGTTCGGATGGCTATGTTGTAACTATATGCCAGTGTTTTCCAGCTTATGTGTGAGTTCGGATGGCTGTGTTGTAACTATATGCCAGTGTTTTTCAGTTTATGTTTGAGGGTGGAGGCTCCACACAATTCCTGCGCACATGGGAAGAGGAGCGAACTCTCAGTTGAGACTTCAGTGTCATGATTGCGGATTTTACACTGCTCTCGCGCAGGACTAGTGTCTTTTTTGTTTTCACCACTAAAGGATAGCAAACCATTTCAAACGAATTTGTAGCGTAAGAAAATTGAAAATATTTCAAACAATTAGTAGTCCCGACATTCAAACAGCAAACATCTTTGCCCCCAAAGAACTGTAAATAAAATTCATATAGTTTGTACCACTAGTTGTATACTGTAATGCCATGATTTTCATTACACTTGCCAAAACCTAAGCTCACAACATCCCAAAGAGGTCAAATCTCCCACCTGGGGCTGTGGCGTGTTTTGCAGAAAACAATAGTTCTGTGCCTGACACAAGGTTCTGGAGAGGGATGGATCTTTGTGCTTAGTGAAAGAGAAGACACTACCCCTGAGCACCTGACAGGTGTATGTGGTGTTTCAATGATATGCCTGGAAACACATTGAAGAAACGCCAGGATTTAGTTCCGTTACAAGTAAGTCCTCTTTCCCATTGGACTTCTCGTTCAACTGGCAATCTACTCATGCTAACACTTGTGACATCAGACCCCTTGCGTAACCAAGTTATTGTATGGTGTGGCTTGCTCAGTGCATGCCATAAACCTTTCCTCTCACAACTGTGTCATTCCACATAGTCCTGCAAATAACTTGGTTTGCCACAGGACCTAGGGGGTGTGACCCTGATCGGACTATGTCCCACTCCCTTTGGTTTCCTGCCACTCTCTCTAGAGGCTGTATTAGGTGGAGCCCTTTGATCAAGGGTTGGAGCATTGCATTTGGAAACCCTACTGTGCTCCGCACCCGTTCATACGCACCCTTTCCTGCCTCATGCATTATTCCTATTACTCTTGTTGCATCTGACCAGGTCTTAGCAGTGCTACTTAATGCGACAGGTAGTCCGATTCCCACCAAGTCACCTATGTTTACAGAGACATCCTTGGTGGTATTACGCATGTTGTTGGAGCGCTGGATTACGTGTGGGGAAACAGGTATGTTTGGCTTAAGATCAATTTCTCATTTATGAGACCACAGCGTGTTCACAACCAATGCTCCTTGCACGGGATATTGTATAGGACACCTAATTGTCAATCGCACACTTTGCATAATGAGATGCACTTGCAGTCTTCAGCCTATTGGAGCAGTTTAGTTGTTTGCAGAGAAACCTATGGTGGCATCAGCCATGATTGGCATGATGAGAATCCCTGAATAAAAAGACACCAGAAGATTATCAGATTCTTTGAACTAGACTTACACAAACTGGTGTACAGTATTAAGTCATGATCCAGGTTTACAAGTCTCATAGTAAAATTGTGCAGTGCTGCAACGAGCCCGAGACTACTGGCATGCGGACAACCATAGCCATGGAGAAGCCCGCGTTGCCGGACGATAAAAATGTGGAAGCCACTGGAGTAAACAGCTTGTGGTGTGGGTCGGGGCATGGGCACTGTTGCTCAGACAAGATAGCAGCAGTCAGGACCACACTCAGAAGTATGGAAGCAGGAATAACGGGAGCAGCCTTAGAGACAACCCACAGAGCAAGTTTACACTCAAAGCCGTAGAGGAGCCACTGCTGTCCAGATAATGGAGAAAATTGTGCTAGAGCAATTCCTAGACTCCTTTCCTGGCCCGATTCAAAGGTGGGTGCGGCACCATCATCGTCCGACTCTGGCAGAGGCTATAAATATTGCAAGTACATAGCAGAAGGCTGGCATGCCTAAGTGGGGAAAATAACAAGTTACTTACCCATGGTAATGTTCTTTCGACTGAATGTTCCTCCCACGTATTCCTTATCTTTGATATTTCCCAATATCCAGCTTGCTGCCTCTGAATAATTTTTTCAGCAGAGGGTGCTGTGCGTCGATGCCTGGTGGAGTCGATGTCCCTCTGAGGCCTCCGTCTAGACATCGACGTCACTGCAGGTATATATAGCACACGCAGCGCCCATTGTCCTCAGTTCTGTTTTGACAAGTGGAGTATTACCTTGTGTTTAACGGTTACTCCCCCTGAGAGAGTGTAGACTGCAACCGCAAGAGAAGTTTTACTGTGGCGTAGGGTGGGAGGGGCGATAAGGAATACGTGGGAGGAATATCCAGTCGAAAGAACATTACCATGGGTAAGTAACTTGTTCTTCGAATGGATTGTGTCCTCCCACGTATTCCTTATCTTTGATACACTCCCAAAGCAGTTTACATAATTTGGAGGAGGAAATACAAATGAATGTGGTCATGTATGGCTCGTGGAGGAGTCTAAACTGTAGTATTTAGTAAAGGTGTGCACAGACGACCATGTGGCAGCTGCACATTTATCCTTTATCAGAACTCCCCTCTGCAACGCAGATGAAGTTGCAACACCCCTGGTCCAATGATCTCTTAGATGTTCTGGGGGGTCTTTGCCTGCCAGTCTGTAGCCAGTCCTAAATTGTGACCTGAATAGCCCACGAATAACTGGTCATTTTACCGCAGTTTTACCAATCTGGATATGTAAAAGCTCAGTGCACGTCTAGGATCAAGTCTGTCAAGTCAATCTTCCTCTTTTCCTGGATGTGGTGGAGGATAAAAAGATGGTAATGTCATCTTCTGAGTAATATGAAACTCAGAAACAATTTTGGGAAGAAAAGTAGGCTTCACTTTTAGTACCACTCTGTCTTTATGAAAGGCAGTATGAGGAGGCTTGCAGGATAAAGCCTGTAGCTAACTCACCCTTCGGGCTGATGTAATTGCCACTAAGAAGACAGTTTTCAGAGATAGAAGTCTTAATAGACAAGAATGTAGAGCCTCAAAAGGAGCTCCTATTAAGTAGTTTAACACCAAGTTGAGATCCCATAGTGGGACTTGGAACGGGGTCAGAGGGTAAACATTAGTTAATCCCTTTAAGAATTGTACTACTAGAGGAATCTTAAAGTAGGAGACTTCCTCTGAAGTGAGCTTAAAAATAGAAAGTGCTGCTAGGTATCCCTTGATGGTTGCCAGGTGTAATAGAAAAAATAACACCATCGGTGTATTACATGAGAAAGGGTCAACATTTTTATCTCTGCACCAGCTGCAGAACATATTCCAGCGGCAGCGGTATAAAGATTTGGTTGATGGCCTTCTGGCCGAAACCAAAAACTCCATTACGTCGCCGGGAGGTCCCAATCCTTGCATCACAGCCTCTCAGAAACCATGAATGAAGGCTGAGAGTCCTGATATCCGGATGGAGAACCTGACCCTCCTCTCGTGAGAGAAGGTCCCACCCTTTGTGGAAGATGTATCAGAGGGCAGGTGGACATGTCCGGAAGGTCCGGGTACCACGTACTCCTGGCCCAGTCCGGGGCAATATGGATCATGGATTTCTTGAACCTTCTCAACCTCCTGATTACGTGCGGAATCACAGGGACTGGAGGAAATGTGTACAAGAGTGGAAATTTATAGTCTACCATAAAAGTGTCTCCTAGAGCTCCTCTTGGAGGAAATTCCCTTGAGCAGTACAATTCGCATTTCGGGTTGGCACTGGTCATGAACAGATCTACTTGAGGGGTTCCTCAAAGGGTGAAGATCTCTTGAAGGACTTCCTGAGCTAGTTCCCACTTGTGGGAGACTGCTCTGCCTGCTCAGAGCGTCCGCCGTTGTGTTCTTCTCTCCGGCTAGGTGAATTACTCATAGAGATTCCTTCTTGTATTGCCCAAAACCAGTGTGGCAGTGACCTACACCTCCTCTTTTGTTGAGGTAGTATATGGCCACTGTGTTGTCCGTCATTATCAGGACATTCTTTCCCCGTACAGATGGCAGGAAGGCCTTCAGCGCTAGTCTTATTGCCCCCAGAGACCAACAACCACTGATGGTCAAATCATTGTTATGGGCTCCCCACCCCGTGAGTGAGGCATCCATCACTACTGTTATCTACGGCCATGGTAGCCAAAACGGTTCTCCTTTCAAGATGTTCTCCCGATAGGCCCACCACTGAAGATCCAGTGAGACTCTGTTTGGGATTTGAAGGAGATCTGACATCCTTCCTGAGAACTGTGACACTGGGTCCTGAGAGCCCACTGGAGAGATCTCATTCTCAGGTGAGCATCTGGTACCAGTAGAATGCAGGATGCCATGAGACCGAGCAACCTCAGAAAATCGAAGGCCAGTAGATGTTGGGCATTCTGGAATTTCATCACCATCTGCAGAATGTCTTTTCCAAGGGATGCATTCAGGACTGCTCCCATGAATTAGAGTCTTTGTGATGGTATCATGTGGGACTTCTTGAAGTTGATGGAGAAGCCCAGCCTGTGAAGGAAGTGACAGCTGTAGCTGAGATATTCCAGGGCCTGTTCTGGGGAACTGCCCATGATCTACAAATCATCAAGGTGGAGGTAGCCGTGAATCCCCCCTCCCCTGAGACTCGCTGCCACAACCACCATTAGCTTGGTGAAAACCCTCGGGTGGAGGTCAGCCCAAATGGCAGAACCCAAAACTTATATTGAGAACCACCAATGGCGAACCTCAGGTACTGTCTGTGGCTGTGATGGATTGGCACATGGAGGTCCCATGATACCATCCAATCCTGAAACTGGAGGGCCTGAAGGATCTGAGAAAGGGTTACCATCTTGAACTTGTCCTTCCTGAGGAATTTGTTCAAGTCTCTTAAGTCCAAGATGGGTCTCAATCCTCCGTCCTTCCTGGGGATTAGAAAATATGGGGTGGTACCACCCCTTGCTCCTCTCCACAACAGGTACTGGTGCTATCACACCTTTCTCTAGCAGGGTTAATATCTCCTGCGTAAGGAGCAGATCTGGAACTTTCAAAGAGTTGTTCCCAGTGGATGACTCTGAGGTTTTTGCAGGAAAGGTAGGCAGTAACCTTGGGCGACTGTTTCCAATGGCCAAGCATCTGAAGTAATAGCCTGCCAATCTGTCAGATGCTGTGACAACCTGCCTCCTACTGCAGTCTTGTGTAAAAAGACCTCAGAGAGGTTTTGGAGCATTTGACGCAGTGGCTGAAGGTAAAGCTGCCGCTGCTGTTGCGGTCTTAGTACTTCTCCCCCGTCCACCACAGGGGAATATTGTATGTCCCCTTTGAGCTTGCTGTCCTCTGCCTCTTCCGAATGCTGAATAATAGCGAAAGGACCTACCCCTCCAGGGCGCACCTGTGAGGCGGTTTGGAGTTTGCCTTTCTTGCAGCCCCAAGGGATTTGGCCGCCGCCTTGGAAGTTTGCAGCTTCTTCAAACTCTCATCAGCTTTATTTCCAAATAAATGCGTGCTGTCAAAAAGCATGTTGAGATGTCTGGATTGTACACCTGGGGCAAATCCTGACTTTCGCAACCAAGCAAATCTGCGGATCACTGTACTAGCCGCCATGGCTCTGCTGAGGCTGTCAACAGAGTCGAGACCAGTCTGGAGGGATTCGCACATATCGTCTTTCCTATTTTTTTATTTTCAGCCGAGATAACCTCAGGTGTTTCCCAAATTCAAGTTACTCTCCTTTGCAAAGCCTGATCGAAAGGGACAATTGGGTCCTCTTGTGGCCCTTTGTCTAATATATCTGTGAGATCGTCCTGTTCAAAAACAGGCGTGGGTCTGGACCATCCCATACATTCCATGACCCTTGCCATTAAGCTCTCTGTATGTTACTTCAGTATGATCTCCTGGGTCTGCCTTTCCAAAATCAATTTCAGGAGAGGTATTAATATCACTAGCTACATGAAGACATTCTTGCAAATTCTTAATGCGAGAATCCTCTGATATAAATTCATCAGGCACTGATGGTGTCCCATATTGTAACCCAAATGGTCTTCCTTCCTCAGAGGACTCCTCTGCGTCTTCGTAAATTGAAGAGAGTGATTTAAAGTATTCTGCTTGTGGCAGAGGTGTAAAGGTCTTTCCCATTGAAAAAGTCATTATGGTAGTCATCACAGGAGCCGAAAATGTCGAAATTGTCGATGTCGACGTCAATGGCCTCGACAAATTCGTTGATGGCTTTGATGGTTTCGACAATAGCGTTGATGACTTTGATGATAGCGCTGATGGTTTTGACGATTATGTCGAAGGGATTGACACATGTGGTGCTGAGGAGGTCGTCACTCGGGGGAGGGGTGTCAATGGCTTTTCCATTGGTATCGGCGCTAATGGCATTGAAGACGCACTTTTCAAACCTGTAATAAGAGGTTTCCTTCGACATCGATGACGTCCGTTTTTCTTACTTTGAGGAGGCTTTCTCTCGACTCGAGGGATGAGATCAATCTCAAGGAGATTAGGCGGCTGGGTCTGAAGATGCACAGCTCTTGTGGTTCTGAGGTCTTTCAACTGGAGCATTGCCTCTATGTGTTGTTGAGGGGGGCAAGGCCGCGTTCTCGAACACCTTTAGCATACCTAGTCTAAACTCCTCCCACTGAGTTGAGGTACTAAACTTGGATGTACAGGTGAACGGGACGACGAGGTGGATGGCGACCTATGGCATCTCTGTTTCCATGTCTCGAAGTTGAGGAGTGGTGCGAACCACTTCTCGAACAGGAGCGTTTAGACCTCTTTCGATGAGGAGTAGTTGATCTCGACTTGTCTGATGTTTTACGTTTAGACAGAGTAGAGGGGGATTTTTGAGGCTTACCTGCCGCTAACTTCCCTCTACGCTCCCTCAAGGCTTTGGCCATCCTCGACAGGCAGTCCTCGCACTCCGAACATGGATGATTCGACCCTGAACACCACAGGCAGATCCTGTGCAGATACGTCACGGACATCTTCGCACGCAGTCACAGCACTTCTTGAAGCCAGATCGAGGAGTGGACGACACCGAAATAGTTCTGTCAGGAACTAGGTGTTATGTAACCGAAGCTGTGCATCGTGGAAAAACGGAACTGTAGCCAACGGGCGCTGCGTGTGCTATATATACCTGCAGTGATGTCGACGTCTAGGCGGAGGCCTCTGAGGGACATCGACTCGACCAGGCACCGATGCACAGTGCCCTCTGCTGAAAAAAGAATTCTGAGGCAGCAAGCCATTTCCATTGGCAAATATCAAAGATAAGGAATAAGTGAGAGGACACAATCCATTCGAAAGTGTGATTAACCCCATGACTACTACGAGGGACCCTCTAATAGACCGACGGGTTCTATGTGGACAAACAGTGAAGGTCGAACCTTGAGACAGGAACCAAAACAGACGATAATACCTTTTGCACAATAACAGCTACAATGTTTTGACTGTGGAGAATGGGGGCATATAGCCAGGTTTTGCCCAGAAAGAATAAAGCGGAACCCATCTAGCGCTAAAATACCTTAGGATGACTGTGCGCTCTAGAAGTTTCTTTAACATAATATAACATAACCCAGGGAAATCGGAGCTATCCAGACCCAAGTGTTTCGAGGTATCTGGCAACCGTATTTGATGGAGGTGAAGGTCAACGGGAAGTTATGGGTGGTAATGCTGGACATTGGGAGTCAACAAACAGCCATTACCCCTGAAGTAAGTGGGCAAACTAAGTTTGATGATGTGGTGGTACCTGTGAAATTAGTACATGGTGATGTCAAGGGGTGATAGACCTAGAAGGAAACAATACCCTATCTGCCGAAGGGCCGCCATTCTGCCTAAGATTACTGCCCCGGTGTTAATTGGGACAGACCATCCCCACTTTAAATAAATACTCCACGAGGAGAGTTGGTTAAAGGAAACCCTGTTGGCCACAGAAGATATTAAATCACACTCTTCCCATGTTCCAAAAAGCCAATGGGAAGTCATAGAAATTAACGGAATTGGAAAAGACAGATATTACACAGTTGTGTGATTGATTGGAACGTAGACACACATGGTTCCACTGTCACGAGATGACACCCTGAAAGGAGAGGCACAGAACACCCAGGAAGGGTTTGGGTGGTTGAGCCAAAATAAAGTGGACAGATAAGTACACACACAGCAGAAAGGAAAGAGAACGAAGAGTAGGCAAGAGTAGCAAGGAAAAAGGTACAGAATGAATTCCCTCTTGGGGTATATGCAGATATAGGAAAAGAGTATTCCACGAACCTTAGGAAATACTCTAGCCTTCTGCACAGTTTGCTATAACAGAGGCCCACGCTGTTTGCTCATGGCTTGGAACAGCAGCTATGGGTGTCTGTAATGTAGAAACGAGACAAGGGAAGTGGCAGAGGTTGACTGATGGGAACCAACAGACAAGCTCTGTACAAAAGGGTCTACAAACAGTACAAGAGAAGATACTTACAGACAAATCCAGGAAAAGGAGGTTGATAGCAAACTAGCAGAAGGAAATGAAGGGAAAGTCGTGTAACAGGATTGGATAGCAGAGGACAGTAAGGAACAAGGTTGAGAGCTCAGAGGAGCAGGAAAGCAATGAGCAAGCCCACAGGAGCAGGGCTGTAAGGTAGAGAGCCAAGAGGGAAAGGGCTTAGGGCAGCAGAGTAAAGCAAGCTGCACGGCAAGGAACCCAGAAGGGCCGGGCAGCAAGGAGTGAGCCCTGACGGGCAGGGCTGCTGACCGTAGAAGGTTGCAGAGGACGGTAGAGGGCTGCTAGGCCGAGAACCCAGCGGAAAAAGGTAGGTAGTAGGCAGCGGAGCGTGATAAGCTGCAAAGTAGGAAGCCTAGAGGACAGGAGCTGTAGGCAGCCGGAGTGAGGCAGGCTGCAGAGCAGAGAGCCCAGAGGACAAGGGCTGTAAGCAGCCGGAGTGAGGCAGGCTGCAGAGCAGGGAGCCCAGAGGACAAGGGCTGAGGCTGGAAAGCAGCAGAGCGTGATCAGCTGCAATGTAGAGAGCCCGGCAAGGGAAGGGCGGAGGCTGGAAGGCAGCAGAGCGTGATCGGCTCCAATGTAGAGAGCCCGGCAGGGCAAGGGCAGAGGCTGGAAGGCAGCAGAGCGTGAACGGCTGCAATGTGAAGAGCCCGGCAGGGCAAGGGCGGAGGCTGGAAGACAGCAGAGCGTGATCAGCTGCAAGGCAGGAGCCTGGAAGAGCAGGGCTGAGGCAGGGAGCCCTGTAGGCAGCAGGGTGTAGCAGGCTGCAAGGCAGGACGCCCAGAGGAGCAGGGCTGAGGCGGGGAGCCCAAAAGGCTAGGGCTGTAGGCAGCAGGGTGTAGCAGGCTGCAAGGCAGGACGCCCAGAGGAGCAGGGCTGAAGCGGGGAGCCCAAAAGGCCCAGGGCGGAAGGTAGAAGGCAGCAGAGCGTGATCAGCTGCAAGGCTGGAGACCGCCAGGGCACTGGAACAAAAAGCAGGTGAAAGCAGGAAACCGCATACAAAGTTTGTAGCTCAAAGCAAAAAGGTGCCGGAAGGACTCTCAATGCAAGAGACTGAGCTCTCGCAGGCAGCAGCCTTTATACTGCCCAGCCCAGCACAGAGGCAGGCTAATTGGTTGCACCTGGCTCAGCACACCTGCAGACAATCGGCCACCTCCCTCTCTGTTCCTGAGCTGGTGGAAGCAGAGCAAATCCCTAGGGCTTCTGGGCATTGTAGTTCTGTTGAAGAAAAATAGGAATAGCCAGGAATAGATGGTTATAGCCAAGTGCATTATGGTAAGTGTAGTTTTCTGGGAAAAATAAAAAAGCACCAAAGACTTGCAAATGGGAAATAAAGTCCAAATAGTCAATAGCGGTTGATCCAAGAGTTTTCTGTAGATAAATGAATAACAATTTGTCCATATTGGTCGCCAATGTATGCGCCCATGGCGCAGGCATGACATCCACCTTTAGAGCCGAAACATTAACTTGTCACCCGTTAAGATAGTTTAAGACATGGTGGTGAAAAAGCAGACAGTGTTGATCAGCCAACTCATTCAAGAGAACCCTGGTTCACTAACAAGAGGGGGTTATACTACAGAGTATATGAAAGAACCAATGGCAATTTGAAAGAACATCTGCTAGTACCCTGGTCATATTGTGAGTCGCTACTGAAATTGGCCCATGAGCACGTTGCAGGGCGGGGGGACATCTGGCGACTGAAAAAACACAACAAAATCTGTTGAAGCATTTTTTTGTGCTGGGATTTATGGAGACGGGGCAATGTTTTGTAAAGAAACTGCCACGTATGTCAAAGGAATAGTCTCTACATTCCCTCTAATGTGCCCTTCCAGAAGATGCCCCTCATTCTGTAACCCTTTCAACATATAGGGATGGACATAATGGGTCCCTTTGAACCAACCAGCAGAGGATACAAGGACATACTGGTAGTGGTTGATTATGCAACCCATTCCCCTGAAGCTTTTACTGAGGCATTTAAGCCAGGCAAGTCTGTGATGTTCTTATACAGTTCTTCTCAAGAGTGGGAATCCCCAAAGAAATAATAACAGACCAAGGAACAAACTTTGTGTCTACCATAATGAAACAAGTATGTGGATTTCTGAATGGGAAACATCTGCATACATCTGTGTATCACCCACAGACTGACAGTTTGGTCAAACGGTATAATAAGACCATCACGCAGATGATGAAGAAGGGGACAGAGCCAAATGGAAAGATTGGGACAAATTATTACCATTAATATTGATGGTGCTGATGGATAGTCTACAGTCTTCCGCAGGGTGTTCTCCTTTTGAGCGGTTGTTTGGAAGGCAACCGGAGGCTCTACTTGATAAAGTGAAAGAAGATTGGGAAGCCCAGTTAGAAAAATCCCTGTCTGAGTACGCTGATGAATTATAGTTGCATCTATCATCTCTTAGAGATCTGGCCCTCAACAACCTGGCACAAGTACAAGAAAAACAGTCGAGCAATACAATCAGGCCACTAGAATGAGAAGCTTCAAACCAGGGGATAAAGTGTTGGTCTTACTGCCAACCCATGACAACAAGCTGTTGGTCAGATGGAGGGGACCTTATGTCATTAAGGAGGTGTTAGGACCTGTCACAAACCTGGTGAGTCTGCCAGGAAGGAGGCAGACAGAAAAGGTTTACCATGTCAGTCTCCTAAAGCAATGGAATGAAACCGCCACCAGCATTGCTTTGATCGCTTCAGAACAAGAAGGGATACCAGACAACTCTATAAGTACAGAAAAAGCTGGTATCACGGAGGTGTATTGGGGTGAGACTCTTCCTGAAGATAAGAAACACAAAGTACTTGAAAGCCTGCAATCCTTATCTCATTTCTTTTCGAATATTCCTGGAAGAACCGACCCAGTGGAACACCATATAAGAAAAAGCACAGGAAAAATAGTAATGTTAAGACCATATTGGTTATTCGAAGCTAAGCAGGCTGATGTGCAGTGGGAGATACAAGAAATGTTAAAATTACGTGTCATTGAACCATCCAAAAGTCTGCAGTGTTCGCCTATTTTTCTGGTCCCAAAACGGGATGGGTCCACTAGATTCTGTGTGGGCTTCCGACAACTCAATGCCATATCTGTCTACGAAGCACATCCCATGCCTAGTATTGATGAGCTCCTCAAAAAACTTGGGTCAGCACGACTCCAAAGTACCATCGATTTAACAAAAGGATACTGGCAGATACCAATCAGAAAACAGGAATTTACTGTTCTCCCATTTGGTCTGCAAAGGGCACCAGCGACCTTGCAACACTTAATGGATCAAGTACTCTTGGAACTAATGGGGTATGCATCAGCTTACCTAGAAGATATAATACTATACAGTAAATACTGGAAGGACCGTTTAGTGCATTTACAAACGGTGGTGGAAACTCTTGGATAGGCAGGACTCCACATAAATCCTAAGAAGAAGGTCTGAGCCGCGACTCAAACCAAGTATTTGGGCTACACTGTCGGAAGTGGGGAAATCAGACCTCAAGTGAGAAAAACTGAAGCCATCCAAAAATTAGAGCTACCAACAACAAAGAAAGCCATCAGAGCTTTTCTGGAGTTTGTAGAATACTATCACTGTTTCATTCCCCATTTTTCAACCATTGCTTCACCTTTGACTGATGGCCTTAAAAATAAATATGCAGCAAACTTGACCAAAAACCCACAGCTCTTTAGGGATTTGAAGAACTAAAACGGATAATCTCCTCCTATCCGGTATTACAATGCCCAGATTTTACACAGGACTTTCTGTACAAACCGATGCTTCTGGAACAGAACTGGGGTCCGAATTATCCCATGTAGAACCTACAGACCTAAGACCCATCACTTTTATAAGTGGGAAACTGTTGCTGCATGAAATCAACTATTGAACTATTGAGATGGAATGCCTCGCCATCAAGTGGGTGATAGAGGCCTTCAGATACTATCTGGTGGGTAGATCTTTTACCTTCTTTACTGATAATGTGCCTTTACAGTGGCTAGCTTCACAGAAATACTCAAATCAAAGAGTAGTGAGGTGGTTCCTTACTCTTCAGCCATTATTGCAGACTACTTGCTGCCACTGATCTACCCGAGCAGCTAGATCATAGGGGGAGGCATGTAACAAGCCCGAAACCTCCCGACACGCAGGCAACCATAGCCATGGAGAAGTCTACGTTGCTGGACGATATAAACGTGGAAGCCACTGGAGAAAACAGCATGTGGTGTGGGTTGGGACATGGGCACTGTCACTCAGAGAAGTCAGCAGAGGTCAGGACCACACTTCGTAGTACGGAAGCAGGAATAACAGGAGCCACCTGCGAGACAACCCACCGACTTGCACAGAGCAAGTCTACACACAAAGCCGACATGAACAGAGAACGTCCACATAACCTCCCAAGGCCAGTAAAAAACTAAACAGACACTGGCCATACTACCTACCTTGGATGGGCCCCTGAGTGGTGCAGCACCCCCAAACAGCGACTTGCTGACACAAGGATGATTGCTGATATCGGCTCTGAAACACCGTAAAACACACGGCCACGCAAACAGGCATCATGGCAGCCAGGGGACAGTTCAGGAAATTAAGGGAGTGGGACAGTGGGTATGAGTCACTGGATTGGGCCTCCTTTGGGAAATGCTTGGCAGGATGGGAAGAAAAGAAGTATAAAAGGCAGCACCTGTGTTACATTGTGTCGTGTGGATTCCTTGCTTTACAGGGAGAAGAACGCTGTGCAGAAGGACTGGAATACTGCTGGGCCTATTAGGCTAAAGGCCAGAAAGGAAAAAAGAAGAAGCCCTACTGCAGGTTCAAGACAGACAACCGTAGAAGAGACTTTAATATTGGACTGGCTGAAGGATGTTGATTTCTTTGTAGCCAATATTATTTAATTATAACCCAATATATTTTGAAGCAAATTGGTGTCCAGCTGTTGACTTCCCACAAGTGCCCATAGAATAATACGGACGGGCTCCGCCTACGACTGACATCTAGTAAAACGGCACTCCATCTGATTCTGGAGTCACACATTGTGCACCATCCCTCTCCTCCAATCGCAAAGCCATGATGTGACGGATGAATTGCAAGGCTTCCATGATCTGCCGGCTGCCGTACATGTCGTCTTTAAGGAAGAGGTCCCAAGCATGGTTTGAACAAAAGCAGGCATCAGCATCCTTCTATGGGTACACAACCTGAGTTCTTGAGAATCATCTGGCCAACAGATTGATACAATATGCCTCCACTTAATCCCTATAGGACGAGAATAGGAACTACCCCAGCATAGCATATATAAACATTTAGTCATAAGGACCCCATCATAGCATATATAAACGTTTAGTCATAAGGAGCCCCACAAGGTACTAACTGCAAGCCACCTTATGTGGGTAAATGCATGAAGAATAAATGCAGTCAAACTGTGTAGGTCTGACCATGCATTTGGGGAAAGGGGATTGTGAAGTAAACCACAAGACGATTGGTGAAAAACAAGTGTGTCACAGCAGCAGACTGCAACACAAGGGGACAAAATGAATATGAATAGGAAACTTTATGGCGGGCATGCACATGCATATAGTTTGTTGGATTGATCATGGAAAGTCTGGGGTCCATATAGCATTTATTTTTCAAACATACTTGTAACCTTGGTAGTCAGCTCCTTACTCACTAGCAGCTTGTGGAGCCACTTTTCCATCCTCTCTATAATCAGTCTTTGTGCTATCTTTCAGATGTTCTCCTCAGTTGCAGTTTTAAGTTTGATCCCTGCTCCCCTTTGTTGAGGAGCAGCTGCATGCCTCTGCAGGAAGCTCCGCCCCCCCTGCCTCCCATATGTTGGAAGCCTGAGATCATGCCATTTTTGACACCAGCAGTTGTGCCAATATCACAGCATATGTTCGAAAGAAGATACCCATTTAGAGAATCCTATCGAATGTATCCCTGAAGGGACGACAATTTGAGGGAGGAACTCCCTGAAGAAATATAAAAAAGAGCAAAGAAAGAAGCCTGTGACGTCGTAAGAGAGTATGGACGACGTCTCAGGATACTGGCTGAAGAGGATGTATGGATCCTTCAGAAACTGATGACTAAGTAAAGAATCAAGAGAACTTTTAAATACAAAACAAGATTACACGTGCACAAAGTGCTGCAGAGATCAACCGTTAAATAATTGTATAGACGCTGAAACGCAAGTAGACTAAGTCATCATAGAAGCTGGCTATATGTAGAGAATAGAATGTAGGCAAAGCCACCAATGTATAGAAGCTGGACATCGGCATCATGAATTTTAGTAAACCAGGACCCATGGAGAGGGAAATCAAAAACTATGTTGCAGCAAGAATAAGCTGAATCGTGGAGCTGCATGGAAAGGCTGTCTGACCTGAAGACAAGATTGAAGCAGCCAAGGCCGGCTATCTATTCTGGTAAGGAGTCAACATACGAAGGATGAATCATCTCTTGTTAAGGTACAAAGAAAAAAACACAGAGAGTTCCAAGTTTAATTAATTTAAACATTTAAAAGATTCAAAATGGACCAAATCGCGGTCTCCTGTCACGTGAGTCAAAGATGAAAATAGAGTTTGGACTTGGAGTCCTAGAACACGATAGTGAGTGCCTGCACTCCTGTGAATTCTCAAAGACAAGCATACTTTGCAAGGCCAAGTTCAAAGACAATCTTCATGGCAGAAGGCATGGGCGATGAGAGATGTTGGGCTAATTGGGTAGAGAGGTAGTGTCAGGCCCATCTCCTTGCACCTGGGTCTGGGCTTACGTGCTGCTAAGTGAACCGAATGTTCCAGACTTGGCACAAGCATGCCAACCAATTGCAGAGGTCCATATAACGAGGGACCTTATTGTTTGAAAACCAATAAGAAACTGTTATTTAATGTTTTTGAAGATGGCATGTTTTAGAGGTAGGCACATGTAGTCCACCTGACAGTAGGCAGCCAATTACGACGTTAGTTCCTACAGATGATATACTTAGATGTTCCCCTTAAGCCTATCCAGATCCCTAGTAGGTTTTTCATTATTTGTCACGTAGTAGGACATCACCTCTGACCTATTTTGTAATATAAAAGATATGATTTGAGAACAGATCGCTGAGAGAAATCGAGCATACGTCCGTTGATGTTCGTTGTACCTCCCTGTTTTAGATTATTGTTAATAAAACAGTACTTTTCCATCTTCCTGAGTTGGCTCGGTTATTTGGGCTCACAATTATTCTGTGTGAACCCATCCATTACATGCACGTTCCAAAAAGGCCATAAGTGCATGTGGAAGCAGTGCGGATGGTTCAAAAGGTCCAGACTAGTTTGTCTCCAGAGTTTCGGACGATCAGGCACCCTCCGCAATTAGCTGGAAGATCGCAGAGTTTCCTGTGGAGAGCTGCCGATAGAAATAAACTTGCAAGAAGAACCAAGACAGTGGGCAGGTCTCCCTTTGATGAAATTGCTGCCCGGTTTCCAGTGGCGCTCCGCGGATGGAAGGCGAAGTGGTCGGATTGGAGGAGGAGTGAATACCACAGGCCTCGAGTCGACTAACGAATGGTGAGCAGACTAAGGGGAATGGCAAATAAGGGGACGGGATTGTAATAATTTTGAGTAACAGGAAATAATTGTAGAGATAAGAGAGGCCGCCTAGGAAAACATGATTCAAGGGAATCAGAAGAGGACATTTCAAATCCCAATGGGAGTAGAGTGAAATATAAAACGCGTAGTCAGGACTACGTAAGGTGATGTCTCAAACCCTGAACAGGGTAAAAAAAGTAAAGGCAAGGGAAGAGGTGATCACGGTGTTTATAATGTGTAATATCTGACTAGTCTAAATTTTGTCTGTTGAGTAAAATATTGAAGAGTGATAGAGATTGTGAAGAATTGAAAATGTAACAGTGTAATAAATGATTGGCTCCAATCAAGAGCATAGATAGGCCATTGAAACAAAAGGATTGAACATTGATGTTTTAAAATGTTGAAAAGTGGTGATCTATGCCCATTTATAAGGTTTATTTAACGATCTGGTAAGTATCGACAGTCAATTGAGACTTGTCATTATGGGAGATACTCCTCTCATGCACCCCTGCAAGACATTGCCAAAACATAAGACCAAGCTCAAACTGTATAGTGCAGAATGGGTAAAGGGCACAGCAGATAAAATGTTCATGCCGTGGCCACAAGGCGGATCATTGTCGAGAACGGTATTGCGACACATGACCACATACTTGCACGCTGCGTACACAGGGAAGAAATGAGAGAAAAGATTAGCAATTTTAGAGCTCTGGAAGATGTATCATGAGGAAAGAGAAGACCTGCTACCTGAGGAGTAGAGCTTGTATCTACAATAGGACAGCTCACAGAGTGACTTGATGTGTTCAGTACTATCAGTGACACCAGACCCCCAAGAGGAACCATGAATCGATAGGACGCTAGGAGGCAAATCCTTTTCTTTTCTTGTAGACACTGGAGCAACTTGTTTGTGTATACGAGAGGGAAAATATCCAATGTCTGGTATTGCCATGAATGCTCAACGGTTCTCTGGAGCTATGAGTCGAGTTCCTTTTACTGATGAATTACCTGTCTCCCTAGGAGAATATGATATGTCTGTCCCTTTGTCATATTCATGACAGACACTGGTTAATATTTTGGGAAGAGATTTAATGGCAAAACGTAACATAACAATTTAATCTACTGATCAATGAATAGTATGCGCCACTCCAGGAATACACTATTTAAAGGTGGGAGAGTTCATACTGGTATTTACAGGGCATGTGTCTTTTCGACGCGTTCCGTAAAATCCAGATATTTTTCTATATGGAGTGAGCATTTTATTGACATGACTACCTGGTCTGGTGGGAAAGCTTGTGAGAATACCTGATGAGTTTCTATTCAGACCACAAATTCCCATGGATGAGTAGGGTGGACAGACTATTCCTGTAGAAATAAAAGCAGCTATAGTACGAAAGGAAATGGCAATGCTTGAAGGAGTAGACAATGAGGGTAGATCATGGAGAACAGTGATAGCTCTTGAGGAAGGATACATATTGACTGACATAACTGATGACGATATGTTCGGGGAAGAGCAAAGCGATGATGAAGTAGTGTTCTTCATGAGCATAACATACTGGATAAAGACAGAGAAAAGGGAAGTCCAACAGCGAATGGCGATAATGCGGTAATGACCACCATTCCTTCAGGGGGACCTTGAAAAGGTGCTGAGTGCCTTATGGACTACACACCCTTCTGATGCAGGATTATTGAAGGGGATAGGGGAGGTTAAAATAAAGCTTAAGCCAGGAGCAATTTTACCTCGCACAGAACAATACCCCATGTCTCGAGAAGCTGATGAAGGTATATTTCAGACTATTTCAGCGCTGATGAATAAGGGGATTCTGGTGCCATCACAGTCATCATGCAATACCGCAGTGTATCCGATTAAGAAATGTAAAAGGGGGTCATGGAGATTTATCCAGGATGTAAGGCCACTTAAGCAGATTATAGATGCTGAGTTTCCTTTAGTTCCCAATCTGGCAACAATATTGTGTAGTATCCCAGTAGAAGCTCGATACTTCACAGTGATCGATTTGAAAAATGTGTTTTTCTTTATACTGTTGCATAAGGACTCCCAGGTCTTGACTTCAATTACGTTTTGCCAAAAAAGACTTAAACATAATAGGATGCATCATGGGTACTGTGAGTCCCCATCAGTCTTTTACAGAGTCCTACAGATGGATCTAGGCAATATCGATCTTGAAAGTGCGGTGATACAGTACGTAGATGACATACTGATTTGCAGTAAAACAGAGGATGAGTGTAGACAGGACTCTGTCCGATTAATTACTATTCTAGCAGACAAGGGATATAAGGTGGACAAAGAGAAGTTACAGTATTATCAAGAAGAGGTGTTATATATAGGTCAATTGATTTTGCATGAAGGAAAGAAAGTGACACCTGAGAGAGCTGAGGCAATTATGAAAATATCAAAACCGAACACAGTGAGACAGATGCAACAGTTTCTGGAGTTGTGCAATTATGTTAGAGCCTGGGTGTTTGACTATAGCACGTACACAAGGCCACTTCTGCAAGCATTCAAGAAAGCACAAGTTGGTAATACAAAGCTAGAATATACTGGAGGAATGGAGGAAGGATTTGAAGAATTGAAAAAAAGCAATTTGTACAGCCCCAGTTTTAGGGATTCCCAATTATGCTGAGGAATTGTATTTGTTTTCTCACACAGATGGGTCAGTAATGAAAGCATTGCCAACACAAAGAACCACAATAGGGTACAAACGTTCAGCGTATTACAGTGGGATTTTAGACGCAGTTATGAGAGGACACTTCCCTTCCAAACAATCTTTAGCAGAAGAAGGTGATCATGTGCATGACTGTGCTAATTATGTTGAATTTTATGATGATATACCCCGTGTGAAGGAGAATGGTTTAGCGGATGGGGAGATTCTGTTTATTGATGGTTCTTCGAAAATGGATCAGACTAGTGGGAAAAGGCAGTGAGGTGCCGCGGTAGTAAGACACAGATTAAATGGAAAATTCAAAGTAGTAGCAAGTGCAAGGCTACCGTCTCATTTTTCAGTACAAGCAGCAGACTTAGTGGCGCTTATTGTCACGCTTGAGAAACATGAAGGGCAACAAGTGACGGTGTACGTCACGGAAGTGACATAAACCATACAAGCAAGGTTGGCACTTTAGAAGAGGAGGGGCTACCTCAGCGCAGACGGCACTATGGTGCAACATAGGTCCTTATTGGAGAGACTCATGAAGGCACTACAACTCCCAGTAGCTATGGGGGTCGTTAAATGCACAGCGCATACTAAACTAACAGATTGTATCGCTTGCACAAATAAAGCCGCAGATGTAGAAGTGAAAATGATGAGTTTTGATACTGATGAGTTTTGATACTGAGAGCATTAAAGAGCATTCAGTTACAACTGTGTTAGTGCAAGAGGGGTTTAATAAATTGTCAATAACCCAATTAATAGAGATTCAGGGATGCGCACCACAGGAAGAGCAAGAACTGTGGAAACAAAGGGGGTATTCTTTTCCCCCATGGAAGCATTATGGCGACAAAACAGCACTGGAAAGCCAGTGATGCCAGTAAATTTAGTGAAAGTCATGCTTGAACAGCTGCATTACCCCGCGCATCTAGCTAGAGAGAGTCTTGCTGCAAGTATTGCAGAAGACTGGTTCATTCCTAATTTGCTGGAACTGTTTATGGTGAACGATTAGAGGAGTAATACCTCGACCAAATGGTCTGTTTCAGCATTTACATATCGACTATTTCGATATGCTGCAGACATGTAATGGATATAGGTATCTATGAGTGGTGGTGTGTCCCTTCTCTAGGTGGATCGAGGCAGGTCTGTGTACATACCCTGATGCCGTTTGCACAGCAATGTTTTTAGTGCTCAAGGTATTTCCAAAGTGGGTTGTGTGTGAAGTACTGAGATCTGATAATGGGCCACATTTTGTTAATAAGTTATTTGAACAGATAGAGCTTCTATTAAGCATAACACACACGTTTTCTTCTGCTTATCACCTGCAAACGAACAGAATATTTGAGAGACTCAACAGCCACCTCAAAAAAAGGATTGCCAAGATTAAATTGACTCTGAAAAAGGGATGGCTGTATTGACTACCATTGGCCTTAGATGCCCTTTGGAATCAGTCAGGGTCACACCACCACCTCACCCGCACAAACTAGTGACAGGGCGTCAAATGAGAATGAGAATGCCCCTTACACCTCTGTCTACGAATTGAGAGTGATGCCCAGAGCATAACAAAAACTTTAGGTGATGAGATGCATGATTATTTGACATATATGACCTCTCGCATTTCTTTCATTTCAGATCAAGTCAAGCATCGGGGGGCGGTCTAAGAACATAGAAGAAGATTATTTGGCAACCAATAAAGGTGAACTATTACCACCACCTAAGTTATATGCTGGGAACCTAGTTTTGAATACAATTTTTACCAGGAAGTGGCATGAGCCACGTTTTCTTTCCCTTTCATTGTCGCAGGAAGTGTACCCTTCTGCTATTAAAATACAAGGAAGAAGAGCTTGGTTGCACCTGAGTGACGTGAAGATTTATAAAGGAAAGACCTTCCCTCCCATTGTTATCCAAAGCAAGACAAGAAGAATTTCCGAGTGTGCAGACCCGATCGGTGATTAAGGAGAAGGATGATAAAACAATTAGTGATTAAAGTATACTTTATTTGGACTGGAATTCAATACATACTCCTTAAACTTATTTTAGCAGGGAGTGCAAAGACTTGCAGAGAATTCCAAGAATTTTGAGATTAACTTTTAGAAATATATTGAAGCAGAGAATAATGCATCAGTGTTATGCCTAAACATCAGTTCTTGATCAGAAATTGGAAACAAGACCAGTATCCAGATTCATTTAGTGGAGAATATTTGTCATAAGTAATCAAACATATGGTACCTGCCTATAGTGACATTCATCGGTTTGTGGTTGCTGTCTTTGTGTTCATACTTCAACCTTACCCTGCTCTTTTTAGAAGAGACGTTAATATTCACAATTATTTACAGGATCCTAAAAACAGTCCAGTGATACGGAGACAGTGATATTGCTATAATTTAACACATTTTACAGTTGTAGATATAAAGAAACCTAATGATTGTATTAAAAATTATTAATGAAGAAAATGAAATGGTTATAGAGAATGAACAAGTTCAACAAGCAGTAGGATTGCGTGAGAAATCGATGCCCACATTTTTATTTATGATATACATTTGCATGATTGTTCTCGTGGTCTTACTTTTCCTCATCTTTCACAGTCTCTATCATCTTAGTACTTCAGCTGAAGGAGACGTTCCCATGGTTCTACCCACTGTGAAAACAAATAAAGACAGGCTTTTTGATTTCTATAGGTATATTGGGAGACACAAAAGAAATGAGGAAGATAGTGAAGGGATAAATACCTATCTAGATAACACAGCTCACCTGGGGAATAACATGTGGTACCAGCACATGAAAAAGTAGGGGAAAAAACATCTAAGGAGGGCTGCTATGTCTGCTCTATCGTCCCCTATGCCATGAATACAGCAAGAGCTTTCATTGCAAAGAAGGTTCCAGAGCATGATGCAAAGTGCCTCAGCCATCTTGCAACTTGTACTACTAGAGGATGATTCCAAGGAAGTTGGGCAACTTTGCAATGGAGACCAAAATGGTTGTTTCCATACCAGGATGACTACATCAAAACTCTACAAATGGAAAAGGAGCCTGGATGGAAGAGCAAGATGCTTGTGTATCCTGCTGCAGGACAGGATGAGGTGATCATTGAAAAAATGAAGAGAAGGAATTGCCCTGATGTGACAGAAATAGCCAGATCACCTGGATGTTGGGAACAAACTCAATTATTGATCTATGGACAAGTGAATTCTAAGAACGGATGGAAAGAAGGAATTATGTGCTGTGCAGCTCATCTGCTGAAAACAGATTATGTACAAGAGGTACAGAAGGTGAATGATGGATGCTTAAAGTCATGGGACAAGCACTCCAAACTGTTGACATGGGTAGAAGATGAATCAGGCCCAGTAGTTGTAATCCCATTGGTTAATGCGGCACTATGCTTCCGAAGACACGGGAAGAACCATGTGGGATATAAAAAAGAATGCTAGACCACAATTGATGTTCTTGGGATGGGAGAAGGGACAACTGTATGTTCCCTGGTGCTCATCCATGTTCCAGCATTAGTGATTCCTCAAAGTGATCTGAACATTGGATAATTTCTAAAAGTGGATGCCCACTTGAGAAAAAGAAGATTTCTTGAACTTCTTCACCGGACAAGAGAGAATTATTTCTTAGCCAAATCGATAACAGCGTATGACTCCATTCCTGAGGAGTATAGGTTGTTTAGCAAGACTGCCACAATACTGATGACTATACTCATGCCTGGGATCCAAACAGTGGCGAACGCCAAGTGGTTACAGATCACCAGATGGGAGCTTCTGCAGACAATCAATGCTACCGTAAAGGGATTCAACGCCATTAAGGAAGAGCTGAGGGCCATACGATTGATGGCTCTCCAGAATAGGTATGTCCTTGATATGATCACAGCGATGGAAAGAGGAGTTTGCACCAAAATTGGGCCGTCATGTTGCACATACACACCTTTTACGATGAACAAAATGGAACCCTGACAGAGGCCCTGATGTTGTTTACCGCCTTGCATAACAAGACGGAAGATGAGACAGATGACATTGAAAATGGCAGCTGATTTGCCTCCCTGTTCTCATGGATTCCACAATGGTTGGCAAATATATTCTAAATTCTTGGATTAATATTGGTACTGGTGATGTTTGTATTCTGTGTAGTAAGTATAGTGATTGCCCAATGCAAGAAAACAACAAAGAAAGTGGTAGGGATGAAGATCATGGTCGATTTTAGAACTGAACCAAAGGCCAAAAAGCAGACTGATGACGCTGTGAGGAAGTCCATAATGGCCAGCATTGCATCACCTGAGGGAGCGAAGTTCCTTTATCAAAAGAATCATAAGAAGTACGTGGGACGATGGGTCTATTGTACCCCAAATGGACAACGTAACTACATAACCTGGAGTGTAGATGAACATGTCAAATCAGCAGGCACCCTGAGGGGGGTGATGAAGATATGGACACCAAAGAAACACTTCTTCAAGGGAAAATATCAGGAGTGGAAACAATTGAGGAGGTGGTTGAGGACTCAACCGGAGGGGGAATGTAGAGGAGCTGCTGCGTGCCCCTGCAGGAAACCCTGCACCCCTACCTCCCATACGTTGGAAGCCTGAGATAATGCCGTGTTTGACACTAGCAGTTGTGCCAGTACCGCAACATATGTTCGAATGAAGATACCCATTGAGACAACCCTGTCAAATGTATCCCAGAAGGGATGACAATTTGAGAGAGGAATTCCGTGAAGGAATAGAAAAAAGAGCAATGAAAGAAGCCTGTGATGTCATAAGAGAGTACGAGTGACGTCTCGGGATACTGGCTGAAGAGGATTTATGGATCCTACATAAACTGATGACAAAGTAAAGAATCAAGAGAACTTTTAAATATGAAAAATAAGATTACACATGCACAAATTACTGTAGAGAATCAACCTTTCAATAATTGTACAGACGTCGAAACACAAGTAGACTAAGTCATTATAGAAGCTGGCTATATGTAGTGAATAGAATGCAGGTGAAGCTTGCATTTTATAGAAGCTGGACATCGGTATTATGAATTTTAGTAAGCCAGGAACCATGGAGAGGGAAGAGAAAAACTCTGTCACAGCAATAATACACTGAATCATGGAGCTGCATGGGGAGGCTGTCTGGCCGGAAGTCAAGATTGAAGCAGCCAAGGTCCCCATCTATTCTGGAAAGGAGTGAACGTATTCAGGATGAATCACCTCTTGTTAAGGTGCAAAGAAAGAACACCAAGAGTGCCAAGTTGAATTCATTTAAGACATTTAAAAGCTGAAAAATTGACCAAATCATGGTCTCCTGTCACGTGAGCCAAGGATGAAAATAGAGTTCGAACTTGGAGTTCTAGAACACAATAGTGAGTGCCCACACTCCCATGTATTCTTAGAGACAAGGATGCTTTGCAAGTCCACGTTCAAAGACCTTCATGGCAGATAGCATGGGCGATGAGAGATTCTGGGCTAATAGGGTGGAGGGGTAGAGTCAGGTACATCTCCTTGCACCTGGGTCTGGGCTTACGTGCTGCTAAGTGAACCGAATGTTCCAGACATGGCACAAGCATGCCAACCAATTGTAGAGGTCCATATAACAAGGGTCCTTATTGTTTGAAAGCCAATGAGAAACTGTGTATCTAATGTTTTTGAAGATGACATGTTTTAGAGGTAGGCATATGTAGTCCACCTGACAGTGGGCAGCCAATTACAACCTTAGTTTTTATAGATTATATACTTAGATGTACCCCTTAAACCAATCCAGATCCCAGTAGGTTTTTCATTATTTGCCACGTAGTAGGACGTCACCTTTGATGTATTATGTAATATAAAAGATATGATTTGTGAAAAGGTCACGGCGAGAAATCGAGCGTACTTCAGTTGACGTTTGTTGTATTTCCGTGTTTTAGATCATTGCTAATAAAACCGTACTTTGCCATCTTCCTGAGTTGGTTTGGTAATTTGAAGTTTTTCTGTGTGAACCCATCAATTACATGCACGTTCCTAAAGGGCCATAAGCTCACCTTCTTCAGTCTCTGGATCTTCTTGCTGCATGCTGGCTTGGAATTTCTCTATTTAGCTGAGCTTCACTTGCATGGCATTTGCTGTTTACTTTGCTCTTGGTGATGTCCTCTGGACTTTCCTGTGTTATTGCGATCACTTCTAATGATTAGGATCTTGAATGCCTCGTCTCCTTCAAGTGTGCATTTACGTTGTCTTCTTTGGCTTCTAACTTTGCTACAAGTTTGAAGGGTCAGAAGAAGGAGTCGGGCACATGAAGGACATTTTTGTGGTTTTTAATTAAATTATATAGACAAGGTCTAACGTTTCCTATCGCTAAAGGGTTTACCCTACCTAAAGAAAAGAACTAAGGGTGCTCGTCAGTCATCATGAAGTCCTTAAATTGATATGTCCTCAGTCCAAACCTGACTTTACCTGACCCTATCACTTAGATAAACAACTTACTTAACCAAGAGAAGATCCTTATTCGCTTGGGTTGGTGGCTTCTTCAATAGTCTCTGGATGAAATGTCTCTGTTTCACCTGTTTCCAACTTGTATATCCTTCTTCCGTAAAGTCTGGATACTTCCTCCATGAGCTCTTTTAATGCTTGGACAACACTCCTGGGTTGTGTGCTTCCTTTAAGGCCCGAGTCCTTACATGCTTTTGCACACTCTTGGTTCTTGTCTTATAGTTTCTCAATTCACCCTTGAGTAGGTTATGGGGGACTTGATCTACTTGCATGATGCCTCTCTCTCTCGGGATCTCTCTTTAGTATTTTCTCTTCCACTCTTGTGCTCTCTTGGTATTATGTTGCCATATTTATTAAGACACGGCTTATGGGTCCTGTTTTCTTCAGTCTTCCTCTGTTGGTTTATTAGGCTGTAACCCTTCCTCCCAGGTATTCGTCTCCAGTCTCTCTATTACCCTTTTGGGTTTATTTTGTATTTGCTCTATGAGTTTTCCACATGGCAAATTAAACAACTTTAGTCCTTGTGTCTCTTCTTTGAGACTAGGATGAGTTACACTCTTTATGCACATGGGCCCCTCACAGAATTGCTGGTTAGTGACACCTTCCACATTGGTAATTTGACAATTATGTTCCTCTTGCCTAGTCTATATAACTGGGACGAGTTGCACTCTTCATGTGTTCCTTCCCCATCTGCCTCCCCCTTTTCCTGCAGCCCCCGGTGCCTTCAGGTGAAAATGGGAACCTTGCAAGGCTCAGCACTCGCTCGGGTATTCTTTTCGGTACTCAGTTTCCTTCCACTTGGCTTTCGTCGGCATCCCCATCCTGGCTTCCACTCAGGCTGCTGCCTTCTTCAGGCACAAACAACAGAGCGTTCTGCTTGCTCCGTGTAGTGATGGTTTCAGCGTAGTTGCACAGGCTCTCTGCCCACCACAGTTTGTTTGTGGTCACGCACCACCAGGATACCTCTTCTCTCCCGGGCAGCGGTTTCCCTGGTGCCTTGCTGGCTGGTCTCTTGGCATCTCAGTTAGGCGATGTTCACGTGTTCGAAAGTCGCAGGCTCTGCAACTAGTCTGCAATCTGCACCTTCTTGGGGCGATCACTTCAGGGGGCATCCCCTGCAGCCAAAACTCTCTCTCGTCCTCTCCTAGTCTTAGTTAAGTGCAAGACTCTTTAAGGGACCTCTCCTTTTCAGGGACGTCATTTCACGTAAAATGCCAGGGGTCGCGGAAATGACATCGCACAACCCTTGACCTCTGATGACATCGCATCTTGTGATGTCATATGACCCCATCCCGAAATGACATCACGGGAAGCGATGGAATACAACCTTTTACCCCATGGCAAAACAGGAAGTGGCATTACATAACATTGTTCCCAAGTACACAATGGAAAATATGGTTACGATACCACCACACTGTGATATACATTTGATACAAAAATATATCACCATATGTATCGTTAATATCAGTCTGTTTAGGCCCACAATACCAAATTACTGTGAATGCCAGAAGGCGTCCAGGGCCAAATGATAATGAAGTGTTGTTAGATAGCACTTACGCTTAAGTGCTTTATACAGAACAAATACACCTGCAATATCACCCAACCTATGTTGGTACTCATTTATCGACCTCAGAAGGATGAATGGCTGGGTTGAGGTGTTTAAGAACAGACTAAATCAGTGACTCACCCCCTGAAGTGTGCCTGAAATAAACCTTTAATCAGTCTACCAATTATTGTATAGAATACAGAAAGACAAATTATTTGTTATTTCTATTTTTTAAGGTCACTGTTGAAAGTGTTACACTTGTGGAACCCTCTGTTTTTTTACGAGGCCTGAACAAGAGCGCCAGCCACTCCAGAAACAAAAAGCCACAGCCCAGGAGCTTTCATTCAACAAAAAAATACACTTGAAATTTTTTTTTCTAGGTGTAGCCAGGAAGACCACAGGGGTTGCAACTGTGACCCCTGGCGACCCCCAAATGACGTCCCTGCTTCTTTTACGTTCTCTGATGGTTTTGCTTCAGCATTGAGTATGGCCATATATAAGGATGTTGCATTCTTCTTCCCAGTAGGCAGTCCCAAATATGCAGATAGTGTGGCTGATCCAGGGAGCTCCTCATAGGAATGGGAGTCCCTGCCCCTAAGGGGGAGTCGGGTCCCACTTGCCCAGACACTAAGGGAGGGTCTTGCGTTGCAGGCTCACCTCCCTAGCTTCACAGGGGTGGCTCTCCCTTGGGTAGACGGGACGAATACCCTTGATTCGTCACACCAGGCATGCTGAATCCTTTCCTAATAAGCCAGACTCCTCATGAGATGTGCTTTTGTTACCCTGGCCTGTGGTATCCGTCCACCGGGTAGCAGCTTTCTGCAACAACTTTTTACTTATGGCTTCAAATGAGTTCAGAAGCTTCACTCTTGAGCAGAAGTCAGGCATAGAACACAGTCCCTCAGTATGAGTATTCAAGCATATTGCAACTCACCCCTGGGCAAAGGGTAGCTCAATTGTCCTTTCCTCAGAGAGTGTTTCCCTTTTTATCCAGGGAACAAGCTTGAACAAAGTTCTTCGTACTTCCTGTCTTACGTTCTGTCTTTGTTTTTAGATTCCCGAGCAGCTTGCACCTGCTGGTCTTCAGTTCCTGTGGCACCTCTGACCCTTTTCCTCTGCTTTTGCTTTTAAAAGGGGCCTCATCACGAGTTGGGCGGTATCCCGGAGGTAAGACCGATAGGATACCCCTGGGTCTATTAGCGTTACCGCCAAACCCCCTGGTGCTATTAGCACCGGATCACGGGTTTGGTGGAACGGTAATTTCCCATTCCCTATTGGGCCCATTCAGGGATTCCCCATTCCCCATTAAGCCCGAAAACCGGCAAATTTGTGGTGGATTTACCCCCAGCTCTCAGCTGTGGGTAAATCCTGCCAAACCCTTAAAATCGGCATTAATAGCGTTACCACTGCATTTAAAGGTTACCGCCAAACTCGTGAAGAGGCAGATCATCTTTTCTTGTTGTTTATGGAGAACATTCTTTCTTATCAGCAGTTCTTTTTACTCTTCAGCAATCCGCCTTTCTTTCTATTGTATTCAGTCTTTATTTCCAGATGTATTTGGCATTCTGCTCTTCAGTGTCTCAGGACTGTGGACCGTTCTTCTTCAATGTGTTTCTCACACAGACACCTTGGTTTTCTTTTCTTTCGGAGGCAGTGGCTCCGGGGCCTGTTCCCTTCTTGGTTCATCTGCCGCTGTGTTATCAGTTTGCTTTCTGTGTGCCACTATACTCTTCTTAGTATTTAAAGTGCCCCACTTGTGCAGGGTACACAAGGTCAGGTCAGGTAAACAACCTATATCAGTTTTTGAGTGGTTAGAACAGTTTTTTTCTGTTCTAAATAAAACAAACAAATCGGAGCGGTCTTCCTAAATCGAACTGTCACCCCCCCCCACACACACACACACGACTGCATGCAGGAGCTGACAGGAGTGCCAGAATAAGGAAGCCACGGGTGTGACAGTTAAGTATTTGTGTGACTGTCTGTTGTGTGGGAATGTTTATATAGCATGGGAGCGGGCGGGGGAATAGTTGGAAGATGGGTGTCTGTGTGGGGTCAAGGAGGAGTGTTTGTGGCGGGTATGGGAAGCAGCAGTGGAGCGAGTGTGTGGGCCTCATTACGAGTTTGGAGGTAGCCATGCCGCTTTTAGGGTCAGGCTAGCTTTTAGCGGCATGGCTATCCCCATTCCGAATACCGGGTCCCGCAAATAGGGAATTACCGGGCCATGCCGACTTTGGCGGCTCCGGTAATTCCCATTCTCGGGACCAGGAACCCGGTACATCCCCATTCCCATTTGAACCCCCACAGGGCTCCATGGGAATGGGGAGGATGCTAACAACGGGCCCGTTAATGACGGACCCGTTGTTAGCATCCGGGTCTGCTCGCGGGTGCCGGTAAGGACGTCTGGTCTAGGCCAGACGTCCTTACCTCCACCTGCGAGCAGACCCGTGATGTGGCGGTCCGTGCATCGTTCATTACAGGACCGCATACGTTGTAATGAGGCCCAGTGTGTGTTTTGTGTATGTCTGGAGGGATGAGGAGGACTGTATTTGTATGGATATGGAGGGGGCGGGGAGGTGTGTGGTGGCTCCGGGAGGGCTGCCTGCATGAGAGGGTTGGTGGGGACGTGGCTTCAGAAGGGTTTGGGGGTAACCCCCCCTGAAATCATATTTGTGAAGACTGAAGGTCGCACAAAAGCGGACGAAAAACTGTCTTTTTTGCATGCGGCCTTCAATATTCGGAAATTTCACACAGAACCAGTTTTTCAAAGGGTATTCAAAACAGCACAAAGTTTTAAGGTTGCTGATTTTATCAGCCAATGGAATTTGGCTAAGATTTGCTGCCTCTCAGCACGGTGGCAACGTTAGATCCAACATATTTAAATACATAAATAAATAAATATTGAGCAGGTGACCTTCACAGCCACTAGGGCGATGCGTTTTACAAATGTACATTCATAAGGGACTCGGTGAATTAATGCTTACTGGTGTGTCCTAATGTGCAGTTTAAATAATGTATACTCGCTTTCTCTGCTGCTATATTAACACACCACTTTGTGTTCACAGATTAACAGACCACCGAGGGCATTGGATGCTCGGCATCGCGGCGACACGCCATGAATTTCGCGGACTCGTTCTCATTATGCACACTGCTTCTTTGAAACTGAATCAGATCCTTTAACTCTGCTTTATTGTATAATGTCTATGTGGAAGATGCCAGGAAGGTGGGATATTTCTAAGGGGGTCACTCCAAGCGTATGACAAGAAGAAAGTTAGGTTTTTGAGGTGGGGTGTGAGGGGTTGGGGGGTGGTTTAAATTGCCTTGAATTACAATATTTGTCTATGATCGGTACTGGAGTTGGTTTGCAGAAATCAAGCCTTGAATCCCATGAGCAGAGAATGGTTGGCTACGTTCCCCAAAGATGTTCCTTTCTATGGCATTTCAGGGCTGGAGAAAGAGGCTCTTGCGAGGGCAAAATCAAGACACGGTAGAAAAAGCAACAGAATTACTGGGAGTCTAGAACCCCATCAGAAGCTCTAGATCCCATGTGTAATGAATTGCGTCGCATGGTAGCTCATCTGCAAGCTCCGCTCATTCTTGTATCTCCATGAGGCATAACAATAAAGCATGATTTAATTGAATTGACTTGACTACTCAGAACGCCATGTTGACAAATGGGAGTGCAATGCAATGACATATATCGCTCATTTTGTTGGGGGTACAATTGTTTTGCAGTGATCAGGGACATGTCTTTCAAACAAAATGGCGTGATACTGTATTGACCCAGACGTCACTTGTGAATGTGGTGTGGCCAGGGGAGTGAAGTGTGGCATGCTCACTCCACATCAGACATGAACATTCATTGTTTTGAGAGCATGGCCATGCGTTGTACCACAGTGCGGTGGTGCATTTGCCAAGTCACCAACAAGGCCTATAATGAAAGGATCCACACCACTTTCCAGTCCCCATCCTTCACGCCCAAAGGAACTGCAACCATTGCCGCGCGTTCTTGTGAGCAGATCTATCTGGCTTATTAGTTGGACAAAGTGCCCCGCCTGTACTTGGGTGTGAATGTGGTGGTCACTGGGGCCGGGTGCGCTTGGTATGATGCTGCAGCCGGAGAAAGGACACAGAGGGTCCCAATGGCCACCCCACCTTAAACCAGGAGTAACACAGAGGATTGTCCCAGGCAGTTCACTCTTAACTCCTCTGCCTCCTGTTAGCGGCTTGCGTGTGCTTAGAACAAATCAACAGGTTTCGGCCCATTTGCATGAGGGTTCTCATATGTCCGACCTCGATTGAGGAAAACATCTGAAAGGCTTAAGGGGGAACTGATGAACCCAGTGCCTGCATGCTGACAGCATTTGATGCATATGCCAGCATTGCCACTGTCAGACTGGCTGAGGGAGTGCATGGGCGGTGTGCTCGTGGAGTCTAAAAGATGTGCTTGACATCTAAAATGGCAGCCGATCCTGCAATCAGCATGTTTAATGTCACCGTGCACCATGGCAGACACAATCAAGTGAATACAGTACTGGGGAGTCACTGCTCTAGTCCCATTACAACCACAATAAGCCCATACTAGTGTCTCCACTCCTGAGTAAGACCACCCAATTGGAGGGTCTAAGTCCCTATATCAGGAAAGAACAGTTTGGCATGGGTGTGGTCTAAGGAGTTGGCCATCAATTGTTTAAGTTTGCATGAGATGGAGGCAGGTGGCAGAAGAAATTCAGAGCAAGGAGGGAGTGTCCAAGAGGTGAAGGAGAGAGGAGGAGGAGGCAGAGGAGGCCAAAGAGAAGAGTCGGGAAGAGGCTTAGCAAAGGTAAAGGAGAGAGCAACGGGAGGCAGGAAGGTCAAAAGGGAATGAGCAGAGGTGGAAGAAGGGGGCTGGGACAAGGGGAAAGAAGATGGGGGAGATATGAGGCAGGAGGTTGGACAAACTGGAATACGAAGTAGGAAGAACATGATTGTAGAGGTGGGAGGAGGTGTCCAAAGGATTACTAAAAGAAACAACAGGGTGGAAATTGGAAAAAATATTCAGGAAGAAAAGAGTGATTATGAAAAGAAGATGCAAAAGAGATACAAGGAGGAGGTTGTAATGAGACATAAGGAAGAAGCTGGGCGTGACATTGGAGAGAGATCGAGAGGGAGGCCTTCAGGGAGGTGCGAAGAAGACATCAAGAGGAGGTTGGTGGAGATATTCAGGAGGAGGTCATAGAAAACATTAAGGAGGAGGGAAGGAGGTATAAGGAGTGAGTTAGAGGAAATATTCAGGAAGCGGTAAAAGAGAATATAAAGGAGGAAGGAAGGACATATTCAGAAGGAGGGGAGAGAGAGAACATCAAGGATGAGTGATGGAGCCATACGGATGAGAGCAAGAACATTAAGTTGAAGGGAAGCAGATATAATAGAGAACTTGAAGAATAAGAAAAGGAGACTTAAGGAGGAGATTAGATAATGTATTCTGGAGTTCTGCAGTTAAAGGAGATGAGAGGTAAAGACCAGGGACGAATGTGTTATGTAATGCTCTTAGTGAAAGGAGAAAGAAGCATTGCAATGTTATTGTGGAATGTGTTGTAGGGATTCTGTAAGGTAATGTTTGTGGATGAAGGAAGGGAGGTGTGAGAGGAGGTTGGGGGTCTTTACTCTTGTATGTTTCTTCAGAATAAATCCTATGTATGCTTCACTAGCGTGTTGCGACTCATCCTTTCAGAATGATACAGAGGGCGGTGATGGAGGACCAGAAGGCAGCAAGCCCTTGTCTGACAGGAGTAGGTATGAACCTGTCCCAGAATGTAAATGAGCAAGATTAGAATGGAGTCAGGACTCTGGGACAGGGAGGCGAGGAGAATGCTGCAGTAAAGCCTCTAGGTAAGCTCAGGTTACAAGTCTTTTGGTGGGAACTCTGAGGTTTTGCCCTCAACTGTCCTGTTCCAGTTTCTACAGCAATTCAGACTTAGCATGCAAGTGTAGCCGGGACAGAGATCCAGGAAAACGGTATCCCCAGAACCGAGGACAAGAATCTGCCGACTTGAGTGAAAAGAATGAAGTTTGGGGGCACACAAAACGCCAGTACTGTGAGTGGTTGTGAATTGATCCTCTATATCAATAAAAAAAAAAACAGGCTCTGATTTTCAAGCTTAGACTCAAATTGTTGAACTCAAGGGAAAGCCACCCTGTTATCATTGAAACTTTACTTAACATTTTCCTAGTCTACCCTCTAAATGTAACTAGCCTGAATAAAACTTTGTTTCAATGTACATTTTGTGTCTTCCTTGCGTCAATCCTACCCTGTTCATTACAGAGGCAATGTAGAGATACAACAATCACTTTTGACACCACATGCAGTTTGACACTACAGGTCCCTGTGGGCTCAGTGGCTACCCATGTGAGTGGACATCTTGGACAGGTTGTTGCTATTGTAACTTCCATCAAAAGCCACCTAAGATAAGTCAACCACAGCAAAAGCATCCATCAGAAGCAGGCCCCTTTTGAAATCCAACAAACAATGCCTCAACCCATTGCCAGAACCCTCGAAGCCCAAATCCACCGGTGCCTTTCAGTGTCACCTACACCAACCAATTCTTCACACAGAATAAAAGAGACTTAACAGCAACTCCAAGGAATCCACTGCTGTCCATTCTATCGTAGCCCGTAGCCCGTGGAAATCCTCAGATGGAACCCCGTCAAAGCAATCACTACAGAGGAACCAATGATCCCCCTCTCCACCCTCATGGTCACAACATGACAAGGTTCCCAGTCACTGTAACACAAACCATTAGTGATGATGGACCCCAAACCTTCTCAATGCCCTGAAGACTTCACTTACACAAAGCATCTTCCTACAATCACCCCCAAACAAGACAGATTTGGTCATTGCGAAGGTACTCTCGCTTCAACTAGACAGCCTTGGAAACTACTGAATAATCACAAACCATCCCTTATTTTATTTTTTAAATCCAGAAAAGCAAATTGCTATACATCTTCAAGAAAGCATCAATCACCACAACCTTGTACCCAACTACTAAACCCCATCAGACCAAGGTTCAGATTCAGCGTGAAGACCACAAACGTTAAGAATCATTGTCAAGACATTGTGGATTCCAGGAATGCTTGCCTCATGGTAGTGATCTATCTCTCCACACCCATGACTGCCATCGATCACCACCTCCTTATTCAGCAACATGGGCAACACATCGCGGCCAATGCTTGTGGGGTTCAACAACAGACCATCTGCAATTATATCTGTACGTTCAGCTGGCCTATGTTTTATGCATTCCATGTTCTTTTTTAAGGTTAAAGTTGCCTATTTACAATTGTTATATGTACTTCCATTATTTGGTACAAGTTATTTACAATTTGTAACATGAATTCAGCATAAAAGCAATAACAGCTTTTCAAGATCATTACAATGACAGCCATGTTAACATTTGTAGCAAATATTGGGGAACAGTTTTTAATACTAAATAACCCATTATATTCCAGACAATATAGTTAGGGATCATGATATTTTCCCTCGCCAGGTATTTATTTTCAGATACCCATTCATTGGACCCTCCAGGATATTGCGGCATGAGGTTTTGCGGCATAAAAGAAGGCACATTTTGCAGCACAACATTGCATTTATTGTAGAATTTGTTATCATTTTATTTTTTATGAAGGGTGTAAAATTGCACTTTTGCATGAAAGAGGCAGTATGTGAGGCTACGAGAGAGCCAAGTCGTCGTTACTTGCAACTTTGAATCAGTTATATAGAAAGAGTATGGATGTCACTGGCTTGACCGAGCAGTGTTTCTTTTGCTCTAAATATTGGGTTTAATGTGCATGCCTAGTCTGTGTTATTGATAGTGTTATTGTATATTATCAGGTGTAATGGTGTAAGTATTCCCTTACTGTGTTCTCCAATCCCCCAAGCAATCACATACCTCCACTCATCAACACACTTTACGCTTACTACTTCTCGATCTCAACTTACACTTGCAAATCTCATGCATATACTCAGATGCTCTGTCACACTACCAAATCACACCTTACTCACCCCACCTCTGGCCCTCCGCTGCCACACTGTGTTCTTGCCCATCCCTCTGATTCTGGCCCTCCGCTCCGTCTCTGCTTTCTGGCCCGCGACAACCTCTCTGCTTTCTCGCCCACCACCCCACCTCTGGCCCTCTGCTCCCACACTGCTTTTTTGCCCATCCCGCTGCTTCTGGCCCAGCGCTCCCTCTCTGCCTTCTTGCCCTCCACTCCCTCTCTGCTTTCTGGCCCACCACCCAACCTCTGGCCCTCCGCTCCCACACTGCTTACTGGCCCACCTCTACCTCTTTGCCTTCTGGCCCCCACTACCTCTCTACTTTCTGGCCCACCACCCCACCTCTGGCCCTCCGCTCCCACACTGCTTTCTGGCCCGCCTCTACCTCTTTGTCTTCTGGCCCTCCACTACCTCTCTGCTTTCTCGCCCACCACCCCACCTCTGGCCCTCTGCTCCCACACTGCTTTCTGGTCCGCCTCTACCTCTTAGCCTTCTGGCCCCCGACTACCTCTCTGCTTTCTGGCCCACCACCCCACCCCTGTCTCTGCTGCCACACTGCTTTCTTGCTCATCCCTCTGCTTCTAGCCCAGGGCTCCCTCTCTGCTTTCTGGCCTGCCACTACCTCTCTGCTTTCTGGCCCCCCACTACCTCTTTGCTTTCTGGTCCAGCGCTCTCTCTCTGATTTCTGGCCCTCCATTCCCTCTCTGCATTCTGGCCCACCACCCCACTCTGGCCCTCCGCTGCCACACTGCTTTCTTGCCCATCCCTCTGCTTCTGGCCCTCCGCTCCCTCTCTACTTTCTGGCCCACCACCCCATCTCTGGCTCTCTGCTGTCACACTGCTTTCTTGCCCATCCCTCTGCTTCTGGCCCAGAGCTCCCACTCTGGCCCAGCGCTCCCTCTCTGGCCCACTGCTCCCCCTCTATTTTCTTGCACATCGCTCCCCCTCTTTCTCTTTCCCCCTAAAAAGTCGGATTAAGGGCCAGATCACCAAATACTGGGGTATCTAAGAATAGGACTTGCTTCCTTTAGATGCCATATATTTGGAAGTGAGTAGGAGACCTTATTCTCAAAGGTGGCCTGCGCATTGCCAAGAGGCTGAGCATTAGTGTCAGGGGCAATGCATGCCTCGCGCGTTGCTAGTTGCCATGCCAACCAAATCTTCATCTCCTCAACACCCCTGCTCTTCTCTCCTTACCTCTAGCGTTCTTTTGAACACAGGGTTGTACACAATCACCACCACCTGCGCCACAACCAGAAATATGCATTCCAACATGGCCGACAAGCTTCTTCATACATGCTCTCGGCATGACAGAGGAGTTGGGCATGTACTTTAAACATCCTGTAAGGAGAAGGTGGAATTCGTGCCCCTTTTCTACATTTTATATTTGTTTCATGTAAAATACAAATGGCGAATGCCTGATAGGGGATGTGGAGCCGCACTTTATAATGACTCCATGTCATTCCCACAAATTCAATGACTTCCGACAGTTTACATCGAAATGTATTTATTTTTGAATGGTGGACCCTACAACCTTTACCCCCAAACCCTGCCCCCCTTTTCCCCCATAACCCACAAATAAATACATTTTGATGTTCGTGGAAACAACGCGAGGCCCTCATATTAATTTCTGAATTAATTGTAAAAAGGAAGTAACAAATTTAAAAATTTGAAAATCTTACAGCATGGAAACAATGGAAATTAATTGTTCTTCATTCTGTGCGCTTCATACACTAGTCATGTGTATCAGATTAAAGGATAGTTCCGGGACTTTTTTTTTATTGTCCCTACGGGTCGGCCATGTGTTTGTAAGCATAAATCGGTAGATCGTAGGAAACTTTCCTATGGACCTTACCCGACTTTTCGCCCATTATCGCACTCGAAATCAGCCTCCATTTTGTGATAATCCTATCATTCCGCCGCATCGACCTGGCTCACCTGCCTTTGCGGCACTAAATCAAATCCCCCGCCCCTGAGCCTGACATCAGCAGACGCGTACTGCCCATTTCAAGCACGTCTCGTGTCAACAATCGCTGCGCCTCAGCTATTGACGTGTTGCCATGGAAATGGCAGGACGCCTCTTTCCCCAATAAGTATAAACAGACCGTTTCACAACATACAGCAGCAGATTTTCGATTCCATTCCTCTCTGTGTGTTACTTTGAGTATTCTGTGACTCGTTTCTGTGCTCTGGTCAGCTACCTTCGTTGATTGTAGCCCGTGTGAACAGATACCAGTACCACCGCTATAAATTATCTTACTTTCTTTACCACACAATGGCTACAATAATGCCGTATATGTACGAGCCCGAGTACACCGAGGAAGAACTACTGGAAAGGCAAGCACGCGAAAACGATGGGGATTCGGACGGCAGTTGGGAGGACCAGTCAACGGATGAAGAGCCTGGACCATGTCGCATGGACGGCGTCTCCACCTGGTGCACGTGCAATCGGTGCGAGCTAATGCCAACTGAGGAGGAGAACTGCTGCTGCCGTGAAAATTCCGGGTGCTTGGCTTACATTTCGGAAAGCGAGCAAAGTCTGCAGGAAGGCGAGCAAAGTCCGCAATGCATCACCGAGCTGCCAGAGTTCAGGGAAGCCTGCCTCTCACGGACAGTGTTGAGGATGATGATGGTGCTTATGCACGAACTTCGTGGCACTGTTCGTCCGCGTAATCCGAGTAACGAGTAAGTATACTCTGTTTGTGATGTCAGTGATGCCACCACTATTTCATGGTCGTCTCCCACATATAAAATTACATTTACATATCATTCGAACGCATGTAAATTGGTTCCATATAGTGCATTTTCTAGATATATTTTTTTTCTAAGAAAAATGACATGTGTTACCTGAATCGACATTGATAAGAAAGTTTGGTCAGTTTAATACAGTTTGCATCTTTTTTTTTCACAGGTGGTACAGGCTGGTGGCCTATCGTTGCTTCACTTGGTGGCTTCACGGGAGGCTCGGACACCGCGTTCGGAGAGTAATACCTGCCTGTGCGGTACTTGCCATTAGACAACATTTCCCCAGTGACAGTGGACAATACCGCGGATTTTCCCTCGATGTGCTGCAACCTCAACTTTACAATGTGTAATGTTTATTATTTATGTTTAACTAAAATCTAAAATAAAGCCCAACATATATTTTAACAATGGTTGTTTTGATTTTTTAAATGAATCTACTGTATATTCTCCTGGGAGGGTGAGGTATTTATAAACTCACCCCCCTACCTTCCATGTAGTAGATCCTGCAGCCATCCTCTTACATTCAGTTAGATGGCCTCTCCTTGGTGAGGCCCTGCGGCAAACGGGTCTTGTCTGCACGACCACCGCCCCGATCCACCCCCCCCCCGCCCTATCAAAGGCAGTGCGCACCAGGGTACTTGCGCTGCTGGCAAGTGGAGCTGTCAGGGAGCGATAAAGCCCAAGAGGTGCCAAAGACCATGTACACTTCAAAGAGGTCTATAGAGCATGGGTTGTTGTTCCCGTGTCTACCTCCAGACCCCGTGTCTCCTGCCAAGCATCCCCCCTCACGCTGGACGGCCCCCTGCAATCCACATAAGTGTGTCTCCATTCACGAGTCTTCCTGTGTCTTGTCTGCACGACCACCGCCCCAATCCACCCCCCGCCCTATCAAAGGCAGTTCGCACCGGGGTACTTGCGCTGGCAAGTGGAGCTGTCAGGGAGCGATAAAGGCCAAGAGGTGCCAAAGACCATGTACACTTCAAAGTGGTCTATAGAGCATGGGTTGTTGTTCCCATGTCTACCTCCAGACCCCGTGTCTCCTGCCAAGCATCCCCCCTCACGCTGGACGGCCCCCTGCAATCCACATAAGTGTGTCTCCATTCACGAGTCTTCCTGTGTCTTGTCTGCACGACCACCGCCCCAATCCACCCCCCGCCGTATCAAAGGCAGTTCGCACCGGGGTACTTGTGCTGGCAACTGGAGCAGTCAGGGAGCGATAAAGGCCAAGAGGTGCCAAAGACCATGTACACTTCAAAGTGGTCTATAGAGCATGGGTTGTTGTTCCCATGTCTACCTCCAGACCCCGTGTCTCCTGCCAAGCATCCCCCCTCACGCTGGACGGCCCCCTGCAATCCACATAATGCCACGACATATACACGTCATTCATTCACAAACACACCCCTGTTTCGAATTCTTTATAACCCACTTCATATTTCTAATGAGCACTTCTTTGCGCTTTGCTAGTCAACCCGTGAAGGTGCTGGTTATCTGCTCTTCGTCTCTGTGAACTTCCGTGACCACTTCGAGGAAACTCGTCAGATTGCAACCTGTGAACTGCTCCCTGTTCTACGACAAGAAACTACTCTGATCCCTGCATCTAACTGTTTGTTCGTCAAGGTAAGGCCATGTACCATAATCATTTTGCGTCCAATTTCTTTTCGTTCAAGACAGTACATGCAAGGAACTAGTCACATGTTCTGAGTTTACATTGGTATTCATAGAGAATTGTTGATCTTTACTTTTCAGAACTTTCCATAATGCCTGCCTGTTCCATTGGCGGTTGCCCTTCGAAGACTCATAACAAATCTGAAGGTACTATAATGCATGTTTTCCCTAAGACAATAGATCAGATAAGAGAATGGGTCCGATATTGCGGATATCCAGCCTCTGAGATAGAAAGTAGAGTCCTAGAAGTCTTTGCGGACAAGAGGGGTGATCGATACCGCATCTGCAGCAGGCACTTTAGCCCAGACATGTACTCCACATCATTGCTAATAAAGAAGAAAACACCGCGAGCGAGGCGAAAATTGCTCTCAACCGCTATTCCCACTTTATTCGTCCACATCCCTCCACTGGTGAGTCAAGTTTACGTATTTGTCTCTCGGCCTTGCGGTAGTGTGTAGCATTAGCTAACAATAATTTCCCCATTTATGTATCCACTCAATATGAAGGCGGAAGATTCTCCATCCGTGTCGTTATTGCAGTCATCAGCCACTTCAAGCGCCTATCGGGTAATCTTACTTAGCTATTCTGACACTGACTTGTTTTAGGCATGTAAATCAATAGTTTTAATTGATCCAAAATAATGCAAGTACTGTCTTTCAGGGAGATGCTGAGGAGTCCAACGCATTGACGACAACCGTAGATGTCACTCAGATGCTCGAGGTACGTTTCCGGACAGTTCCATCGATGGAGATCATCAGATCTTGCATTCTTGTAGCGTGATTGTTACACACAATGTTTCTTTCGTTTTTAGCCATTGGTATGTCCTTCTGTCGTCGCCCTCCTATGTGTCTTCTTTTTTCAATATTGTGTTCCTTACTAATGAAAGTCCTATGTTTCAGGGAGTCGATGGAGCATTAGTCCAAGAAGAAGGGGGAGCATGCAGTTACGGGTCGGCGCAACAGCTTGCAGAAGTGTGCACCGCAGTTACAGCGTCCCTTGATGTTCTTATGCATTTCGAGGTATGGATACTGACAGATCAATCATGCGAGATCAAATGACGTGATTACATCCGCTATACTTCCTTCTTTATTAACGCAAGTACTATGTTTCAGGGATCTGACGGAGCTTCTTCAACAAGAACATCACCCCTAGTAGTTGATGCAGATCTCTGGGTGGTGACACTTCCAACGATGGAGCAAATCGAATCATATTTAGATATCCATTATTTATTTTAGACAACTGATCATTTGTGCAGGTCTATTTAGATGAGCCGTTGACGCCTGCAGAAAGTTTATGTTCTTTTAAACAAAATAGAAAACCATACTAATGCAATTACTGTGTTTCAGGGAGTTGCTGAAGCGTCATCTTCAATAATATCATCAATGGAAGTCTATGCGGAGCCCGAGGTATGGATCTTGACAGTTCCATCTAACTAGATCAACAATGCGTGAATAATTGTCGTTTGAATGTTCTACACAAAGCGTTCAATCGTGTTTTGCTATTGAGATGTACGTGGGTATTGGTCCCCAAGTACATTTTGTGTTTTCAATATTATTATACATACTAATGAAAGTTCTATGTTTCAGGGAGTCGATGGAGCCTCAGTGAGTGATGGATGTGCTTATCATGAAAATATAGTCGTTGCAGCGCGAGAGGAAGTGGAGACATGCACACACGAGTCGGAGCAACAGCGTCCAGATGTTGAAGTTCGAGGCAAGAAAGTTTCAAAGAAAAGAAATCAAAAGAAGGTTAGTGTCCTGGTCACTATATTATGTTGTCTTTCACTGTCAATAGTTCAATACTGTAAGTTGTGTTTAAACGGAACATCCCTTTTCCAATCTGTCCTCTAGTTGCGAGTGGGTGTACGAACTAGATCTACACAGACAGTGAAGCGAACGAGAGATGTTGCTTGTCAAACCTTTTGGCAGGGACTTGAGACTGGAGATGCATCGTGCCAATGGGAAGAATATGAAGTGATTGACAACGGAGCTATACCACCACCAGCCATTGATAGTGAATGTCCTCCTGGTAGTTTGGATGCAGTCGGAGATCAATTCACAGAATCCACACCCGCAAAAAATAAGAGCGCGCGAAAGTTGAAGACATTGTTTTTTTCTCCCATCTCCGGACAAGGAACAGATGTTGCAATGGAAGCGAATGAAGTGGACGACAATGAAACACCATCAATATCACTCAGCATAGCGGAAGACGATATCAGAGATTGTACCTTTCATGCGAGTGACATGTCCTCAACGTTACAGGCCGAACCAGCTGGGACGCAGAGTGACAGTATAAGGAAAGAGGCCAAATTCATTGTATTCGATAGCTGTTTGATGGATATTATTATGATGATGAAATGTGGGCATTGGGTTGGTGGGGAAGTATGTGGGGAGCCATTGATTAATGTGACTCGTGCAATTCGAGGCACTAACCTTAAAATACATGCCACCTGTACACAATATCATCCGTTCGCATGGTCTGCACAACCCATGCTGGGGCAACTGCCAGCAGGCAATCTACTTTGTGCAGCGGCTGCACTTTTTAGTGGTTCAAGTTTTAAAAAGTTAGAGTCTTTCTTTCAGTTTGTGGGAATCCATTTCATTGCGAAAACTCAGTTCTACAAATACCAAACCGATTATCTATTTCCAGCCATTAGCGAAGCTTGGAGAATGGAAAAAATGTCTATTGATAGTACATTCGCGGGCAAACGGTTCAGGCTAGCCGGTGATGGACAGTGCGACAGCCCAGGATTTTCAGCCAAGTACTGCACCTACCACTTTCAGGACATGGAAAGTAAGAAAATTGTGAGTTCGGTGGTCGTGCAGGTGTCACAAAGTACATCCTCAGTGGCCATGGAGAAAGTTGGCTTTGTAGCAGCAATGCAAGAACTACAATCCCGGGGAATGGTGATCGACCTGATAGCCACGGACAGACACGTTTCAATTGCCAAGACAATGAGAGAAGAGTACAAAAATATAAATCACCAATTTGACGTATGGCATCTTGCAAAAACAATCAATAAAAAATTGTCGGCTGCAGGAAAAAAAAAAAATATGCAAGGTATTTCACAGTGGTCCAAGTCAATCAGCAACCATCTTTGGTGGAGCTCAAAAACATGTGAAGGGTCGTTGGAAATTCTACTGGAAAAATGGCGTAGCAACGTACATCGATGGTCGACAAATGAGCATTTCCACAAATGTGAACATGGCCATTTGTCCACAGAGGAGGCACGGAAGAAGAAGTGGTTGATTCCTTCATCACCCACTCACAAGGCCATTGAAAAGATTGTATTTGATAAAACTATAACAAGAGATTTGAGGGGACTCACGGAATTCTGCCACACAGGAGATTTGGAGGTGTTCCACAATATGTGCCTAAAGTACAGGCCCAAAAGATTGCATTTTGGCATGGAAGGCATGATAAATCGGACTCTTCTAGCGGTCTTGGCACATAACCATAATGTTGGCCGTCAACAAAGTAGGACGACCGGAACTTTAGGGACGCTTCGCTACAATAAGGCCTTCGCTAAAAGAAGTAAACAATGGGTGATCAAACCAGTGTTTGAGGATATGCAATATGAGTTTATTGAGAGACTTATCGTAGATGTCCTTGATAGGCACATACATGGAGTGGTGAACGAACCTATGCAGGGGACAACTGCATTGCCACCCAACATTGCCTCTGTTCCATGTCCACCTAAAGCAGAGCTCATTGAGAAATACACATCACGGTTTAAATGTTTGGAATTTGATTGTCTGTTCTCTCGAGTCTCCTCATGTTGCAGGCCCATTGCAATTAAACCAAACAGTAATATAAATCATTTTTACAAAAATTATAGAATGTTTCCGTATTACAAACACATGGCCGACCCATAGGGACAATAAAAAAAAAGGCACGCAGACAAGATGCCCTTACACTGACTGCAGCTAACTAGAAATGTGTGCTCGCTGAAAGTGAAGGTCAGCTGCTTTGATGTTTTGCTCGGGTGGCGGAACGGCCCACGACCCAGTATAAGGTTCTATTGTGATTTGACCTTGACAGGCCGGGACCATCCTGAAAGACTATGAAAAGATAATGAATAAAATTTCAGAAACGAAACGATGAGCCACGTTCATTAGAAGAAGTAACGTCGGCAAAGGAGTGGTGTTTCGGGTCTGCCCTACACAGAGACACAATGGAAAATGCAAATATAATGTAAGTAACTTTTGATGAGTGTATACCGCAATTTCATTACTATACAGTGGCTTTAAAGACGGGTTCAGTTGTACTTGTTTGTTCTATGTGGCATATTGTTTTCTACCGCGCACTATCTTGAGGAGAAACATCTGCTTTTACTGAAGCACCTCAAAACCTTCCTCTTTGCTTCTGCTTTCTCTCTCCCTCTCCCCTGCTACAACTGGTCCACTGTCTGCGACCTCGGTCCTGGGCCCTTCCACTCTCCACCTGCACTGCCTCCCTGTCAACCCCTGCACTGGGGGACTGTCTCAGTATCCTACAGCCCCCCTTCCCAGCACTTGTTCTGCACTTACCTTGCACTTGCCACCAGCTGGCCCTATTTATTTATTATTTTATGCTACTTACCTTGTACTCCACTCCCCCCCCCTCCCTGCCTCGCCACGCCTTTAAACACTTGTGTACACCCAGTAGCGCTGTCCTCGCTATGATTTTAATAAGGATCTGATGGTGAGACTAATTTCATTTTTTATGTTTTTAGGTACATCACTCACTACTGTCTGTGTCACGAGTACCAGACACCGGCGGACGGCTTCTACAGCCGCCAGTTGCTTCTCCGCGTGAACAACGTTACCACCCTGACCATTTTATGGGACGATCGCCAAGTACAAGTATGCCCTTACGCGGTACTAACGGTTAGATGCAACATACCTACCGTTGTGGTGGCCTAGTGCCTCGTTGTTGGAACAGCCATGCGATTATCAGTGCGACCGAAGAGCTTATTTTTATCGTAAACCAACACCCTGTCTACTGCACACGAACATCGCTTCCCTCAAGACGAACTAATTTGGATCGAGAGCAAAGAAAAATGCAAATCGCTGAATATTCTCTAAACATTTGATGTCCAATAAACGTACTTTGCCAAATGTACAATCTTGCCGTTTGCTTTTAAACCACGGTTTCACATTCCGAATTGTGTATTGTGAGATGCTCTAAGACCCTGTGTACAGCAAAGGACCATCGCGTTCCTCAATACGAACTTTTTGGAACATGAGCAAATAAAAATGCAAATCGCTGAATATTCTCTAAACATTTGATGTCTAATAAATGTACTTTACCACATTTACAATCTTGCGGTTTGATTTCAAAGTACAGTTTCATATTCCGAATTGTGGCGCGCTGTATTGTGAGCTGATCTGTGTTGATTTCCGGGGTCTGTGTGGAGTCGCGTAGAAGACGCCTGGGCGCGTTTGCCTACGCAGCACAGTCACGTCACGGAGAGAGGCGGGGAATATGAATGTTTTGATAATGTCTGTTTCAGGGGCGGGGGATTTGATTTAGTGCCGCAAAGGCAGGTGAGCCAGGTCGATGCGGCGGAATGATAGGATTATCACAAAATGGAGGCTGATTTCGAGTGCGATAATGGGCGAAAAGTCGGGTAAGGTCCATAGGAAAGTTTCCTACGATCTACCGATTTATGCTTACAAACACATGGCCGACCCGTAGGGACAATAAAAAAAAAGTCCCGGAACTATCCTTTAATATTCGGTTCTATACAGGGAATGTATTTTCTGTTGATTTTATAACTAATACATCATGATGAAAGTTTGTGAATTAAGTATTACAATCTGAAGAAACTTTTTTTAATGTAGGTATGTTTTTCTTCTGAATATGCAAATTGCTAATTTCACCGAACAACACTCACCAGAACAATTCAGCACTTTATTGGACCTGCTCTTTGTTTATTTATAACCCTCAGGTTTCTAAGCGCTGATCCGGGGATCGAACCTGTGCTGCTTCGCGTGCTTTTGCTTTCTATGCGAGCGCGTTTGCCCAGAGAAACCCTCCCGAATCGTCAAGAGTGCCTGGAAGGGGAATGACAAAGCCGAGACAATGGCAAACGTGTTGTGTAGTAAATCATAATTTTGGATACAATATATGCAAAACTTTTAAATGCAGGTGGTTACCTTCATAGTTCCTTGATTGGCCATCAATATTGACAGTATGTTGTCAGGATCAATTGTTTTTCGCATAGGTGTTTCTAGATGTACTGCAATTTAAATTTGCAATTATGTGTGTACTTATTTCGTAGAATTGTTTAAAGTGACACGTGGACAAATGCGTAGGCCCACAAAGGAAGACAAATAGCACAACCTGCGATATTCAATTATGGTGAAAATACCCTAAAAAAACAATGACTCAATCAAAATACATGAGATAAACAGCCTCGTGGAAGTCGTCAGCTTCCACGGGAGCATGCTGCTGCCAGCAGAGGTGACTCCTGGGTCACTGCAGGTGAACTTAGGTCACAGCCTACACAGTTCCATGGGCCTGCTGTCTCTGTCATCAGTGTTTGCATGTATATCACTTTATAATCAGGTGCATGGGCCATGTCATCCAATGCATGGCGACATTATTTTGGCTCCAATGCATCTTCGATATGGGTTGTGCACACCCTTTTGGCTCAGTGATGCATTATCATTTCAGCATTCGGGGGATCCTGGCTAACACATGGGAATAAAATAACCCACACCTTCATGTTCTGGCTCTTGCAACAGGCAGGCTGTGAGCGGGAAGAGCGTGTGGCAGGTTACCAGACAGTTGGTCGAAAAAAATTGGTCGACCAGACAAATGGTCGAACCAATTTGGTCGAAAACCAAATGGTCGAATTTTTTTTTTTTTATTTTCACCCCTTTTTTTGGGGGGGGGTCCCCCCAAACCCCCTCTTTTTTCTAAAAACACATTTTTGTAAAAAACGAAAACCCGAAAAATAAATATATAATTAAAAAAAAACATTCGACCATTTGGTTTTCGACCAAATTGCGTCGACCAAATGTCATTCGACCAGTTTTAGGTCGACCAAATGTCTGGACACCCGTGTGGCATAGTTGTCCTTTCAAGCACAGCCAGAAGCCTCTTGCTCACAGTAGCAGCAGATGCTGTGTGCCTGAAATCCTAAATACCTTGTGCACCTGTGCTTTTACTTGGTGCCCATTTTCTGTTTATTCATTTTTATATTTAATATATTTGTAAAACGCCTATACATCAATTGGTGTTTCAAGGCGTCATAAGACAAAAAAGAGGGGTTGCGGGGGTTGGACAGGGAAGAAAACAACAATAACGGTTCTACTAGGCATTGTGTCATTCGGATCGTGCAAGTTCATTTACGAGAAGTGGAGGGGTGAGGAGCGTGGGGAAGGAGGAGTGCTGGTCACGGCAGAAGGGATGATGGTAAGGTGGGAGGGAAGTGCAGGGCAGAGAGGCGGCATACAAGTGAATGGGGGAAGGGGAGGGACCCTGGGGCTAGGCAAGTGCTAAGGGGAGGCCAGGTGGGCAAGTGGCAGACGATGCAGAGAGTGCAGGGAGTGAGGACCACATACTAAGTGCAAGGACGCAGGTGCACCAGGCGCGGTAGGGAAGCATAACCCACCAGACAAGTCAGGGGGAGGGGGCCCGGAAGTGCAAGTGCAAGTTATGTGAGGGGGGTCAGTGGACCGGGATAGACTGGGTGAGGAGGGCCTGGTGACCTGTAAGACTCTGAAGGGACCAGGAGCCAGTCAGTGCAGCAGAGCGGGCATTAGCAGGGGAGGGGGAGAGTGAAGGAGAAAAAGAAAAGGAAGGTCTTGAGAAGCTTCCAGAACTTAAGGAGATCTGGCTCAAGCCTGAGGGGGGCAGGAAGGCCATTTCAGAGAGAGGCTCCAGCCAAAGAGAGAGATCTACCCCCACTCTATGCTTGGAAAATAATCTGATCTGCAAGGAGTTGGAACTAGAGGCCCGGAGGGGTCGAGCAGGGAGGTATTTAGGTAGAGCTGGATGTAGCCGGGTCCCAGGCCTCTGAAAGCCTTGTGGATGATGCAGAGGGTCTTGAACTTGATCCTCATAGCCACCGGGAGCCAGTGGAGAGATTTTAAGAGTTGGGGAGATGCTGTCCCTGGCCTTGAGGCCAAGGATACGTCTTGCAGTCCTATTCTAGATTAGGTGAAGGGGGAGAAGAAAGGGTAAAGGAGATTGAGGAAGAGGCTGTTGTAGTAGTCCAGTTTAGAGAGGACCAGAGCTCTGAAGACATTGACATTATGGGGAAAGTGAGGAAAGGGAGAATGCATCTGAGGAGGTGCAACTGATAGTGGCCCTTCTTGCCAAGGTCTGCAATGCGAGGAGAGACGGAGAGAGGAGTCAAACATGACACCAACATTTTTAGCCTCACAAGAGGGTGAGGGTAGGGGACTCATTGAAGGTGGTCAGGGGTCCCAATGAGATGGATCTCAGTCTTACTGGCATTAATGAGGAGATTGTTAGCAGCGCACCATGCCTGAACAGTAGTCAGACAGTCAGGAATGAGAGAGGAAGAAGAGAGGAAGAAGAGGAGGAGGTGGAGGGAAGCTTGAAGGAGATCTGCGTGTCGTCTGCATAACATTGGGAATGAGGAGAGAAGGTGGAGATCAGGTGGGCCAGGTAGATGTTGAAGATCCACAGATAGAGGATAGAGCCCTGAGGGACACCTCAGATGGAGAGTGAGGTGGAGGAGAAGAAGGGGTCCAGTTGAACCTGAGAAGGTCGGTCAGATACGAAGGAGGTCAACCGGTACAGTGCAAGGTCCGTGATGCCAATAGTATCACAGAGCCGATTTATCAGGGTGACATGATGGACCATGTAAAAGGCAGAGGAAAAATGGAGAAGGCTGAGAATGGAGGGAGAGTTGAAATTGAGATTTGAGAGCAAGTCATCACAGGTTTTTAGAAGAGCAGTTTCCATGCCTGTGGCTGTTCTGAAGCTAGACTGGTGGTCATGGAGACAACCAACAGATTCAGGGTGGTGGATCAGTTGGGAGATGACCAACTTCTCCAAGAGTTTTCCCAGCCAGGGGGTAATGGAGAAAGGGCGGTAGTTAGCTGGGCAGGATGGGTCAGCAGAAGGCTTTTTAAGGAGAGGGTGCACAAGGGAGTGATTTGAGGGGTAGTGGGAAGGAGCCAGTGACAAAGGAGTGATTTCAGAAATCAGCCAAGGCTGGAGCAAGGGAGGCAATTTTGTCTTTGATACTTCTGGAGGCGCAAGGGATTACCTGTTTGGAGGAGACTTTCATGGAGAGGACTTGGTTAGAGACCTCATCCGGTGCTATGGGCGAGGGTTCTACGTTATTTCGCTGCAGTATTTTTCATCGCAGGTTTTTTCATCGCCGTTTTTTTTCGAAAAACTCGTCTTTATTTTTTCTTTTTTTTTTTTGCCTTACACCCACAACCGTATATTTAATTTTTAACCCCCCCCCCAAAAAAAAAACGGTGAGTTTTTTTTCGAATTAAAAAACGGCGATGAAAAAACACACGATGAAAAATACCGCGGTGAAATGCGTGTATACCATGGGTGAGAAGTAGGACAGTAGGAGGGAAGGTGAGAGGGGGAACAAGGGGGGAGTAAGAGCTGGTGAGGGAAGGGAGTAGAGGAGAGTGAGGCCATGATGTTCTGAGTTTTGTTTGTGAAGTGGGAGGCCAGTGCAGTGTAGAGGGTTTGGGATGACAGAGGAGATGTGGCCATTGCATTAGGATTGACGAGTACCTTACAGATTTTGAACAACTCAGCCGTGTTGTTGGTGGCCATAGAGATGCGGGCCTGGATATGGGCCCGTATCTTCGAGTGGATGGAGAGTCTCTATTGCCTTTGGAGCAGGTGGCAGGCCAGTTTGTCAGAGCATGTGCTAGAGGAGTATCCCCATATTTGTACATACTGGTACTTGTCTGCTTGTTTTTTCAAACAAAAAGATTCTTAACGTTTTAGCAGTACACTGTTAGCATACATTTCACAGCATGCTTGAACTGACAGAAACCTAAGGCATGATTGTTACCATAGCAATCAATGCTAAAACAATTTGGGTAGGGATGTGTGACGCTTTGCATCATCTCTCGTGGGTTGCCAGTTACCCTCGATTTTTGCCCTACATTATTACACCAAAGGATAAGAAAAAGCGGAGTCTTTTGGGAAAATAAAATGTTCCAAGGAGATCAAATCCATTTTCTCAGATCTGCTTGGGTAAGAGGTTTGTCAGCTTCATGTACAAGCCCAATCGAGCCTAGGCTCATCAGGGATCGCCGGACTTCTGTATCTACTACTACAATACCAACATTACCAGCACTAGGCTCAGAAAACAACAACAAACTTTATATGGAGCTGTCCTATTAAATACGCTCTGGGGAAACAGCTTTGCTTCTTTATTATTTTGTACGGTTTCTCTTGTCTCTCATCAAAAGTCTTTCTTAGATTGCTATTTCTTTAATGTGTGTTCTCTTAGTGGTTCACACACTCTATCCATCTGGCTAGGTCACCTGGTTTTGGCTGCTTAACACTCAATAACACAATGTAATTAACAGTTGTTGTCTCTATGTTGTCCTCATGGCAGGTTTTCTTAAATGTAGCTGCCATCCTCTCTCGTTCTCCTAATGAGGTCACTTGGGTATGACTCTGGCCCTCTCACGCTGCCTGTATGTGCCTCCATACTCATCAATGCAAGAGGAACTCGTCCACTATATTTTCCACTGATTAACTCACTTGTGAGACCACCTGTACTTTAGAGTCTAGCCCTGGCCTAAGCACTATTTATAGCTGTACCTGGTGTTAAGATGGATTTCTAAACCCTGACCTGGTGGGCAGATGTTTAGGAGGCCACACTAGTTTAGTGGAACAGGGGAACCTTCTGGACAAACCAGGCCAATCTACAGTGGCTTGGCAGGCTGTGGGTGAAAGAAAATACAGCCCCAGGGTGACAGAGATTGAGAGGCCATGCAGGGCCCTATTATCAGAATGAAGCTGAGTGATGTTGATACCTATGGGAAGATGAGGGCCAGTTCAAAACTTTGACTTCTGACACAAGGCCTAGAGAATGAACAAAAATGGTGTCAAAATGGAAAGGCACTCAGCAAAAGGAGAGTGTGCCTCAGTACTGTCATACTGCTATGTGTCCAATGAATTCCACAAATAAATGTTGGACTGACTGTAGGTAACAGGAGAAAAGGCACATTTTGACAGATTCAAAGCTGCAGCAGTACACATGGCAAAAGATACCTTGAAATGCTGTGCATTTGAAAAATACAAAGGAGGAATTGTGCCTTACATTTAAAAAGTGAAGCCAACTGACACATTTCTGAGAAAGACACTTACTTTCCAGAGATAAACTGACATTTAAATGGAAAAGCCTACTTGTTGGAGAAGTGAACAATAGCTTCCTATGGTAACTGTGGCCTATGGGTGAATAATACCAAAGGTGAATTTATATCTGTTTAAGTATTGTATTGTAGTTATAAACAGCAGGACCATGTCTTGTTGAACACATCTTTTCAATTTAAAATGCTGTTATGTAGAATTATGTATGTAGCTTGTTTTCCCCACTGAACTGAAAGGTGTGTGCCTCTGAAACTTTGACCTCAAGACCATTGGGCTGAGCCCACCAGGAAAAGCAGGTCTGGTCTTCAGTTTAAAATACAAAGAAATATAAAGAATTAGATCAGAATTGTGGAGGCTGTAAGTATGCCGGCCAACAGAAACGACCTTTAAGGTCAGGCCTCCCCATTAACTGTGCATTAGCTTCGAACAAAGACCTTTGAAGACACAGAGGGCAGGGTGGAATAACATAAGCCAGGCAGATGTCCTGGTCATGTGACAGAAGAGAAATGAAACTTAAGAAAAGGAAGCGGCTAGATATGAAACTACGACCAACCATGTGATGCATTGCCATATGTTTAACATTGGGACACCTTTTCTTTAATAAAAAGAGAATCATGCGTCCCAGTGAGCTCATCCAGGACTCATATTAGCAGACCTATAAGGTCTGTCAGGTCTGTGTAAATATTAATCATGTGTGATGTATAGAATGTGTGTTAGGATAAAAACCATGATTCTGGCCGTCTCATAATTCCGGGGAAATGGAAAGTTGGTGAGGTGATAGACTATGAAACTAATTTTTGAAGTGCCAGATTTTTAACTATTTCGGCTCAGGAGAAACAAAAAAATTATAGCTCCACCAGGAAGGGCATGTGGAAATAAAATATGTGTTTCCCGATTCTCCATAAAATGTAGAATTAAAAAATATATTTGTTCATGCAGTTTATCTGAAAAATAAAGAGAGTTTCCATGTAGTGAGATTTTAAGAACACTGAAAAGGTAACCCCACCTGCATTTTGGGATGATGAATCTTTCTTCTCCCTCAGCCTCCATCATCCACAACTCCCAAATCCTTGTCCTATCAGCAGGCAGTGGGCATATATGGTGGCAGGGGGAGGGAGAGAGCTAGCCAATCCGTATTGTGGGAATTATTATAATATGTGAGTGTCATCAGCCCTATGAGAGATCAGTTTTTAATCTGAGATGGACTTTTTCAACTTTATTCCTGGATGATGTCTACTTCTGGACTCTTGCATGGAACAAATTGCAGAGGGGTATGGAGAGATACCAAGGCCATCAGGGTAAACTTTGCCAGGAGAAAAGGTGTTTACCTGGAAAGGCCTTAAACCTTTCATGGGAAATCTAGAAGCTAGCTGGGCCTGCCATTTGAGTGGCCAGAGGAGAACTGGGTGCTGGGGACGATCCTTGACCAAAGCCTTTGACCTGATCTGGGCCTTCCCCAGCTGAGCCCTGTTGTTCCCAGAGTGCCCAATAACCAAGGTCTCCCATCTAAGTAGACTGATTCAGATGACAACAAAAGTGTGGTGGGAATCTGCCAGCCTTAATCATCTTCTCGCATAGTCAGTAGGGGGTGAAACTGGGTAGACCCTTCACACATTTTATGAAATATAACTAACATGAATTCCCCCATAGAAAACACCCTATCCATTTAAATAGAATTGTGGTGGGAACTGCCTGCCTTAATGCTTTCCATTAAATTGTGGGGGAGGGGGTAAAACTGTGTAGACCCTTAGCAAATTTGATTAAAATTAAATCAATTAATTCTCATATAGAAAAATCACGGATTGAGTGATGTTAGAGTTCGAAACTAGAAAAGATCATGCCCAGTGTGTCAGAGCCGGTATAGACAATATGTACTCGAGTGACTATTTTTCCGAAACCCCTTACTTCTGTACAGAAAGGAGTGTCCTTAATCCCAAAAAGAAGTAACCATAAAACTCTGCCTTTCAAGTGAATGTAGAGTGTGTAAAACAAACGTTCTCATTCATTTCAAACAATAATTCCAAATCATGGAATTTCCCTTGTATGAGTGGTGCAAAATGAAATTTCCCATTTATTCCCATTTATTCTCGATCTAGAATCACCAAAGCCCTGAATGTAACTTTATTGTGTGTTGAAAAATGATATTCCCAGAGAGTTAATTCCCAAACCTTACCTTTCAAATAAAAAGTCAAAACGATTTTCCCATTGCACTCCCACTCCTTGCACCTTGCCTTCACACCAAAGGGGTCATATCTGCTTGATGCCTCGAGGGTGGGGGTTGCTAGGAGGAAAGATCATGGTAACAAACTAGGCAATCAGTGTGTTTTACATTATTCTATGGGTTCAATTGCAATAAATCTAATGACCTGTGTGTTGTAGTAACTTAAAGTCCATTAGAAATATAGGTCAATCAATTGGTGCAAGTAATTTGAAATTGTGATGTTGTGTAGTGCCAAAGCATTGGGGGCTGATGTTGGGGGTATGACTGTTCTATTATTCTTTGTAAAAATTTAAATAAATATATATTCTTACTATACACCTGGTTCCTAGCTTATTGGTGGTAAAGCGGGTATTTGCTGTATTGTACTATATAGGTTGGAGGCCTCACTAAAGTTGAATCTGCAAAGCGCTTTGTTGTGCGCTACCTTGCTGGGAGGGGGGAAGGATCTCCCTGAGTTAAGAGTGACCGTCCAATAAATCATGAGAAATTGGGGGCTTGTACGGGATTTCATGTAGAGTTTTCACATATGACATTTGCAGTAGCAGCAGGCTATTCATTTGGGTGTAATTGCATTGCAGTGAATGGAAAGTTGTGTTGCATTGTTCAGTGCCATTCAGTTATGCACCCTGGCTTCCAGGGCGGTCTATAGACAAAACAGTGTAGATTTGTAGCTATCATTGCTAGTGGAAACTAAGCAGGAACAGGGTTGATATTTTGCCCTTGCCTAAAGAAGGTTGTAGAACACACTTCAAAATGAGCACCATAGAAATTAATTTGGCTCCTTTCCAAATTATTTATTAAAGGTGAATGGGTAGAACAGGAACATGAAAAATGGCAAGCCAGAATGATGCAGGAGTTTACCTCTGCAAATGTTGACCGGTGGCAAGATAATGGTCTGTTACATCAGGCCATGACAGGCATTTACATGACACAAACCAGCAAAGATGTGCAAATTAAAATGGCTCAGCTCACAGCATACATGTATTTCCATATGCTGATCATGGATGAAAGGCACCAGAATCGAGTGGCCTCTGTGCAAAACCAGGCTGAGCTATTGAATCAAGCCCAGAAAGAGCTCAAACAATTAGAAGCGAAAGTGCAACAGAGCCAACATTTAGGGTTAAAACTAGAACATCTTATTGAACAGATAAAATATGCATTAACAACACAACAGTAAGCAAAAGCAGAGCACATTTTCTGCACTGCAAGGGGAATATAAAGAATGTTGAAAATCTGAGCATAAGTTAACACAAATTAAATGAGCAGGTTGTTCATAATAGAGTCTGCTTAGGGGACATTTTCACATTTCAATCCGAGATAAATCAACTGAAGTCTGAAAATGGGCAGTTAATTATCAAAGGGGTTAACTCTCAAGGTGAATTTGATCAGATGCACCAAGATCTGAACACCTTGAAACAGCAGAGAGAGCAGTTGAAGTAAGAAAAGGACACATTGGGCCTCATTATAAGCTTGCCGGTACCGTTGTTACCGTACCGGCAAACTAAGAGTTCTGCTCGCGGGTGCCCTTCAGCCCGCCAGGTCTGATCGGGCGGGGGACCAGCACCCGCGAGCAGAGCATTTCGGATGCACAGACACCATTCCCGAATGGTGCCGGTGCATCAGACCTCCCCATTCTCATGGTCAATGGGAATGGGGAGCATTTCTTTCTGGTGCCCACAAATGGGCATTTACCGGGTCCAGCGGGCCGTAATGACCCAGTAATTTCACATTTGCGGGTGCAGGAAAAATAATTATACCGGCGGCAGTCATGCCGCTTCCATCGGCACAGCTACAGCCGGTCTCATAATGAGCCCCACTAAGTCAAGGGACTAGTGCTCTGTTTCAGGAAGTGAGTCAGTGAAGGATGGATGTGGAGAAAAGCGAGTCATGTACTTAGGAACTGACTAACAGTAGGTTACAAAATGAAAAATTAACAGAACGTGTGAGGCAAGCAGAGATTGATCTAGAGCAGGCAACACAGGACAAAATTGCACAAGGGGAGGAGATTAGTCTCCTGAAAAAGAAACACTCTGAACATGCACAGACGATGCAAGCCTCACAAAAGGAAAATGAGCCCCATTGTGAAGAGAACAATGGACTAAGAGACCAATTAATGGCACAAAGTAAAGTGCTAGAAGCCACTCAAGCACTGGTGTCAGAATTGAAAACTCAGGCCTCTGCAAACAACCAAGAGATAGGGACTGAGAAAAACAAATGTGAGAAGTTAGAAAGTGAAGTAGCCAAGTATAAACAGTCTTTGAGGCACCCTGACCAGTCAGGGTATGGAAACGCACCCTTGATTACAGAGTGATAACCTCTCTACCAGGGACCTCAAGCCAACTCACCACCTCATATGTACAGAGTGCAACTGACTTCCTGCATACCTCTTCTCAAGAACAGGGAAACATGAGCAGCTGAACTCACACAGGCCTAGTTGAACTGAACCAGAAGGCCAGTCCTTATCCGACATCGATGAGGGTTCAGAGTTACCAAGTAGAAGGGATGGTGGCTGAACCGGTGGGCTCTGGGAAATTAAAAATACCCCAGCATGTACTTCTGACTAGGAGGGCTCCTATGATGAAAAGATCAGGGAGTTGGACTGGCAGAAAATGAAGGTACAAAGGGACCACCTGGTCCGCTTAGCAGAAACAGAAGAACCAGAGTTTAGGCCTCACAACAGCATCTTAAAAACCTCCACACATTCAGGGAGGTTTGGGAATTCCGCACCATCCCTGGAAAAAGGAATGAGGAGGATTAGTACTCTCCGGTGCGAAAAGGGGAGTACACGGGAAATGACCCTGAGAGCCCACAACACCACAGGAAGAAGAGTCCAGACCCCATCATTCTGGGAGTTATTCCCAGTCTCATACAGGTAGGGAGCAACTAGAGGACAAGGAATGGACCACCAACAGTAGCAGCTCAGAGTCAAAGGATGAGTGTGACTCAGGTGCAGTGGAAAAGGAAGTCTGCCAAATAGAAGAAAGGTCTTGTGAAAGACCCAATTCGGCAGATAAAGGCCATAAAGAGCTCCGCTCCATAACTCCCTACCATAAGAATGCCAAATATTCGGTATGGGAGCATCAAGAGCTTTATGACCAAATGCAGGCATCATTTGCTATTACAAATGATACAAATTGCACAGAATTTGCTAAGTGGATATTCTCCCCTGAATACTCCAGCTTCTTTGCAGGGCTGGATGATGATCACCAAAAATTGTCCACCTATAAGGCGGCCATACTTAAACACTTCTCAATTCATAGGAACCCGCAGGAGGCCCACAAGGCAGCATGCAATCTGCAGTTTGGGGAAGACCAAGTGCCTATAGAGTTTGTGCAGGAGCTGAAACGAGCATTTGCACAGACTTATAGGCGGGTGAACACCAATAGCCGGCAGTTCATCAACAGTTCACCAACAGCTTTGGATTAAGGCGCTATATAAATAACACATCATTATCATTATATATTTTCATGCACTCCCAAAATACATAATGACCCAACTAGTAAGGGATTTCCATGAGCGTAGGGCCGTGGATTGGGTGATTGAACAGGCCACCAGGATCAATGAGGTCCAAAAGCCCTCTGAAAATAAAAATAACCTCCTAAAAAGAAACATCAAACACACCTGCCACTTCAAAGTTAGCAGAGCTGAAAAGTACTCCCCGATTGAACTTGGAGAGGAGACGGGGGGCCTAAAAATACTCCTCCACCAATAAGCAGAAGGAGAGGCAGAGGAGACCCTCGGATCCAACCCAATTGGGTGGTAGCCAGGCAGGATACTAGACCAATGCTCCATCTGACCCTGCCACCTACATCAGTCAGAGATACAAGGGTAACAGACCCATCCTGGGGTATGTCTACACTCCCCTGGCACAGCAAGGGGGCCATGATCAGGTAAGTATCACCCCAGGAAACCTCCCTCAAAACTTCCCTCCAAACATCCCTCAGGAGGGAAGTAATACTCTACCCCCCAACATCATTGTCTTTCCCATATACCCTTCAAACCCTAATTTCCAGAATATCCCTACTCTCTCTCCCCGCTTTCAGGACAATAGATTCCCAAACCCAGGAGAAGGGAGACCTAGGATGGAAGGTTATCAGGGAAACTTCCAATACCCAAGCTACTTCTGGAGAAGGGACAGCTACCCTTTCCGGAAGCAGCAAATATATGAATCAAGACCTCCCTACCAACCAGAAAAAATCTCACAACTGGAGTGACAAGTCCAACAATTAACAAAAGACATGGGTCGCATGTTGAGGGCTCACCAGACCCGCAACTGGAAACTGCTGCCCAGAATAACTGATGCCCCAGGGGAGCAATGACGGGAAGAAAACTCTGACAACCAAGAGCATCCAGAGCAGGGGCACGGGTGGAAGGGAGATGAGAAGCCCTAGAGGAAGCATCCTTTCTCACGGAACAAAACCCCTGGAAACCGCCGAGCCTGAACATGAATCTTCTACCCCCGAAAAGCTGGAACCTAAAGAACAGAGTAAGTAGGAGAAATCAAAAGCCAAACACCACCCACTTTGTGGAGGAAGTCTGCATCATCCCTTTCAAAGGAGAAGGATCTGTGGAGGAAAATCTTCTCTTTCAGGGATGGAGGGATCACTCCCAAGGAAAAATGGGTACCAAAAGACCCTGATTTTGAGGGGGTAAGTATGAAAACTGACCCAGAGCAAGAAGCTCTTAAACCCAATCCATGTCACCCAGAGGACCCAGAAATAACAGAGGTACGCCCCCCCAAACCGCGGGAGAGCAAAGAATTGGGGGGCAAAGGGGAACACTCAATCCCATCTGCTTCTGGGTAAAAAAATCATTTTTACAGATTCCCGGGCTATGACACAGAAAACTGTCCAAGATCACACAGGGTCCGAGTTCAATATAATAAAGTTAACTGCCAAGCTAGCACATAATGCACATTTTCTTTGCCCACTTGAGGAGAGGGAAGGAAGAATTTACACTCCTGTCAAGGTACAGGGCCAGTGTGAATTATCAGCTCTGGTGAATACTGGATCACAAGCCACCCTCATGTCCAAAAGGGCCTTTGATCAACTGAACTCAGGAAGGGAGGAGAGTCACCAAATTCACCCACACCTCTTCCCAGACAACTCCAAAACTTCGATGGGAATGACATTTCCTCCGAAGGGACTGCGGACCTGGAAATAAAAAATTGGGAGAGCAGTGATAGTCGTGGCTCCAGAGGGCACACCTTGTCTATTGGGGAATTACCTCCTTCGGAGGTTATCATCCCTAATTGACTGCCTGAAAAAGGTCCTCTGGATTCAGACTAACTGGCCAATTAAATTAAAACAAAGCACAATATATGTGAATCTGAATGGTGCATGCCATGTTAATGAACAACAAGTGGAATTTCATTTCCAGAACAATCAGCTCCCAGACATCACTGTCATCTCTATAGGAGAACAAACTAGCGGTGGGAACGCTTCTCAATTCTTGATAATCAACCTTTCTCCCAGTTTTTGGTGGCATTCCACAGTGGAAGGGAATACTCTAAAATATTAAACTAGTTCAAAATAAGAGGAAAACCCAAATCCAATGATGAAAGAAGGTGAAAAACCACCTCAACGTTTGACCGACATCCAGATAAAGAGTGAAAAGCAGTTTTTCCCATTCAGATAAATGAGGTGGAGCAGCCTTTCCTCTTCAGAGTATGCCTGAATAACATAAGAAGCTTTGTCAGTGAAGCATTATTCAGGAAACTCCCAAAATATCTGACCATTCCCAGATTTAATTTGGTTAATAATTGGGAAATAGGACTGGAAACCCCAAGTTCCAAACATCTCATTCCTAGCAGGTGTATGTACAAATTTCTATTGCCCAAAAAAGCATAGAACATAATTGCTGGGTCATGACAGAAGTCCCTTCCGCCTTTTACTTAGGTAGTGAAATTCTCATTCGATTCACAATTAATTTGGATCTAATTAATAACAAAGCCTGGTTCCGACTGGGCGATAACCTATGGGCTTTGACAATACTTAGAGACCATTCTGGTCAGCTCAATTGCTCCCTTATGGGGTTGAAGTTCAAGTGAGAGAAGAGGTCACCATCCCAGGACAGGTGTGACAATTTACCCTTCCCCTAAAAGTTAAGCGAGGACAGAATCTTAAAAATCAGGATGCCTACATAATTTGAATTATCATCTCCAACAACAAGGTTTGTATTTGCATGCGACACCACTAGTTGACCTAGAACACAACACCTTTCAAATATTGATGGATAACAGTAACCCTCGAAGTATCACTTTGGGCGCAGACACCTTTATTGGAATGGTGGTTGATGCCCAACATTATTCTATTAATTTAGGTAATGAGATCATTGGACTAATCCCAAATGACCGCTTCAATATCAACAACGGTATCCCCCCTGAAAGGATTTTCACCAGACAAGGGGGGATTTTCTTAGTGTACTCTTCCTGCCATTACGGTGTGACATAAGGAAGAATGAGGTGGTATTCTGAGTCAACAGTGACTACCTCCCATCCTTGAAACCTCATGTCCAGGCCAACACCATAACAAGAGATCTCTCCACCGAACTGGAGGATAACACCGAAATTGCCAAGGCTGAGGTCTTTCCAGGCTTTAAGCAGATGGTTAAAGAATTAATCAATCTCGTTGACGCCTGTGAGACCAAGGAGCAAAAACAGAAGCTGAAACAGCTTTTTAGGATATCTTTTCAGTGGATTCATATGACTGTGGACGCACAGAGATACATTCAACCGCCATAACCACGGACCCCGAGATGGCTCCAGTATTTGTGATGCAATACTGGTTACCTCTCACGTCCATGCAGTCACTCACAGAGATTATTAAAAACCTAGAATCCTGTGGGATAATCCGTTCAATCCACAGTGCCTTTAACAACCCGGTACTGACGATACTCAAACCCAATGGCCAATGGAGACTTTGCACAGATCTTAGGGAGTTAAATAAATGGGTCCACATGTCGAGATGGCCCCTCCCCTACATCAATCAGGGACTGGCCCTGATCCAAGGATCAATGGTATACACCGCCATTGACCTGATCAACGGTTACTGGACTGGAACTTGTGAGTAGGGAAGATCACTACAAGCTTGCCTTTACCTTTGGGGGGCAGCAGTACTTGTGTACCTGAAGCTCACTGTCTCCCGAGCCCTGGTTCTCTCGAAGCTGGACTACTGTAACAGTCTCTATCTTAATCTGCCTGCCTCCACTCTCCGCCCTCTGCAACTCATCCAGAACAGAACTGCGTGACTTGTCCTTGGCCTCAAGCCCAGGGACTGTATCTCTCCAGGACTGAAATCTCTACACTGGCTCCCAGTGGCTGCGAGGATTAAGTTCAAAACTCTCTGCATTGTCCACAAGGCCTTCTGGGGCCTGGGGCCTAAATACCTGCAACTCTCTCTTCCTAAATATCTTCCTTCCCGAGCCCTTCGCTCATCCGTCTCCAACTCCCTCAGGGTCAGCCGCTTCTTGAAGCAACGAGCTGGGGGTAGATCTCTCTCCGAGGCAGGAGCCTCCCTCTGGAACAGCCTTCCTGCCTCCCTGAAACTTGAGGAGAACCATCACCGGTTCCGGAAGCACCTCAAAACCTTCCTCTTTGCTTCTGCTTTCTCTCTCCCTCTCCCCTGCTAAATTCTTCACTAAATTCTGCACTGAATCTGAAACTTGGCCACTCTCACCGACCTCGGTCCTGGGCCCAGCCACTCTCCACTTGCACTGCCTCCCTGGCAACCCCTGCACTGCGGGACTGTCTCTGTATCCCTACAGCCCCCGCTTCCCAGCACTTGTCTGCACTTACCTTGCACTTGCCACCAACTGGCCCTATTTATTTATTTATCTGTTTATTTCTATTCTACTTACCTTGTACTGCACTTTTCCCTTCCCCCTACCCCTGCACTTGCGCGGTCTGAATGACACCTGGCCTAGTAGGATCGTTGTCTGTCCTCCCCCTGTTCCCCCCTCCCTGCCTCGTCGCGCCTTGAAACACTTGTGTATAGGCGCGTTACAAATGCCATATCATATCATATCATATCAACCCCCTTTGGATACATAAACTCTGGCAACGAATTTAACATCTTCCTATATAACGCCATGCCCGGTTTGGGTGAAAGGGGAAACCTGGCCTATGTAGATGATGTCTTAATCAAAAGCTCAACTGTGGAGGAACATATAGCGGAAATACAATATGTTCTGACCCAGTTGCAGAAACAGGAGCAAAACTGTCCTTTCAGAAGACACAGTGGTGTGAGACCCACTTGAACTTCTTAGGGCAAGAAATCACCCCTGAGGGTCTCAGTCGCCAGGCAAAAAAGGTGGAAGCAATATTGAAATTGAAAGACCCTTCTACTCTGCGAGAACTAAGAAGCCTTCTTGGACTCACTAATTAAAGTTCATTGAAGACTACGCAGAGGTCACTTGACCTTTGGTCCATTTATTAAAATGGGAGTGGGGTACAGAACAATCGGAGGCAGTAAAACAACTAAAGAGAAGCCCTTCTTAAGCCCCATGTTTGGCTTACCCCATCAAGAACAATGAGTTCTTCTTTGAGACAGGGTTCTCAGATACTTGCTTAACAGCGGTATTGTACCAAATGAACGGCAAAGTCAACAAAGTAATACCATATGCGAGCAAGACCTTGTCCTCTGTGGAGGAAAAATTCAATGATTGCGAAAAAGGCACTCCTGGCAATGGTGTGGGCATTGAAAAATGACAGCCGGTTTATCCAGAAAGAGCACACTATTGTGGAGAGTCCTCACCACCCCTTGCAATACTTACAAAATGACTGAATCAGAACAGGGAATGTAAGCAATTCCAGAATTACTTCCTGGATTCTGTCCATGCCAGGCTTTCCTGTGGAGGTCAGATATGGCCAAAACAAGACGAGTCTTCTAGCGCAAGGGTTGGCTGACTTGCATGACTATGCTAAAGAAAACTGTCTCAAGAACAAAACTATAAGAACCAATGACAATAGGGAGGCTTACCTTACTTCCCTGCACAAAGTCAATGAGGAAGACATGTGTCAGGGGAAAGCCACAGTTTATGTGCATGGGTTCTCCTACCATGTTGACAATGGCTGGGTGAATGAAATAGGTCCCCGAAGTAGTCAGGTGGTAGAGTTGATGGCAGTACATCAAGCCATCTTTACTGCAGCACACCACCAACTCAAACAACTGGTCATAATCACTGATTCTAATTATATGGGGAAAGAGGATCTCTGGGTGTTAACAAGGTTTTCCAAAATGTTCCAAATCCAAAACGGTTTGTTGGTATGGAGATCCCTATTTGGATGTGATCAGTGGGTGGTACCTACCTCATTCCGAAGCCTGATGTTGAGTCATGCCCATGACGCAGACACTGCCAGTCATAGGGTGTTTCATACAACATTAGAAATCGTGTGCAAGGTCACATACTGGCCACACATGGGTCAGGACCTCGACATCTACTTAAAGGAGTGTCTTTTGTGTGCCGAGTTTATCTCTCACACACAGGGCTCCCCTAAAAAAACGTGGAATGCCACTGCCTTGGTTGTGTTTGAAAGTCGATTTCATCAGGCCAGTGATTCGCTCCTCTAGAGGAAACAATACATGTTGACGGTAACATGTTTGTTTACCAAGTGGGTAGAATGTCTTCTGGCCCACTACTGATCAACCACATCTTCTCTCATTTCGGCCTTCCCCATAGGGTTGAGTTGGACCGAGGAAGTCATTTTACCAGCGAGGTGATGACCAAGATGTGGGTGAGTCTAGGGATAAAACTCCACATTGCTTACCAGCTAGCCTCAAGCGGGGGAGTTGAGAGGTACAATAAGAAAATTGTGGGTATCTTGAAGAAGTTTGTGGCGGACTCCGGACCTAGTTGGGGCATCCGATTACCACTTGTCCTGATGGCCATTAGTTCCATTCATCTTCTACAACAAAAATGTCTCCATTTGAGCTCATGACTGGACGAAAGATGGTGCTACCTCAGCATCTGCTCTACAGAACTCAAGAGCAGACTCTGATAAATGCGTCCACTACCCATGAGTGCACTGAAAATTTAAGGAAAAACCTTTGGCATGCTTTTGCTTATGCTCAGCGCAATTTAGAAAAGTTGACAGAAGGAATGAAAACCTACTATGACTTAAAAACTACCCAAGAACGAAAGGAACGAATGGAAACCTGGATGAAGAATATAATATATATGCAGGGAGTAAAGTAATGTATACCCAGAAAGAATGTATACAAATCATGATGAGAAAATAATGTGTGTAGAAATGTTCATGTAAGGGAAATACATGTAAATGTGTTATGTGATGTTGTTTTGTTTTTCAAATTGTATGCCTATTTACCAGGGAAAGAAGTACTGTACTTAACCTCTCTTTTACTCTCTGTGGACTCAATAACTCCTTACCTTCACAGCCTGGGGGTAGGAGATTCCAAAAAGGGAGGTGTTCCAGCACTAAACCCAAAAATCTGAAAAGTGTGGAGTGCAGACCAGAGCTCCACTCCCACAGGATGGGGAAAAGAACAGACGTGCTCCACCGAGGAAATTCATGGAACTAACAAGCAAAAAGAAAGAAAAAAACCTCTCCCATGCTCTTTTCTATGGGTCACCCGAGTCAAAGAATTGCAGGGACTTGTGGGGTGAAAATACAGCCCCAGGGTAACAGAGATTGAGGGGCCATGCAAGGCCCTATTATCAGAATGAAGCTGGGTGATGTTGATATCTATGGGAAGAAGTATGCCAGTTCAAAACTTTGACTTCCGGCATAAGGCCTAGAGAATGCACAAAAATGGTGTCAAAATGGCAAGGCACTCAGCTGAAGGAGAGTGTGCCTCGATACTGTCATACTGCTAATTGTGTTCAATGAATTCCAAAAAAGACATGTGGTGCTGACTTTATGTAAACTGGGAAAAGGCACATTTTGACAGATTCAAAACTGCAGCAGTACACATGGAAAAAGATACCTTGAAATGCTGTGCATTGTAAAAATACAAAGGATGAATTGTGGCTTACATAGTGAATTGTACATTTAAAAAGTGAAGCCAAGTGACAAATAAACTGACATTTAAATGGAAAGGCCTACTTGGAGAAATGAACAATACTGGTTTTCAGTTTAAAATACAAAGAAATATAAAGAATTAGATCAGAATTGTAGAGGCTGTAGGTAAGCCGGCCAACTAAAATTGACTTTTAAGGTCAGGTCTCCCCATTAACTGTGCATTAGCTTTGAACAAAGACTGTTGAAGACAGGGCGGGCAGGGTGTAATAACATGAGCCAGGCAGATGTCCTGGTCATGTGACAGAAGAGAAATGAAACGTAAGAAAAGGAGGGGGCTAGATATGAAACTATAACCTCCCATGCGATGCAGTGCGATATGTTTAACATTGGACCACCTTTTCTTTAATGCAAAGAGAATTGTGCATCCAAGTGAGCTCATCCAGGACTCATATTAAAGGGTATAAAAAACACATTCTCTGTAAATATTATTCATGTGTGATGTATAGAATTTGTCTTAAGAAGAAAACCATGATTCTGGCCTTCACATAATTCCGGCTAAATGGAAAGTTGGTGAGGTGATAGACTGTGAAATTAATGTTTGAAGTCTGAAGTGTCCGGTTTTTAACTATTACGGCTCAGGAACAAATAAAAAAATGACAGCTACAACCAAGAAGGGCCTGCCGATATAAAATTAGTATTTCCCGATTTGCCATAAAATGTAGAATTCCAAAATATATATGTTCATGCAGTTATCTGAAAAATAAAGATAGTTGCCATGTAGCGAGATTTTAAGAACACTGAAAAGGTGAACCCACCTGTAATTTTGGGATGCTGAATCTTTTTCCCCCCTCAGCTTCTATCATCCACACCTCCCAACTCCTTGTCCGATCAGCAGACAGGGGGCATATATGGTGGGGGGCAGGGCGAGAGCTAGCCAATACATATTGTGGGAATTATTATAATATGTGAGTGTCATCAGCCCTATGAGAGATCAGTTTTCAATCTGACAGGGACTTTTTCCACTCTATTCCTGGATGTGGTCTACTTCTGGACTCTTGTGAGGAACAACTAACAGAGAGGAAAGGAGAGCTACAAGGCCATCAGGGTAAACCTTGCCAGGATAAAAGCTGTTTACCTGGAAAGGCCTAAACCGTGCATAGGAGACAGAGACTGGGAAATCTAGAAGCTAGCTGGGCCTGCCATTTGAGGAGCCAGAGGAGGATTGAGTGCTGGGGACTATCCTTAAACTAAGCCTTTCACCCAATCTGTGCCTTCCCCAGATGAGCCCTGCTGTTCTCTGAGTGCCCAATAACCAAAGTCTCCCATGTAAGTAGACTGATTCAGATGACAACCAAAGTGTGCGGGGAAATCTGCCAGTGTTACTCCCCTTCTCGCATAGTGGTTGGGCGGAGAAACTGGGTAGACCCTTTGCACATTTTATTAAATATAACTGACATTAATTGTAATTGATTGTAATTAGTAATAATAAAATAATGCAGGCAAGCCATCTAAAAAAGGGTGCTCTTCTAACCATTCCCTCCTTTCATCAAACTCCCAGTCAAAAGCAGAGTGTGCCCTGGGCCCTACTGCATCTGTATCCTGATCTGTAGCCCTGGCTCTCCCATTGTACAGAGCAGGTTCAGAGGTCGCAGGTTGCATTTAAATCTGCACCTCTGTTCCAAAACCACTTAATTATCAACCTGGTGGGAAGGTAATCTGGAAATATAAGCCAAACCTATGTTTTTGTATGGTTGCTGATGGTTCACACAATTATTAAAAGTCACATCTTCTTTGTAGCATACCAACGTCAACCCTGTGTTCTCAAACCAGCCTTTAAGACTTCAATGTGGATGCTGATTTCCAGTGAATAGACTATATGTCTGGCCTGGTTGACCTCCTTTCTCACAGACCGACCCTCTCAGGTCCAACTGGCATCTTTCCTCTCTTCTATGTCTCTCTCTACTTGTTGTGTTCCTCAGGGGTCTAACCTCTCTTCCTGGTTCTTCAACCACTACCTGGCATCTCTTGCCCACCACATCGCTACTTTCTGCTCCAATTTTCAATGTTATGTGGATGACACCCAGCTGTCATGAACCTTGCCCCTGGCCCTCACTGGCAAGTCAGCCTTCCAGTTAGGGCCAGGTGAAAGGCCTTAAAACTTCATCCAAGACTCTCTTGGAGTCAGTCCTTGTGCCTTTGGCGCCAGGCTCATAACCATCATGAAGACCAACATTAGAATGGGACTATTTATTTGGGACTATTTAACTTGGGGGGGTGCAGCCAACATGGAGGCACACACATAGGTCAGTTACAAGGAACTGAGCTATACGGTCTAGTCTTTTGGGTGTGGCAGGCCTGGGACTACTTTACCTGGACTACTTTGGGTGTGGCAGGCCTGGGACTATTCTACCTGGACTACTTTACCTGAGACTATTTAAACCGCACCCAAACAGCAGAACATACTTTGCGTTATTCTACTGGGCAGCGTAACGCTCAACGTGTCCAGTTCTTTGATGCCAGTTTACCTGAAACCAAGGAACTGCAGAGAGAGAAAGAACACTACGAAACTTACCTGGAACAGTATCCTGTCTTCAATCCATCGCCGACTTCAGTTCCACTGACCTGAAGGTACAAACTCCATCATCCGGCACCGCATGTATCCTGGAATACCATAACCTGAAAAGAGGAGAAAGAAAGACAGCATTAGTAAGCGTTTACTCACGTTTCCTCCCGAATGAAGAAAGCCACACAAATCTTACCTGGGTAGTCATATCCTGGTCAGGATCATTGCTGGAACATTACGGCGCTCGGCGCGGAACATCGCAACCTGCAAAGACACAGGTTAGCAATATAAAAGGCAAAACAGCGCCGCGCAAAGCGCATTACTCACCGGACAGCATCACGCACACCACGTTTTCGCCTACTGGCCCATGCTAATCTTCAACCTGCATGACAACACCAAAATACCTTTCCATACCTAAAAGGAAAGAAGGAAGACATTATTATTCGAACTAAGAGGAACATAAGAACTGCATATAAAGACTGTAAAGCAGCAAACCTACAGAGTCGCAGCAGGCCTGGATACCTACAGGGGTGTTTGCACCAGTGAAGTAACTTGGTTGCTGCTCGCACCCCACATCTACGCGCCCCTGCCATGAGGAGCAGGACGAAGAATCCATCTTTTACAATATTAAGACCCATCTTTAACCAGAGGCCTTACCTAGGGACCAGGAGAGGGTTCGAGAGTGCAAATCATCCAACCAGGGCGGGTGGCGTCCCAGTGGATACCAGGTGAGCGTAACACCAGCTCTCTTTCAGGCTCCCTTCAGCCACCTCTGCTTCTCCTCTCATACCAGACTGTCTGGCTGCAATTCAGGAATGGTATGCCACCAATGATCTCTGCCTCAATGCCAGTAAGACTGAGATCCTCCTCATTGGGACACCCGCTCCCTCCTTTCCTCTCTTTCTCTGGGCGCCCACTCTGGGTCCTCTTCCTGTTCGTTCCTGTGAGGCTAAGAAAGAAAAGAAGAGCCGACAACGAAGAAGAAAGAACAAGGGTGAGTTAGAAGACGAATCCACAGAAGATACAGGTGAGGAGGTTGAAGCAGGGTCTTCTCTGATTCTGAGAATATGTGACTAAGAGTCTAAGTTGCAGACTAGTCTGAAATGCAGCTTCACTACTTAACAAAAATGTGTGATGCTGGACAAATGATTTGAACTTATTGGGCCTCAATACGAGTTTGGCTGTATTACTGTTAGTGCCACTTGGTCCAGCAGATTTACAGCTTGATTACAAGTGGCGGTAGTCGGTGTTAGTCCCCATTTTTTAGAGTCTGAAGAACTCCATGGGGGTTTCAGCGGAATTACCTTTTGCTGGAGGAAATTCCCCCACCTCACTGCCAAACCTGTAGCACAGAGGTGCAGTAAAGCAGCGGTAACAGAATTACTACCACATTACAGCCACACCTGTAATAAGGCCCGTTGCTCCTTATCTGCCAAAATTAGCAGTCCAGTGAAGCAATTTAGTGCACGCTGAAAGATATTGCAGACACCTAATTCATCGTATTGCTCCATGAATATTTCCTGCAGATCCACTGATCTATTTTGGAGGGGCATGTGAGGGAGGGGCTGAAGACTTGCAAAGAGTGCTTAAGCCCTGCCCTATTTCCAGGTGACTTGTGCCTTCCTGGTGTAGCAATGCCTCAGGCCATGGGGACCGGTTTCTCTTATGGCCCTGGCTACTTTGCAGGCCCTCTTTTTAAAATATCACTGGTGTGCTAGTGGTGCCTCCCCTCATGCGGTCTCACACTGTGAGGTTCACTTGCAGAGTGGACTGGACTCGGGGAGAGCTGTGCAGAAAGTTGTCCCCGCTCCACCTCCTAGGTACCACGCTGCCTCTTCCGCTGCAAATTTATGAGGTGACCCTCCCAAACCAAGCTACGTCTTACCCACCACAGGGTGCATCCTCAAGTTCTACCGTCGCCTCCTTGTTGATGCTCTGACAAGCCGGAGATGAGGGGCACTCCGCTGTCCTCTGTTTTCCGGTCAGAGCAGAGAGCCCCATGTAAGGAGGGGTTGGGCGGTGTTCTACAATCTGGTCCTCAAATATGGGGTAATGGGTTGGGCTCTCTCCTCACTTTCCTTTACAGGGCCTGATTGAAAGCCGTCCTTGCCACACAACTGAAAGCACAATATAAGACACCATGCCTTGCAGTAGAAAAAAAACATTTTCTTTTTTCTTTTTTGTTTAATGATTTTATTAAACATTAAATAGTGATAACAGTGAGACAAACGATTAGATCAATCTATTGGTAGGTTTTTCATGAATAGAAATACTGGAAAGTAGAAAACATAATGATGATGAGTAGATGAAATCACCAGTAATGAGGGTGTTACAACAATGTAATACAGTTATACTGGTCAACGATTATAAAGTATTGTAAAGACTGGAGGGGGGTTATCTGTACTCCTGCCCTCTATATGGCAGAGATGAAGCACAGAGGACCCCAGCCAGGATTCTCTATATGGTAGAATGAACGAGCAACCAAGGCTTAAGCTCTCAGGAGGTGATGCAGGCTGGTTCTTATGTACAAGCCCCAAGCCCCCCACAAAGGAATGTCCACACACTATGTTATTTATATAAAAATACATAATTAATAACACACTCTGTACTTTGGCAAATCTAATATGGCAAATATATACAATGTATATGTGGTATCACTCTTAACTATTGATTCCTTTAAAATGCACCAACTGCTGACAGTTTCTAAAGGCATACAAATCAAACAGTAATGTGTATCAGCATAGGACATAGGAAGGAAGGCAAGTTGGGTTAAAGAATGGGCAGAATAGTACTTTAGCTACTAAGACACAGTTCTGTGTGAGGATCCCCCCACCTGGGCAACCTGTAATAAAGTGTTTTAACAAGCCCGGTCCATTTATGTTTAAATAGTCTTGTTTCGTGGTCGAAAATGTTCCACTACCCCGATGTACCTGAGTTTAGCAGAGTTTCTTCGATGGTTCATCGACGGGTTCCTCGTGAGTGGACTCCCTTTGAAGCAGGAGCCACGGTCGTCGAGGTTCCATGAATAAAATGGGAACCCTGTAGTTGGGACAGCAGCTTCCAATTTTGTGGTGCTCGTCGACGATCGATCGTGGATGTCCTGCATAGACGAGGCATGCGGTGCACCTCAGTGACAGAGTTTGGTGACGCAAAGAGAACTCGGTGATGAGCATAGGCCTGGCAGTGGGCGTCGGGTGTCGGCGTTGGCGTCGATGATCAGGACTTGACCATGGCTGGGTCTTCCCTCGTTGGCATCTTTGTGGACTTCAGGTGGCGGGAAACCCACCGGCGGATTTTACTTGGTCGTCTGCAACCTCGATTTTCTCTGGTGGGACAAAGCGGTCAACGGTGATGGCAAGGGAGCCATTGGTTTAAATGTTTTTAGGCAATGGTGGAGCGTTGTGGCTCCTGTCATCAAGCAGCACAGCGTCAAGCTGTCCCTGCTTCTGGGCAACACCACTCGACTGGCTTCCAGCGGCCACGGAAATTCTCTGAACCCCGGTCGACATTGATGGACGTCAACAGCCTCGATGTCCTGGTGCTTTACTTGAATTTTTCTCGGCAGACCCCGTCTCCAGTCGACAGTCTTTTGGGACTGAAGATCAGCTTCTGCACGATGTTCCCTCATAGCTCGGGAGAGGTCTCCTAAACAGGTCCTCCCTTGGATCAGTCCTTGACAGACACAACAGCTTTCACAATTCGTAGACGGAGAGCAGCAGCAAACCTTCTCTTCCAGCTGGACTTCAAGGATAAGGAGCTTCAAGATTCAACTTCAGCTTCTGAACAACTTTGGTAAGTGAGCAGTTCCCAGATATAAAGATCTGTCCCTCATTATCACTGCTGAGCCATGCTCAGTCAGCCAATCAGTCAGAAGGGCATTCATGCCGGCAGGCAGCCAATCAGGCTCACAGTGCATTCACGAAAAAGGGAGGTTGGAGGATATTGTAGTCCCACTTCTAGCGCATCCTCAAATTGGCGAATCCTTGAACACACAACAACAGAATGCTAGGAGGTAGAGTTCTCAATTTACTCTAATGAACTGGGATTGCTGGTGGAGTGATCAAACCTATAGGGCCTCATTACACGGATGGCGGTGAACTATGGCACTATTAGCGCCATGGTTCATGCCGGTAAAATACCGGCACCGCCTTGGTGGAAAGGGGAATTACCGCCCCATTCCAAGGTTTGCGGGGCGGTAATTCCCCCTTCCACCATTGCCCTTCCCCATTCCCATTTTTGCCCCATAGGGCTCTATGGGAATGGGGAAGGCGCTAATTACGGTACCGCAAATTGTGGTACCGTAATTAGCTCCACTGGTCCCTTTGCGGGTTGGTTTTTAACGCCTGCAAAAAGCAGGCGTTAAATTCCCCAACCCGCAACGGGACCTCGTAGTAAGGCGGTAAGGATTTACTGGTACCAGTAAAATACCGGTACCGGTAAACCCTTACCGCCATCCGTGTAATGAGGCCCATAGTCTCTAAATACACTCTCGAGACTATTCTGTACAAAAATATATCAATCAATTTTATTTGCATCAAAACAAGGTTAAAAAGGTTACACCAAATACAATAAGACAAACACCAATCTCTTAGGGGTACAAGATGCAAGTGCAAGATGCAAGTCACCAAATATTACTTGCCAAATGCACCGGACAACAGAGAGAGCAGACAAGAGTAGGCGGTACGCGGTCAACTTACTAAACTTATGCGTAGATGCCTACTAGTTTTAAAGTGCTGTGTGTTGTGCAATTTACATAGAGCATTGGTCACATCTAAGCACTTAATTCATACTGTTCATCACTCTGACAATCTCACTCTCATTCAAACTCATCACAGTGCATTCAGGCCATTCACGTCCACCCAGACACCCATAACAAGGAATGTGGATTGGGACAAGCACCCAGCCTTTCAGCACACCACACTGCATTCATGTCAGTTTCGGGCAGGGCTGTCTCATTCTGTGTCACACACACAGATACCAGACACCCATAACATGGAATGCATATTGGTCACACACTCCATTCACCCAGGTCCCACCCCAACAGTGTACCCACAACATACAGTCACTAGCGAGGCTCCAGCCAGTCTGGCCTGGACTTCCCCACAATACCATATATGGTTCTTCCACCCAACAGCCAGTCAGGGGAAGAGACAGAGTCATGGCTTCCCAGGACTTTGGGAAAACAAGGTAACGGGTAATAGAAACCAAGAGGCCACAGGGGCCATCTTGTGTCCTATCAGGAATCCACTGACAGGGCCTGGGTATCCCAAAACGGGGGATACTTAGAGCACCTGTCAAATTCAGCATGGAGCTGCCACCAGCCCATACCCTGCTCTGTGGGCCACACACAGGTGCCCAGAAACATGCACTAGGGGAACAGGGTTGTACCCCCCACCCATGGGTTCTAGTGAGGGTATCCCAAGGGTCTCTGTTCACCACAACCAAAAATAGGAAGAGCTGCACTGCCAGGAGTCGCACATGGACTCCTATGCAGAATACAATACAGAACACATATGATAAGGGAGTACAGGACAAGTACATGGAGGCCTGGTCCCTCTAATGCATTTCCAGCATCACAATGATCTAATCAGCATTTGATAATTATGATTGGGCAGACAAGGAGTAGACACACAACCACAAACAGGGAACAAAGGGAGAAAGGGAAGGCAGGAGGTATTTAGAATATAATAAATTGGGTATAGGTGATAGACATATACATGTAATCAAATATTTGAAACATTAAAGCATTAGATATTCATGAACCATGCGTTAACATATTGTGAAAGTAGAGATATTCAGTATAAAAGGAGCATTTAACATCACGTTTGAATCTCACATTAAGACGCATTGCCATACAGTGTTCTAATCTGTGAATGTGACATACATTATTCCACCAACCGTTGACTATTAGGTTTTTGGAATCTTTCCAGATGGCTGTAATGAGTTTAATGGTGACTGCAATAAATAAATTGTGGAGATTATAGGTGGGATGTCTTTTTTTCCACTTTCAAGGGCAATGCTCCCTAGGAGTATGTTCGAGAATGTTAGGGGGAGACTGACCTTGATAATTATTGTCAGCAGAGCCCACACCTCATGCCAGAACAAAGGGCACTGAAAAAACATATGATTGTAGGATCCACAAGTATCACCACAAGTCCAACAGCTTCCATCTGTGCCAAATTTAGTTTTCATAAGGCGCACTGGGGTTATGAAGGCCCTGTGGAAAAATAAAAATAGATTTTACGATATGTTAGCTGCTGTGTAAACAGTTTTGACCCTAGACCAGAGTAATTCCCAGGTTATGTTGTCAAACCGCTTCCTACAATCTGTTTCCCACTTAACTTGGATAGGCCATCTATCAGTAGGAGAGTTCTTGGCGCCTAATAATTTATAAAATTGGGTCACTCTGACGTTGGAAGTAGAGGTCATGAGCAGGATTCTTGTAGGGTTGAGAGTGAGATCATTCTGGGTGAAATGATCAAAGCTGTTAAGGCAAGCACTAACTAATTTGTTATAGAAGCTAAAATCTGATGAGGGTAAGGAGAATCTTCTTTTGAGATTGACCTGCCTCATTGTGCTTTTGTGGGTGATACAGAAGTAAGGAGGGGGTGAGTGGAGGGCGGGGGTGGAGGACTATTGTTGCTCCCTCCCGTTCAGCCTCCTTGTTGGACTCCGGAGGTGTCTGTACGACGGAATCCTCCGTGTACGAGCCTGTTGGGGTGCGCTGGGGGATTGATATTTGGTGCGCATATCCATAAATCCCCTTCTCTACGCCCTGACTAAGAAGCGAAAAGGGGTATATAAGCCGGGGACTGCAGGCTACGGCCTTTGACCCGGTATTTACTGCTAACGGTCTCCCCCTTATTGGAGGGTTGGGGGTAACGTTGGACAAATCCTCCCCCTCCGTACTGCAGGGTTGGACCGGGTGATAGCAGTTCTTTCCCCTTTTTGGCTTTAATTTGACTGGGCAGTGCCTTTTCAGCCGGCTTAGCAATTAGCCGTTTGAAAGAGTGAGACAACGCAGAGATGCAGCGGGGAAAAAGAGTGCAGCATTCGATCTATAACTTACGGAAAAACAGGACCCCTGCTATAAAAGAGCCAAAGGAGACCCACAGAAAAACTCGAAATATGCTCTACCTGTAGTACAGGGAGCTATTACGGAGTTCTTCCCTGTGAACCCCCCTCCAGAGACCAATTCAACTACAATTGAGGAGACGACTGAACCGGCAAATACAGGAGGCACCTCTCTAAATTCTTCCAACTTTGATGACATTGATAATAATTCTCTTTTGGATCTGTGTTTGACGATACAGAGAGGGATGCAGACACACACGCCACAGATAATATCCAAAGTCTTTTCGCCACAGAAAGAAAATAACATGAATATTGATTCAGGGGGACATAATATAGCTGGAAGTGGGGAACGTCTATCCCTCTCCCCGAACCTTGCAATGGCCTCAATGGAGGACGAGCCGGACCACGAGATGGTGGAGAGCACTGGTTCCCAATTCAATGCTACACAGCTAGCTGAGCTCCAAACGTCTGTAGCTTCCCTCCAATTTGCTTTGAAGATACTGCTACAGATGACGGGACGTATCCTATCTAACACCAATTCTATTTCCACGACATTAAACTCGAAGGATATTCTGCGAGAAGAAGCTGAAGTTAATTTATCGGACGCTCTCCAAATAGCCGAGGAGATGGAAGAACAAGCAGACGAGAAGGTGAGGGAAACGGTGCAAGGGACACCTCATAGCAACATCTTAATTGAAGATACTCCCACAGAGACAGAGGAACAAGATTTGGAACATCGTCCCCAAGCCCCCCTCACGCGCAAACAACGTAGATTGGCCAGAAAGGCCCTCAAAAACAAGTCAGCTATAATACATGCCCCATCTCCTACGGCAGGGTCAGGACCTATATTCGAAACTCGCTCAAAAAAAGCCAGGAAAAGACTGACGAGAGCCGCCTTGCGAGCAGCAACAAAAAAAGGTCCGCTTACAGATTGGTTAATCCCTGAAGATAAGTCCCAGGCCATGGACCTAGAGGAAACTGCATTGGAGGACTCGGTGCTTGTCTGTGAAGTAAGCATGCCCTCCCACCTTGAGCCTGCTCCGGAGACACGGTCCTCAGAGGACCCGACTGAGCATGTTCTCTTGGAACAGCAGAAGCTAGTGCCTGAAATCAAGACTAATCGCTTATGCTTCATCAAGAATCTGTACCCTAGGAACAGGAACTCTTGGTTGGCACGCTCAGAGCTATTAACTCGGCTACACCACATTCCGCAACTCCGTATTTTAAAATCTGATGACTTTCTTTTCATTGAACCTCTGTCGGGTCCTAATCCTAATGTATCTGCCCTACATTGTACTTTTTTAAATGTTGTGCAATTATTGAGAAAATATAAAGAAGAACTGAGAGCGGTGGATATTGATATTGATGTGGACCCGCAGGAGAAGGATCTCTCAGTTATCTCTGAGGAATCAGTTGGGATATCATCTTCTGGAAATGAGTGCAATAGAGGAGTAGGAGATAGTCCCCTATTGGTAGAAGTACAACTAGCACTCAAGTCCTTGTTAGATTCCTTACCCCAGCTGTTGCAAAGTCATTGATATCTATCATTACTTTCATGGAACTGCAGAGGTTTCTCACATCTTTTGAGGACAGATGGTTCTTCTGCCTTCCTATCGCAACATAGCTATATTTGTCTGCAGGAGACATGGTCATTGGACTCCTTAGTGTTAGATGGTTTTGTTATACATCAATCACCTGCGAAACGAGGCTGTAAGGGTCGCCCTTTTGGTGGCCTACTGACGGGGGTTATCAATACTATCAAGTCCCGGAAAATACAGTGTAAAGCTGAAGACCAGTTATTGGCGGTGGAAGTAGAATATCCTACTGAAAGTGGCTGTAGCAGGTTTCTATTAATTAATCTGTATAACCCTCCCGGAGCAGTAGCAAGGGACACCTTACAAGAGGCCATACAGGATTTACTGTCTACCTGGACATTAAGAACTAGTAATGTTGCTATCACTGTTGTGAGGGATTTTAATTGCCACATGTCTGACGATACTCTTATACCCACCAATTCAGGTCTCAGTGCGAAGTGTTTGATGACCCATAGCAAGAGGGAGAATGAAGGACTTGGGTGGTTACAATTGTTCGAAACTTGGGACTTGGCGATGATTAATGGCCGCACTTTTGGGGACAGACCAGGGAAGCATACTTGGGCAAATAGATCATCACTTAGTACATTACACTATATATTTATGAGCCCCGAGATGCAGTCCAAAGTAAGGGATATGTGGGTTAAGCCTAATGAATGGAGTGACCATGCTGCGCTGCATTGCTCAATATTTATACCGATCCCCCTCACTCCCCTAGCGCATATTGGAGATATTCAATCTAATTGTTCAGGAACTAGAATTATATGGTCAGAGAAAAACATCAGAGCGGCATCTGAAGCTCTCAAACCTACCACCATACAGGGCCTTTATGATTTTCACGATATGACGATAAACGAAATTGAAAACTGGATATCGGGCTTTTCAGGTCAACATGCTTCAGCCAAAAAGGGCCACATGTTAAAAACGGGTGGCACTCTACCCGCTTTTAACAGAGAAATCAGAGATGCCAAGAGAGGGCTCAGAAGAGTGATCCGTGGTTTAAAATCTTTGAATCTTTCTGAAACCCAGTACCGCGAGAAATTAAGAACTGCTAAAACTCTATATAGAGCTGAGATTAAAAATATCAAGAGAATAGAGCGAAATAACAGGGATCAGCGACTCATAACTACGATTTGTGCTAGGAATTCACGCAGCATTTGGGCACTTCTCAATGAGAATAGAGGGAAAGTCAAAGGCCCTATGATCAACCCAATTGACGAGAATACTTGGGTAGAGTTCCTATTAAATCGTAATACGAAAGAAGAGGAGTCCTGGAGTATATCTATTGAGAAGGCCCCGATTCTTCCCCCTTTTGATGTCTCTTCGGAGGCAATCCTCAATAAAACTGCCTCCCTTAAGTCTTCGAGAGCTCCTGGCCCAAATGGGCTAGCGAATATTGTGATCAAAAATAATTCTGTATTCTGGGCGGAGTTATTTTCCTTACTCTTTAACAAGATCTTAGCCCAGGGAACTATCCCCAGTTCCTGGCAAACTGCCATTCTTATTCCAGTATTCAAAAAAGGTAGGCGCTCAGACCCCAACAATTATAGGCTTCTATCTATGTTAGATATCACAGGGAAACTTTTCGCCTCTTTACTGTTAACTGAGTTGCAAAAATGGGTAGATAACACTAATATACTTAGCAGATTCCAATGCGGTTTTAGACGGGATTTTTCTACATCACATAATCTACTGGTAATGGATATATTACGCACTAGAGCGCTTAGTAAAGGACAGCCCCCGTTGTATGCCCTCTATATTGACTTCAAGGCTGCCTTTGATTCCATCCCTCGTGAGCGGCTCTGGGCCAAGTTGGAAACAATGGGATGCCCATCAGGATTATTACACTATCTTAGATTACTCCATCATGATACCTCGGTGTGCCTTAGACTTAACCAAGAGGGCAATACGACTAGAAATGTGCCTCAAAATAGGGGGGTTAAGCAGGGCTGTGTTACAGCACCTCTTATTTATAACTTATATGTTTATGACATCCCCATGGCACTTACAGATGTGGACAATTGCCCACCAAAATTGGGGGATGTACTGTGTGTCGTTTTGGCCTATGCTGATGATCTGGTAGTCCTAGATAACACCATAGGTGGCCTTAGGTGCTCAGCACATATTCTTTGGGACTATGCTAGGACCAATGGTTTGTCCATTAACCTGGATAAAACTAAAGTACTTAGATTTACCAGGAAAAGGGTAGCCCGTGTGAACTTGGTGGTACATAAAAATCTTAACCTCTATGCCCCTTCTTACTGTTATTTAGGAGTGGAAATAGAACCACTAGGTGATTATACATTATGCAAACAGGGGCGGACCATTTGTGCATTACAAGTAATTTCATTATTCTCATCTTTCACTAACAAGCAGGGCGGTTTCACTCTATGGGGGACTCGCCATCTCTATATGCAAGTCTTTGTCCCTATGGTTATATATGGCCTCGAGTCTCTGTTAACAGTTGACTTAGAGTGGCTTCAAGTGATCGAGGGCAAGTTTTGGAGACGTATGTTGGGTCTTCCCCCGGGTGTGCCGATGGCTGTGATAAGATTGGAATTGGGTCTTCCTTCATTGAAAGCGTTGATATTGAAAAAAAGAGCTGGGTTTTATCTGAAGATGATAAGTGGCTCCTCTAATCCAGTATTGTCGGTTATTCAGCAGGAACTGACTAAAAAACATACTACCTCACCTTTTTATAAAGATATGAGTAAATTCTTTGCCGACATTGGCTGGCCTCATAGAGGGGCTTGTGTATCTAATGAAATTTTAAATGCACTTGAGAAAAAAGTAGAACTTTGGGATTGGTTAGAAAATTTCTCCCATTTGAGTAGTCTCAAGTCATATAATTTTGTGAAATACCGAATATATCAGTTTATGAAACCACAGGCCTATTTATATCTCTGCCCTACCAGAAGACTTCGACGATTTATCATTCTGTTTCGGTTAGAACAATTGCCTACTCTAACCAATAGAGGAGCTTGGAAAAATATCCCTGCTAATGAGCGGACATGTTGGCTTTGTAAATCTTTATCGTGTCCAGAAACAGCTAGGCATCTTTTGACGCAATTCCAGGCTATGAAGGAGCTGATTATAAACTTTTTGGGTGAATTTGTGCATGATCTATTAGCTATCCACGAACTGTTGTTCTGGCATTACTGTACCAACACTTGCAACATGCACCTATTCATAGCACTTTATAATGTCTGGCAACAGATTGAATTAGGCTTAGGTCTCTAATTAGATCTGAATTATAACTGCCTAGTCATTTGTTTATTATATTTTAAATTTAATATGTATTGTATACTGATGAATTTCTGATTTTTGAAATGGATTTAATATTTGATGTTGATATTTATGATTTTATTTTATGTTTGAAAATGAAATATGTGTAAAGTTTGAATTTATTTTCAACCTATATCACATTAAAGAATTTGAGATTTGAGATCTTTTGAGATCTTCTTTCCAAGAACTTCTTTTGTGATCTTGGAAAGATTCTCAGCCTGTGGTGTGAAATTTGATGAATTAATCTAATACCCCTGCTGATCAAGGACTTCCTGTAAAGTGACTTGTTATTATATGTGATATGTTTGTTATTCCATAGAAATGGTGAGCATTTGAGAGACAGCGAGTGAGTAGGTTGGAAGAGAAAGGTTCTGAGGGCAGAAACAGCTCCCTTGATTGGGTTGGTAAGATTAGAAGATAGAGTTCTGAATATATAGAACAGATCTTGGGTTTTGAGGAGGTGAAAGGCATGATTGTTTAATTAGGAATGCGTCGTGGTAGCAACTGAAGTCTGGAAATTTGACACCGCCATGTTCAAAAGGGGCTCTAAGCTTACTGATAGCAATTCTTTTGTTTTTGCCGACACCCCATAAAATTGATTAGGATAGAGTTGATAGCAGTAAAGAAGGATATGGGGAGCGAAATGGGGAGCATTTGTAAGTGATAGAGAATGATTGGTGAAAGCATCATCTTGACAGTTTCAAGACGCCCCTACCAAGAAAGATATAAGGGAGACCAAAGAGAGGTAAGTTCCTTGCATCTAAGAAGAAAATATGAAGAGTTACGTTTTATAGTGATCCTAGTGGAAGAGGTAGAAAGAAGGCCAAGATACTTAAGTGAATTGTAACACCATTTGAAGCGAACATATCAATTTGATGCATAACGCAGAATGAGTTAAGAGGTAAGATCTCTGAATTGTCTTTATTTAATTTATATCCAGAAGCTAAAGAGAAATCATTTAGGACTGATAGTAAACATGAAATATGATATTTTGGTTTTTTAAAGAGAATAAGAATGTCATCGGCATATGCCGCGATTTTGAATTCTTGCTGACCACAAGTTACACCTGGAATCTGAGTGTCATTTCTTATACGTTGTAACAAAGGCTCAACAGATAAGACATATAGAATGGGTGAAAGTGGGTAGTTCTGTCTTGTGCCCCTTTTGAGGGGGAAGTAAGAAGAAGATTAACCATTAATAAAGATAGAAGATTTGGGATTTCATTATAGAAGTTTGACCAGTGAGATGAAACCTTCTCCACAACCATGCCAGCGCAAGAATTGAAACAGGAATAACCAACCCACCCAATCAAAGGCTTTTTCAGCATCAAGTGCAATACGGCATAACCTTGTTTGTCCGTTTTGTTTTTCACTATAAGATGAATGGCATCAAGTAAGAATCTTGCATTTGAAGAAATGTTTCTCCCTTTTACATCGACAACCTGATCAGCTTTAATTAATTTGAGGAGGAAAGATTTGATTCTGTTAGCAAGTACCCTTGAAAATATCTTACATTCAACATTTATTAGGGAAATGAGCCTATAGTTAGTAGGGGAGGTCAGAATAGTTTAGAGCTTTGGGAAAGAGAACTAAGGTGGCTTCTGCAAAAGACCAAGAAGAAGACTTTTTGTTAGTGAAGTAGGTGAAGAGTGATTTGAGTTTGGGAAATAGAATATTGGAAAAGCGATGAAAGAACTCAGGAGATAGGCCATCAGGACCGGATACTTTGCCTGTTTTGAGATCCTTGATTGCCTGAGTGATTTCTTGGGTGGATATTTGGCACTCAAGACTGCTGAGATCTACCTGGGGATACAAGTCTCTCTTAATGTTTTGAAAGAAAGAGAGCAGGTTATCGTGAGTGATAGTAGTGTCTGGGGAGTAAAGGTTAGAGTAAAAGGTCTTGACAACTTCTAGAATCTCGCCGAGTGAGTAATGGTATCGCCCATATTGTTTTTGATATGTGAGATGAAGGTTTTCTATTTGCGTGATTTGAGTTAAGAGGCAAGAGCTTTCCAAGCTTTATTAGAGGGTGGATATATCTTGGATTTGAATTTGAATATGGTGTTAGATGCCTGTTCTGTAGGTTTCTTATTGATTTGCGTACGTAATGATAGGACATGACAAAGTTTAGACTGATAGTGGGATTGGTAGTATGTTCTCTCAGTTTGAGAGGGTTTAAGAAATAATTCATCGAATTCCTTTTTGTATTCTTTCTTCTTTCTACTAACATACTGAATGGCATGGCCTCTCAGTGCTGCTTTAAATGCGTCCCAGTTATTAGCCATAGAGGTGTCTTCATCCTTGTTATCAATAACGAACTGCTGCTGAAAGCTAGTGAATGACTTAATAAATTGATTGTCTTGTAACAGTATATTATTAAAGCGCCATCTGCTGGAGTGTTTGCAGAAAATCGAAGGTGGTAACAACAGGGGAATGATCAGAGATAATATTGTTGGCAATGTAAGTGTCAAGAATAGTGTGTGACAGTGGGCCTCATTACGAGATAGGCGGTAAAAAACCGCCATTACCAGCATGCCGGTATGACAGTGGCTGTGCTGTGCCCACGCCGCAAATAGCGTACAATTACGAGTCTGCATGCACGCACGTCCCTGCATGCCGGTAACGGATGCACCGGCTAGCCAGTAAAGTCCCCCAACCCCACCGATAGCGGCATCAAGGAATCTGCTGAAACCTCCCCTGGCATCGTTGGTACCCTAAATAACGGTACCGTCACTACGGCACCAGAAGTAATGTCATCATGCCGGAACACGAAACACACCGGCGGCTATCTTAAAAAACACAATCCATTGAAATCCTCTGCAGACAGGACCTAAGCAGCCAACTTCCAAACCCCTACTGGTGGACAATGGCGAAAGTAACCAAGAAAGGTGCAGCACGTATGCGAATACCGCGTTTCAGCAACAATGACCTAAATATGCTCGCTGATAGACTAGTGGAGCAGGCGGATGTGGTTTTCGGTGCAGACCTGCACTGTCCAGCACAACTACTGAAGAAAAGAATATGGGAGGAGACTGCCAGAAAGGTGAGTGTGGTTGGAACCACCGCAAGGTCAATAAAGGACTGCAGGAAGCGGTGGGACAACCTGCGCCTGCGAGTCGGAAATATCCTATCGGCCAACCGTAGCCAGGGGCTGGCAACAGGCGGAGGTCCAAACTCCCCCATGAAGCTGTCGAGGTGGGAAGAGACCTGTAGCTCAACCGGCAACATGGAGGCCATTGAAGGAGTTGGTGGAGTGGAGTATGGAGTCCCATCATCGACTGATGAAGGTGAGTGACCCTTTGCAAACACCTGACATTCAAAGTAAAACGTAGGCCAAGAAATGTGAACCTGATGAGAGCAAATACATGGCCCATCATACACACATACACACATCGCTGTTGAGAAGCTAGACCCACTACTGTCACATCAAAATGTATGCTGCATGTGGCACCTATACCCAATACACATCCAATACACAAACAAAAATCACATTTCACACAGCACGCAAGCCACAACACACCTGTTGGCCTCACAGCAGACACCATGGAAAACATGACTACGCCTGAGGGATGCCAATACTACCCCCCCCCCCACAATCTTGCAAGCACCCTGTCCACCACGCCAACAAGCATGCAACAAACCACAAGGCCCAAACTGTACAAACACCAATACATGCATGATGCAAGTACTCCCATCACTGATGCCCTGCCTCTCTGTCCCCCACAAGCACGGATGCAGACAGCAATGAGGATCACGCGGCACCACAGCCCAGGACACCTGCCAAGAGGTCCAGGGGTCAGGACGATGGCACCAGGCCATCCACGTCCAGGGCCACAAGGATGAGCCAAGGGCTCACAAAGCACACATCAGTGCTTAACCGGCTACACAGCCCCCAACACTGGTCCAACAAACACCTGCCCCTGCCCCCCTAGAGAGACACATCACACAGGATGAGGCCACATCTGTGGCAAGCGACCATGATGGCATGCAGTCGGCAGCCACAAGTTCAGTTGGGGAGGTTGCTGCATCGGCACAACATAGTGCCGATGAAGACGAGGGGCATGAGGAGGTCACCCATGAAGGAGGCAGCATGTTGGGGGATGGTGGACATACGTCCAGCCCGCAGGACACACCACAGGGCACCCATCAGCATGAGCCTGAAGGCCAGGGCAGCCAGGAGGATTGGTCTCCACCAGAGGACAGCCCCGTCCTGCGCATGTCCACGCCAGCCATGGAAACATCCAATTCCCCCGCAATACGGGACTTCGAGGGACATATGGAGGGCCATCAAGAGTCCATGCATGCTCTTGTAAAGCAATATGTTGCCGATGGGGAGGCAACACACCGGGCGATGAGGGAGAACACTGAGGCCATCATCAAGGCCGTAAATGAAAATTCTGAGTGGGTCCATGAGGGCTTTGCAACTGTGGCCCAGATACTGGAGAAGATGGCCAACACCATGGAGCAGCGGCGTCCTGTGGCAAGCGAGCCACACCTATCCACTTCTTCCACTACCACGCCTGCCAGCTCAACTCAGACGAGCACCATGCGCAGGTCCCCTGCGCAGCATGCGGCGCACAGACATGCAACCCCCTCCATCGGGAAGTGGGCGGCAGTAGCAAGGGTTCACTGCACGTGTTGCCTGGAAGTGCAACTAGACACATGTTGTGCTCTTGTTGTGTGCAGGTGTTGTGGGGTGGGGGTTAGGTGGGAGGAGGTGTGTGGGGGTTTTGGGGGGTGTTGTCAGGGAGGAGGGGGTGTGTGGGGGTGTTGGAGGTTGGGGGGAGGGATGGTGTGTGGGGGTGTTGGCAGGTAGGGGGGGTTGTGTTGGGGTGTTGGGGGGTGGTGGGAGGTGCTGTGTGGGGCTGTTGGGGGTGGGTGGAGGTGGGAGGGGCTGTGTGGGGGTGTGTGGGGGATGGAGGGTTCATTCATGTTGTAAATAACAACTGTTCAATACACCCCTTGTTAAAATAAATCACCTGACTCGACATTGCTTCTTCAGCGTGTGTCAATTTATTGCATGACAGTGCAAATTCATCCCCAAACCCATTGCCCATATTCCCCCTGTCACAGTGGCCAGGGTCCCACATCCATATCACCCTCTGCATCCCAGTGCATCAGAAACTATCGTCTATCACTGATTGGCACACAGCACGTCCCTCATGTGCATCGCAGCCTGGCCGATGTGCAACGTCTTCTCCTTCCTCATATTCTTCTTCACCTGGTGGTGGATGGTCCATGTCAGGTGGCAGAAGAACGTTCCGCCGGATGCACATGTTGTGCAGCATGGCACATACCATGATGATCTTGCCCACCTTCTCAGGACCGTAAATGAGTGCGCCACCCGACCTGCTGAGGCAGCGAAACCGTGCCTTCAACAGGCCAAAGGTCTGCTCTATGACCACACGAGTGCGTGTACGGGCATGATTGAAGTCATCTTTGTGCCTGTCCTGCAGATTCCTGACAGGGGTGAGGAGCCAAGGCTTCAGGGGATAGCCAGCATCACCTGCATGGGAGCACAATAAGGTATGTGTAAGGTTATTTCTTCTATTCCATTTGTGCTCAGCCTGTACATTGTTCATGCTCAAATGCAGTATATCGCGAATGGCACCTAATGACTTCACATCTGCGCAACTATCTGCCCTATACACAACTTGGCACTCCATGGTGCTGGTCTTGGGTGACGTACACAATTTAGGGGCCTTGACATTGGAATCACCAACCACCCAGATGGAGTGACAAGGTCCATGATGTACTCACATGTGAGGGTTGTGTGGCAGGGTATGCGCGAATCGAAAACACTGACTCGATCCTCTGCGGCACGAACAAGGAAAATAATGCCAGCTCCAGTCGGCCATTTTCCCCTCTGCTGCAACTGATTACATTGCAAATGCTGGATGTCTTATTGATATCACAACAGTCTGCAGTCCACCCTGCGTCCGTTTACATCCTACTTGTCAGTTCGTTGAATTCTTCCACACCTGCCGGCTTTCGCCATTTGTACTTGATTGCTTCAACAACTTTCCCATTACTTGGCGGACTAATTTTGCAAGTCACCATTTACAGGTCCCTTGTGTAGTTACACACCTGACGCCTTCCAATCCGGATTGCCGCCCACAGCCTGAGAGCGACCCCGAACCAACTAGCTAAGATGCTTTGATTTATCGACCAAATATTCTACCCACTTCCAAGACTCTAAAGATGTCAAGTCCTGATGAGAGTTCGGAACTATTCTGTGAACTACTTTACCCACCGACCACAGTATAGTCTTCTAACAACCCGAACTTGAAACACTTAAAACAGTGTCAACAAGCCCTGATATGAGCCATACATTCAATCATAGCTCATTGCGTAATATTATGACAAAGTGATGCTTCTAGCACTATATAAACAAATGTTAACATCAAATCCTTTGTCATGTTTCAAACCCCCAGTGTATCCGACCTCTGTTCATTAGATATTGTGGTCGAATTTTTAAACACAATTGTAATTGTCTAAATGTTCTCAATTTGTCTATATTTTTTAGAATACTTTTTTTTACCTCATTTCTGTGCGCTACTGGTGTAATCTCAATATGTTACACTAGGTTTTAGAATCTTTTCAACAACTGCTCCAGCAGTATCATGGAGAGGTAGCCTTTGACTCAGTCTTTTGTACTTGGGATATTGTCACAACCCTCATGAGTCAGGCCTCCCATTACCAAAAAAGAGGGTACCACATCCTTTGTTTGTTTTTTGGTCTTGGGTGACGTACACAATTTAGGGGTCTTGACACTGGAATCACCATCCACCAGATGGAGTGACAAGGTCCATGATGTACTCACATGTGAGGGTTGTGTGGCAGGGGATGAGACCAAATGCATGTTGGGCAATGTTTGATGCCTTAGGCTAATGGCCAGCGTGATACAGTTTGTTTAGTCTATCATGCTTTTGGATGAATATTGACATCATGCACGTGTCCCTCGACGTCTTCACACCAGTCACAATGACACAATGTGATTGTTGGTAGGGTCCCCAGTGTAGGGATATGATCGTTGGATGATGCAGGGTGTCGACATGCATGCTAGTACCCATGTGCTGTGGGTGATTCCCACACCAATCGCACCCATGTAGGTAAATGGGTCTAATTTGAGGCATCCTTGTCACACGTGTTTTCCCATTTGTATTAATCTGCACATGTTGCCATGGTGTTATGCAGTGTTACTGTCAGGGACGGGCAGTGACAGTGGATTTCCCTGAGTGGGTATTCATACTGCGCACTCATGGATGCATGACCTGCGAGGTGCTTCGATGCGGTCATGTGTATTCAGCTTTGTGACTGCATGATGGTGCATTGTGTTACTGTGGGTACGGTCAGGTGATGTCCAGTGCACAAGTTCAGGGGTGTGCGCTGATTGTGAGTCTAACATTTGCACATTGGTGTGCAGCCAGAGTATGTTAGCCTCCATTTTCTGTGTCATGCATCTTATTTGTATGATTATGGGCACAGGGCTTGCCAGCATGGACAGTGTCCAGACACCCCATTGAGGACACTCCCATGGCCCAAAGGGCAGAAAGGTTGCATATGCATGTACCCCCCCACATCACATTCCCATGGCCCAGAGGGCAGACAGGTTGCATATGCATGTACACCCTCACCCCCACAATACACTCCCATGGCCCAGAAGGCAGACTCACCCAGCAGCCAGGCACGTCGTGCAGCATCTCGTTCCATATAGCGGGGTAGCGAGGAGTTTCCAGCATCATGCATGGATCCTGGGAATCTGGCACAGCAATGTGTTATCATCTTGCTGGCATCACACACCATCTGCACATTGATGGAGTGGTATAGCTTCCGATTGTGGTACACCACCTCCACGGCATACGGGACTACTAACTCCACGTGGGTGCAGTCGAGGGCACCAATGACATTGGGCATGCCTGCCAGTGCACAAAATGCTATTTTGGTGTCATTCACCTCCTGTTCTGTCCGTGGTAGGGATACGTGGGCCCTTACGTGCTTTAGGAGTGCATCCAGCACTTGGTTTAGCACACCGGAGAAACATGGTTGCGAGATGCCATGCAGCTGGCCCACTGTGTGCTGGTAGATGCCTATGGCCAGAAAGTGGAGCACAGTCGTCACCTTCAGCAGAGGGGGGATGGCGGTGTGGATGTTGATCAGGCTGACCAAGTCTTCATGTATTAGATCCACTATGGTGGTGATGGTGTCCCTGTCCAGGCGGTACAGGGTGTGGATCTGTGCTGGGGTTAAAGTGAATGGACTGGCCCTTATGAAGGGATTGGTGGCTGCCTGCGGGGAACCACTGCCTGCACTGGTGGAATTTGCTGGGGCGGTCTCACCCTCGTTCTCCTCCTGCATCTTCTCTGTAATCCCTGGTGTACTGCCTGCTCAATGAGTAGCAGTGCAGGCATGTCCTCCAGCTCCAGTATCGCAACTGCAAGTGGAATAATTGTGGTCTTGGAAGGGGTGTGATGTGTGGGTGTGCTCCTTTTTCACAGGTCCAGGCTCCATTGCATCTACCTGTGTTGATTGTGTGCACCTGTGGCAGTTGGGAATACAGCAGTTTACTATGAACGGGTGATCCGCGATGCTGGTATTGCCGGCATCATGGTGGCATCTGCATGCGGGTATGTGCATTTCCGTTCAACTCATAATGGCCTCTTAGAAACGGCTTGTCGGTGTTACTGGCACGGCGGACGCACACCCGCGCACATGCCGGTATGGTACGGCCACAACGGGTCCCTGTCGATGCCGGTCGGGCCGGCATTGCAGGTCGTGATTGGCGGGTCTGGTAAACGATGCCGGTGATGCCTTACCAGTATCGTTATTACCGGACTGCCAACCTTGTGATGAGGCCCAGTGACTTGGTAATAAAGATGGTCTAGCCGTGAAAAGGAGTCATAGGGCAGTGAGTGAAACATGAAGTCAAAGTCTGTGGGGGTGTAAGAGTCTCCAAGTATCAACAAAACAAGTCTATGAGATACAGTGGATACACGATTCATGGGATTTGGAGCTTCGGGAGACACATCTGGATCTCCTGTCCATGAATGGCTCAAGAAAGTTGTTAAAGTCACCACATAGCACAAGGTTAGTGAGGTCAGATTGTAAGATGTTTTCTTTCACCGAGTCCCAGAAGTTGGGATCTGGACCGGTGGGATCACTGTCATAATAGATATAACAAAAGCCCCAATCTCCAGCTTAACCCACACCCACCAACCATCGTTATCAGTGTTTTGAATAATAATCTTGTGGGGGAGGTTTTTATTAATGACTATAGCTACACCATTTTTCTTTGCTGGGGCAGGGCTGGCGATTACATCTTGAACCCAAAGAGATTTCACTTTCATTGTTTTGATCATGGACAGGTGGGTTTCCTGGATGCAGGCAACAGAGGGACCAAGTCTTTTGAGGTGTGAGAGAACTTCACAACGCTTAATTAGGTTACTAATCCCTTTCACATTCCAGGATATGCATTTAAATCCACTCATTACCTACTACAGATGTTTTAAAGGATACATATGAACAATACATGTAAGACATAGCAATTGAATGGGAATAATACCCATCACAAAATAATAACGGAAGAATAAGCATATACATTTCCTGGTGTGTATAATATGCCACTTGAGAATCAACCCAACTCATAAGGAGGATACAAAAGGAAAATGAGGAGACAAACAGACCTAACATTTGTATAACATAACAGAGGAATAAGAGATGTAGAGAAAGATGAAAGGAGTGAGAAGTACTAACAAGTAGGTGATGAGATAGACATCAGGAAAATACAGAGAGATGAACATAGCGAAGTCGAGAGCTAGGTGGCACCTGGAAAGACTTCCAAATGAGTCTTACAGGAGGAAGGTCATCCAAACCACAACAACCACACCCACGAACATTATCACGAATAACTGAATATGAAGTCAATGCTGTCAGTAAAAAACAGGAACAGAACAATAATGAGGTATAATACTCTGGGTGGGGAATCAAGTGCCGGAGGGCACAGGTGGAGTAGAAGTATCCATGCTGTCCGCCTTAAGGGATCTTATAAAGGATTTGAGGTCCGCAGGATCATTGAAGACAGATGTTCTCCCATTATGTGTAACTTTGAAGGAGCAGGGATAGAAGAGACCATAAGTGATGTTGAGCTGCTTCAGGGCAGGACGGTATGAGAGGAATTCCTTTCACTGCTGTGCAGTTTACAGAGCGACATCCTGAGAGATGTATATCCTGTTGCCTTGCCAGATGAGAGTGCTTTTTTTCTTTAGCTTTGAAAATAAAGTGCAGCTGTGTATATTGCAGTAGCAATAAAATAAGAGGACATGGCATGAGATGATGTCCATGAGCAGATCTGAGGGGCCCAATTCTATGCGCTCGTTGAATATTGAGGATGAAGTCCGGTGGGATGTGAAGAAGGGCCAAAAGCTTTTTCTGCATGAACAAGATGGCGTCATTCCCTTCACATCCTTCAGGTAGACCTTTGATACAGAGATTATTCCTTCTTCCTCGGTTATCAAGTTTCTCATTGTGCTTCTGGGGTCTTTGACGGATGGTACTTTCAAGTGATATTACTCCAGGAGAAAGATCTTCCCCAATGCCAACCCTTTTTTCCACATCCTCCATTAAATTTTCAAATGTGCACCATCTGTCATCAGGTTGTTCTAGTTTTAAAATGGTAGTCTTTATGAAAGACTTTAAATACCTTATTTCCTGTAATAATAATTGCATGCTGGGGTCACAGGAATTGGATGAAGGATGGGAGTCACTTTTGAGCCTTTTTAATGTGGCTGTGGATGAAGCTGGCTGGGGGTCCTTGTTAGCCTGTGCTAGCTTATGCCTGCTTGCCATGATATATCTCTATATGGTCTGTTGTAATGTCCCAGAGATTTTAGGATTTTGGCCAGGAAAAGTGTCTGTGATGGTGTAGTGTGAAATTGTCAAAAGTTATATTTCAGTTCTCACCGCAGTACGATACAGTTGTAAACAGAAGTTAGCTTACTTCACCGTTTGATTTGCTTTCTTTTCCACTTTATTTGGTGCTTATTATTTTCTGTCCAGCAGATGACAGATGCGGGAGGCCTGACTCCGGAGACCTGCAGTGTTTCCTGACGAGGTTGCCGAGATTCTCCTCAGCTGCGTCGGCTCTTAGATGGCTGTCGCGTCGGAGCTCAGAAGCTTCATGTTGACAAAAGTGCCAGTAATACTGAAGAAAGTGGTATCTCTCGAAGCCCCAGAAGAAATGCAACTTCCTGGTATAAATTATGTTTTATAAATAGTAAATGGGGCGCCACAGGCTTCTTTGAAGAGGTGTTGCGGGCGGGAGGTGTGAGATTAGGCGGCCATCAGCCTCGGCATCAAGCCACGTCCCCCCAAACAAAACCATTTTCTAAACACAGAAACTGAAAGTGCCAACAAAGCAGGCATCTCGTTCTGTTCAATACCCAGCCCAAGTGAACCCCCAAAACACCCCTTTCTTCTGAGTAAATTACCCACTCCCATTTCTTCTCTGCAATCTGTGCAGCCCCAGTCCCTCACCTCTCTACAGAGACAGAGAAAGCGCACGAGCCCATCGCTCTGCTGAAGCCTTTCCCTTGGCATTAGTACTTAACTTGGGCCTGGCATGCATCCGGCAGTGCCCAAATCGTAGATCCTAGGATAAGGGTTGGTGCCATGAAGTGCAGCAAAAGGTAAATTACGCTATTCAGTCGACATACCCAGTAAGATGTCATATAATAAGCATTTAGCCATTCCAGGGCTTACGAGGCACCAAGTGCATGTATGCCAACATTATCCATTCCATTTGGCAGACGGTAGTCCAGCCTTGGTTTTAATTTGCATTCTGGGCCTTGTAGTTCTGGATTTCACATTATAAACCAAGGTCTGCAAGTCCCAAAATCTAAAGCTAAAACAGAAATGGAATAGAGTCTCCAGAAAGGAATGGATAATGTTGGCATGCATGCAAGTGAACTAGCAAGAAACCTCAATTAGAGAGCGGGGCAATAACTGCCTAAGAAATGGAGAAAAAAGTGCTATCTTTGAAGTTTGACAAAAGCACTATTTTGTGTTTTTTGACAGAAAAACTAAAAAAGCCAATAATTGATAGTTTCACATTCAAAAGTCGTGCATGCGGAATATTCTGCACGGATTGCCACATTGCAGTTCTTGAACTCTGCTTCTTTTTAGTCTCGAAGATGAAGTGGCATTTGGGTGCCAGTTTGCGCATGCCAGCCTGGCAGGCACCGGCAGTGAAGGCCACTAGTTTTTTCTGATGAATAAGGTGATTGATTATTCAAGCAATGGGCTCGTGGACTTTCTCCATCTCTGTAGAGAGGTGAGGCGCTGGGGCTGCACAGGTTGAAGAGAAGAGAATGGGAGTGGGTAATTTACTCAGAAGGAAGGAGTGTTTAGGGGGTTCACTTGAGTTGGGTGTTGAACAGAACGAGATGCTCCTGCTTGATTGGCACTTTCAGTTTGCGTGTTTAGAAAATGTTTTTTTCCAGCTGTTTTTTTTTCTACCACAAGGGATGATGTCTTATTTTGTGCTTTCAGTTGTGTGGCAAGGACGGCTTTCAGGCCTTGTCAAGGGAAGGGAGGGGAGAGCCCTACCACTACCCCATGTCTGGAGGACAGGGGGCCAGATTGTAAAACCCCTCACTACCCAGAGACGTCATTTGGGGGTTGCCAGGAGTCGCACCTGCGACCCCTGAGGTCTTCCTTGCTACCCCTATGGTCTCCCTTGCTAGCCCTAAAAAAAAATCAAAATCAAAACTCCTGGGCTGTGGCGAGCGCCATGTGGCTTTTTGTGTCTGCAGTGGCGGGCTTTCTTGTTCAGGGCTCATAAAAAACAGGGGTTTCCACAAGTGTAACACTTTGAGCAGTGACCCTAAATAAGAAAGAATAGGAATAACAAAGAATTTGTCCTTCTGGAATTGTATACAATAATTGCTAGACTCATTAAAGGTTCCTTTCAGGCACACTTGAGGGGGTGTGTCACTGATTTAGTCTGTTCTTAAACACCTCAAATTCCCAATGCAGGCAAAAACGTCCAAAAAGCATTTGGAGTAGAATAAGCATCAATTTGGAACTATGGATTTTGCTTTTCGCAAGTCACAGGTATAGTATTTCTTTTTTCTGCGGTTGTCTCTGTTACGATAGTCACAAGACATTCCAAAAATCTTTGTGCCTAAAAGCTTGTGTGCAGTGAAGAAATGTTTGACCATAGCACATAAAGTGGTCCTTGTTTTCTTTGTGCCACAACAAATGCTTTGTTGTAATGTGTCTATCTTTCCCATCTCCCTGGCATGCTGTTCAGGATGTTTGTTTGCATGTATGAGGTAACGAGTGCCCAGCATAAGGGAGTGCACTGCTTTCCCTGGGCTACTCTAAATTCTTGATTATACAGCTATGAACCCTCCCAATGGTATATATTCTGCCAACCTCTGAAGCCTGAAAGGTAAATCTATGCAGGCTTGACACATGGTCAACTTTGCACCAGGCCTTCAATTGAACTGTCCTGCTGTTAAATCTCAGTTACCAGTTTAATGGTATCCACTACAGAGTGTAATTTGCTTTCTGACTTTGAGAACATTCAGACATGTAAATGCTCATTTTACTATAGCCCTTGAGATAGCTATAGCCGGTAAGATAGCTCAGTGGGTTGGGTGCTTGCTACTGACATGTGTGTGTGATCAGCAGGTTGCAGGTTCAAATACCGGCAAGTCCAACTCAGCCTTTTATCCTTCTGAGGTTGATAAATGAGTACCAACACAGGTTGGGTGATATTTTATGTAAATCTGCTCTATATAAAGTGCTTAAGTGTAAGTGCTATATAAGAACACAAAATGATCATGTGGCCTTGGACGTCTTCTTGCATACACTGTAATTTGGTAGTATGGACCTATACACACTGATATTAATGATACATATGGTGATCAATTCTTGTATGAACTGTATATCACATTACAGTGATATCGTACCATATTTTTTGTAGTGTACTTAGGATCAATGTTATGTGATGCCACTTCCTGTTTTGTGAAGGGGTGAAAGGTTGTGTTCCATCACTTCCCGTGATGTCACTTTGGGGTGGGGGGTGAAAGAAGTTAAGGGTTGTGTGATGTCACTTCCGCTACCGCTGGCATTTTGGCGACATGACCTCCCTGCCCAACCCCACCTTACAGGGCTGGCCTTAAGGGCAGCAGCGCTCTGGGCGAATTGGCACCCCCCTGGTTAACAGGGAGTGGGGCAGAAGGGGGCGGGGCCAGAGGGGGCCACTTTTTTTTGTCCTTAAACCTCCTCGCTCCGGCGAGGAGGCAATGGTGTGACTAGGGCGCGTTAGCACCCCATTGTCATTGAATGAGCCCGCCGCCGCGGGTTCATTCAATGGCAATGAAGCGCCAGCCACACCTTCTGCCACCACGCCAGCTCGGGGGAGCGCTTGAAAGACTCCCTGGAGCTGGCGTGGTGTGGGGCCAATGGCACCTTTTCTTGTGAAAAGTGTCCACGGCGGAAGGGCGCATTTAAATGCACCCACCGCCGCGGGCACCTTTTACAGTAAAAGGCCGCCTGCTGTGCCTTGTCCCACAACGCCAGCTCGGGGGAGCCCTTGAAAGACTCCTCCGAGCTGGCGTGGCAGGGGCAAAAGGCACACTGGGGGAGCGTGGCGCCCCGGGCGGTCGCCCTGCTCACCCCCCATAAGGCCGCCTCTGCCACCTTAACTGGGGTTCTCAGCTCTGACCAGGAAACAAAGGATGGCGGAGTGTCCCTCATCTCCGGCTCGGCCGCCGAGCATAAACAAGGAGGCCACGGTTGAACTTGAGGATGCGCACTGCAGTGGGCAATACATAGCTTAGTCCGGGAGGGCCGCCTCATAGATTTCCAGCGGTGGAAGCAGAGCAGTGCCTCGGTGTTGGAGGGGTGATACCTTTCAGCGCGGCTCTCACAGAGTTTATGAGCCTGCCATCCTTTGCAGCAATGACTAATAGAATCTAAACCCCCATCTCACGTTAGTGTGGGGGATTAGTCATTCTATGACAAGAAAGGAGGCTCATATTATGCAAGTTCAAAGCCCTTGCATCTCATTAGTACAACATTATCAATACAATAGAGCCAATATAATAAATAATAAAATAAAATAATAGGAAAGGAAACCTTAAATGCTTTCATTAAATAATCAGCTGACCGCAAGAGAATTGCCCAAGACTAGGATGCCCGAAAAACTGTCTTATAAGGCATAGTCAAATCCACTGCAAGAAAACAGGAAAATGTGTCAATTCCAGCGTTCCTTATAGGCCACCAAAACCAACTGGTTAAAAGAGGGGAAAACATTGAACAAAGTTCTCCTATACTAATAGGTTAGGACAAAACTCATCTGAAATAAACACCTCTGTTGTCCAATCAAACGTTTAAACACTTAAATTCATACCATCTTTGGGAGCCTAGAAAGCAAACCAAAGAAAATAAGCACCTAGCTCTCCTGGAGATAAAGAAAAGAAAAGTACCCCATAGGGGTGAAAGTCTTGTAGGTTCCATCCCATGCATTAAAGGAAGATATCGCATTAAAAACAGGGCATGTCGCAGAACTACACTGGGAACCAAGAGGGAAAGACAAATCTTCAAAAGGTAAAATGGGAGTAAAAAGTCATTTTTTAAAAATTTGGAATAGGACAACCCATCCTGAGCGGAGCTGAAAAGCAATAGAATTAACCCACAATTGTCTGCAGACATATATTTATACTAAGGAGGGATGTCTTCTGGAGGCAGAAACAGAATGAAGAGAGGAGCCCCACCTGAGAAGCTAAACCCGTCAAACCGCCAACACGGAGACCTTCAGACCTCCCTAACTCTTGAAGAAGGACTCTGCTACCATGACAAAAGGCAGATATTTACAAACCTGATCCTTAAGAGGCCAAACATGGCAAGGAGAAAAAATGGATCTGACATCCAATCACCACCATTATAGTGATATGTAAACCCCCTTGTAGATATGCCCGGTGTTTGAACCTTGTTCCCTCCTACCTGGAGATAACCCCCTAGAGGATCAAAACTAACCGAAGGAGGACACCAAAATTCCAAAGTCTTAGCAAGACTCTAAACTGCAAAGAACTAATCACTAAACAGTTAAACTGAAGTTGCACACCAGAAGAGGACCAGCATATATTTCAGCCAATTTGCAGATCCTTGAAGCTCACAGCACCTTGAGCTGGCATCTTACTGTAAAAACAAACTCTTGTGAAAACCCAAAGGACCACCTGCCATGCAGGTGACTATGAGAATCAAGTCAGTAACAAAATATATATCCCAGCCCTCTGGGAATCGTAGCGGCAGACACCTTCTGATAGTTAATGTATAGACGCTAGAACGCATCGTGATAGAGGGTCATGATAACGTGGATGGAGAATTAGCATCACTCCCAGACCCCTCTATCCAACCAAGGGATATTGAGCCCTCCCAAAAGAGGAGAAACCTCCCCCCACTTATCCAAGGGAAACCTTGCAACCCAGAAGAAAGCTACCCTGAGGACCACATTAAAGCACCGCTTTACACCCTTAAGAGAAATAAATACACTATAGCACCTCTAACCAATCCCCTGACCGTGGACAAGATCCGCTTAACTTATTGAAATACCAGAAATTAGCAGAAAGTAAAGTAACTGACGCGAGGGAAATGCTCAGTGCGAGTCTGCACTGGTCACTCGTCAGAACTCCCGTAAAATAGGAAAAAACGGAAACCATCGAGTGTTACTCCCAGAGGTGTAATAATATGATGCAATCTCCCCCAAGGATGGGGGGAAAGGGAATGAGGGGGAAAGGACTCTGGATAATTATCAATGCCCCCTAAATGTAAGGTTGCGAAAGAAACTGGGACCACTGTCCCCTCAAACCCTGAGGTCTGAATCACTGTATTCATGTGAGGCTGACTGGCCACTAAGGGAATCAGGGGAATGAAAAACTAAGCACATTGTCCATAGCAAACCAGTACTTATAAAGTACTACGAACCCTCAGGTATACGAGAGGTGCTTACTTATCGATCTCGGCAGGATAAAAAACTGATTTAGACCTTTCCAAAATTAGGAACCTTTATCAGTTGGGTCAGCACAGATATGAAAAACAGCACTCTATTTGGTGCACTATAGAAATAGTATAACTAAAGAGGTTAAGCAACGCTCATGAGGGTACAGAAGCCTGCTTGTATTCCTCGAGCAGAGGAGAAGTTGCAACACATTATTAGACAGTTAGCTGAACCATAGGCCAAGCTTTGGGAGGAAAACCATGGGCAGGCGCCATAAAGTTATTACTTGGCAACTCATCTATCTGATACCATCAAGTGTTTCCAAACATTCCATCCAAGTAAAACATGGTTGCTCAACTTGTCATGCAACAAAAACTGAACAGTTACCCTCGAGCTGACCCTGTCTCCACCAAAATCCAATAGAATAATGAATGTCCAATGGGACAAAAGTAGGGGAGAAAAAAACGTCCCCACTAAAGAAGAGCCTTAAGCCCTGCAGACCTCACTAGAGACACTCTTTTTTCTTCCTCATTTTGAGAGAAAATACGGTAGCTTAATCAGCACGGGTATTGGGTGGAGCAATTGAGGTCGGGGAAGCAAAACCTAAGGAAAGGACTGAGTTGTCCTGAACTAACTAAGGTAAAGGGCGACAGAATTTTTAACTAAAAGACGAAGCATAATACCAGAGAGATGGTTAGAGACGAAGGTACAACCCCCCCATATGGGTCTGTTTACAACCACTTCCACACACTCTTTTCTTTAAAGTACTTAATAAATAAATAATATATAATATATGAAATATATAATATATCCAACGAAGAGGGGTTACGCCCTCACAGGGATCCGAACCCCCGGCCCTTATATAAGCTGATACTCACTGAGCTATCCGGGCAACACTTAAACATATTGTTTATCAAAAGCGTACACTGAGCAAGTGCACCTCAACTGCTCACCCCAGCAGGGTGTGGCAACCAATAGTACACGAGGGAGCACCTCGCAGTATAAACCAGACGAAGCCTGAAACCGAGACGGTTACTGCACGCCTACCAGAACAAACAATGGCGTCAGCCATATGCAGCACTTAAGCAAAGCTGCCGACCTTAAGGGAGTAATACACTGAGCAAGTGCATCTCCAACTGCTCGCCCGAGCAGGGCGTGATAATCAGCAGTACACGAGGGGGTAACCTCGCATTAGAACTCAGGCAGAGCCTGAAACCGAGCAGGTTATGGTGCATGCCAGTTAAGATAATTACCCAAGTTGCCGACTTTAAGGGAGGAAACACTGAGCAAGTGTACCTCAAACTGCTCACCCTGGCAGGGCGTGGACCCAGCAGTATACGAGGGGACCCCTCGCAGAAAACACAGGCAACCTTGCCACCGAGCAGGTGACTGCACCTTTCCAGGGAAGATAATGACATCTGCCACCAGCATCCCCCAAACAAAAGAAAACTGTCAAGTTTAAGGTAGGAAACACTGAGCAAGTGCAACTCCAACTGCTCGCCCGAGCAGGGCGTGATAATCTGCAGTACACAAGGGGTAACCTCGCAATAGAATTCAGGCTGAACCTGAAACCGAACAGGTTATGGCACCTACAGTGAAGGCAAATCACCTAATTTAAGAAATAAGTAAATAAATAAACAAATAAAATAAAAACTGCAGAATTGGCAGTGTATGAGGCTCTGCAGTAGGCGAACTAGGGTTAATATAAGTTGAAATATAAATATAAACACAAAATAAAATATCAATTTTTAAATATATATATAAATACATATAAACATTCATGTGAATACATATACATAAATATACATTCGCCAAAGGCGGGCAGCGAACCGAGGCCCCTCGGCCTGGTAAACCTGCAACCCTCTCCTTGAGCTATGTCTCTTGTGTGCTGAAACATCACTCTACACGACACCACTATACATTTATATAAATTAAGAAATGTAGAAATGCAAGCGTTCAACTCTAAAGAGAGGACACAGCTGCCCTTTGCAGGAATGCTCATGGAAGTTACTCCCATCAAACAAGGGCCTAGAAAATTGCCCCCCGAGCCGGATCCCCAGGACAGGCCTAGCCTGTATGCATCTAATGACAATGCGCGCGTCGCGTGTAAACATAAAAACACACACACGCGACGCGCGTGATGTTAATGACTACAAGAAGCTGCAGCCTTTACAGTTGTGGAAAAATGCGCGCTGGTTCCTACAGCCGCTTATAGAACAAACATGTAGAAAACAAAACTTCCCCCAAGTGAAAAGAATGTTTCCCAAACAACCTGTGGGAAACGTGCGCTGGCTCCGGGGACTGGGGGCAGCTGCTAAAGATAACAACTGCCTGGAGGGAAAGAATTTCGCACTTCGCCGCCGCCTGATTTATGAGGCATGGAGTGAACACGGCGAGAACGCCGCTCAGGGCTGAAGAAATACAAACAAACACTGCAGAAGCAGAAGGCTCCCAGCGGAGCGTTACAATATATGAATGTGACCTGCAGGTCAGCGTTCGCACGCGAACACGGCACTCAGTCAGTTACCAACGGAACATGAAAAATACATGACCATTTCCACAGTACAGTGTAATAAATCCCCAAACTTATCAATATAACATGAATAACATAAATAAATAGCACTCTCAACTCCATAATTCCACACTAAGGAAAGACCTAGGAGGAGTTGACTTAGCTGTGGATTTCAGCAGCAAAGAAAGAGGGGTTGGGATTGGAGTAATGGACTTATATGGGGAAGTGTCCCTGCTCATTGGTCGCCTGCAGGGCATGACCTGTCCTCCATGATGGATTGGGGAGCTCCCATACATTGCCATTGAACTCTATTTAGTTCTGTTCTTTACAACTTTTTTGTTTGTAAAAGGTTTTTCTTTGCTGCTGTGGTTTCAGAGTAAAGATTGTAATGCATAATATGAGCCTCCTGTCTTGTCATAGAATTTCCAGGCCGTCCCTAACTCGCATAGTTTTGCACACAGCGCTCCACTCCTCGACACGCGCACCAGGGACTCGGGATGCGCCCACCCGCAGGCCACGGGACCTCGCTGGGGAATCTAGCAGTTGTTGGCAAGTCTCCAATTTATGCCTCCTTTCCACCAATGTTATTTTACCAACGTTGCACGCTCCGGGGACACCGACAGCGTGAGCCCACCCATAGCGGGACAGTGCCAGCGGTGCCAATGGTCATCGGCGTTGATCCGACAGAGTTTCAGACAACACAATGCAGCTGTCTGGTGGATGTGCACACCAGTCCACACGCAAGGCTCGTCAACCTCATCGTCAGTTTTTATAGTGCCACAGGAACCATGACACTCGTGTACACAATAATTCACACAGGAGCCTGGTGGAAGGTTGGAACTGGTGCACAGTATTATCTTGGTCACATATGACCGCAACAGTGCGCACAAACGAGTTGTCAGGTGACAGCCTAAGTTACAACAGACTGCGACTGCACACGCTGAAGAGAATGGAAGTGGGTAATTTACTCAGAAACAAGGGGTGTTTTGGGGGTTTCCTTGCACTTGAAGAGATAGAAAAGAGTGAGTTGGGTGTTGAACAGAATGAGATGCCTGCTTTATTGGCACTTTCAGTTTCTCTGTTTTTTCCAGCAGGGTTTTTTCTACCACAAGGGATGGTGTCTTATTTTGTGCTTTCAGTTGTGTGGTAAGGACAGCTTTCAGGCCTTGTAAAGTAAAGTGAGGGTAGTGCCCAACCACTACCCCACATCTGAGAGCCAGGGGGCCAGATTTGAAAACCCCTCCCAAACCCTCCTTACCTGGGGCTCTCGGCTCCGACTGGAAAACAGAGGACAGCACAGTGCCCCTCATCTCCGGCTTGGCCGCAGAGAATCAACAAGCATGCCACAGTAGAACTCGAGGATGTGCACTGCGGCGTGCTAGACGTAGGCCCTCATTACGACCCTTGCGGAAAGCGACTGACCGGAGCGCCACAGCGTAAATAGCGTTTCCGCCATTGCACGAAGGAGCAAAGTGCGGCCCATTCCGACCCATCGGGCACGAGCACCACGCCACGGCGGAAGTGCAAAGTCCGCGATGGCGGAAATGACCCCAAAACGGCCCACACCGCCGCCGTACGGCGCCCTAGGTGCAATACCGCCACCCCTCTTAGCGGTCACCGCAGTGTGCGCCTACCGGAAAGTACGGTGACCGGAAATATACGGAAACGGAAGTCAAAACATGGGCCCGGAACGGGAAACATCCCGGCGTACACCTATAAAACCACTAAAACCACACAACCACCAAAATCACTACCCTGAAACACACCCCAACCCGTCACCCACCCTAGCGAAACCAAGACAAATGGGAAAAGTAGCGAAGAAAGCGTGCGACCGCAAGCGGCAGGTCCACTTCTCCCGCGAGGAACTCACCGTGCTAACAGAGACCCTCCAGGAGAATGCTGCCGTCGTCTTCTCCACGCAAATGACCAGAACGGCACTTGCAAACAAGAAGACCATATGGGCTCTGGTGGCACAGCGGGTAAGTGCGGTGGGGACCGCACCCCGCACCCCACAGCAATGCCGCAAGCGATGGGACGACCTGCGGATACGCGTCCGCAGCATACTCTCTGCCAACCGCAACATTGCCACAGCCACCGGGGGAGGTCCTGAATCACCCATCAAGTTGACCCCCTGGGAAGAAATCTGTGCCTCCACCATCGGAATGGAGAGCATAGAGGGAGTCGGAGGGATGGAGAAAGGAGTGCAGACATCCGAAGATTCAGGTAGGTGTACCAGATAAAACAATGCCAAATCCACACAGTCCATCCATGTGAAGTACCATGCGTCCACATAGTGCAACAGAAACACATGTCCAGGAGAACGGCCACACACATCGGCCTGATAGCGCACGTTAAAACCCACAATAAATACATAAATAATTAAAAACCCCTAATACACGCACTACACGTGCAGCAGGCACACCCTAACTGCAGGCTGCCAAACAACTGCACCCTCACTCCACACAAAAATCAAAGCACCTCCAAGGACCCGACCCAAATCACCCTCAGGTACCACCCCAGAGCATGTGATACAATGCCATTCCAATTCCCACAGACCCATCATTAACCCTCGCCCTCCTTTACTCCACCACAGGGTCCGATCCAAACGACGAGCTACAGGACACCCCTACCAGCACACCTGCAAAGAGGGCCAAGACCAACGGCCAGAGACCCTCCACCTCAGCTGCACGCATCAAGACACGGCAGCAGCACAAATCAGGTGGCAGCACAGAGGAGGGAACATCAACAGGCACCCCAGCAGCCAGCATGCCCACAACACCACCACCACAGGTCCCCCCAATGGATGCCACAGAAGGCACTGCCTCTGGTGGCAGCAGCACCATAGGTGACACCCCATTGATGGCAGCATGCTCCGACACAGAAAACGGGGATGTCGAAGTCAGATCCATCCATGACCTGTCCCAATCCCCCTGTCTGTCCCATCCCGTACAACATGAGGATACCACGCAGGGGCACCCACAAGACAACGACTGGCCATCCCCCACAAGCCCTGTGGCAAGGCAACATGAGGACAACAGCCCCTCTGTGACACCCCCGCAAATGGGCATGGCCCAGCAGAGGCAACAGTCCCTCGACAAGTTAATCGTGCAACAGCAGCAAATGGCCACGCTCCTCAAGGACCATGCCGATGAATGTGGGGGCACTAAGGCAGACATAGAAACATCAACTGAGACACTTAGGGCAGAAATGGAGAGAGGCACAGAGACGCTAAGGGCACAAATGGAGAGAAGCACCGAGAGCCTGAGGGGGGAACTGCATGCGACGTCCAAAGACGTATGTGCCGAACTTGCCGCAGTGCGCCGTGTGCTCACTGAGCTCTCGCAAACCCTTAGGGACATGCATGGACGTGAGCAGGCAGACACATCATCCGTTGCAAGTTCCGTCCAGGGCAGCCCCCAACGTAGATCTGGAAGGAACCTGCGCTCCACAGGCAGGGGTGCCCCTGATACCCGCAGAGGGGGCTTGCAATAGCGACAGCCCACTGACAATGAGCATCTTTGGACACTGGGGTTCGGGGGGGAGGTAGGAGGGTGGAGGGGGTGTGTTGGGCTCACTTGGGTGGCGGGTCGATAGGGTGTTCAACATGACATCACATATGCCATATAAAGTGCACGATCAACCAATGAGATGTGTGGACATTGATTTTTGTGTACTAGGCCATCATAGGCGTACAGTCCATATTGTGCATGTCCCAGACACGCACAGTGCCACGAGTCCCGTGTCCATGTATCAGCCACCAGGCGTGAGTGCTAGAAGCATACATCAATGAGATGCTGACGAATGTCACGGGCCTCCGGTGCCTCGCAGACTCCATGAGGTGCTGCCACATCCCCACCCTCATCATGACCATCATCAGGTGCTTGCAGTTCTGCGTCAGGGGGCATGGGCACATTTCTACGTACGCACATGTTGTGGAGCATGACACATGCCATCACCATCTTTGCAACCTTCTCATGGCGGTACAGGAGTGCCCCGCCAGACCTGCTGAGGCAGCGGAAACGAGTCTTCAGTAGGCCGAATGCCTGTTCAATGACTACACGGGTACGTGAGTGGGCATGGTTGTAGTCCTCCTCATGCTGGTCCCGTGGGTTCCGGACTGGTGTGAGGAGCCATCTCTTCAGTGGATATCCAGCATCACCTGTATGTGGACGAGAAACCTATGATGTGGAATGCCATTGATACGCACGCACACCCCCCCCCCCTTCCTGCCAGGTCATTGCCAAATCACATTCCCCACATAATCATGCATGTAATGAGACTCACCGAGTAGCCAGGATCTGTTCCCTGCGTGTCGCTCCATGTAGCGTGGTATTGTAGAGTTCCTCAAGACCATAGAATCATGGGTAGATCCAGGGAATCGGGCACAACAATGTGTAATGATCCTGTTGGAGTCACACACCATTTGTACATTCAGGGAATGAAATTGTTTTCTGTTGCGGTACTGGGCCTCCATTGCATGTGGGACGACCAATTCCACATGGGTGCAGTCGATGGCACCAATGCAACCCGGTATGCCGGCAAGTGCATGGAATCCCACTTTTGTGTTGGTAATTTCCTGCTCCGAGCGTGGTAGAGAGATGTAGTCGTCTGCGTGCTGCAGGAGGGCATCGAGCACTTGCAATAGTGTCCGTGAGAACAGTGGCTGAGAAATGCCATGCAACTGTCCGACTGTGTGCTGGTAGGTGCCTGTGGCCAGGAAGTGGAGTACAGACACCACCTTCAGTAGGGGTGGGATGGCGGTTGGGCTATCTATCATGCTGACAAGGTCAGCCTGTGTCATGTCCACAATGGCGGCTATGGTGTCCCGGTCCAGACGGTAGAGGGTGTGGATCTGCTCATCAGTGAGGTCGAACGGATGTGCTCGGAGGCGTGGGATTGCGGGCTGCCTGCGTGGTGGTAGTGGCTGTGCTGGCGGCCCTTGCTGGCCCTGCCTTGCCCTCCTCCTCCTCCTGCGTCTCCTTCGTGCGGCCGGTTGCAGTTGGTGTTCGTCTTCTTCTTGGAGTTGGAGTAGTTGCAGTGCTATCATGTCCCCCAGGGCCAACATCGCGAGTCCTGCCGGTAGCATTTCGGTGTGGTTGTGGGAGGAGACTGGCTGTGCAATTTATGTGTTTTCAGGCTGTATGGCCTCCACCTGTGGTGATTAATTCCACCTGTGCAAGCTGCTCTCCCCTTTGGCCGAGCACGTCCCGCGCACAACGCTGCAAATCTGGGAATGGCATCTTGCTATTGCAATCATGTATTTGTACCCGATGGCCGTGTAACATTGGTTGACATGTTCATTCTGCTGTGGTCCCATTGTTGCACATACTATCTGTGCAGTCGCGAACAGACTTGTGAAGGGTCAGTGGAACGTAGTACTCGAGTAACGGTGGGCCCTCATGCATCACTTTACCGAGTTGCAATGACGGGCGGGGCGTCCCATTTGTGGGTGAAGGCAGTTGACATTTTCACACACAGCCGCACTCGATGGAATAATTAGTGATTTCAAACGGCCACAGATGCCTTTTCGGCGTGATGTTGCAAATGTGGAATTCCAAGGGCGGCGCTTTCGGTTTCCAGCTAGCGGCGAGGAGATGCCCACAGGTCTGACTGCAAATATAACGTTCTGTTGTTCAATGTCCTTGAGACAGGGCCCATGGCGAGGGAGCAATGATTGATATGAATAGTTTGGGATGCGCAATTGCTACGTGGGCGATGAGGCCGGCCGTTCCCAGATACATGTTACTTCACAACACCGGAATTACGGGCTGGGGCACTGTGGATTTTGCAGGCTGCATAACGCACAGACTCAATGGATGTTTCTAATGTTATGTGAGTAATTATTCAGGCGTTTTGATTCCGGGATGAGGGAATGATGAATGGATGCATGGGCAGGTGATTTGATACAGAGTTTGCCATGTACAGGGCTTCTTGGGATCTATCCGCCTCCCCTACGCTATGTGATGCAGGGCTGCCATGGTGGGACCATCGTCTATCTGGCCTTGTTGAGCCCTCCCTGTCTCGACACGCCCTCAGACACTTGTGTCCATGCACATTAACATTCCCATCTGATGGATTCTGTTTTGACAGACGCATGCACAGGTACACTCGTTTGTGATGGTGTTTGCACCTCGATATAGATGGTTAGGAGTCGCAAGTGGTTTTGGGGTGGTGATGATCCTTTGGAGTGGGCTAGCATGCATATGGCTGTGGATTTCGTGTGATCATTGAAGTGAGTTGTTGGAATGTAGTTCTGATGGCCATTCTGTTCTTTTTCTTTTCTTTTGGTTGACAGGTATCTCCTCCCCTTTTGCCACTGCCATCTGTATGCCACTCCTGCAGATGGGTTTTACTCCCGACACCTGCTGCTTCGTGTTAATCAGTGGAGCAGCATTACGATCTTATGGGACGATCGCCAATGGCCCACATGCCCTTACGCTGTACTGGTGGCTCGGAGCAACATTTCGGCCTTTCGGCTGGACTAGTGCCTCCCCATTGGGACGGCCCTGCGGTTCTGTGCGCTTCCATGTTGCCTTTTCGTACGTGAATGTGGCTCTGTGTACCATGAGGGAACAGGACGACACACAAGTAGTGGCTGGTCATTTCTTGCGGATGCAGCCCACAATGGTGATTGGTGTTTAGGAGTTCATGGCCTGATGGCTGTATGGGCTTGGTGACTTTGATGTGCATTAAATTTCTATTCTGATTTGGCCCGTGTAGCGTTTTTCTTTGCAAGTGATGTGGCATATGCCTATTTGGGGGGCGATGTATTGTGAGGAGATTTGCATTGGGTTCCAGCTTCGGAGTTTAGTTGCGTGGTACTGTACTGGGCGCGTTTGCCTACTAAGCCCGTGAGGTCAGGGATGGGGGCTGCCAATATGACAGTTTGAATGTTGTCATGCTCAGGGGCGGGGGATTGGGTTTTGTGTAACAGATGCCGGTCAGCCAGGTGGACTGGTGGAATGATGTGATTCTCGGAATATGACTGGTCACAGGTGCCTGTGTTTGCGTGCGTTTCTTGGTGGGGGACTGTGGTCATGTCCATTGGGATGGCTTCTGTGTTCGTGCCATCTGTGCCCTGCAGCTCCCATTGGCCCCTCTTGTGTTTCTTTTGTTCGTTGCCATGCATGGGTGACTTGTACATTTCAATGGTTGCATTGTGGCTTCATTGCACCTACGGGGAGTTGTACTTTGTGGGCAGGGAGCGGTGTACAGGCACTCAGTGGGGCCGTTTACGGTTGATTCGCGATGCCGTACTTCTCACCATGGCGGAATGGTACATTACGCCATGCCTGATGGCGTTAGGTACATGTCCGCTAGGGTCGGAATTGGCGTACCGTTGCGCCATGGTGGTGTTTGCGGTTTGGCATGGCGCGCGCGCGCGTGCTTGGTGCAGTTAGCGTTGGCGTTCACTACGGTGTCGCTAATGGCTTCGTACTTTGCGGTGACGGGTCATAGTCGCACCGAGCGCTATTCGATGGCGGTATTGCATTTCCGCCATCGTTTTCCGATTTCCGCAAGGGTCGTAATGAGGGCCGTAGCCTGGTCTGGGAGGGCCGCCTCATAGATTTGCAGTGGAGGAGGCAGCGCGGTGCCTAGGAGGTGGAGGTGGGACACCTTTCGGTGCAGCTCTCCCCGAGTTTGGTCCGCTCAGCAAGTGAACCTCACAGTGTGAGGCCGCATGTTGGGATGACCCAGGTACCACTAGCCCACCAGTGATAAAAAGAGAGCCTGCAAAGAGGCCACGGCCAAAAGAGAAACTGGTCCCAATGGATTGAGGACAGGGACGTCATTTCACCAAAATGCCAGGGGTAACGGAAGTGACATCACACAACCCTTGACCTCTGATGACATCACAGGACGTGATGTCATTTGACCCCACCCAGAAGTGACATCACAGGAAGTGATGGAACACGACCTTTCACCCCTTGACAAAACAGAAAATGGCATCACATAGCATTGTTCCTAAGTACACAACAAAAAATATGGGTACAATATCACTGTAATGTGATATACATTTCATACAAGAAAGGATCACCATATGCATTGTTAATATCAGTGTGGATAAGCCCATATTACCAAAATACTGTGAATGCAAGCAGACGTCCAAGGCCAAATTATAATGATGTGTTATTATATAGCACTTACGCTTAAGTGGTTTATATAGAACAAACATACATACAATATCACCCAACCTGTGTTGGTACTCATTTATCAACTTCAGAAGAAAGGCTGACTTGGCCTTGTCGGGAGTCAAACCTGCAACCTGCAGGTCACACACATATTGCAGAAGCGAGCAATCAACCCACTGAGCTATTTTACTGGCTTTAGCTATCTTACCGGCTATGGTAAAATGAGCAATTACATGCCTGAATGTTCTGAAAGTCAGAAAGCAAATTACACTCTGTAGCGGATACCATTAAAGTGGTAATTGAGATTCAACAGTCGGCCAGTTCACCAGCAGGTTTGGTGCAAAGTTGGCCACATGTCAAACCTGCGTGGATCTATTTTTCAGGCATCAGAGGTTGGCAAAATACATACCGTTGGGTGGGTTCATAGCTGTGTATTAAAGTTGGCAACTGTGCAGTGCTTATTCCAGCTCCTGTGTCTTTTTTTGCAATTCTACTAATGCATTACAACTCCTCTAGAGAACTACTCATCTCAGACGCTGCCCCCACCTCCTCCTTCTATAATCTCCTTAAAAGCTGAGCAGTTATGAGGCGGCATGCGCGCCGTACACTAATAAATGCAATAAGGCATAACTGTATGGCCTATTAACCCATTTGCAGGTATTCCTCAAATATGCTACCTGATGTAAGGTGTGTCCACGAGTTTACGTGCAGTGTGTCTAGCACTTGCCCTAGACATAGCCAATGTATGCACTTTGATATCATAAGATCCTTAACACGGAATGGGTGATGTCTGGTGGTACAGGTCAGTGGGGGGAAGTTAGCAGGCAAACTATGTTACCAGAAGTGATTTAATCCCTTAGTTTACCCTTCATAATGAACTGACAAGGAGGGTCTGCTGAAAAAAGGTGTTTTGAATGCAAACTACCTGCCATCCACTGAGCTATGGGACAACTGCATAACAATCAAACCAGCAATGACGATTATCTTTAAACAATGGTGATCAACTAGGCTTCTTAAACGATCATCTATAAACAGCACTACTAGAAAAGTCCTGTTGTGTGCATTGCAACATTTTGCAAAACGTTTGCCATATGATTTTAGTGGGACAACGTTCATTAAATAAAATGGCACCCTTGTGAAACTATAAGCTGCTTTGATGTTCTTTCTTCACCTACCTGTGAGTGGACCAAAGCAACACAGGCACATGATCAGCAGCCAGCACCCCTCCATACAGGACACTGAGAATGAGCAGAGGGGAGAGGGCTGCACCTGCTGGCGGAAACATATCTGAGAAATGAGGAGAGGTCTGAGGCTCCACAGCAAACCTGGGAATGAAACAGGCACGCAGCAGAATGCCTTCCTGCAGGCCACGCTCCGAGCTGCTGACCCCCTCCCCCACATGCTTTCAAGAGCTCTGTACCTTTTCTGAAACCACGAAAATTTACATACCTCTTGAAATCCGATGCACTGGCGCCTGCTGAAGCATCGCAGACCTGGCAGCAGCAAGCCCCTATATTGATAAAGAAACGGACACAAGTTTGTTTCTTTTTCTTAATATAGGGGTCGCAAAGCCAAAACCAGGGGTTGCAAGGGAGCAACCAGAGGTCACAACAGCGCTCTCTGGCGACTCCTAAATGACGTCCATGCCTGAGGAATTGCCACAACAGGAATGCAGCAAGTCACCTGGAAAAGAGGGCAGGCTTAATCCCTCTTTGTAAGTTTCCAGCCCCTCCATCACACGCCCCTCCATAATAGCTAAGTGGATTTGCCAGAGGGAGACAACCAATCATGGGAGGGGGGAATTTAAAGAGCAAACAGGAAATATGCAATATGATGAGTGAGGTGTCTGGAACATCTTTCAGCATGCACCAAATTGCTTCATTGTACTGCTAATTTTGGCAGATAAGGCACAATACAAGACATTAGAATAAGGTTAATGGAGGCAAATACATTTGAAATGTGATAGGGAAAAGATTCCTTCTTCAAATAATCCACTTCAGGAAGGTTGGTAATTGTCTTTAATGATAAACAGCTAAGCAGCAAACAGGACATATCATCACAAACAAATCCCAAATAAACCTGGCCCTCCTCAAAACACACCAGTTCCTATAATTTTCTAGATAATGAAGAGGGAGGGTTGAAAACCCACCCCTGCTCCCTTTCCCACCAGACGGCCCAAAAGAAGAACAAAAGGAACCATGAGCGATCGTACCATTTCGGACCGATTCCCAGTGCTCCTATAATAGACAAATCTATTTAGATGTACCCACTCAGCCAACCCTACAGCCCAGGAACTGTGCAAGCACTACCCAGAGTGGACGAGGAGCCTCATGATGCCACTAAGGAGACCTCAATTGACAGTCTCGACTAAAGCACCAAGAAGCCGTGCATGATGTCGTTAGAGACACCATGACATAGCAGCGTTAAACATGAAGCACATGCGCCATCCGCACATCGGGACACAGTCACGCACCCGAAAACATGAAGAACACATGCGTACAGTTCTATAAGTTAGAGGACAGGGACATATACATACTGTCTTCATGTTTATTATTTTGGGATTACCTTAACCGCAGCAACTCAGAAACTGCAAGAATCAAGAGATCCTGCACAAGCTTGCAGATGCTTACGTACAATTAACCTATGGAACTGCAGGAGCATCTATGGGACCTGACAGAACCGTGTACGACTAACATATGAAGAATTTAGAATAACACAATGTAGAAGCCATGTTATGGTTTAGGAAAATTACAGCAGGCCACAGACCCTCGGTTGGAGCTGAGCGGAGCAAACTAGAGCTGCTCAGAGGAGCGAGAGTGTGAGACAAGGCCTGCTGCCAAGGCCACCAAGATACGAGTGACATTCCATTCCCTGAACTACAGTAACACCGGCTTCAGTAAATGTGAAGAATTCTTCATAATTCAGGCTAATTCAGAGCTGCAGAGCTCTGTAAGTGATTTCAATCCGGCACTTCACCCAAGTCAATGCCTAGCGTGTAATGCACAGCTGAAACACTTATTAAATTATTTGTGTCTAAAAGTTCTTTTATTCTGAACGATGTACCACTTATATCACGCCCCTCTCTTGGAACCCACCCGGTCACACTGAACCAGGAATCAGGCTGGTTTGCAAAGTTAAAATATTTATTTATGGAATCACAATATAAGCACACTATTTTTAATGGGTATACAATAATCACCAATGGGGTAATGTCACACTAAACAATCTCTTTAATCATAAGGAGTAATAATGAGCAAAAACAATGCAACTCAGCAATAATACTTTTGTGGGTGTGTGTTCAAATCAAATAGCAATGTGGTTACTCTTTTCCCCTGCACACCCCTCAGCCCCCCAATATGCAGTTTAGAGATATAGGAGGAGAGAGAACAGGTTTCAGGAATGCAGAATTCAAGCAAATATATCAATCCCAATTTCCCCCCAGCAAACACAAGAGAGAAACAGAATTGATTGGAAACTGTCAAAATGGTTTTAAAGTTGGCTTTGAATGGAAAAGGTAAAACACTGAAAATGATTTAAATCACTGAAATTGTTTAAATTCTAATAGGAGATGCCTTATCTAGTTGTAGACAAACACTAGCAATGATTTGACACTAATAAGCAATGTGAAAACTTAATTTTGAGGTCGGGTGCAATGAAAAGCTGTTTTACACGTTATAGAAATTTCTGTAGACAAAATTCACGGCAAACATATCCGCGTGCGGTAATCGTGATCGCAGGAGAACTGTAAGGAATTGAGATGCAGTATTTGGTTCTATGGAAAGCTTAGGATGTTAGCTACAAGCAGACACTTAAATTTGGAAAACAAGGATGCGCTTTTAAAAGACAAACAGGATTTCATTACACTAAGGGAGACTATGAAGAAGCAACTGCTACACGACAGCACAGCCACCAGACCAGGACGTATCTGGATCAGGTTTTTGCCTGCCGAGACGCTTGCCTTCTTCAGATGAAAGATATCAGCGCAAAGATCGGTTTAACACTACTAGTACAGAAAGAGATAATAGGGATGAGATAGAGGGTTCAAGCAAATCAAAATATCAAAATATTCTAACAATGCAGTCCTGAGTATAGGAGAGGATGGATTTAGATAGGGATTGCTAGGGACAGTACATAGGCTAGTGACAGTCCTATACTATGGATACTCTCTATATAGGTTTGAACAGAACCGTCAGGAATTCTGGTCAGAAATTCTGCCGGGCACACCGGACTGGAACAGGCTGCTGGGCACACCAGACTGGATAGGGTCGGCAATGGCTCTGGTTCACAGCTATCTGGTCAGAGCACGGCACAACTGGGTTGGGTCTTTGGACTCTGGTGATAATTCTTAGCAGGAAAGCAGTCATAGCACAGCCCGGCTGTTCTTTGGTTTCCCTTAGATGTCTGGGGTAAATTCTGGTTTCTGGAATTTTAGGGCCTATAGTATGGTTCAACTATAGAAATGGGCCTTTCTGCTTGCCAAGTTTCTGCAGTCTGGAGCAGGGAAGATGTCAAGTTCTCTTGCAAGGTGCTCCGCCAGCAATCGGTTGGTGGGTGAATCTTTGTGTCCTTCTAAGTCCTCAGCTTTCTCTATTTATGCATTTGATAAAGGGGTGTGTATGCCGGATTATCCTAAGCGCGCCCCCTAGGTTGGCTATGGGTTGGAATCTCCCCTCTCCCTTGATTGGAGGAGAAAACAGGGTGTCACCATGATGATGTGGGTTTATGATTCAGAGAATCCTCCACTTGACTTTTGAACATGAAATCTACTTTTCATATAATACATATTTACAATTTTGCAGACTTGATAACAATAACATATCTAGATCACATATTTTGTGGAGCAAGTGCTCTTCCAAGCCCTGTCATTGTAGGATCTTGTGTCGGCTTTTGACAGAATTCTGCCCTTTTGGGCCGGAACACAATATCTAGTTTATCCACAAATTTGTACAACTGTGCGCATTGTATATGGGCATAAGTGTGTGAAGTTTCATACTTTTGACATAATTACCTTTGCTATAAAACCACAATTTCTACAGTTACTTCCCAGAACACAGCACAGAGTTCTGGCTCCTCTTAAAATGTGTAGCCAAAAATTAGGTTTAGAAGTCCAGTGTTTACATATTTCTTACAATTGTACACAGTAAGTTATCAGTCTTTTTAGAAATATGCTTTTTGTCCATTGTGAATCAACAAATGTTATCTGTCCCCTCCTCCTTCTCCTGCTTGCAGCTCTGAAGCAATCTCCGCCCCCTTCCTTCTGGCACAGACCATTTACGATCCTTCCTGATTAGCATCTCCTTGCCTGAGAGGAAGTCCATTGTGCTCTTCCCAGAGCAGCCCAAGTGCCCAACCCCTCTTAATTATCACATTAATGTGAGTTCCTGGTCCAGAGAGCAGAAGGGAGGTGCCTGGCCCTGTGGGGGAAGTTGTTTGTGGTTTTGGCTTGGAGACAGGCTTACTTTAAAAGTCATTTTGTTACATTTTTCTTTGTTTAAAAAAAACTTGCAATTTTAAAACAAACATCTAGAACACTGATTCCAGACCCTAAACCATAAAGTTTAAATAGTTACAACCTATGTTACTCATGATAACAGGTCACTTAGATTTTAGACATTAGATCTTAATGGTACAAGTTTACACTTTTAATGCAGGCATTTGAAACAGTAATTCGGGCAGCCGCTGGTACTGCGCCCAAATTTTGACAGATCCCACAGGCAGGCAAACTCTTGCTGTGGCTGTTTGTACTGCACCCAAATTTTGGCATATCCCACAGGCAGGCAAACTCTTGCTGTGGCTGTTTAGATGATAATTCAGCTTTCCAGGATATTGCAATTTCACAATGATTTCTTGAATTCAGTAAAATGTGACACCCAGCAAGAAGATTGGATCTTTGTGGGTGTTTTGACCAGCATTCTGCATTTTCAGCAACCAAGAAAAGATTTCAAAGGCAAGATTTCGGATTTCTTTCAGCAAGCACTGCTTTTCACGCAGTCTCCCTCCATTTTTACTAGTCAGGCAGCCCAGTGACATGTTTCAGGAGCGAGGTCTCCATTCCACCACTGACAACATGCATTGTAGATTTGGCAGCCATCTTTTTGTGCTTAGTAGAGCACAATTTCCATAGGTACTGGCGCGCCCAGGGGTTTTGCAGCCATTTTGATGATTCTGGCACCATCAGCACACAGTGATGCCGCAGGGCAGAGCATAAGTGGCTTAATACATCCCACAGCTCGAAAACATGGTCTCTGGACATGTGACCCGGCCGAGCTGATGATGTACCAAAACTAGCAGCTGGGAATGCAGAGCAGCCTCACGCAGCCAGACAATGGCTTGCAACAAAGTTGTTACAGAAGAAGCTGAGTGTTGCATGATGAGAACGAGCACTCCCATAGTCTTTGGTGGTGCACATGTTACAATGCAGATGCATAGTTGTTCTTATTACCTTGAAAAGGTACACATCGAGCTGAGAACGGATGCGGATCCCAGCCCTGGGGGGCGACAGCTCTAGCCAATCACAGTACAGAACCTTAGCGGTGGGTAGCAACGGGCAAGAACCAATGGTAAGACCCCCACACTGCAACATTGTAGCAGTAGCACTTTTCGGGGATGATCCAGGTCAAGCCATCTGACACGCGAGAGCCAATAAGCTAATACATATAGGGTCTGCCATAGGTGGACTATCACTCAGCACCCAATCCACTTGCTCGATAGGTTTACTGGAGAGGGGCCCAGGTTATGATGTCATTGTGACGCGGGTTTCCCTAAAAACTGGCCTGCGAGCCAGAGTTTGCTGAGACGTTCCAGGAGCTTCTTCCTTGTTTTGATCCCTGTTGGTTTTGGCTGTAATAAACCTCAGTTGGACTTGCTATCTGTCTAGGCCTGCGTTCTTTTTGGGAAGGGAAGGAGTTGAGTTGGGAGTTTTATCTCAACAAGTTGGTAGCAGAGGATGGTTTGGATCCATCGACTCCATTGAATCCTATGAGAGGGGAATGCCAAAGGAGCTCATTAACATAAACTTAAGGGGTGAACTCACAGCTTCCTGCTAATATCACAAACTTAAATGAAGACCCATCTTTCCATCATCCCTTGGATAAGGAGGCACCAAGGAGAAAAACACCTGCAGTTCGTTATAGTTGATAGAGGCATTATCTAGTGTTGACTACAAAAGCAAAGTCATCCAGTGCTGACCGAATTGACTATAACGATGAGGTGCAAACAAATGACCCAATCATGCAGAGCAAGAGGAACCAGAGAATGGATTTTTTCACTTCAATGTGCTAAGCGGAAATACGTACTAGATGGGTAAGCATTTTACTGAAGAAATTGAGTCACCTCTCTACATAGACTACTGCATAATCAAAACTTTCTGCCCTAACTAACATAGCAGCATTATATTGTTTTACATTAAACAGAGTAACACATTTCTTTTCTTTTGGTACATATCTTTGTGTAACTGGCATTGAGTATTCTCTGTTTTATTTTATTTCACAACAATCACTCATTATGAAACCATCCCATCAGTCCCATCCCTCCAATATTTCTGGGTGTTTACATCACACATTCCAAAATCTCGGTTTATCATTTTGTCAGATATTTTCATCAGAAGCAACAACTCAGAAACTCTCAGGGTCCCTGTGGTCTTTTTCTTCATACAGGAAAACAACCTTTTGTCAAGAGGAACAGGCAATATATTCCCCGAAGGATAATGAAGATTAACACGTCTGTATGTAAAATGGAAGCTTGTAGAGAACCAAAGGAGCTAGTCAACCAGGGCCATAAGGACTATCTGGAAGTCTTTTCCTCCTGGAGAGTGGCCACAGTTTTCCATATGCAGGAGTCAGGAATGAATGTAAAACATTCAGATCCGACAATGGTGCACACGCCCCCTTTGGAAGCCAAGATGATGTTTCATGCCATTCGGTTCTGCAATACCATAGTATGTTCATGTGTGATCAGGGAGAGAGACAGAGTGGTGGTATTATTGGCCACTTTTTTCAAGGAGTAAGGACAGTTTAGAAGGTCTATCTCGGGTCAGCTTGACGCCCAGCCCGGGCATGATACCATCAATGAAGTTCGCCCACCCAGAGTTTCTCTGCCATCACGGTTCTTCAGGAAACTTAGAAGAATTGCGTTTATTAGGCGTGATGTAACCATGTAGATCCAATCCATTGGAAACCATAAACATTGACACCACATGTATGTAGCGTACTCAGACTCAACAAAGATGCATCCTTTGTCATAGGAAAAGGTAACATTCTTAATGATCACACTGGTGCTGGTTGATAGATAATATCACCATTCACTAATTGCCATGAATATAGAACCATTGTTGGTGATGCACAGGAGACCCATAGATGGAGTGGAAAGGTGAATCGAAGCAGGTTTCTGTGGATGCTGATGAGCAGAGGGATAATTCGGAGGGCCACTAAACCCCATCTGGAAATGATGACCAATACAGGGTTCGGACCCTGAGCACATGAAACCAGCCTATGATCACTGCATGCCTCGCCACTGTTAAAGGAACAGGGTGTACAGGGAATATAGAGCTAAGTGAGCGCAATCCAGAAATCGATATTACATGGAGGTATTTTTGCTGTTGACCTAGGTCAGTGATGTGGAGCAAGATGTGATCATTGTAACAACGGTAGAGGTGAAACATATTAGCATTGGTACAGGCATGATCGGAGAATCACTCAAAGGCAACAAGTCTGTGTCTTAACAATAGGAGAAACACAACAGGCAAAGTTCTGAAGCTTGAAAAAAAGAACATTTTAAACTCTGCCTGAGAGGCACAAGACAGCAACGGCGGAAATCTTAAGTTCAAATGGGTGGCACGCATTACAGAGCATGAGACACGTCTGAGATAACAGCGGAAACCACACTGTTCAGACATTGATAACGTATTTTGCATTTGCCACACTGTGTGCAAGTGAGGAAACCATTGTGAGGTTTGAGGCATAATGAGGTAACATTTAAGACTTCACCAGTAAACCCTGAAGAGCCTATTTTGCCAGGAAACCTACAATGTCCTGGCACTGCATGGAGGCTGCAGAACACGCTGTAAGACTCTACATGAGGGAGATACAATGCTGATCCTGTTCCCTAATCATGCAGATTGGTTTGTGCACGGCACATCTTGTCACGATTGGACTAGTTCAAGCCGTTCATGGGATTTTCGAAAGTGCTATTTTGTAGTTGCTTTTTTCATTAGGCTTTGGTGTGTAACCCTAGTCTGTGGCTGCTCTATTCCCAGTCTTTACAGTTCTCTAAAAAAGAAAAAAGGTCCTTACAATTCACGCGCCCGTTGCACATTACCTAGGCATGGCTCATTGTAGGGCTGCTTGAGTTGGTGTCAATGGGAAGTGCAGGGTTAGGGGTTGCATGCAATGCAATTCGCACGGAAATACATTTTGGAAGTGAGGTTTGTTCCCTGCCAACCAAACTAAACATGCATTGGCAATGCCAAAAGTTTGGGGTTTTGTGTAGGCCTGGGAAAGGCGCATGCCTGGCACTGCCTTAGTGGTATTAAATGGCCATTGAGGGAAGCAGGTGTGAGCACCTGGGCATCAGTGGTGTAGCACAAAACCTGGGGGACCCCCTGCAAGCCATGCTAAGGGGGCCCCTACCACCCCAGCTCAGCAACAAATGATCGGTCGCGCCACACTCTGGGCCCGTTTAGATTACCATGCTTGCGCAATACGCACGAACGTGCTCCTGCAGGGGTACCCTGCACACTGTACTAGGAGAAGCAGATATATATATATTACAAGGGCCGCGGTAACGGGCATGTAGTTATAGTTCAGTTGCTAAACTCATAGGAAGAGCACTTTTTTGGCGGCTTATAACTTCGCTCCCCATGGACGAATCCTCACTAAACTGTGCAGAAAAAGTATATGGGCAGCTTTGAATCTGTTCTCAAAGTTTGCTGAGGTTTACTGGGGGGGGGAGCAAAGTTATGAGGGGGTCCCAAAATATTTTTTTTCCCCTAGACTGAATGGGGAAAAGCTTTGTGCAGGGCTTCAGGCCGAACGGCTGCATGGATTTTTGGCAAATTTGCGGCAGGAGCGGGGGCAGAAAGTGTGCTTTTGTGTGTTTGGTGGAAATCCAACCAGTACTTTTTTGGCAAATTATTGAAATGTACTTCCCAAAAAATGTCTGATATATGGGTCCACTCCACTGACCCATTTCCCTGTTCGCTCCGCGGACCGAAGTGTCATTGGCCTGCGGTACGCAGTGATGTCGGCGAACGTTGGACGCGGCCGGTGGTTGGCTGGAGGGAAGAGTGCTGTGCATCAAAGTTTTCTGGAAACACCGCCATGGTGTATCGGAGGACAGTGCGGCGGCAGAAGGGTGTGGAAAATGTACCGTACAGCATGTGTTGGCGGCAAGAAGGGAGAAAACGGGCAGGGGAGTGAGAAATGGTTCATGTGAAATATGTTTGTAGGTGAAAGCAGACGGAGGAGTGCCTGTAGTGTTTGCGCATACTGCGTGAAGTCGCGGGTACCTACACAAGCGAGTACTTTGTGTGGTGATTGGAGGCAGGTGCTGCAATGGCCCCATAGATTGTGGCGCCACCTGTTTGCGGCCACCTCTTTCTGTGGTGAGTGGTGGCAGGTACATTTTAGAAGGGGAAGAATTTGCACATGACGTAGGTTGGATGGGAGCACAAGTGGCTGTGCTATGCGGATGGAATGCGGTAGTTGGGCACATGGTGGCATGCATGGGTAGAGGCACTTGCGTTGGGTCTGTGGAAGGATTACAATATTGGCTGCATGGTAGTGTTGTGACCCGAATGTGGCTACTTTGGCAGTGGCACTATATTTTGGGAATGGAAGTGGGGACGGCCATAGTATGTGAATGAACGTGCACAGGGGTGCAGGAGACAGTGTTTTGTTTCTACAATATGGTAAGTGGTGCAATTTGTTGCTGTATAAGTATATTGCGCTGAGCAGGTTGGATGGTAGTGCTGATGGTAGTGCTGTCTATATGGATAGGCTAAATTGGTCACATGGTCAAATGGATGGTGCAATTATGTAGCAGTGACAGTCGTGAATATCTACACTGTTGGGTGCATGGCCATAGGCCGTAGGCCATGCACTCAAGAGGCTAGGACTGCAGGACACACACGGCACAAATGTATTTCGGAATCTGCAGGAGTTACAGCTGGTGAATGGATGGTGCCATTATGTAGAAGTGAGACTGTTGAGGGCCTAGACTGTTGGGTGCATGGCCAAAGGCCGTAGGCCGTAGGCCATGAACTCAAGAGGCTAGGAGTTTAGGACTGACACAGTAGTAATACATTTTGCAATCTGCAGCAGGTACAGGGTGGTGACCTGTAAAGAATGGGTGTGGAGCACATTTCAAATGCTATAGAGCAGAACAAGTGAGCTGCCATGCCTGCATGTTTGGTTTTGCTGGTGAGGACACTGTTACAGAATGGTAACGTTTTTGATGTGTAGTTGGAGAAGGTGATGTGGGAAGTGATGCAGTGTGGCAACTCGGTGCTGGGTCTCCATACTGTTACTATGGAAGAGGATAGGGTAGATGTGCACCTTAATTGTGCTTGGTAACTATGCTGTGTGCTGAATTGGTGCACTAGGGCCAATGTTGTCAAACAGTTGTGAATAGGTTGGTAGTGACACAATATTTTGTGAATGGGTCTGGGTAGAGGTAGTGGAGGCTGCGTTGGGTGCATGGCCAAAGGCTGTAGGCCATAGTCCATGCACTCAAGAGGCTAGGATTTAGGACAGACAGTAGTAATGCATTTTGGGATCTGCAGCAGGAAGAGGTTGGTAACCTGTAAGGAAGGGGTGTGGAGCACATTTGAGACACAATAGAGCAGAACAAGTGAGCTGCCATGCCTGCATGTTTGGTTTTGCTGGCAAGGATACTGTTAGAACATGGTCAGGTTTTTGATGTGTAGTTGGAGATGGAGATATGAAAAATGATGCAGTGTGGGAACTGTGTGCTGGGTTTGCATACTGTTAGTAAGGAAGAGGATATGGTAGAAGTGCACCTTAAATGTGCTTGTGTTACTCACCACTCCAAATAGGTCGAAGATGCGGAGAACACGACCTTGGAGATGTTGGTAGTATAGAATTCCGGATTCAGCCTTCCATCCCAGCTCCCCTGAGTACAAGACTCAGGCTTCCTCAAAGAGGGGCTCATTTCCACAATGTACCCCTCTGCTGTTTCAGTTAGAACAGACAGAGGTGTCAATTGAGTAAAAGAGCAGGGAGAACACACACCGTCAATACCAATGCTGCAAAAGAATACCAAGATATTAGACAGTGTTGATGTGTTAATGTTAAACAAGTGATTAGAACAGTTAAAATGATTGGACAACTACCTATATGGATATTGGAGTGGAGTTGCGTTTCCCCGGGATAATCTACAAAGAATAACACGAATGAGTGGAATAAATCTAAATTAGTATCGGTTTCCACTTTAGCTATAGAATTGATAACAACTGACCTGAGTAAAGATAAATGGAGTAAGAGGAGTCCAGGATTGTAAGAGGAGTCCCGGATTCTGAAGACAACGACAGGAGAAAATAACAAACAGGGAAGTTAGTATAGGTAAGTAACCCCGAACGGCACGAGGGACGCACTAGGGTCGGGTTGGTGCAGTTCAGGAAAGCGTTCATATGCACTGAAAAGCAATCTCACAGGAAAGTCACTCAATGTCCCAGAATCCAACAGAAGACAATGTCCATGTAATGCAATAGATATGTACCTGAGTACACGGGTATAGTTGAGTAGTTGTTGAGATGATCCGGATGTAGACAGCAAAATTGATGTGCAGAGCGGCAACCAGGGAAGAACCGCAAAACACAGATGAGTAGCGTTCCTAGTCTTATAACCAGACGATCACAACAAGAACAAGGGAGAAGACGAAGCAATCCAAATTTCAGGCGAAATGTCAAAACCAGGAGTTCAGATAAGGATTCGTGTAGGGAGACACGAAGAGGAAACGGATGAAACCGCGTGTAGCTGGTAATGCTAATTAGCAGCAACGAGCCCCTTGGAAGACGATGGTTTTATAGATGTAAGAGGGGCGTGGCTTGCTGCACGTCTTCCACGTACAAGGTGTGTCAGGTGACCTGGAGTGCATCGACGTTTGTACAGAGGCCATGGTAGCTTGTACCTGGACCATAGAGGAGCCTGTAAAGAAGTTGTATTGTGCAAAGATGCCGGCGGGGAAGTCTGAAGTGTAACAGCTTGGTAACTATGTTGTGTGCTGAATTGTTGCACTATGGCCAATGCTGTGAAACAGTTGTGGTTAGGTTGGTAGTGAAACAATAGTTTGTGAATGGGTCTGGGTAGGGGTGGTGAAGGCTGTGGTACGTTTGTGGATTCTTCTCATAGCGACCTGTTTTATTGAATGGGTGCAATGCAGAGGTTCAATATGTGATTGGTGGATGCACATGCAGGTCACCTTTTTGCGGCCACCTCTTTCTGTGGTAAGTGGTGGCAGGTACATTTTAGAAGGGGAACGAATTGCACATGACATAGGTTGGGTGGAAGCGCAGGTGGCTGTGCTGTGCGGATGAATGAGGTACTTGGGCACATGGTGGCATGCATGGGTTTAGGAAGCTGTGTTGGGTTTGTGGAAGGATTATAATATTGGCTGCATGGGCGAATGCCATAGAACGTAGGGCATGTAGTGAAGAGCGTAGGCCTTTACCATATCCACCGCAGTAAACCAAGTGTGGGTGTACATCCGGGGCAGGGTGGTGCTTGCATAGAGTGGTGTGTGCACATTGATTGCAGTAGGTTAGTGTTGCGAACCGAATGTGGCTACTTTGGCAGTGGCACTATAGTTTGGGAATGGAAGTGGGAGCGGCCATAGTATGTGAATGAAAATGCACAGGGGTGCAGGAGAGAGTGTTTTGTTTCTACATTATGGTAACTGGTGCAATTTGTTGCTGTATAGCTCCATGGCGGTGCACAGGTTGGGTAGTAGTGCTGTGTATGTGGATAGGCGAAGTTGGTCACATGGTCAAATGGATGGTGCTATTATGTAGCAGTGACAGTCTTGAAGGTCTAGACTGTTGGGTGTATGGCCGAAGGCCGCAGGCCATGCACTCAAGAGGCTAGGACTTTAGGAAATACACTGTAGTAAGGCATTTTAGATTGTGCAGCAGACAGAGGGTGGTGACCTGTAAAGAATGGGCGTGGAGTACATTTCAGACGCAATAGAGCAGGAGAAGTGAGCTGCCATGCCTGCATGTTTGGTTTTGCTGGTGAGGTCACTGTTACAATATGGTATTGCTTTTGATGTGTAGTTGGAGATGGTGCTGTGAAAAGTGATGCAGTGTGGGCACTGGGTGCTGGGTCTGCATACTGTCACTATAGAGTAGCGGTGCCTGTGTTGAAGGTGTCGCATATTGTGTGTATGGCCGAAGGTGGTAGGCTGTACGCCATGGATTGAAGAGCCTGCGACTTGAGGAAACCCACGCCACTAATGCAATGTTGACTGTGCATCTGGTAGACGGTGATGACCTGCAAAGAATGGTTGTGCAGTACGTTGCAGACACCATAAAGCAGTACAAATGAGCTGGCAGGTGTGTATGTTTGGTTCCGCAGGTGAGGAGGCTGGTAGAATATGACAGTAAATTTTTGGATGTGTGATTGGACATGGTGCAATGAAAAGTCACACAGTGTGCTCACTGGGTGCAGTGTGTGTATACTGCCAGTATGGCACAGGGTATGGTAGAAGTGCAGCTTCTATGGGTTGTTTACTATGATGTGTGCAAAATTGTTGAGATAGGGCCAATGTTTTGACAATGTTGTGGTTAGGTTGGTAGTGAAAACATACTTTGTGAATGGCAGTGGGTAGGGGTGATGGAGGCTATGGTATCTTTGTGGCTGGTGGTAAGTGTGACCTGTTTTTGCCAATGGGTGCTTTATGGTGTGAGGGAGTTGGGTGGAAGTGCCGCTATGTATGTTACGTTTGTTCACAATGTTAGCTGCCTACATGGTTGTATGCATGCATTCACAGTGTTGTTGTGGGTGTGGGCAAGGGTGGAGTGTTGTGTGCATGGCGAAAGGTGTGCTAAGTGCGCCACAAGAACATTGTGGATGCTGAAATAGGGCATCCTGTAGGAAAAGTTTCTAGTGGAGGGTCTTTGGAAGGAAAGGGAACGTGTTCTCAGAGTGTTAAAGGGGAAATATGGAGTTGTGTACAGAAATGATAGTATGCAATGCAGAGTTTCAGTATGTGATTGGTGCAGGCGTTTTTGAAAATTTGATAGCTGTTAATAGGTGCCAGTAAGGGACTGTTGGAGAAATGGAGTGCTAAGGGAGGAAGTAGTGTGTCTGCTTTGCTGGGGCGTAGCCCTAGCTGAAGCTGGGAAAGTGCACGTGCCACATCATGCCTTTGTGAGCATGGAGCCTTCACAAATGTAATTGTGGAGATTCTCCAATGAGGATTGGAGGGTGTGTTTTACCTGAAGGGCCAGTGACATATTTCCTGAAAGCTAGATGTACTGATGTTGGCAGACATGGAGAGACGGCTATTGCTTATAGTCAGTGATAGCTTTGTGCACGATCTGCACAGGTATGCCGTGGAAAGAGGCTTTGATACTGACTTTCAGTTGGAAGGAGTGCAGGCTTTTTGGTCTACAGTTTATGAGTGGGGTTTCGGCTACATGGTTCTCCTTTGCAAATATGTGGCCTCTGTTGGTACTGTGCATTTGGTGATCTTACATTTTGGAGGACTACATTTGGGGCACATGTCGTGTTTATGTTTGCTCGCTTATTTAAAGAAGTTGATGAGAGCTGTGATGCAGGTATTTCCTACTGCAAAGGTGATTTTCTCATCCATGACACCAAGAGGACAATGGGAGCATGCAGGTGTGAGTTGTCCACAGCTAGAGGTTGAGAGACCTTGGATAAACAGAAGCACGTGCAACTTTATGTCCAGTATTGGGATGTTCTGCATGGACTATGAAAGCATTAATAACCAGCAAGAGTTCCAGTGGTTCCAGGGAAATGGCATTTTTTTGACTTCCATTGGCAATGCTGTTGTGTTTGCCACTGTGCACGAAGCGTTGCAGAGAATCCTGTAGAAATGTAAGATACTGGTCTATCGTCAGTGGAGAAAAATGTGAGGCAGAGTAGCAAACAGTGAGCAAAAGAGAGAAAATCAATAAGAAAAGAAAAGTATAAATGCACATATATAACAAAAGCACAACAAAAAGGAAAAGATATATAAGTGTTTTAAGACACCATCCTAAAGGCACAATTCCCACCCCTTTATTTCATTTCCCCCCCACACCCCCCAACAGCCTCTCAACCCCCTCCCTCTCCAGTGTCTAGCACGGTAATGCTGCACAATCCGCGGTACTTTGAGGATTATGTGTGGCACATTTGGTTGTTTTTAGGATGGCAGCTATAGGATTGCCACTGTGAAGGCAAAGCAATTGGGCAATGTGCTTATTGGTTGTGGTGTGTACACAAAGACTGTGAGAGAAGGTTTGTTTATACAGATAAATGTAGGAGGCTATGATGAAGGTGTTCAAGGTTGTTATGCTCACCTAGTTTCTGCTGAGGCATTGGGGCACGGTTGCAGCCCTCCCGGGGGTGAGGTCGCTCGGGTCCGACTTCGCCCTCTGCGCTTATGTGGTGACTGGTGGTAATAGGGGATGCTGCTCGGGACTGCTCCTGCGTGGAGAATAGGGGGCGTGAGTATGCCAGCTTGTGTGCCTGATCCCCTTCCAGACCCCAACTCCCAAACCGTGGTACCCGTGGGATGTGCTGTCCCTGGAAAGCTCACCTGTTGATTAGTTTTGGTGAGCACTCCATCCTGCTGCTTCTGGCAGGGGCGATTGTATGATCTGGACCGAGTTCCTTCACTGGTCCCTTGCACATGGTAGTCCAGTCCTGCTGCGACTAAGCCACTATACTTCAGGTAAGTGTTCCTGTTTACCTTTGTCTTTCCTCGTCTGTTTTTGTTGTATTGTAAAGTTTGTTGTCTTGTATTGCTGTCGGTTCCACTTTTGATGTTTACTCTTTTGCTTTCTTCCCTTGCAGGTGATGTTGCCAGCCCGGTAGAAGCTGTGGAGCTCGGAGCGACAGCCGGAGGGAATGAGGAACGAAGCTGCAGTGGTACAGTAGCAGTTAAAATGTTAAATAGGGGCGCGCAGGGTTCAAATGCGGCGCGGCCCTAGGACAGGTGTTCTAACCTTGTCTTTCTTCTTCTTCACAGGGTCCTAGTTCGTGGTTGCGGAGTGCAGTACTGCGGCATCGGGATCAAGATCACTGTATGTCAGGAGATGAGTCAGCAGATGAAGCGATGAAGCACCGGTTTCCTGGAGGTGAATATGCAGGAGAACACCTGGTTTCAAAGGTACGTAAACTGGTCCAAGCGGGGGTGAACGTCACGTTGCACGCAAGTGCACAGTAACGCAAAGCACCGGCCTTAAGGATGGAGCAGTTTATATAGCTGAGCTTCTGAAGCCACGCCTACCAGGTTCAGCCTGCCTGCCACACCCGGCCACACCCGATGAGTCAGAACATGAAGACATGGCCTCGGAAGCCACACCCAACGAGTCAGCACATGAGGATGTTCTCTGGAATAAAGGCTTTCAGCTCCTGGAAAGTTCTTGTAAAATAAAAGCACTCCTGCACTGAAATAAAGTAAAAGCACTCCTGCACTGAAATAAAGCATTCTTGCTCACATCTCTATATGAGCCTGGGGCCAAAGGCGCCAGGACTGACTCCATCCAAGCGCCCCTGTGTTTATAGGTCCCAAAGGGACATAAGTGAGTCAAATGACCCATTGCCCCATCACTAGATGGTGTGGTTTTTGTGTTCTAAGGCCTGTGGCCATGACAAAGGTAAGGGGCATGCATTCTGTTTGTATGCATGCACTGCACGCACTTGCTTAGCGTTGCTACTATACATTCTCTGCTGCTTTTGTGGGATCACTTTTCTGACATTTGTAGTACATGCATTACAATCGGAATACCATATTGTGAAGTGTGTAAGGTACATGGCAGGCATGATGTTGTCATGCATGCAGTGTGTGCATCATATCATATGATGTGCTATGGTACTTTCTGTCGTTTGCATTGCGCCTACATACAAGTGTGTGACGGAGCGCCAAGGAAACGGATGCAGAACGGATGCCACACAGAGACATTGGGCCTCATTACGAGTCTGCCGGTCCGGAAACAATGGTGGCGGTAAACCCTCTGCCATCGTTGTTTCTGGACCGGCAGATTATGAGTTCTGCAGGCGGGTGGCGTTACTCCCGCCAGGTCAATCCTGGCGGGAGTAACGCCTCCCGCCTGCAGGCGGAAATGGAAACACTGGCTCCATCATGGACGGAACCGGTGTTACCATGGTCCCCATTCCCATAGAATCCTATGGGAATCTATGGCAATGGGGAACTACACAGTTACCGCCTCCGGAATTATCGGCACCCAGGGTTGTAATACACTGGTGTTACCGGGTGGTCCGGAGGCAGTTAACTGTTTATGGGTCCGGCGGCTACCTGCGGCGGCTACCTGCTGGCAGGTGGCATGGCCAGAGGTGGACTGTCCCACAGGGAACTCTGGAGTTTTCCCGGTGGGCCTCTGCACCCTGTGCCTCTTTTGTGTGGTATTTTCAAATTTTCCCATAGGAAAAGGGCTGGGCTTGCTGAAAATGTGTAGAATGGGGCCATGAAAATTATTTCCAGGGCCTCTTTTGCTTCCCAGTCCAGCCCTGGGCATGGCACACAGATTATAGGATGGGTAGGAAAAATGTACAGAATACTTTTTAGCCAGGAAGTGAGCGGGGAGAGGAGGGATAAAAGAAGAAGTACATGGAAAGGTTTTCAAGGGCTTTCAGAGCCTACCATCCTTCTCCTCAAGTTCCAGGGAGACAGAGAGCATGTTTTACACAGAGGCCGCAGAAAAAGAAACACATGTACCACCATCTGGTTGCGTGAAAAGCAACTGACCCGGACGGAGTAGGAGGCTGATGAGGGAAAAGCTGGAGCAAGCAGATATTTAGGAAGTGAGAGTGGAAGGTATTCAGGTCCCAGGGAGCAGATGTCAATCTGCGTAATGCACAGGGCTTTTATTTTATTGTTCGCAGTCACTGGGAGCTACTGCACACATTTTAGTATAGCAGAGATAGGATCCCTGCCATGCAGGCGAAGGACAAGTTGCGCACTCTTTTATGGATGCTGAGAACAGAAAGTGGAGGCGGGCAGATTTAAAAAGAGCCTGTGGCAACAGTGCAGCGTACACAGCACCACACACGTGCAGACACTGACCTTTTGGAAAGTGCCTGTCGGTTGCTAAAATACATTCAGTTGTGCATTTAGTGCCTTGTTTCTAAGAGTTATGTAGCAGGTGGGTTAGTGGGGAACACATTTGATACGATTGTGGGAAGGAAAGAACAGAGTAACTGTTTCCTAATATAGTGTATGATATGGGTAAATGAACACGTTGGAAGCACATACCAACAAATTGCCACTTCATGGTGGCAGATGGGAGGAACATCAGTATGCTTCTCAAAGACATAGTGGACGTTTACAAGCAGATATCGTGCGCACAGGCACTCATAACACAGTTAATACTGCCCAAAAATAATTCATACATTTGTTTTGTGGTGATGGGTGCTTATGTGGATGAATGTGCATGTATAACTCCTGCAATGTTTGACTGCAGTTTCCACTAGACATGCTTTCAATAACAGCACACGTGCAGCCTGATGTTGTAAAGGTACATATGAAATGTTGTGGAGAACTGGCATTGTAAGATGCTGAAGTCTTGGAGGCCACTGGTGGATGTGTGTGTGAGTACTTATAAATATCTAATAAGGGCATGGTGGGAAGAGGATAGTGGAAAGGGAAGGAAAACTGTTCATGAATTGCTGGGGTGCGGCTCTAACGGTACTTTGCGAAGGCGCACGTGCTATATCCTGTGCTTTTGCTAGCCAATGGAAATGCAATTGTTGCAATTGTCCAATGAGGTGGTTAGAGTGTGCATTACAGAAAAGGGCAGCCACATTTTGTTTCATTACTGTGTGTAGTGAGGTGGGCAGAGATGGCAAAACGCACATTTTTCATAGTGGGTTATTGCTTTGTGCTCGATCTGCGCCAGTATGCCATGGAAAGAGGCCTTAGTGGCAATTTGAATATGGACGAAGTGGACGCTTTGTGGTGCAGTGTCCCTGTCTGTACTTTCGACTATTTGGTTGAAGAATGTTGACGAGTGGCCACTTTAGGTACTGTAGATGTTGTGGTACTGCATTATGGAGCATTGCTTTTGGGTTCAATAGCTTCTGCAAGTGGGTACCGTCAACTCAAAAAGATGATGAAAGAAGTGCAGTGCATTTTTGCCACTGCGAAGGTGCTTGTCTCATGTATACCACCAAGTTCAGTATATAACTATCCTAATGAATGTTGTCGGCAGCTAGAGGTGGGAAGGCGTCTTATCAACAGAAGCATGTGTAACGTTTTGCGTGCTGCTGGGATGTACTCCTGTAAGAATGAGAACATTGGTTATCGATATCTGCACCTTCTCAATGGAAATGGCATTTCATTGTCACCCAGTGGCAATGACATTTGGTTTTCCAATCTACTACAGGCTGCACTGAAGACAGTATTGTAAGAATGTGAGGCACAGAGCACCAAATAAAACCCATTATAAAAGCCCAAAAAAGGAGTTGTTACTGTGGATCAGTAATGTCATCAATAACGTTTGTGATGTTATTGGTGTTAGTCTTAGCAGTGCACGGTGGTGGTGTTAGTTATGGTTGCTTAGTTTACCGTAACTGTCGAATTCCGTTTTTTTTTCGGTTTTATCTGTAACCATAACGTCCCTGTAGCAACGTTTTTCCATTGAATTTCATAGGTTTGTAGTAGGGGACTTTAACCATAACATTGCTTTAGGGTCGTTTTTTCAGTAAAGGCAAAGGTTTTTTAGTAGAGCAACTTAACCATAATGTCCTTTTAACTACGTTTTATGTGAATTAATATATATATATATATATTTGTGTGTGTGATTTAATGCATTATACAGAACACTTTCTGAGGAATATTGGCTAAAAAGCCAGAGTGCTTGCAATTGTTTTGATGGGTAACACCAATCCAGAAATCCAATACATGCAAGTCACCAGCAGTGCACAGCAAAATTAATGCTTTAATTAATGTAATGCTTTGCTATTAAAAATGCCATGCCACAATGAAAACATGTACAACTGGCTTCACATTACAGACCAGTCTAAACACATAATAACATATTACAGTAAAGCATGCCAGGCCACATTTAGACATACCTAGACTGGTTGCACTAAAACACCAGTCAAAGCAATACCATTTATCATGGTTGTTTTATCACAGATGCCCAGAAAATTATACAATGCCACCGTAAGAAACGCCAGCCTAGCCAGGTAATTACACTTAGCAGGACTGCTTTATCAGAGCTGCTCAGTTAAAGAAAGTCAAGCCAAACTAAGAAATCACTAGACTGGCTGCACCAAAATGCCTATCTAGCCACTAATACCATATAGCATGCCTGTTTAGCCTGGAGATGGATTACCATTACAATTTCGAGCACAATGCCCTCTCCCTCCAACCCCCTGTCCCAACCCCCACAATCTGCACCTCGGCCCAGAATTACCTCCACGCCCCTCTTCCTTGTCCCAGTGCTTACATATAAAGCACCTTGCCTCATAGGTAAGTACTACAACAAGGATGAGTTGGGCTAGGGGTAATGAATATTTCAGGTAACTAAGCCAGACATTACCTCCATGTCTCGCTACCTCATCCCAGTACTTGTGTCTGAGGCAAAGTGCCCCATACACAAGTACTGGGACGAGGAAGAATGGGCTACAAGTAATGAGGATAACCAATAAATAATGATGGCATTAAACACAAGCAGTGGCACAACACCATTAATCCGAGTGTGCTTCAGTCCTCTCCCCCAGCCCCGGAAATTTTGGGCTACGTTGACTCGACCTGGCTGACCTACAAAGCCGTTGCCGAACAGAACAGGACACAGATGTTAAATGGAGCCTGGATTTCGCTGCTAACAAAGGCCTGGCAATTACTAACGTAAAGCATTTCACTGTTAGTTATTAGGAAGTTGAAATCCTGATGTGGGTTTAGTACTTGCATACCATGGTAGTGATTGGAAGGGTAAAGAGGGACAGGGGACCACTCATTCTCACTTCAATCCATAAGTGGGTGCTTTCAGACTTAAAGCAGAGAGCTAACTGCTTGTAACATTGAAGCTGCACTATAATAGTCTGATTAGAATGCGTAAAGAAGTTAGATGCCCCCACACAAATAAGTTTGCCCCTCACCCACTGCCTGTGAAGTTAGCGCCTCTCCCAACATTTGAAAAGGTAGCCCCTCACCTGAAATTTAGGTTTCGCTGAGCCCCTGAACACAAGTACACACATCATTCACCATACACATAAAGGCGCACACACACACACCCTGTCACCCATACATTTAAGTGTGTACCCTTTCACCAAAGAGGCACACCCCGACATCCACCTTAAGTGTGCACCCTTTTACCAAACAGGCACACCCAGACATTTAAGTGTGCACCCTTTCACCATACACTCACACAGACAAACCCATGCCGCATCATGCACTCACTCATTAATACACAGTAAATTATATATATATATATATATATATATATATATATACACATACATACACACACACACACACGCACATGCGCACACACACACACACACACACACACACGCACGCAAACACATTTAAAGAAAATACATTTTCTCACTTTTAATCTGTTGGTCTAGGAATAGAGACCTTCAGCTCCATGTAGCAGCCAGGAATTCTTGTTCCCATCATTTGCAGAGGATCTGCAGGCCTCTGTGTCATGGGGCGTAGGGTAGACCCATTACTTAAAAAGAAATGGTTTCATTTTGAAGTCACTCTGACTTCATAAAGAAATTATTTCCGTTAAAGGACTGAACCGGAACAGAAATAGATGCCTAGAAATAGATGCCCCAGGGCTTGGTGCGTGATACAAATGTCAAAATAAATAACTAAAAATAAATAATGTCTTTATGAAGGCAGAGTGACTTCAAACAGAAACTATTTCTTTTTGAAGTCATAGGGCTCCCCCTACCCCATGACTTGGAGGCCTCCAGCCAGGCTTCCATGTCATGGGTTGGGGGGGGGGGGCTTGGACTTCATAAAGAAAAAGTATCTTTTTCTAGTCACTCTGCCTTCATAAAGAAATTATTTTTGTTACGCTGTAACGGAAATAATTTCTTTATGAAGGCAGAGTGACTTTAAAAAGAAACTATTTCTTTTTTTCTGTTTTTTAATTTAAAATTTTCTTTTTTCGTTTTTAGTCTGACGGGGACCCCTCCCAGGAGATGTGTGGGCACCAGTGCTGGGCATCTAATAGAAGTGCCTGGCAAATGACTAATACTTCTGCGCAAGCCAAAACTGTTGGCTTTGCCAGTGCTTGTTTTTAACTGGACTTCAGTGAAGGACATGCATAGTGCTTATACAGTGGCTGAAGGCAGATCTGTTAAAGACATTTTGATTAGACTAGTAGCTTGTTTGCAATTCCAATTAAGTCAGTAGCTCTCAGAAGAATGCTTTAAAAAAAAATACAGGACCTATGGGCCTCATTATGGGTTGGGCGGTGCAGTAAAAATGTGGCGGTAATACAGTTACCCCCGTATTACCACACCGTCCAACTATGAATTTGGCGGACAGTTGGAGGATTCACCCCTGGCTCTGAGCTGGAGGTAAATCTGCCAGCTTTCTGCCAAATCTCAGTGGAAGAATTACCGCCGCAGCAAATCTGCCAAAATCCCCCATGGAGTCCCAGGGACTCCCAATTAAATGGGGATAACACCACCACCAAGTGGCGGTAACGGTAATTTCTTTTGGTGGTATCTCAGCGGATCTACCACTGAGATACCACCATACTTGTAATGAGGGCCTTTGAGTCCAAAGTCTGATGGTACGGCTTGATTAAATCAAGCTTAAAGAGGGGCCAGAACTGGGTGATATGAAATTATATGATAGTTTATTTATATCGCGTCCATACACAAGTGTTTCAGTAGGTGGGAATGGACATCAGTATTAGCATGACCATGGGCAGTCAATGGATGGGCAAATAACCATGCAACGGCACCTACAAGCTGTGTGTACCTCCTCATTTGCCATTTCTCCCCATCTGTACTCTAATACAATAGTTCCGACTCATATGGGGAGCAAGGGCTACCTAATAGCTCAAACTAAAAAGGGGAAAAATGAAAGGGGAGGAGGGGAGCAGCCAAATGTCGGAGTTCATTCCGAGTGTGGCGGTAAGGGGTTAACGGCGCCGGTAAAGGTGCCGGAGCCGTCAACCCCTTACTGCCAAATTACGAGTTCTACTTGTGGGACCCGCTAAGGACGCCTGGTAAAACCAGGCGTCCTTAGCGGGTCCCGCGAGCAGACCCGGGTGCTAACAATGGGCCTGTTATTAACGTGCCCATTGTTAGCACCCGCCCTATTCCCATTGAGCCCTATGGGGGCTCAAATGGGAATGGGGATGGGTTCCTTGATCGAGGAATTACCAGGCCCTCCAAGGTCGGAATGGCCCGGTAATTCCTCATTCAAGGAACCCGGACCCGGTATCCGGTATGGGGGTAGCCATGCCACTAATAGCGGCATGGTTCACTCCATACCTGGAATGACCCCGTCGTGCCTTTTGCGGTCTTATGTTGAGTGTGGCCCTATCTTGGGAACATGCTGCAGTTGCTATTGGTGATTGCAGTTCCTGTCTGCAGTTTTGCAGAGGTCTGTCTATTTGTTTGTATCTGTAAAAGTGTTTCTCTTTTTGCAGAATAGTTGCAAAGCCTGCACATGCATGTACTAGTTGCAACTGCAGTGTTTGTTCAGACAGCCTGCAGAAGCTAAAGGTGGCAGGGAGATCGAGCACGCACTATTAAATCTGTGGTGGATTTACTGAGCTAACCTGCTAAAGGCACCCTGCATTACCAAAGGATGCCGGTCGGATAGCACAGCGGGCTAAGCGCTCACCCCTGAAATCTGTGTGCAGCCTGCTCTGGCAGGTTCGAATCCCAGCAAGGTCAACTCCGCCTTTCATCCTTCAGAGGTCTACAAAATGAGTACCACTCTGTGGGATAATGATGTCTTCTGTTATTTGAGCGCTCTGAGACCTATGGGTGAGTAGCGCTATATAAGAAATACATTATTATATAGAGGGAGGATGTTTCCATCCTTGCAGATTGCCTTTGTCTGGCTCAGCTGCAGCCACTTTTCTACACTACAGTTTGGCATCAGCTGCCTATTGGGGCATTGTAGGCCAATGCTGGTGTCAGGCCATTCAGGGCTTGCCAAGGCTTGAGGTGGTCCCTCTTCCCCTCGGCACTACCTTACCTTTTATGATTGATAATCTTTGACTACCTCTTGCACATCTCAAAGCTTAATGCTAATTTAGAAGCGTGTTGCATTTCACTGTATGGCTGACTTCATGAAAGGGTCTCCTCTCCCCGTTTTTCTAGAAGCATCCAGCACTTAAATTTACACAGAGGCTGCATTTCCGGTCTCATTGATTAGATCAATCGATCAATTGCTTTCCTATAAAGCCATCCAAGAGCCGGAGCCAAAGCCTTCACAAAAGATAAATAGATTCTGCCTTTCTTGTTGATGTTGACTCTACTAATCTCCTGTGGCAATCATGCCTGTACCTCTCCATGAAGCCATCCTAGGACAGGATTAACAGATTACAATGGCACTTTCCGACTTTAAATCGCTAAAAGCACTTTCTTCTACCTTCACCACGCCCTGGGTGCCTTCCTCAAGGCATTCATGTACATATCTAATAGGCTCTCTTGTTTGCCGCCTAAAGTGGACTACAGATGACTTAACACCTTTATTAAGGTTCTATTTACATTTCCCACAGCCACATTCCTCCCCCAAGAGATGGATGTCTCACAAACACGATGCCACTGAAACTCAGACAGTGATGGGCACAGTAGTTCAACAACGGAGGCAAGACCACTCCGAAATGAAGGGGCTGCCGTTTTGAGCGGGTGGTTGTACAGTCATGTGACTGCACACTGTGACGTTACACGACACGGCGTGCAAGCTAATAAATATGGCCGCTTGGCGCACATTAGGCAGACTGGAGCGGGGACCTGTTGAGCCCACATCAGTGTGCGTGTCATCATGGCCGGGCCATGCAACACAGCCCCCCCCCTCCCGACCGCATAACAAATGGCGACTAGGAGGTCTATAGACCCACTCCTGCTAGTGATGCAGGCTCATGGCGTCAGGGCTCCCACTGTGTGCAGCACTCCTGCCTTTTTCATACGTCGCATCTTCTGATCCTGTCGGTAAGATGCAGTGGACCTTCATTTCAGTTGCTGCTTTTTCCGCTACATACCAAGGCACTTGCCTCCATTTTTGGACCCTCTAGGCCAGGCATGGTATCCTGTCTGTGCCACCACATGACCTACCCACCTGTGGCCCCATCGCCAAACAGGGATACTCCCTCACAGGGGCAGCGTGGTGCAGTTCTCTTTAGGAAGTGCTCATGGAACATGTCCTGCCATATCTACCAGCATCTGGGTTGCGGCTCGTTTTGGAGTGCCTGTGCGCCCACCGTCTGCCAGGACAACCATCGCTTCTCATCTAGAACCCATCACTCCCAGACAGGATGTCAGCGGAGGTTGCTGAAGCACCCACACTACAGCCACGTGGGGGCACGTCCCACCAGCGAGGTTCGTTAGCGCCACTGTGTGAGTTTGACGTGGATGAGACACAGGCCAACTCAGGCCCACAGTGGGAGCTACGGTGTGAACGCCTTGATATGTACTTTAATGCTACTGGGGAGATGGGGGACTTGACCAAGAAATGTACACAAACTATTCAAGACTCGTATGCGGCAGCAGTGAAAGCCCTGTCAGACTATTTCGTTCCCATGGTCAACACCGATTATGAAAAACTCCTCATGCGCAAAGAAGCGATGAGAGTCTAGACAAGTACCAGAGCTGTCTGAGACAGCTCGCAACAACCTGTGCCTGGTTAAATGAGGAAGAGGAGGTGAGGCTCCAGAACATTATTGGTGCCATTCCATCAAACTGCAGCAGCACATTCTTCGCAAGCGGGAATAACGCTGCCCAGAATTCTTGAACTGGGGTGACCTCACGAGCTAGCTGACATCAGGGCCTCCAAAATGGAATCGGCACTAAAGTCGGTGAAGCTGGAGGAAGTCTGCATGATGGGGAAGTGCCCGCACAAAAAGCCCAGGTAGAAGGAATGCATGGCGACAAAGAAGGCAACGAAACGTAGCCACACCTGCTCCGTGCCTGCAGTGTGGCTATGACCTCACCCCATGAGAAGGAGTGTCCAGCAAAGAGGTACACGTGCACCCGATGTGGCATCCAGAACCACTTCACAAGAGTCTGCAGGGCAACAACTCCTGCTAATGTCTCATATGGCAAAGAAAGAGCGACAAACACCCCCTCCCCCCCGGATCGAGCGATGCAAACCGCAAACAACGTCAGTCGAGACCATGCAGGAACTGCAAGTAGAAAGCAATGGTGATGAAGATGAGGACGTCTACTTCATCTCAGCAGTGCTCAATGTAGGAGGCAAAGGAAAGCGCCAATCCAAGTGCTCAGTGACCATCTTAGACACCTATGTCCCGGTACACTGGTACACTGGGGCATCGGTCAGTGTCATGGCTGATGATCAATAGTAAAAACTGCCAGGACCTCTCCTGCTTCAAGGAACAAAAGTGCACATATTTACCTTCGGAAGCAGGACCCCACTGCCCCTGAAAGGTGCATTTGTGGCCCCTGTCAAACATGGTGACATTTTCATACGTGCACGCTTCTACGTGTCAAAAGAAGGCAACCAGACCTTACCAGGCTGTGCCACAGCCGAGGCCCTGACACTCATCCATTTTGCATATGGGGTTGTTCCTAGAAGATGAGCAAGCACTACCGAAAAGATTTTGGAATGTGTTCACGGGCAATGGTCGAATGGCAGGAGAGCCAGTCCGCCTCCACATCGATGACACCGTCCAGCCGGTGGCTCTAAAACATCAAGGAGTACCTTTCCAGCTTCGTGAAAAAGTGGAAAAAGATATACAAAACCATGTCAATCTAGACATCATAGAGCGAGTGGAGGGGTCCACCCAATATATGTCCCCAATAGTCGTTGTCCAAAAGCAAAAACAGCCAGATAGTGTCTACATCTGGGTCGACATGAGACTGCCAAATAAGGCAAGAAAACGGGAATGACACTAAACACCAACACTGGATGACTGTCACCTGCTAATGCTTAACCAAGATAGCCAATATATCACCACTTTTACGACACATGCTGGCCTGTATAGGTACAAGAGACTCAATTTCGGCATCTCATCAGCAGCTGAAGTTTTTCAGAACGCCATACGAGCAACCCTGGAGGGATAGCCTGGAGCTCTAAATGTGAGTGATGATATCTTGATCCACGCTAAAATGGAAGGCGAGCACCTGTAATGACTCAAGAAGGTACTGACCAGTATACAATTGCAAGGTTTGACCCTTCACCGCAAGAAATGTGAGTTCCCCAGGAGGAAAATAGAGTTCTTTGGCTTCATATTCCAAGAGGGAGGACTGTCGGCTGATCCAGCGAAAGTAAGGGACATATTGGAGGCGAAAGCGCCCGAATCCGTCTCTGAAGTAAGGAGCTTTCTAGGGATGGTCACTTACTGTGGCCATTTCATTGAAAACCCAGCAACGCTCTCTGAGCCCCTGCCTAACCTTACGAAGCAGTCCACAACATGGAGATGGACACCCCTGGAGCAAAAATCGCTCGACGATATCAAGGGGGCTCTATCAGAAGACTGCCCCCTGGCCTTCTTCGACCCAAGTAAAGACACAGAAATCATTATCGATGCCAGCCAGTTTGGCATAGGGGCCATACTCATGCATGCCAACCAGGATGGCACCCCACACATCGTTGCTTATGCCAGCAGAACCCTTTCCCCGACAGAGCAGTGGTACTCCCAGATCGAGCGCGAGGCACTGGCAGTACCGTTGGGGTGTCGTCATTTCCACGTGTACATTTATGGGAAACCGCTTTGCGTGGTCATGGACTACAAGCCCCTGCTGCCTATTATGACAGGAGGCTTAGCAAATCCACCAGGGCGAATTGAGAGATGCTTGCTTGCACTTCAAGAGTACATCGTCAACCTAGTGTACAGAACAGGGCAAAACAATGCCAATGACCTGTCCAGGCATACTCAAGCCAAAAGCATAACCGCACAAGAGAATGTCACTGAGGCAGAACAATAAATGAAGATGATCACTGAGGGGACAATCCCTAGATTCATGGAGGTTGATGAGCTCAGAACAGCATCAAAACACCATGAGTGTTTCCGACTCCTACAGGAGGCCATGGAGTCAGGCCAGTGGAAGTCAGTCCTGGAAAACCTAGGGAACAGGACTCAAGAAGCCAAGACAACACTGGAGCAGCAATGGAAGGTGAGCCATGAACTGGCATTTACAGATGGTGGCCTTCTCATGAGAGGCATTCACATGGTGGTACCCACAGAAATAACAGAAAGAGCAATTGCCCTAGCAAACCATGGGCACCAAGGAGTCGTAAAAACGAAAAGCCTCTTCCGACTCAAAGTCTGGTTCCCCGTCCTGGAACATTCATTCAAGTGTGCAGATGGTGCCAAGCAGCTGTCCTCAAAGTAAAGGAACCTGTCATTCAATGTATGGCAGGAGCGAGGAACCGTGTGTCCACATGGACTTCGGATCCACGTAGCAAGACTGACCCTTCTTTGTGATGGTGGGCCAATGGTCTCACTATCCCAAAGTAGAATTTGTACCCTCCTAGTCCTGCATGCCGTGGTGCTGGCTCCCCGGATCAGTGTGTTCGGACAATGGGCCACCCTTTCAGAGCTCTGGCCTAGAGTTCCTAGCCGAAAGAGGAATCATGCGCATAAAGATCCCTCCAGTATGGCCTCGCACCAATGGGAGGCAGAGCGCTTTATGCGCACCTTGAATAACACTTTCAGAATAGCGCACGACCAAGGGCTGTGTGAGCAGAGAGCACTCTTCCAATTCTTGCTCGAATACAGAACCATCCCACACTGCTCCGCAGGAGTTGCTCCAGCGGAAGCCCTCTTCCAAAGGTGTCCCTGCACTTTTCTCCCTGAGATGGAAGGGAGGACTCCGGGGATCATAGACAATGAGGAGGTCCACACTCAGAGAAAGACACTGACCAGTAAGGGAAATGCACGTAGAGGGCTGCGAGAACATAACCTTGCCGTAAGAGACACAGTTTTACCTCTAGCATACATGACCAACGCCACGTAAGGTAGTTTGTGTGCAGGGCTCGAAAGTGACAGCAGCAGACGACCATTTGGGTGTGACCAGGAACTCAAGCTTCTTCCGCAGACTTTACGGGCCACCCCAACTACAAACAGGGTGGTATGGACATGAAGCAAATGGTCTGGCCCACCGCACAGAGGTGAGCGATGCTGAAGACAACCCGGAAGGGCAGCACCAGGAGGGAGCAAGAGAGCAGACGCCCCGTGGTCAAGATGGTAGAAGGTTTCCCGGGTGCAGAACTAAGCAGCGCTGCCCAACCCGCGAAGTGACACGACCTCCTGCATATTTAAAGGGACTATGACATGGGTACAGGAACAATTGCAGGTTACTGAGCTAGTGCAATCCACATGTACCCCCCCACAGTCTTTCCAGAGAGTTAGTGATTGCATGTGTTGTTGTTCATGCATATGTTTGTTCTGACGTGTTGTCAGCAAAGTTTGGTTGCTATAAAAATTGGGCAAGGGTCCGGTCGCCCTAGAAGAAAATATGTTCCTACCAAAGATGCATTTCCACCTCTGAAAAGGAGAAGAACAGCAAAAAAAGGGGTGAGGGGGATAAGGAGAGGTTGGAGGGGCAGCGTTTGCCAGTGCCACTCCTGGAAACTCCAAACACGAGCGCAGGGGGAGAGCTCATCACGACTATTGCGCACTGAAACACTTGTGTATGAGCGCGATAGAAATAAAATATCAATATCAATATCTCTGAGGCAATCATGGTGGGCAGCATGGGGAGCCAATCACAGCCCTTGGAGGGGGCGGTGCCTGCCCCCCCCCCCCATCCTGCAGCAGTAGTGCAGACGGCAGGGAATGGGTGGCTGGGAGTCACGCCATCATCGGGACACGAAAACAGACCCAGCCAGACAGTTGGTCTACACAGGAGACTTCAGCGGGAGTGGGGATGCAGGGCACAGCCTGAGATCCCCAGCTCATGGGCCAGCAAAGCAATGTTTCCCCGCTCGGCTACTAAGGGGCCAGGGTACGTGGAAGCACAGGTTACTGCATCATGGGGCATCAAGTTACACCTGGGAAGCTGGTGTCAGGGCCGATGCCCTCCCTGGGTCAGGCCGCACATGCTCACAAATGTGCCAAATGTGTGGGCACAACAAAGGGGTAGTATCGGGAGTGGAGCAATGGCACAGAAGGCTGCACATAACATGGGGGCACCGACCACCCTTGGTCACCAGGTGTGCCGTATCTGGGGCCACAGCAGGTGGGAAGCCTGGGTAGTGGGGTGACAGAACATCCTGCTGCACTGACTGTTGTGGCCTCTTCCTAGTGTGACCAGATCTAAAAAGTAAAAAACAGGGACAGGACAACTAACATAAAAGTAGGACTAACTCTTGAAAGTGGGTGTACACATCAGTAGCGTTTGGAGGAACAGGTGGTTTAAGTGTTACTGTTCAAATACACTCCTATTATGATTAATTTACAACAAACTACCACTACCTGAAGTTGTAAAATGCAGCATTTCTTCTGTGTGAGATTGTGCATTCCTGCCGGACAGCTATGAAGACCTACCACAAAAACCAGGACCACTGCAGTTTCCAATGGAAACATAATCTTGAAAAAGGCGGACAGAGCACCAAAATCCGGGACAGTCCCGGCAAAACTAGGACATCTGGTCACCCTACCTCTTCCACATGGGTGGGGCAGTGGGGCACGGCAGTGCAGCAGGGAGGGATGTCCCTAGGTGTGGCTCATCAGGAAGGGTAACAGGCGGGGGCACCTGGGTTGCTCAATTCAGGGGCGGCGATGATAGGGTGAGCTGGAGGGGTACAGGAAGTGCGGAACTCCACAGGTGCGGTACCATCTTGTCCCTGTCCCAGGTCAATCAGGCATGCTGACTTTGCATGTTACACCAGAGGTGAAAGAGAACATTTGGAAGGATAAGTTTGTGGATGTGTTGTCATTACTCAGCTATTCTGTCACTGAGAACAGCAAATAGGGGAAGGGGGAAGTAAAGTAAAAGAAACAGCATGTGGAGAAACCGATTGTGAATTGTTCTGCTGGTTTTATGAAATTCGCATGGGTTTTGTTGGAAAATACCCAGAATTGCACCCTAAGCTTTTTTCGTATATGCACCTGATTTTGTCAATGTACAGGCAATGGCCCTCATTACGACCCTGGCGGAAAGGGGTTTACGCCGGCGTAACCCATGGCGTACCTCTCCGCCCGACTACGAGATCCCGTAGCGCCATGGTGATTTTTACGCCTGTTTTTTGCAAGCGGAAAAATCCATGGCGCTACGGGACTTGTCGTTAATTACGCCACCGTAAATTACAGTGGCGTAATTAACGCCTTCCCCACTCCCATTATACCCTATGGGGCAAAAATGGGAATGGGGAAGGGTAAATGGGGATTGGGGGCTTACCGCCCCGCCAAGGTCGGAATGGGGCGGTAAGTCCGCCAACCCCCATGGCGGAGTTGGCAGCTCTGCGCCATGGACCATGGTGCAAATTGCACCATGGTTCTCCGACAGGGTCGTAATGAGGCCCAATGTGTTTATCGGGCATGGTTAAATTAGGATGAACAATTTAGGAGTTATAAAGCCGGTAGCGAGCAACTGGATTGAAGGTCTTGGGTGGTGGATTTATGATGGGTCAGTTGCACTTTGGTACAGGCGGGAACATTAAATGTTCAAGTCAGGACCAGTTTGCAATCAAGCGACAAGAGACGGGCATGCTGGGCGTTTAACAAAAAAGGTATGTACAAGGCCAGTCTGTAAAGGTAAACACGCATGCGCCGTCTGTTGTGTATTGGAGCACCCAGAGTTTAATTACTTCAATCGGTCATAAGAGAGGGAGCATAAATGGAACTGTGTGTCTAATACACATTGGCACAGATTTGCCCACTCCAGTGCAGACGGACATATTAAGAGCATGGTCAAACAAGTATCCTAAGGTAGAAGATGCTAGGCTTGTTAGATGGGTTTACCTTTGGTTTTCGGATACCAGTCCAGGGTCTGACCATCATGGCAATCCCAAAGTTGTCAGCCATGAATCAACCAGAGGTGCTGAAGGAAAAGGTGGAGAAGGAAAGGAGGTTAGGAAGAATCAGGTGTCATTTTGCACACCCCACATTTCAATCATTGGTCTGTTTCCCATTGGGTATTGTGCCAAAGAAGGAGGTAGGTACATTCAGAATGACATAACTGGTCATTCCCAAAGGGCGCTTCGGTGAATGACGCAATAGATGAGAAGGCACGTTCCATCAAGTATGTTCCCTTTGATGAAGTGCTAAGACAGTTGCGGATGCTGGGTAAGGGTCGGTTGTTGACTAAATCCGATATTGAGTCGGCATTCCGGTTGTTGCCAGTACATCCAGACAGCTATCATTTGTTGGGTTTTCAGACGGGCGGGTAGTTTCTATTTTGACAAATGCATGCCCATGGGGTGTTCCATTTCCTTCAGTTATTTTGAAAGGTTCAGCACTTCTCTAGAGTGGGCCACCAAGAGGGAATGTAAGGAGGCAAAAGTCCTGCACCATTTGGATGACTTTTTGTTCATGGGTAATCCCCGTACAGGCCACTGCGAGGGGGCAATGGCAACATTCCAAAGGGTGAAGGGCAGGGTAAGAGTACCATTGGCAAAGTATAACATGATGGGCCCTGTGCCCACGCTGACGGTCCTGGGCATCGAAATTGATTCAGTACAGGGTGTATGCCGCCTGCCCGAGTTCAAGGTGCAGGAATTTAGGAAATCAGTATCTAGGTACCTGAAAACAAAGACGGCGACACAGGGCCAATTGCAAAGCTTAGTGGGGCAATTGAATTTTTTTGCACTACGTATGATACCAATGGGCAGGCTGTTTTCAGGACCTCAAGAGCTGGGATGCATTTATGACCGATTTCACAGGTGTGGCCTGGGGTTGGTCAATACGAGTACACAACTGGGACTGTACACCGACGCAGCAGGAAGTATTGTCTTTGGGACCATCTTGGGTAACAGGTGGTGTAGCCAAGGCTGGCCCCACAAATGGTGTGAACATGGCTCGACCGGCAATGTGACATTCCTGAAGTTAATCACGATTCTGGTAGCATTGACAATTTGGACCAATGTTTTAAGGGGGAAAACATGTAGTGTTTTGGTCTGACAGCATATCAGCGGTTCGGGCCATCAACAATCAGAGAGCGTTTGTCCTAGGGTGCTGAGACTGAACTTGTTTTGTTGTGCTTGCGCTGCAATTTTCATTTTCAAGCACGTCACGTACAAGGTGTGTTCAATAATGCTGCTGATGCTCTGTCTCATTTCAAGATGCAGGAGTTCTGATGTTGGCTTCCACAGGCCGAGGACAGGATGACTGAGTTCCCCAAGACACTGGAGAATTGGTGCCCAGACCTTGCCCCATTAATTGCAGGCTTGGTGTCTGCACGAATGAAGGCAGCATATGAAAAGGATTTCAGGGAGTGCAGGGCCTTTTGTGGGGAGCAGGGACTGTGGGACATATTTCATAGGGGTTCATTGATCGCTTAACTGGTCCACTTGTACAGGCAGTGAGTGTCTGGGGGGCTGCGTGTGGTAAGGTGGCAGTAGTGAGATTCTTTGCAGGGGGTCCACAGCCCTTGGGAGGACTTTGTCACGAGGTTGGCATTGTCTGGGTGGAATAAGGCTGGGGTGGCACAGACGGACAGTAGGAGGCCCCTGGAGCCACACAAATTGGGTTTAATGGTGCGGGATTGCCGGCAATATGTAGGGAGGTATACGAGACCACATTGTTTAGAGCAGCATTAGTAACAGCCTTTTCGAATGGATTGTGTCCTCCAACGTATTCCACATCTTTGACATGTAATGTCCACAGCTGTACTTCTTTGGAAATTTTTCCGCAGAGGGCGACGTCACTGGACATTATAAATAGGACGAACGGCGCCCGTAGCCTCAGTTCTGTTTTTTCCACAAACATGTTTGCTTCGAGAACTCTGCGTGCCTTGTGTATTCTTCGTGAATATGTCTTCTTCATCTACCTCTCTGACTCTGCGGTCTGGCTTTAAGACTTGCCGAACTGTAAGTCTGTCACGCCACTTACCGGGATTCTCTGCACCTTTTCGCCCTCCTCCTTCTTGGCAGATCTACCCGCGCTTCCGCGCTTAGGGATCTGCCGTCCAGAGGGCGTCTGGGGTCCGTGTTGACTTGCCTCTGCGCATGCGCGGATGACCGCGTTCTCGCTTCCGCGCATGCGCAGTTGGCTGGGCCCTCGCCACTTTGAAGGCTTGCTCTCCAAGCCTCTTTCTGGGCTCGTCAGCACCTGGAGACGAGACGGCTTGCGTCTCAAGCCTCTCGGGTGCTGGCGACCCATAAGAGGAGCGGAGATCAGGACCAAATCACGTCTCAGCGCGGTTTGTTCCAGATCGTGTTGCTCGCTCCGCTCGGGTTTCCCGGGCCTACCTGTTTCCTGGTCCTGAGTCTTAGCTCACCGCTTGTGGTTCCCTGTTCTACGGTCCTACTCCTGGGCCAGCTCCCTTCCTACTCACCTGGAGCTTCCCTATCCCTTAGGGCTGCTCTTCCTTTCCTGCCAGTTTTGGCTGTTCAGTTCCTGGGCCAGTTTTCCCTTTACAATCAGCCTAGTAGCCATCTCTGTGAGGTTCCCCTTCCTGCTTGTTGCTATTACACTGTAGTCCTGGATCAGCTTCCATATCCTCCTGCCTGTGTTGCTCCTCCTGCTCTGTCCTGATTCCTCCCTGGACTCTTGTTTGTGTGCCTCTGTCTGGTCAGCCATCTCCTCACCTGCTACCTTCCTGCCTGCATTGGATCTCCAGTTGGTCACAGCATCAGTTACCATTACTACTTAGACCTGCTCCTCAGCACTTCATCCTTGTTGAATCCTCATCTGGTTATCCTCGTCAAGTGGAGAACTCTGTTCACAACACCTCTCCTGCCAGTGCTTGCACTATCCTGATGTCACAAAAATCGGGAGAGAGCGCACCGTGATGTTGGGAGTTGGTCCATTTCCATCCAGTACCTATCTTGGGTTGAGGAAAGGCTGGTTCCCTGTGTCATACTCTCGTCTGGAGACAGAAGACAGTCTGGCTGCTACTTCAAGATCTTCAGCTAAACCCGCAGGTACGCAGCATTCCCCTGATACTCACCTTAACAAAGTCTAAGATGTCGATTACGGACCTGCACCGCATTTGTTTGTGGTGTCTGGGCAAAAGTCATGACACCGACGACTGTTCGAAATGCCAGTCGCTGACTGCTAAGGCCTTGTGGTAGTGTAAGGGGATGTTACAGGTAGGTCAGGGTACTAAACCCAGTAAGTCCTGAAAATCTGTGAAAGGGATGTCCACCGACGATTCGAGGGGTGACTCTCCTCGTCGGAAGGAGTCCCGGAGATCTCAATCCCAGAGTGTGTCCCGCCACTCGTCCTCCTCGTCTAGGCACTCCCTGGAAACGGCATCCCTGGTAGCCTTCCCCGTCCAAGTCGGATGATAGGCCGGAGTTCTTTCATCCTCTGGATGATATCTATGAGGATGAGGAGAGGTCAGATGTGGAATTTGACCCTGTTGAACCTGATGTGACTCCTGTCTTTTCCAGGGACAGTCAGTTGGAAGAGTTACGTCAATCACTACATGATGCCAGTGGCTTAGACACTTCTCCTGAGGTGGAGTTTGGCAGGCCTGAGCCTGGGGCTCATGCTGAGTCCTCTTATAGGAGACTGATGGCTAGGGTTACGGAGTATCCTGGTTGGTCTAGTCCTCCGGATGCATTTGTTCAGGATGACTTGAGAATATTTTTGATCAGGGTCAGTCTACTGACCCAGTGTTGCCTTTTCATTTGACTTTACAAAAAAGGGCAGCGGCTGCTAGGCAGACCCCGGAGTCTCTTCTGGTGGATAACAAGTCATTAACTAAAACACCGCCCTTCCAGTAGTGACCCCAGCTACCTATCCAATCACCCCACTCCCAAGAGTTTGGTGGTTCAGGCGGCTACGGCCACCTCGAGGCAGGCGGCGTACCCTACCATCCCTCCTGATAGGGACGATAAGCGCTTCGATGGTTGTGCACGCAAGGTGTTTTCTGCGGGGAGTACGGCGCTGAAGTCAGACAACTCCACTTGTGCCTTGGCAAGCTTTTCACACACTCTGTGGAATTGCGTCTCTCTAGCGGCTGAGCATATTCCCGAGGGGGAAGAAAGGGATGGGTTCCTTGCTCTCGTGCAAGATGGCAAGGATGCCATGTGTGAATCCCTTCAGTCTGGGTTGGACATGGCCGACAGTGTTAGCCAGTCCACGGCTGCGAGCACCGTTATACACAGGTTTGCGTGGGTGCGGAAGTCGGGTTTTGCTCCAGATGTACAGGCTCATCTTCTGAACATGCCCTTTGATGGCTCTCATTTGTTTGGCAGCAAGGCTGACGAGAGCCTTGAGAGGTTGCAGACCTCCAAAGCTGCTGCTAAATCTTTGAGTGCAGCAGTGCGTCAACCTCTGCTTTTCGTTCTAGTGGACAACAGTGGAGGGGAGGTTCCTTTCGTTACTACTCCTCTTTTGGTAGGAAGAGAGGAGCCGGCAATCAAAGGGGTCACCGAAGAAGTACACGTGGTAGTCGTGGAAATAGAGGTGCCAACGCCACTCAAGCAGCCGCCTCTTTGCCTTCAGGGGCTGCAACAGCTGCTCCAAAACAACTATGAGGCCATGTTCCATTGTTCGCCGGTTGGGGGCAGACTGTCTCAGCATCTCAAAGAATGGTGAGCTATTACTTCGGATACATGGGTTCTGGAGACAATAGCCCACGGCTACTGCATTCCCTTCCTAAAGAGGCCTCACGACAATCCACCGGGCAGTCTCTCTTTGAAGCTTCCGGATCTGCTCCTTGTGCAGGAAATCTTAACCCTGCTGGAGAAAGGCGCTATAGAACTAGTGCATGTAGCGGAGAGGAGCAAGGGATGGTATTCCCCATATTTCTTTATTCCAAAGAAAGACAGAGGACTGAGGGCCATCTTGGACGTTGGTTGAACAAGTTCCTTCAGAAGGACAAGTTCAAGATGGTCCCTCTTTCTCAGATCCTTCAGACCCTTAGACTTCAAGATTGGCTGGAGTCTCTAGACCTACAGGATGCTTACTTTCATGTCCCGATTCGTCCAAAGCACAGAAAGTACCTGAGGTTTGCGTCTGGCAGTTTGCACTTTCAGTTTTGGGTCCTGCCATTCGGATTGACCTCTGCCCCGAAGGTCTTCACCAAGCTAATGGTGGTGGTGGCAGTGCATCAGGGGCGAGGGGGGATTCACATATACCTCTACCTGGGTGACTGGGTGATCCAAGCACGTTCTCCCAAGCAAGCTCTGGATCATCTCGGTGTCACCTGCCGCACCCTCCACAGGCTGGGCTTCTCCCTCAATTTCAAGAAGTCGCATCTGACAACTTCTCAACAGACCAAGTACATCGGGGCTGTGTTGGACACGTTCTTGGGAAAGTGTTCACCTCCCAAGGTGGGGGCTCATCACATTGTACAGATGGTGGACAAATTTCAACAATTTCAGAGTCTTCCGGCTTTCGTTTTCTTAAGGTTGCTCGGCCTCATGGCATCCTGCATTTTTCTGGTGCCAGAAGCCAGACTGCGGATGAGATCCCTGCAATGGGTCCTCAAGATGCAGTGGTCCCAATTCTCAGGCAAAATGTCGGATCCCGTTCAGGTTCCACTCTCGGTCTCGCAGGATCTTCTGTGGTGAGCCAGTGAAGGGAATCTGATGAAGGAGGAGCTGGCCCTGAAGGCTTTTCTGCCGTCTGTGCAGGGGAAGTGTCCTGATCATGACGGACTACACAGTGGCCATGCATTACCTCAACACAAAAGAGGGGGTAGGGTCACTCCCGTTGTGCAGAGAGGCAATGCAGCTCTGGTTCTGGGCAATCCAGCAAGGAATTTCACTCTCAGCAGTTCATCTGGCCGGAGAGGAGAATGCGGCGGCGGGCGCTCTGAGCAGGCAGAGCACGATCTCTCACGAGTGGGAGGTGGCTCAGGAAGTCCTTCTGGAGATCTTCGCCCTTTTGGGAACCCCACAAATGGATCTGTTCGTGACCAGTGCCAACCACCAGTGCTAGAGATTTTGCAAAAGGGAATTTCCTCCGAGAGGAGCCTTAGGGGACGCATTTGTCGTGGATTGGTAATTCCCACTTCTGTATGTGTTTCCTCCGATCCCCGTCATTCCTCAAGTGCTAAGGAGGTTGCGGAGGTTCGGATCCCACATGATCCTCATTGCTCTGGATCGGGCCAGGAGAGCGTGGTACCAGGACCTACTAGAGATGTCCATCTGTCCTCCACGCCATCCTCCCTACAGAGAGGATCTTCTCTCACGTGAGGGGGGGTTGGGTTCTCCATCTAGAGGTCAAGACTCTCAACCTTCACGCTTGGTTTCTGAAAGGTTGAGATATAAGGATTGGGACCTCCCGGAAGACGTGATGGAGATGTTGCTTTCGGCCAGATGGCCGGCAACTAAATCCCTGCACCGTAGGCATAAGTTTTGCGACGGGTGCAGGCGACACAATGTCGATCCTTTGCAATGTTCCATTCCCATGTTTATGTCTTTCTTGCTTTCTTTGGCCCACAGGGGTCTTCAAGTAGGTACCATTAAAGGTTACCTGGCGGCGCTGTCTGTCTTCAAGCGCTCGTCTGAAGAATGTTCTTATTTTAAGATTCCTTTGATTTCCCAATTTCTTAAAGAGCTCACTAATGTGTTCCCACTGTCCCCGTTTCAGGTGTTGGTATGGGATTTGAACTTGGTCTTGAAATTACTGGTGGGTACTCTTGTCCTTTGAGACTGTTGTCTTTCAAGGCGGTTTTCTTAGTTGCAGTTACATCCGCTCACAGAGTGAGTGAATTGCAAGCACTTTCATCTAAGCCACCCTTTACTGTGTTTAACAAGGATCGGGTTGTACTGAGGGTACGTCCATCCTTTCTACCTAAGGTAGTGTCTGAGTTTCATTTAAGCCAGAAAGTGGTACTTCCTGCTTTCTATCCTCCTCCTCATCCTGGTAAGCAAGAGGAGCGACTCCATAGGTTGGACCCTAGGAGAGCTTGGAGCTTTTATATTTCTAGGATGTCCAGGGTCAGAATGGACGATCAACTCTTTGTGGGGTACGCTAGTCACCAATTGGGCCAGTCTGTTACCAAACAGACCTTGTCCAGGTGGATTATCCTCACCATTACTGAATGAGAGTGTGTGAGTATCCGGGTCTGCTGAAACTGCAGATGCGGAAGTACATTGGATCAGCATAGGGGGCGTGCAAGTGTGGCAGGTTTGGCAAATAGTACTGCGTCATGCTGGGGAGCCCCAGCTGCCAGAGCCGGTTTGGTTATTTTGCACATTGGGTGCAATGGTCTGATGCCCCTGGGAAAGAGAGAACTGAGGGAAGAGTTTGGTGTCATTCTTCTCCTGGATGAGCAGGATCTGTCTGAAGGCAATCATTGCCTGGTCACAGATCATCCCATGGACAAGATGGGATGTAGAATAATTTTTGGGCTCTCATTCGTGCAGCTTTTTAGAAGGGGGAGCACCCCTGACCAGGAGGTCCGGCTCCCTGTGGCAGGTGGGGGAAGACCTTATGGACAGTGAGCCGCCCCCCTTTCAGGGACCCTTGGGCCAGAATGGTACAGTGGCGAGAGCTGGTGGCCTCCCACTGTGAGGGTATGAGGCCGGTGGGCTTCCTTGGGGGGGATCAGGAGGCAATTGGTACAGGTGACAAGGAAGGGGCCCCCTGGTATCGACCCAAACAGGGCATGGCAGGGAGGCCGGACCAGGGAGGGGTCTCATCACCATGCACCACCCAGAGGGTGAGGCTTATGGTCCCTCTGGACCACCTGTCGGGATGTGACAACATGGGTTGTTCTAGTTTATTGTTCACTGAATTATCTGATGTTTTTGATAAGTCACAGCAGACGGTGTACATCTGTCTGATAAGGGAATGGATGTCTTCCTCACGGCAATGCAAGTGGCAATAAGAAGGGCTGGCTGCAGTAGGAGGTACTGGTGAGTATGTCCTAGATGGGTGAGGGTGTTGAGGGTAGCGAGGAAGCCACCCCCAAAGCATGGCACAGTGTCGGGTGGTCCTAGCCAGAGATGGGTTTTGACCTTGCGGCTTCAGGAATGGCCAGGCTCAAGCCAAATCCAAGGAACGGGCACTGAGTCCCCTCCAGGGCGGTTGAGGCTACAGCATCTAATGTCAGTGGTCCCGAGAATGTTTACTGACTGGCAGTCAGAACCAGAAGAGTATGTCCGCTTATACCCAATTGCAAACAGGGAATGACACGGGTCATCCTGGAAATGGATATTACTTCAGTATGTGGCTGGGACCGTCCCATTTTGTGTTTCTCCAAATAAACTGTGACCTTGTGTTTCCAAATACTTTACAATGGTTTCTGTGGTTATTATGTAAGATACTATGTTGAAATTCTGTGTCCACAAAAGGTGGGGGGGCAGTCAATGGGGGAATCGCCCGCTATGTCTCCAGAGCGTTGAAGCAGGAGGTTGAGCGGCACCAGGTTGCCCGAGTAGGACAACAAAAAGGGCATCCTTGCCAACCCTACTGATTTAGGCAGTAGGCTACTGCTTTTTAAGCAGTGCTACCAGCTACATATTTGGGTGACAGATCCTACCACTATTTTTAAGTGGCAGGTAATTGATGTGACTCTAAGGCGGGCTCAGCTACTTGAGACTAGGCCCAGGACAAAGCTTGCAACACATGAATCAGTCTGTGCGATGGGGAGATGGGTGGCGGGTACGTGACTACTTTGATAACCTCAGATCCATGCACTGGCCTGGCAGCAACGTGGCTGTCCTGCATTCTTGTCATGACAGACCTCAGGTGAACCACCCGTGGTAGAGCGTAGAGCCATCACGCAGCATCTGCCTACCACACTGAGGAGGCTGTCAGTGTAAGTCTCCATGGCGTGCATTGTTGCACTGCAGGTATAAACACTGCCCAGGCTGCTCCAACAAAGCAGTGCCCAACGTTCCCTACCAGCTCTGTGTGATCACCTTCGGTGAAGTTAGGTAATTGAATTCAGTGTTAACTTACATGCAGAATTATAACTTTAAAACATTTGAACATCTGCCCCTGGCGTGCTTTTCGATTGGTTGTGTATTGTTTTTTAGAATGCTCCAGTAGTGCCAACAATGTTTTTCAGAATTAACCCATGAGGCTAGGCAATGAAGTGAAACGTATTTGAAAAACTGTGTTGCGAAAATTAAAACAAAGAAATCTGAATACATCAAAAACAAAGTGGCTGCAAGGTCCAGGGTTCTGACAGCCCATGGTGCCATGATGTAGTATCGTCCCGGGAGGATTGCTCAGGGGCAACGTGCTCGCCTTGGAAACAAGACAACACAAAGCAACACAGGTTCGATCCCCGGTTCCGCGCTTAGAACCCTCTGGGTATTAAGCGCGTTATAAATACGCAACAAAGACAGATTGCCGTAACAGCGCCTCGATGTCCCCGGCTGTGTGAGTGCTTTGAAAATGAAAATAAATAAATAAATCATGAATACATGACAGCTGAGCTGTAGGCGCCAGCTTATATGGACCCATAAACCCTCTAACCCCACCAATAACAAGGGCTTGGGGCAGGCAGCCTTCAAGCCCCTGTGCTGGCACTAGTACAATCCCCATGTTTCCAGGGATGCTGGTGTGTGCACAGGTGTTTTCTAAACTGTAAATCACTGAGGGCTACCTTTGATTTTCTAATTAAGGATTGATATTTTGTTCATGGGAGGGAGTCACAGATCAAGTTCTTTAAAAGAAACGTTAAGGCGATGACATTGACACAGGGCTCCACAGGCAGCCCATTTGGCATCCATTTATTGCAGGCTGCTGCATACACCTGTGAAACTAGAACATAGCCCACTTGTATGTGAGGTCACAAATCACTGAAGCGGGTCCATGATCATTTCATGGTTTACGGCTCATTTGCCAAGAAAACGTGTTCACCTTTTTTGCAGGTTTGTACATTTTATTCACATCCTGCGTAGCAAGATTTATGCCAGTGTGAAACATTAACTAAACGACATCTGTGGTTGTCTCGTGTGAGGCATGACATAATTACCCAGAGATTTGATATGATAGGTTATTTATAACACGAGTACTACCCAGAGGTTTCTAAGCGCAGACCCGGGGATCGAATCTGTGTTGCTCCATGTCGTATTGCTTCCAAGGCGAGCACATTTCCCCTGAGCTATCCTCCCGAGACATGCTGGCTTTCAGGCTGGCATCATATTGCCTTCTGCTGCTTATAGGCCGAATGTTATATGTGGAAAACTAAACTATACAGGAACCCAAAATGACATGCACTAAAGAAAGTGGAATTTACAGAACCCAAACTCTATGTATTCTTACTTTAGAGAACTAAAGGTGTGATTAGACCCACGTTGCCCATTTTTTGTTCCACTATTGCAGTTTATGCCCAAATCTCCCTCTACTGGGACATGAGAGAGCAGGCCAGGGAGGCCCAGCACACAGGTTATTTTCCAATTAAATGAATCACAGAAAGAAAACATGTTTGCCTTTTCCTAAAAACCAAACTGTTTATAAGAAAGGAAAAAGAATCTTGGACACTAAGTGGTGGCATTTGTATTTTCAAGTGTATAGGTGGTGTAATGGACATCACGTCTCAATGGTTTTAGATGGGGGGGGTAAAATGACTTTCAGAAACAAGGAAAGGTGGTGCTTTCAAAGAATGAGGATATGTACTACTCTAATGCCAGCCACCATAAGCTTGATGCTGTAGTGGGAAGCGCTCCTCGAGCAGAGTCTTTCTTACCTGTTCCAAGCTTAAACCCCCACTTTCCCAGGCCCAACCCCCCACATTCCCAGGCCCAATCCCCCACATTCCCAGGCCCAAAACCCCACATTCTCAGGCCCAAATCCCCACATTCCCAGGCCCAAAACCCCACATTCTCACGTCTCAATGCATAGATGTCTGGCCTGCCTGTTGCCCTTTATTACTGATAGAGCCACGAAAGCTAAAATCATACTGCTTTTGCTTGAAATGTTTCTATAATTCTATATATATTGTCAGGTTGGATAATTCTGTGATATCTGTACTTTTTTAATTCATCTCTAAAGAACAGATGCTATTTTAGCCCTAGGAAGTGAAACATGAACACTTATTAGCATTCTTGTGTGGTAAGGGGTGGTGGAGTTAGAGATAAGGCTGTAGAATGAGGCCAGAAGCTTCACACATGAGATTGCATCTGTGAGTAAAGTCTGCGTTCATACGATATTGAGTAGTTGGAGCAGAATCCCCAGCAGCTCCCAACACATGGATTCTCCCGGCACTCTTCTTCAGTGATTTCATGTCATTTCCGGAGCCCCACTAATACATTTGCGAAGTTGACATCCATGAACTCAAGTCTACCCACGTGTGTTTAGTGCATAAATAAATGCTGCTCAGCTGTTCAGTGGACAACTAGTAAAGTGCCTTCCGCCTCTGTGAGGTCCTTATCTGTGCAAGTTTACTCCACTTATTCATTCAATTTTTCATCAAAATTTGAATGAGCCCAAATTTGAAGCGGTTGCTAGGTCCAGAGCCTTTGTGGAGCGCACATGCCTCTGCAGTGTCCAGTTGGTTCTGCTGCTTGCTAGTTCCTTATGCTGAGAGTGTACCATGAAATATCCTTAATACATATTACAAATTAGCCAGAGAGCTCACAGGTCACTCATTTGGTAATATGATATCTCAAGATCGATCCGATGATTTAGGTAAGACCATGCCAGACATGCCTTTCCTGTGATCTGTTCATGGCCATATGTCAGGGGATATCATTTCATGTGATGACATTAAGTCAAAGGCAGCGGCAGCCCGCCACTATGGGGCATTGAATGTAGGCCAGTCTATCCACGTAATAACACTTATCTTTGCTTTACGCATAATGCACAGATAGTGTGCAACAAGGGTAAAGCAAACATGATTGGGCTAGACTACATTAACTGAAGGCAGTCCATCCATGTAATAAGACTTGTCTTTGCTTTATACCTGATGCACAGACAGCAAGTGGTATTCCCAGGCTAGACTATCTTACATTGAATGTAGGCCGGTCTAGCCACATAATAATACTTGTCTTTGCTTTGCCCTTGAGGCACAGTAATTGTGCCTCAAGGGTAAAGACAACATGATAAGTGTTATTACTTGGTACACTGGCCTATCTTGGTACAGCCAGTGTGGAAATACTTTGTTTCTGTGGTGTGGAATTTATTACTGGCTGGGAGTCCATATATGTAAATACTGGCAGATATTTATGCAGCATGCATGGACATGATGGGCACAGCCAGTAAGCAAAATGTTTTAGATACTAGCATATGTTGTGGGCAAAGGCATAATGAAATTGCATTGGAACGCGGTCCTGTGCACTGTTGGCAACTTGCGTCTATTCTTTTTTTATGTTCCACCATACAACATTGATTGCAAACTGTTTGGCTTTTTATCCCATTTTTCAGAAAAAGTGTTGTAAAATGCACTATTTTAACCAATTATTTTAAGAAAATGTCATGGGGGGAGAACCACCCCTTCCCCCAAACCCTTCTTGTTTGGTTCGGGCTCCTGCACTGCACTTGGCCACTCTCGCATATTAGGCACATACACGTAGGCCCCTCCAGTTACAAAATTCACCAGCAGCTGCTGGTCAAAGACCATGTGTTGCATTTCTGTATGATGTCATCGTTATGCTCATTTTATTTTTAAACAAGCCGGAATCCATTGGCACAAAAAACACTGCCAGAGAAATGGATTGGACACTATCCATGTGGGACATGCTCTTGCTGTCCATTCACCACCAAAAGCACAGAGATCGACATTGGCTTGACAAAACCATGGAAACAAACCAAATACACAAACTGTAATTCAAAGATGGTCACAAATGGAATCTGGTGCCCATGTAATAAACTATACATTGGGAAAACAGAAAGAGAAATCAAACTAAGGATAATTGAACACAGAAGTTGTTTAGAAAACTGGACTCCCAATTCACCACTAGTTGGGACACTATATCGAACAAGTATACAGACTAGAAGAATTAAGATGGACAGTCCTATTCAAGTTGAGAACAGGCATAGATAGCAACTTTGATAAAAGGATGCTTCTAAAAAAAGAACAACAGCTTATCCATCTGGCTAAAAGTGACAACAAAAGCCTTAATGAGAAACTGGATTGGTTAGTAAATTAATTCTAAGAAGAAAATATGGAATAAGATGCTAGTTAAAGTTCCGTAACTAAGAGGATCGCACTCACCATGTAGAGATCCCTGTGCCATCATTAGAGAGGCGATCATGGAGAAAGGGTGTCGAGAGAAGCAATTCCAATCCAACTTGTGACAGTCGAATCACATCCAAGTACTCCAGTGACGGCACAAAATCGATAAAGATATAATTCTGCCGTAAAGCATGAAACCCCTTTTGATTCCCTTAGTAACCATCGTTATGCAGCATCCAGCAACGAATGCTCCTTAAATGAAGATAAAAAGAGGACTAGAATAACAACTAGCCGTAAGCGTTAAACCCTCTTGATCCCCTTAGTAACCATCTTTATGCAGCATTCATTAACGAATGCTCGCTAAATGATAGACAAAGAGAGGACTAGAATAACAACCAGCCGGTTACAGGAAATGAGGTACTCGGGACCACTTCAAAATCAGCAAAAGGGCTAAGCCTTTGAAAAGCTGAACGAGCCGTGGACATTAGAGATTAATGAAACGCTGGCACTCTGCAACCTCAAGCAAAATGCAATTGCAAGTGAAAGTGCCGACCACAACGGTAAGCAAACCATGCAGTGCCTGCAAATGGAGAACGTGTAAAGTTAATCTGTAAACCAAATAGAACAAGAGAACAAGGCTAGCCAAGAAACTCAATATAAATTTCGATGAAACCAACATTAGATAAATGCATTGTAAATTGGTCCAAGTAGGGTTTGTATTTTCAGTCTCGATTTTAAATTAATTGTTCCATTCGACAGTGAACAACTAGAGACGTTCCATCTAGGTAAGAGGTACTATAGACAGAGCGAATGTGTGACATAGTGATTCTCTGTAAGAGTTCAAGCTTAGAAAATCATTACTATTAGAATGTAAGAGCACAAATTAATTCAAATTTCTTGTGTCAAAAATATTAAATATTTGAGAACATATGGCACAATAAAACCAATGTGCGTTATGTTTCAGGTGTGCACATGGTATCCTGTATAAGTGTGGACCTCATCACGGACAAAACTAAAGAGTGCAGTCATCACTAATAAGAAGTGGAGAGAATTCCCTATGAATGAATTCTGGTTTGCATTTTTTATGTTATTTGCGCCAATAAGGCAGCCAGCTCCTGAGGAATTTCCCTAAATATCATTTCAATCAGACTGGAAGGAAAGAAACATGTTGGGATGTGTTAGTATGAGTAAATACATTTGCATGAGTATGAATAAGTTGGAGAAGAATGGTTGATGCAAGCTAATCTCAAAATTATCTTTGCGCAGCACAAGGCACTTTATGAACAATATAGAGAAATACCCTTCGCAGAAACTGTCTTTCTGAAATGTGTGTATTGAAAACTTTTATGTGAATGTGTAAAAATAAAATATGTATTTTTGTAATGAAAATCTGCTGTTTATTACTAACTGTAAGCTAGAAAACACGAGTGCTTAGTTTCAAGCAAAAATGGAACCACTGTAAACGGGAATCTGTACCCTCCTGAAACATACTCCACCCATAAGCACTTTTGTCTAAAATGCAGGGTTCACAACCTTGTTAAGGGGTTTGCTTGTTAAGGTAGCTGCTGCTCTCCCTCACGCCTCTCACAGTACTGCATCACAGTCAGCATGCAAAGCTTGTATATACTAGCATATGTTGTGGGCAAAGGCATAATGAAATTGCATTGGAACATGGTCCCGTGCACTGTTGGTAGGAACATGGTCCCATGCACTGTTGGTAACTTGCATCTATTGTTATTTGTATTTCGTTTATTTGTATAGCACGCCTGGGCCAGAGGCATCTGGGCGCATATCTTAGGTTACATAATGTTACAATGCCAACGTATACACCAAAAAAACAGTCAAGCGGCAAAACAGAATATACATACAGGATACTTACATGCTAATTACATACAGAATACTTACAGGATAATTATTCAGTATATTTACATTACAATTTACATTTCAAATGCTTGTATGAGAATTTGGATGTCGTTATGTGGTGGAATTATGGCCGATGAGACCAATGGTTTGTGTGTCTTGAGCAATGAGCCACAGTTTAGCTTTGCTTTTGAAGGAGTGGAAGGAAGGTTCTGATCTAAGAAGGTTGGGCAGTGAGTTCCATAGTTTGGAATCAAGGACCGGGAAACTGGCCCCTCCAGCTTTCTTCAACTTGAATCTAGGTAGGGATAGACAATGAGCTTGGGCCACTCTCTGCGGGTGGCAAGAGGTATGGGGTGTGAACCGGCGCACCAGATAGTTAGGCGCCTGGTTGCAAAACATTTGTGCGTGAGAGCAAGTGATTTGAGGGAGACTCTTTGGGCTACTGGGAGCCAGCGTAGGCTGCGTCACATGTCAGGAATATGCTGATTCCTGGCAATATTCAGTGCTGCCCTGATAGCGTTGTTTTGGGTGACCTGAAGCTTGCTGAGATTTTGTTGACTCGTCCCTAGATAGAGTGCATTACAGTAGTCGAGTTTCGACATAATAAGGGGTCTAGCAAGGGTGATGCAGTTAGAGGTGGTGAGGAATGGGCTGTAATAAGTTTGCACGTGTAGGCGGATGCTGAGATTACGGCATTCGTTTGTCTAGAGAGTGATAAGGTAGAATCAAGATAGATGCCTAGGGTTTTAGTATCATTGGATACTTTGATGGTGTTGCCATCGATGATGAAGGAATTGAAGATGGGATCTAGTCTATTGAGTCGGTGGTGGGAACCCAAGTTGAGGAGCTCTGTCTTATTGTCATTAAGACAGAGCTCGTGTTGAGCCATCTAGGCCTGGATGACCAGATAGACATAATTTTAGGCTTTAGTATCCAACGTGTGGTCTCCAGTGATATAGATGAGTATCTGGGTGTCATCTGCATCGTTTGTGTAGGTGACACCCAGATAGTCAAGAATATTGAAGAGATGTTTCGTGAACATGTTGTAGAGTGTAGTTGAGACGCAAGATCCCTGATGGACCCCGCAGGGGACTGAAGAGGGTTCAGCGGAAGCAGACTGGGAGAAGATCCTCATGGATCTATTGGCCAGGAAGGAACTAATCCAGATGGTAGCTTTGTCTGAAAAGTGGGCTGCTGATTTTAGGTGCCGGCAGAGAATGTGGGAAGGTTCGAGAATGCGGTGGGAGAAGCCCATATCAGTTAGAGAACTGGCAATGTCCAGAGCTTTGAGGTCGTTGGGGTTGTGGAGACCAAGATTGAAATCCCCTAGCAAAATAATTTGCGAGTTGGTCTTGGTTTTATCTGCAAGGATGGAGTATGTCCTATCATACAAAATTGATTGCAAACTGTTTGGCTTTTCATCCCATTTTTCAGAAAAAGTACTGTAAAATGAACCATTTTAACCAATTATTTTAAAAAAATGTTCATGGGGGCGAACCACCTCTTCCGCCGAAACTTTCTCGTTTAGTTCGGGCTCCCTCACATCCCTTGATCACTCTCGCATATTCATACACGCCAACCCTCACAATTTAGGCGGGAGACTCCTGACTTTTCAGTGAGAAATATTGCTTTTTTTTCACGTTCTCCCGCCTAAAATAAGTCCAGCGCCAATACATTCCTATGGGGAAAACTATGACTCCCGATTTTCTCTCCCAAAACTCCCTCCTAGCTGCGGTGGAATGTTGGTGTTGGCACGTATGGCTATTAGGCACATACATTTAGGCCCCTGCTGTTACAAAATTCACAGCCACTGCTGGTCAAAGACCATTGCATTTTCCTATTATGTCATCGTTATGCTCATTTTTTTTTTTTTTTTTTACTTGCAAAATCCAAAGACCTTTGTTGGTCACAGAATGTTGGCAAGTATGAAAAGGGAGTTTCGTAAATGGAGGCAGCACAGCCCCTTCCGCCTTCTTTCTCTCTGCCAGAGATAAAGCAATGTCCCTTTGTATGCTGGAGGAGGGAAGATTGTGCCTGGGGGCCCCTATAACCGCCCGGCACATGTAAACAACTTTTCCCGACCAATCAGGCTGCACAGTCAATGAAATATCAATAGTCGTGCTTTGTTACTTTGTAGTGCCGCGCCGCTCGCAAGTGCGTGACTGTTCTCATCCTGAAACTGAAAGCGTTTTCAAGCGCGGTCATTTCCCGGGCAACAAGTGCAGACTAAGCTCCCCCACGCAGGGGGGGGCGTGTGCAGCGGAGCCGGGGCAGTGGAGTGCTAGAGACAGCCAGGGATAAAGGTCGCGCCGCCCCCGCACGACTACACTTTCTGCCGGTAAGACACGTTTTCTTCATTAATATGATGTTATATACTCCCATATACCGTAGGCGAGAAACTGGCGTACGTTGATTTCAAATGTTCGTATATTAATGTAGCGTTTTGCCCGTTTCTAGGCGCTCCTAATATTGCCAGAAGATATCTATGAAACGAGATATGACCAGAGAATGTAAGCAAGTGTAGCACACCGTGCTCCAGGAACCAAAGGGTTAACGTTGAACTCAGCCCTCGTATTATACCAGTTACAGTCTACTTATAATTTAGTTGTAAAACCATACCATAACATCTTGTATACGTGTTCCCTGCGGCATTCTGCGTTACAGCTGCGTGCCCCCAGTTCCTCGACTGCCTCGTTACGCCAAGAACTCGCCTGAACTGCATGGGGACATGGAAGCACACCGGTTATGAGCACTCCAAGCTGACTATACCAGAGAAGGCCGCCCAGTCCTGTTGCTCTCCCTCGGGATTGTGGGACTTGTAGTTTTTTTCTTTAACATTGGAAATGTGGGGAACATTACAAGTCCCAGTATTTCAGTCAACAACTGGACTTGATGGCTTTCTCGCCCATGGAAACTTGAGAACTGTGACAATGCCAGGCACAGGATGCCGTTTTTTGGGCATTTGAGGCTCGGCTTATGATGGCTGGCACCTCCTGTGAGGATATTATACCTTATGCATGTCACCGTGTGTGACACATGTTTTTACATTTCGAGAGACACCGGCAAAGTGCTGGGAGAGTGCCCTTAGTTGGAATGGCCAAGGCGCGGGTGAGGAGAACACAAGTCTGGACAAGCGGGCATGTGTGCTGGGCTTCTGCTCGCTCATAAATGTTCTCAGAAAAAAAGGGACGATATGTAGAAAGCGTATATTACTGTTTGTAATCACTGTTGATTTTATCTTCAAAGTTTCTTCATTTAAAAGTTCTTTATCTACACATTTACCAGTTTATCCAGTCCAGTTTTTAGGTGCGGCTATAGAGTGCTCTAGCTCCCCGGAAAGAACGTTTCCAGTAACATACACATGGGTCGTCCTGCCAATCAGCTGCTGTGTGATGCATAAAGAGTGCTTTGTGGTGGACGCTCTCTCACAGTGTCAGCTACTTTGTGGAAGTTAGTGTAACTGTCCAAGTTGGAGAGGCCATTTTCAAATGTTGCTATGTCCATGCCGGTAGATACGTTTAGTTTCCCCCACTCATACAGTGCAGTGAATGGCGGGCGAACGCGCCGTCGCAGGAGGCATGGCGTGCGCTGCCCCTTAGTGGGGGTTGCCCAGCCAACCTCCTCCCCCTCCTCGGTTACGGGGGGGTGGGCCCCATATACTAGGGGAAAGCCTGTCCCCGGAAGAGGCAGTGAATGTCGCAGGAAGAAGGGCAGGGAACAGAGGGAGAGGGAGGCCCTATGAAGGGCGGGCGTACAGGCAACTCACTCTCTTCCTGTTCAACCTCTTCACCAACGACATCCCGACAGATCTCCACAAGACCGACCTGGCGCTGTATGCAGACGATGTTGCAGTCACCTCCCAGTCATTCAGCGAAAAGGAAGTGGCGAAGAACCTGCAAGCTTCATTGGATACCATTGCGAAGTGGTACAGCGACTGGAGGATAGAACTGAACACCAGCAAGACAACCGCAACGCTGTTCACCAGAAAGAAGATCAAGGAGCACCCACACATCAGCCTCAACGGGGAGACCATCAAATGGGAGAGCAGCAGCCGCTCCCTCGGTGTGACCCTGGACAGCAAACTCAACTGGGAAAGCCACATTGAGAATACTCAGCAGAAGGCAACAGGAAAGATGGCAGCGCTGTACCCACTCCTGAAGAGCAAGTCCATGCCCCTCCGGACAAAGATCAACGTCTACAAGGCGATCATCAGACCAACCCTGACGTATGCCTCCCCAGCATGGATGACCTGCCATGAGCGACACCGGAAGAGTCTTCAGATAGTCCAGAACAAGGCCCTGCGGATATCTTCTGGAGCTCCAATCCACTCAAGGATAGCAGACCTTCACAGAGACCTGGACATCGAGATGTTGGACGAACATCTAGCGAAGCTTGAGTAAGAACTTCTGCCAAGGACTGGATCAGAACCTGAACCCTCTGATCAGAAGACTCACTGCCACCACTGCAAACCCCTTCGACCGCTACCCACGGCCCATCACTGCGAAGACCCTGTGAAACCAGCTCTACTGTGGCAAGAACACACAGACCAAGAAGAAAACAAACCCACGACTACATACTCAACCCGAGAAGATGGAGTAATGAGGCTCAAGCCTTGGTAAAATCACCGCTGATGGATAAAAATCTATCAGCAAGAAGAAGAACAAGCGCCGGAATCTGTTGTAACTCACTCTCTCTCCCTTGGTACCTGCCCTCGCCCGATAACGCATTTTGGTTTTCCCCGGGAATTTTGCATCCTGCACCTGTGTTCATGGCAGTGCTTCGGTTCCTGCGGTGCTGGAGGAGCTGCGTTGGAGTCGATTGCCAAGGAAGGAGGGCCGTGTTTGCGAGCGTCGGGGGCGTCGGGTCTCGCAATTAAAGTTGATTATGAATGGGGGGCAGGTAGACACCAGGAGTAGGAGCACCGCAACCTGTCCGGCGCAGTGTAGTGGTGTTAGCAAGGGCGTGGTCTGCGTGGCGGGTGAAAAATAAGGGGGCAGGGATATGGCATGCCCACAATTTTTCTGGATCAGGGTTAGGGGGGTCAGTCACAGTATGGGAGTTAGCACATGGGCTGGAATCTAAGGGACAAAAGCTAAGTTGCCTAGGGTTGCAAATCAAAATGGGGAACATCGCTATGCGTTATGGAGGCAGCTCGCAGCACTCAGGGTAACCGGGGAGAGGGAGGGCGACGGTGCAGCATTTGCAAAGGGCGGCTGGGTAGTGGGGCCTGGCGAAGTGGAGGTATACAGCAATAAGGTGCGGTATAGGGTCACCGCTTTCATTAAGGTGCAGGCTTGGCGGGTGGCGGGTCAATTGGTTGTCGGGGCGTGAAGTAGGAAGGGCAATGGCACTTTTGGCTGATGTGTGCGAGGACTGGGTCCTCTGGGGCCTGGCTGCCTCTCTGGCCGCGGCGCCAGCCTGGTTTGATAATGTGGGCCGATACTACTAATGGTACGGAACGGCTTCGGTCTGCCATACTTAATGACTATTGGGGTGGCCTGGTACATGTTTCAACGCGCTGGGGAGATAGGTTGCAATGCTGCAATTAAGGAAATGCTTTCATGTTTAGCGGTTACAAGGAGATCGTTGTGTTGCAGCCTTGTGGTGCGCCGGGAAGGCTTGTGATGCATGCCCAACTCAACATGTTACGAATCGCAGTCGAAAGGGCGGGATGGTCGCGTTTTACAAGTAATTTTACATTGCTTCGGTCCGTTTGAACGTTGGGTGGGACCACGCTGGGGCGAAGCAGATGCAATGTTGATTTATGAGAAGTTTTCATCTTTGTCGGAGGGGTCTGATTTGGGAACACGTACGCCTGCAGTAACCTGGGCACAGGGCCAGTGGGGTGCTTCGTCGGCCTCCTTGGGTGGGATGAGAACACCATGCCTTGGTGGGGCGAATTTTCAAAGCGGGAACAGGGATTTCATTTTCGGGAGGTGGACCGATGACCGCGGAAGGAGCTAATTATTATGTCGAGCAGCCAGTATTTTGTCTGCACTGGGCCGATGGGCGTGGGTCGTATTGACCACCACTTTCAGAAAGATACATTGATTAACGGGATAAATGCATCATTGTGGGTAGGTTGTCGCAGCAGAGGGGCCAGACCGGGGATGGGCGACGGTATGCACATTGCCGGAGGCGGCGGAAGGAGGGAGGGGGTTCGGGTCGGTTCGGTGCCACAGGGCCGGCTCCCAATTGCCAATTTCTACCATGCAGCTTTAGGCTGAGTAGTGTGGGCTCCCCCCTGCTCTTATACCTTACACCTGTTACCTGTGACAAATGAAATGAATAGTACAGACCATATTTTTGCTTTGTGGAAAAATTGTGGCCGTAGGCCCTTTTATTTTCTACAAAAATTAATGCTACACAATAATCATGACAGCCAAACATCATTACTAATCGCTTTTGGGCACATCGTGTCCAGGGGTTATGGATGCCGAGCCTTCCCTTAGGCTAGTTTTCGTTGTCCTGTGGCATCCCTTCCTGGACACATGCCGCCTGCCGCCTACGACTTTCATCTACCATGTACCGATGACGAGTACTTGGCGTTCTTGATCTTGTTCCTTCTTCTTTCTTTTTGTTTTTTGTTTTTTTTTGCCGGGTGGGATGGGTGGTTGGGTGGTGAACGTTTCTTCTATCCCCCTTTCTCAGGTCCGGGGAGCTTACCCGAGTGAGGTGAGCTCCGGACCTGTTTGTGTTTACCTTGGTTTTCACCGGGGTATTTATCCTTCCAGGCCCCTTTGTTGTGTTGTTGGGGACCGGGCTTCCTACCCTCCCCTGCTGTTTACCTTTCGCACCTTTTGGTGCGCTCCTCCGGCAACGCTGAGGGTGGGGGCGCCGCTTTGGCTGCCCCTCCCTCTGTGTTTCCCGCTGTTTGGCTCCCCCACCCTGCGCCTAACCCCCCAGGCCCTCCATCGTGTCACACTTTGTATGGCACGGGGCCTGGGGCATAGGCTGAGTAGTGTGGGCTCCCCCCTGCTCTTATACCTTACACCTGTTACCTGTGACAAATGAAATGAATAGTACAGACCATATTTTTGCTTTGTGGAAAAATTGTGGCCGTAGGCCCTTTTATTTTCTACAAAAATTAATGCTACACAATAATCATGACAGCCAAACATCATTACTAATCGCTTTTGGGCACATCGTGTCCAGGGGTTATGGATGCCGAGCCTTCCCTTAGGCTAGTTTTTGTTGTCCTGTGGCATCCCTTCCTGGACACGTGCCGCCACGCCTGAGGGGGTGTTGCCTAACCCGCTCAGGTCCCCCCAAACAGCGAACCTATTTGCAACCACGAGCTGCCAATGCTTGAAAGATGTTGTCCGTAAATCTGCCCAACCCTTTATTGGATAGGTGCACCCCGTCCTGATGAAACCACTCTGGGTCATTCTGTGATAACCCGTGCCTTATGAAATGGAGGCCCGTGTTCCTACAGTATTTTTCTACAGATTTGTTTAGTTTTTTTCGCGCTGTCTCAATGGCCTGCCTTCTGCGTGCCCCATACCAAATTCTGCGGGCAATTATCTCTGACATGAAAATTTCCGTTTTCCACCAACAGTGTGCTATTGCCCTTAAGGACTTGCACATGTTGCACATCAGCTCGCCCCTATTTGTTTTAACCAAGTCATTGCCCCCGAGGTGGATGACCAGGTATTCAGGGGGATCCCTGAACCCGATCAAATCCGATAGCCGGTCGTGGATGTCCTCCCAATGCATTCCTGGGAGGCCCCACCAGGAAGTTATTGTCCGTTTAAAATGCAAACCTTCTCGGAAATCCTCGATCCACCTGCCTGCACGCGTCACGAACGAATGGCCAACTATCCATGCCGACTTGTAGGGGGTCTCATCTGCGAGGGTGGATGGGAGATGAATTATATCAAATATTCTCGCACCTATCTTTTGAAACATTGTGACTTCCACCCCCCAATTTTCTTCACTCCTTTTGCCCCTAGCCCTCCTACCCATGCAGAGGTGGCTGCCCCTATCCTGAAGGAGTGGGTTCCAAACTCTGCCGCGTCCCACCCTGCTTTCGCTATGGTTTTCTTTAGTACGGCTTGGAATTGATATCTGCTGAAGGCTCTGCCGTCTTTATGTATCAATAGCTGCCCCCCAACTTCAGGACGCACTTTGAGAAATTGCTCGGTAATACATCTGGGGCAGTGGTCCCTCTCTTTAATACAATTTAGCTCAATTGTTCGCCCCTTCCCTCCTTGGTCCGTTTTCGATCTCCTTAATATTATGGTCATACCCTTAGAACCTATGCTGATGTCGCTCCTTGCTAGCCCGTCTCCCGCCAATGTGTTGCTTGCTACCAGCTCTCCGACCCTGAATGCCCCATAGTATGCCAATGCAAACGCTGCCCTGAACAGCATGCTGTCATAGCTGTTGCTACATGTGCTATGCAATAACTGCAACAATTTTACTACCTTCAAAAAATTCAGGGGCCTCCTGTTGTCTGGTTTCTTTCCTTCTAGCCTAGACCACCCCTTCATTGCGTGTTTTAGGCGAGGGCTCGATGTCGGGTCTGCAAAACCAGCCACCTTTGCCGTATAAGCGACTGCGGCCAAATGTGCTGCCGCCCAGCTTTTCCTCTTCCCCTGTGAAAATGCACTCCCCAAGAAGTCACACAAATTGGAAACAGTGATATCCCCCACATCTTTCACTTTTGATTCTCTCAACACGTTATTTACATATTTTTTATATTGCTCACCCGTTTTGTATGTTATGGCGTTTCTGGACAATCTTTCCACTACTTGCTCCCTTGGGCCTTCTTCCTCTTCTGAGTCAGCTTCGTGGCTAACCGACCCTTTTCCCATGCCTTCAGCGGTACCCATGCCTTTTTTGGCGTGGGCGTTTTCATCCTTCTTGCATCTGGCCGTAGTTCCCTGAACCTGCTCCACTGAAAACGAGACAAGGCATCAGCGACCATATTTGCATCACCGGCGATGTGTCTCGCCCTTATGTTAACATTATTATTCAGACAAGCCAGAGTTATTGCCCTCATTAACTCCAAGACCAGCGGACAAGAAGCGTTTCCGTTATTTATCACATGCACTACCGCCATGTTATCCGACCATACGTTTAACTCCTTGCTGCTTAGTTTTGCTTCCCATGCACACAGTGCCACCCAGATCGGAAATAGCTCTAAAAGTGTAATGTTACTTGTCCATGCAGCCTCATGCCACGCCTCTGGCCATCTTTCTGCGCACCATTCTGTATCCAATATTGCACCAAAGCCAAAACCACCCGCTGCATCTGTGAACAACACCCTTTTGCTTTCCTCGTTTACCGGTGTGCGCCAGATAACTGAACCATTGAATGTTTTTAAAAATTCTGCCCAAACCTCCAAGTCTTTCTTTATTGCTCCACCGATCTGCACCTTGTGGTGCCCCACCTTATCACCCTTTGTTCTTTGCTCGACCCTTCTCTGGAATATCCTGCCTTGCGGTATGACCCTCCCTGCAAAGTTCAATTTCCCTGCCAGTGATTGCAACTCCCTTACTGTGGCCTTGTTCCTCCCTTCCAGATCTGTGATTGTACCTAGCAAGTCCGCCACCTTCTCCTCCGGGATCCTGCACACCCCGACCCGAGAGTCAATTTCGATGCCTAAAAATTGTATCACTTGAGTTGGCCCCATTGTTTTTTCCTCTGCAAGTGGAAAACCCCACTCTTCTGTTAATGCCGTGAACTTCTTCAAGGTATTTCTACACAGCTCGGAACCTTGCGGCCCCACGAATAGAAAATCGTCCAGGTAATGGACTACCTGTGCTCCCTTCATTTCTTTTGTAAGAGCCCATTGCAGGAAAGAGCTCACTTTTTCAAAGTATGCACAAGAGATGGCGCAGCCCATAGGGAGACATTTGTCCACAAAGTATTTGCCCTCCCAGTGTATGCACAACCATCTCTGTGATTCGCTCTTCACTGGCAATAGGCGAAAGGCTGACTTAATGTCTGCTTTCGCCATCCAAGCTCCCTGTCCTGCTTCTCTGACCAACTGCACTGCTTCCAGGAAATCTGAGTAGTTTACTGATGATGCCTCTTGTGTGATGCCGTCGTTAACCGAGGCCCCTGGTGGATATGAAAGGTGGTGAATCAGCCTAAACTCGCCTGCCTCTTTTTTAGGGACCAAACCCAAAGGCGAGCATATAAATTCTGTAAAAGGAGGAGAACTGTACGGGCCTCCCATCCTCCCTAGCTCAATTTCTTTTCTGATTTTCTTGCCCACTAATACCTTGTTTTCTAAAGCAGACTTCAGGTTTTTTGGAATGTTCTGGGAGCCCTGTCCATTAAACGGTATTATGAAGCCTTCTTGGAAACCTCGCCTTATTGTTTCTGCTGCATCCTGGTCTGGGAACACCCTTAGCCACTTTTCCATATTCTCGATTTTCACTGGCGAGGCCCCTTTCTCTCCTATGCTCCTAGCTCGGTTTTTCTGGTACCCTGTACTTACTGTTCGCTGCTCTAGTGCATTTGGTAGTAATATGTTCCCCTCCGCAATTCTCGCATCTGTGATTGAATTTACATTTCTTCCCCCAGCTGCATGGTATTCCCTTCTCAAAGTTACGGCATTGTGCTGGCTCTGACTTTGCTGTCCTGTTACTCCCTTTACCACCCCCTTGTGATGTTGGAGGTATGTTGCTCTGCCACCCTCTCTGTGCCTCGTACTGTCTACTCCGAAAATTCTGCTCCCTTGCTCTGTCATAATAGTTATCGTATCTCCTGTTGTTGTATCTGTACTCGTTCTATAATCTGTCTGGCCATACTGTTTCCTATAATAGCTCCCTGAATTATGTTGTTCCCTGGTATCCCATTTCTCTTTTAGCACGTTAAATATGTATAGATTGTAATTTTCTTCATCCCACCCTATATCCGGGAAGCAATCCATTTCTTTCTTGAATTCATGGTCGTATTCCTTCAATGCATCACCCCCAAATGCTTTGTACACCCGCAAGACTCTCTGCTGATATGTCACTAGCGATGGGCCGTCCTCTGGAAATTTCTGCAAGATGATTGAGGACATTATCTGAAACGCTGCTGTCCAATTGTCAAAATTCCTTGACACAGCTGTTCTCTTTAATAAGCCCTTTTCGTCCTCTTTTATGTCTTCCTTTGATACACCATGACCCCTTTTCTGTACGTCTAGCAGGGAGAAGATATCTATTAATTCTTTTCTCCATATCTTCTCCTTCACCTTGTCGCTAATGTACCAAGCTTGTGCTTTTAAGGACCGCCCCTGTGCATCCTTGCCTATCGTGGGCCTGCCATATTTGGTCATAATTGTGAAGGGTTCTGCCGTTTTTTCTATGGCGGGCCCTATCATAGTCACTGGAGTGTTGGTAGGTCACCCCTGGGGACCAGGAATTTGGGGAAGCCCCTGTGAGATGGGAACCCGGCTGTCTGCTAGCCCCTGCTCGCCTGCCCCTTGATCTATACCTGCCTTATCCTTTTTTTGTTTTTTCTTACTTATAACCCCCTTCGTTTTCACCCATGCTTGAAGATGGTCCCTCTCTTCGTCTTCGCTACTTTCTGTATCAGATGCCCCCCCATTGTGCTCTCTCATTCTCCCTTTACTGGCTCTGGGCGACTTAACCTGAGCCGTGATACATGCATTTAAAACTTTCACCATTTTGTCAATATTGTTATTCAATGTTACGATACCTTTCTTGGTTCCTTTCTTCCGTTTTATTTTTGGCATCTCCGGCTATTGTGACTCCTTTGTTATCTCTCTCAACCTCTTTTGGCCTTGAGGTACTGCAGCTTCTTCATCGCTGCCAGCAGACTCCTCGAGCAGCAAGGGCGACATTGCCCTAGCCCTTTCTTCCGTCTGCACCACATCCAGCACCCATTGTGCCCCAAACTCTTTCTCTGCCTTTTTGGCCCATGCACTGAATTCCTGTGCTCTCTTTGCTCTTTCCTCAGCCATTTTTTTTTTTTCCTTTCCTTCCAAGTTGTTGACTCCACCGAGCTTTACAAAATTATTTAAAAATCTATCCGCTCCAAGAAATTTCAATGCTAAAATTCACCTCTCGTGGGATTCGAACCCACCACCTTTGAAAGACTCAATTAGTCAAGACCGCCTTGCAATCCATTGCGCCACGGCGCCTGATTCTTATTTCTCAGCCACAGAGCTCTTGGCGGCTTCACTTGTGTCACAGCTGTCCTCGGCGGCGTGCGCGCAGCGTTGCAGCCCCACCCCTTTTTTTTTTTTTTTTTTTTTTTTTTTGTAATGAGCAGTTCTCTGGCCGCTGCAGTTACGAAAATATATTTCGGTTGTTCTCCGCTTTGTCCTAAATCTGATTTAAGCAGGATTTCTGTAAATATGTTTCCGCCTGGTTTTGAACAGTGGAACTTTCGCGTGCGAGGCGAACGTGATAACCACTACGCTACGAAAAGGCCATTGGATAGCCTTTACTCTCTACCTGTGAGGTATCTGAGTGCTGCTCACTTTTCAACCTCAGAAGTGAAGAAAGGCTGCATTTGGCTCATGCGGGGATTTGAACCTGCGTCAGTAGGATCTGCACAGATGTCAATGAGCACTCGACTAGCTGTGCTATTGGAACAGCTTAGTGGGCCTGGTGCTGCACACCGATCAAAAAGATTAGAGCTCAGATATGCTCTCCTCTGCAGCCTGAGCTCCGACTGCTGCCGAAACGGCCTTTGCCTGCACGGGGGCGGGCCCGACGCTGTTTCCGTCAGCCCGCGCCGCTTCTTAGCTCTATTGGCGCCCTTCTTCCTGCCGCTGGGCTGCCTCGTCCGACGCCTCCGACGTCCGATGGACCTTCTGCTGTAGCTCGCCGATCCCGCTCGCTCTCTGGCTTCTTCGCTGCAGCCCGACAAGGTGTCACCTGTAGAAGGGGAGAAGAAGAAGAGACACAGAAACGGTAAGCCCGCTGAGGCGAACGTTTCTTCTATCCCCCTTTCTCAGGTCCGGGGAGCTTACCCGAGTGAGGTGAGCTTCGGACCTGTTTGTGTTTACCTTGGTTTTCACCGGGGTATTTATCCTTCCAGGCCCCTTTGTTGTGTTGTTGGGGGCCGGGCTTCCTGCCCTCCCCTGCTGTTTACCTTTCGCACCTTTTGGTGCGCTCCTCCGGCAACGCTGAGGGTGGGGGCGCCGCTTTGGCTGCCCCTCCCTCTGTGTTTCCCGCCGTTTGGCTCCCCCACCCTGCGCCTAACCCCCCAGGCCCTCCATCGTGTCACACTTTGTATGGAACGGGGCCTGGGGCAATGTGCTGCGGCGTAGGAATACTAAAATGTTTAACTGATTGGTGCGCGCGGCGGTTTAGGATGGGGTGAAGGGGTGGCAATGCGCTAAGTAGGTAATGAACTACAAATGTTTAGCGGTTACAGGGAGGAAATCGCGTCACTGCTTCGGGCGTTTATTGGGAAGACGTGTTATACCATGCTTGATACATAAATATCTGAAATTATAGTCTAAAGCACAGAATGGTCTTGTATCCAGTTCTGAAATGCCATTGTTGGGTCCTTTTGGATGTGGGCAAGGCGGTTGCAAGGTTGGGATCACGGAATGTGATATGTCTGGTGGTAGAATGAGTCAACTGCAAAAGTTTTTGTGGGGTGTTGGTTTCGTGTTTGGGGGGAAGTTTATTTGCGTACCAGGCCTTCCATACTTGGTTCAAACACATTGGTGGCTGTGCGTGTGTCGACACATGGTGGAATTGGCAAACAGTGGGGAACAGGCGCAGAGAAACGGTCGCAGAGTTCCTTTTGTACAAGAGGAGGGGGGTACCCTGCGGCATGGACCGCTCAGGAAATAGGAGAAAGGCTGAGGAATATGGGCAAACGTCAGCACTATTAAGGGGGAAGGGCACGGTTTAAGTTGGAATGCACTTTGGGATTTGTAGTCAGCGGGGGGTTACTAGAAGCTGGGGTGCTAGTTTCGCCCCCCTTTAGCTCTGGGACGCCTGGACTGAAAGGTGCCTTGCGCTGGGTTAAGCACGCAAAACCACACGTCCCAGAATGCAGTATAGTAGCAATGGTATGAAGTACATGGATGCGCGTGACTAGCATAATTACATTATGGACATCACATTATTTAGGGTCTTTGCATGGTGGTATGGTCTGGGGGAGAATGCAGGCAACGTTTGAAGGAGCAGGTACGGTCTATGTTAGGTATTTGTTAAAGAGGGTGTAAACATTGGTTTTATATGTACATGCTCCGCTACCAATGCCGGGCACTATGGCTCTGAAAGTTGTAGGTCAACATTATGCGGACACGAAAGAGGTCGAGCCTCGTACGGGCAGCGTAATGTCGGGTTCAGTTGTAAAGTTGCGCCAAGCGGCATGTATGGTTCCCTGTCTTAATAAGAACGATATTGTGGGTACCAAATGCATAGGCTTTGCCAATATTGTACTAGCCACATGACAAGGAAGTTAGTTGGAGTTTTATGTCACGAGTTAAAGCGTGTCGAATGGGGCCTTTTGGGCACAAGTTTCAAAGCTCCGTAACTATGGTAGACAACTGAGGAGCTTTCTTTCACTGGCCGCGTTTCAGTTTGTCGCTATAAACCTGTAAACACATATTCAACAGTTTTCACTATAAGGGAGGTAGGCGTGAGGTTATTCATAGGCTATTCAAACGCGAACGAACCAAGTTTCTGTGGCGGGAAACCGTGCGGCAGTTGAGGAAAGGGTTGCTTGGTCTAAGGTGGTTGCGCCGTGGAAGTACAAAGGGGTTATGAAAGCGCCAAAGAGCAGGGCAAGGTGGGATCGGGCTCGCAGCAAAGAGGCCACACCACGTATGGGAAAGCACGGGTTTAGCGTCCAAACGCTAGTGGGGGTGGGGGGTTCCGGCATGTGGGCACACAAGGGTGGGGGGCCCTAATCGATTTGAACACAGGTTTCTAAGGGGGGATACGCGAGGCAGGGTAGGGTGGGTACGATTTGGGAATTGCAAGAACTGAAGCTGGCCGCTTTAATTGTGTTCATGCATAGGAAACATTTTGCAATAAGGGAGAATGGTGCGATGCAGCGCAGGTTATGCGATATTTCAATTTTAAAAAACGTATTGCAAAGTTGTTTGTGGCTATTTTATAACGCAAAAGAACCAAGTTCGGCTAGGGGGAACACCTATTCGAATGCATAAGTGGGTTTTTTCTATGAAGCCGCGCAGCGGCCTAGGGGATGTGTTGCAATTGCCTAGTGTTTGTGTTGCAGAAATACAAAGGGGTTAGCGATCTTGCTGGTGACGGCTAGTCTGGGAATGGAGGGCACCAAGCTGCTCTAGGGATGTAATGGAGATGGTACGCGTTATTATACCCTTTTATCTGGCTTCGCATGCACCAGTTGGAGTCATTACGGAACCCGGAGACTCAGAATGGGGTCCCTACATTTTGCAAATCCATATGTGCAAAAGTCGCTTTCCATGGGGCGGAATTACGCTGCGCACCTGGGCAGAAGAGGTCACTGGGACGGGCGAAGGTTCCGGCCGATGCGTCTCTGCACGTGCACAAATGCCCTGGCTACTACTAGGAGGGGTAAGCATGGTTTGAAGCCACAAGACAACCAATTGCGCACAGCGTTGGTAAGGGTGGCGTGGGGTTGCTATTGTCAGGGGGAGAAACGGGCATGCTGGCATGAGCGGTGAGGGGGAGGAGCGGAGTTCCAGAGGGGAGAAGCGGGTGGGTTAATATAAGTACCGCCTCGCCGAGACAATGGGGGCTTGCGGGTTGCGCAGGAATGTGACGGGGCTTGTATTCTGAATTTGGTGGGGCTTGTTTGCTCGGTGCAGCACAATGCATGAAGAGGGTCATCTCTCGAAAGAGGGTTGTGGGTGTTCATGGTGACAGAACACACCTGTCCGAGGTGGGCACCGCACTCATGCCTTTGGAATGGAGGGAGGCACTAAAAAACGCAGGTTGCACATAAGAGCCCGCAGGGGGGTACTGCGGACTGTGAGGGGGTCGGGGGACTTTCCCCCCTTTTTTACTCCCCACCCACCAAGGGTTGGAGGGCCGGAGGACGAGCAGCCAATAGAAGCGCCGGAAAGGGAGCAACCTGTGCAGGGTGGGGGGAACCCAGCAGAGAGTCTTGGAGGAGTCACAGGTCGATCCCTTTAGAAAGCACTGGCAGGCCCATAGGGGAATGCGCAGCCAACAGATTAGAGCTTACGGCGCCCCAAGAGTACAGACTCAGGGGAGGCCCTGGGGAAAAAGGGGAGGGATTTAGGGGACTTGGAAGCCATTTTCAACCCAAAATTGCAGGGGGGGGAGAGAATAAAACACAAACTCACAACAAAGGTCTTCAAGGGAAGTCGGTCGGGGGGAGCAAGAGGAGAGTACGGGGGCTCAGGTAACGTTGCCAAACAAAATAGTAGGGGGAAGTCTTTACAGAAGGAGGGGGACACAGAAGGGGACGTGGGGGGCCTAAAACAGGGCTGGAAGGTGACAAGAGGGAACTGGGGGGTGGGGGGGCGCAAGGTCCAAGGAAGCAAGGGGGGGCAATTGACCAAGCCTGGGGGGGGGTAAGAGACAGGGGTACGAGAGAACGGGACTGGGGAGTCTGTCTTTGTGGGAGAAGGGAGCCTAAGGATCTGCAGGGGGAGAAAGGAGAAAGTCAGGGGGGTGGTGGGGGGGTTGTGTCCTGACGCAAAGGAACCGGCACCAGGAGAGGGGAGGAGCAAACCGGAGAAAGGAATGGTTAGGGCTAGGGACCACGGAAATTGACGGGGGTGGGGGCGCTGCGCTAGATCTTGGAGGAGGGCCTGGGGGAGAGGGCACAGGGGGTGCAGGTGACACAGCGAAGCCCTGTTCTGGGGGACCGCAAGGCAGAATGGCAACACCTGGGGCCTTATACATTGGGGTTGAGGGGTTTAGAGTAGAAGCAGCACAGTTGGGGATGGGGGGGCCAGAGTAGAGTAGAAAGGTGCGCTAGGATAGCTGGACATCGCAAAGTGATGACTGTATAGGCAGGTATAGGCAGGTAGAAACGTGTTAGTCGGCACCGGAAGGTGGTGTCAGCTTAGAATGAATATGTGATGTGGGGTAAGTGATGTGTTGGGGCACTGAAAAGTGGTGTCTGTATAGGAACCTATGTAATAGCGAGGCACAGAGTGGCTGCCTGTTTTAGCTAGAACCAGACATAGGACACGGTGAAGAGTGTCGGGCGGGTACTTTAGAGCAAAGGGGGGAAAATGTCAAGAAGTGCAATACAAGGCAACATATCGAATGGCCATGGGTAGAGAGAAGTTGGTAGCAAGGGTCAGGCTCAACTCGAGGCGTCCCCCGGACGCGGATGGTGGGGGGGTGGACAAGGGATGCATACCTAGGTAGCCTCACACAGCGTAGAAGAACCTGTGGTGTGGTGAATTACGGTTCGCCTGTAAGATAACTCCAAGACTTTATACAAATAAAGCTGCTGTGGCATTAACACTTCCCACCTTTACAAATTGTCTGGCGTGTTATTTCAAGTTTTTGTATCACTGCCTGAAGCGGGCCGGAGCTGGAGGGGTTCGGGGGAGGTGGGCCGGGCCGAGCAGGTCAGGTCGGACGGGAGATGGGAGGAGGGAGAGACGCGGCAATGGGATGCCCCTGCTAAGAATAAACCACTCCCAAGACAAAACTAGATGCACAGCGTGCCTATCACGGAGCTGCGGCATCTAACTAAAGCCGTATTTTCAAGGTGCCATCCTGTGTTATTGTAACTTGTGTGTGTCCTCTGTGATTATGCATCAGTTTGTTGTGTGTGTTTTTCTTGTGTGAATATTTTCAGCTGCAAAACTTAATGAACCTTGTCAATCTCACAACGCTGTCAATGCACCCAATTTTCTACACTCAAAACTTTGTAATCCACCCTGTTTGAAAATATAATACGATTTTAAAGGAAGAAAGCTGCAGTGTCTATTGCTAACAGAGGTACATGGCTATACAAATGAGTTGTCTCTGGAGCATGCATGACAGATGCGGTTTAGAATTATAACCCAAATAAGGCTGCAAAGCAAATAGGTCGACAATATGACCTGGAGGCATTGTGGATTTCCTTTTGAGGGGAAAGCAACAATATTAATGATCATACAGGTATTTATTGAGCATGGAGCTATCTTAGGGAGGCAACGGAGCGCTTTGCAAGTCAAGGGGGTAGGACAGGTGAGGGAATCGGAGAGATACAAGGGAGCGGGGATCTAACAAGGGAGGGGCGGGGGTCAAGCAAGGGATCTACAAGCACTCAGGGGAGGAAAGAGGCTGGGGGCAGATCACTCAGTCTAATGTTAGGGAGGGTGTGGAGGGTATGTGGACCTAGGTGTTCGGGAGGAACCATTTCTTGAAGGGCTGGGTATTCAGCATTAGCAATAGGTCTTTGCAAATGTAGGGGTTCATCTTTTGTTGGCACTGGAAGACTCACAGAAAATTCCTCCCCTCTGAATTTACAAAGCCATGCTAACTGGTTTTGCTATTGCTTGTTTCCTTTTCATCCTTGTTAATTTTCCCATTATAAAGGCATGAGTGCTGGTCTGAAAAGAAGAACATTACTGGATTCTAGGTGAGCTTCTCCCACGCAGAATCTTGAGATCTCTGCAGGTGCGGAAGAAAGGTGTAAAGTGTAGCAGGAGGAAGCGGGCCATGAAAAAGGAATCATTGTCTTCTCTTACGTCATCATAGTCGCGGTCCTCCTGTAATGAGGACGGAGCCCTCCAGAGGCAGGCATCATTGCCACCCTTTCCATAAAACCAAAGAAGAAGGAGAGGCACCCCTAACTAGTCTCTCTTCTCTTTCTTCTACTTGAAACCCCACCCCTCTTTGTTATAAAGGTATACCCACCCCACAGTTTGCTTGATTTTCTTCCATCTCATGTGGGACACGTAATGCGGCCCGCCTGGCCCTCAGTTAGACATGTTAGTGATTTACTCTTTTGTTACACGTCAGGCTCTGAAACAGAATGCTATAAGGTATTTGAGAGGTGGAGATGTGGTTTAGCGGCTACGTTGCTGTCTTTGGAACTTTGAGACACAGTGATAATCTCTGCTTCAGCACTTATTTTATTTATTTGTTTGACATTTGTAAGGAGCCTATACAGCAAATTGTGTATATAACACCATTGTGTGACTCCGGTAATATCCCTTTATCTAAATGTGTCTAAAACTATAAATATTACATAAAAACAATGTGAGAGGTCTGTGCTGTCCTGGATTCCATGTCATTTTTCCGTCAGCCACCCATCCCTTTTAACTCCTTAACCCACAACCCCTATATAATGTCGAAAAAACCACAGGATACCCTGTCCTGCATTATCTATTTATTTATTTATAAAGCGCACTGGCAGCCCAGGGGCATCGAGGCGCTTTTACGAAAGAATAACTTGGTTACAGGTTACATATTTGCTACTGGTTACAAGAGGCGTGGCAAGTTTGGAGCAGGTTACATGTTTGGCATAGTATATACAAGACAAAGTTATGTGGGTAGGAAGCAGTGGAGGAAGTGATACATGAAGGACATTTGAACACATTTGGAGTCCTATGGGTCGCTGCTAGGAGATTTCAGATGAACAGCCGTGTTTTGATTTCTTTTTGCAAGGCTAAGTGGGATGAGATCCCCCTTAGGTTGGGTGGAAGGGAGTTCCACTGAGTTGCAACGATGAAGGGGAAACTGGAGTCTCCCGCCCCTGCTTTAGTGACCTTAGGTACTAAAAGTAGGTTGGTGTATGGGGTTCTGATTGGTCTTTCTGTGAGTGGTCTGGAGAATCTCTGGGACAGGGATTGAGGTGCTGTGTGGTGGATGCATTTGTGGGTGAGGGACAGTGTTTTGAATATGACGCGTTCTTTGACGGGTAACCAATGCAATGACGGGTATTGCATGCTCCCACCGCTCTTCATCACATCCCGTGCACACTGCCCGGATACTATATTATGCTATGCCATAGATGCTGCTGCTGCAATAAATGTGTTCTGCAAAACACTATAGACACAACAACAAAAATATGAAAGTGGCTATACTGCAGATATATTTACCCTGTATACATCACACAATGTTGTAGACCTGGACAAATGCAAGGATGCACACTGCATACTCCGTAGGTATGAGCTAACCACTGAAACAAAAGCATACTACAAAAAAGGCAAAATGAGGACATTGGGAACCCATTAGAAAAAGATGAAAAATGCGAAATATCAAAAAGTGTTTCCCAAACAATATAACTTAATTCTAGCAATATTGCTGCAGAGGTAGGAAGTAACCATGCCGCTATTAGCGGCATGGCTACCCCCTTACCGGGTAGCAGGACCGGGTTCCTTGAATGAGGAATTACCGGGCCATCCCGACCTTGGAGGGCCCGGTAATTCCTCATTCAAGGAACCCGGACACGGTACATCCTCATTCCCATTCGAGCTCCCATAGGGCTCAATGGGAATGGTGAGCATGCTAACAACGGCCCGGAATGCTCGCGGGACCCGCTAAGGCCTGGCGTCCTTAGCGGGTCCCGCGAGCAGAACTCGTAATGAGGCGGTAAGGGGTTGACGGCTCCGGCACCTTTACCGGCGCTGTTAACCCCTTACCGCCAGGGTTGTAATGACCCCCATTGTCTAGATATCTGATCAGATAGCTCAGTGAGATCATTGCTTTCTGCAATGATCTGTGTTCAAACATCAGTCTTTTTCGAGAGGGTATTTTGGGAGCAATTTTCTTTTTCTAATTTGAAAGAAAGGTTGTAATATATAATATAACAAGAGTGATCAAGAAAATTACTTTGTAGGGCACAGAAACAAGACATCCAGTAGGATATAGTGGCAGAATGTTGTAGAGCGGGGTGGGGACCAGGGTTGTTGCTAGGTTTGTAAAAGTTCTGGGTCTTCCATAATGTCGGGACTCAGGGCTAGCTAGCCTTTTGCTTGTAGCCTCTGAGCTTCTATCCGGGGCTACAAGCAAAAGATCGGGGGCTATAGCCCCCCTATAGCCATGCCTCTGGTGGGCACGGTGGGAAGCAGTGAGCTGGTCGTGGGTTGGAGTTTAGAAGATTGGTGGGAGCAAAGGAAGAGGTTAAGAGATAGCCTTCCGAGTTAACGGGTTAATGTGTGGAGCAGATCGTGAATGTAGAAAGATGGGGCAGTCGGAAGAAAGAGTACCTTACTGTTTTTAGAATCACCTTTTTCATCATTTAATTTTGGCAATATTTCAAATGTGTCTTCCAAGTAAGATGATTGTTCTTTTGTCTTTAAAGGGTTTTTCCCTGATGAATGTGACTTCTCTTACACACAGACCCAGCTACTATAGAGGTCTACCTTGCATTTTGTCAGAAGTGATGTCCTTGGGAGGAACAGGTGTGCCACAAGGTCATTCAGGATTGGTGAAACTGTTTCAGGGTTGAGCTTGTCTTACTTATTTATGCTTTGCTGTGTCTGGCCAGTCTCTGTGCACCCATCCTATTCTGCCAATCCAGTCATGGGAGCTCACTCAATCTCACCCTCCCCCTATTCCCAAGTGTTTCCAAGATGCTCCAGTGTCCCTGCAACAGCTTTGCAAGCGGAATGCTGCCATGTCCATTCTGTCTCATTCAGTCATTTCCGTTGGCACATGCATAACGACAGAGTGCATAACAGAAGTACTGCATAAAACATACAGCTTTACAGAAAATTCAGAAGCCAGTTGCACGCTCCTCACAGTATCAACAATTGCTAGATGTAATCTGTGATTCGTATAAGGAACATAGAGAGCTGTGGGCACCTCCTTATGCACAAGTGCTTGCACGCCATTTACCCTAACGGGGAGGCACTATCATAGCCTTGTCAAAGGAGATTGCCAAAATAAACAGGTTGGAGTACCCAGTATTAAAGCTGTCCTGCTTTGCACAGTCTAAGCATCTGTGTTTCAGTGAGTGTTCTGCCCAACTGATCTACCCCAGATTCCGGAAGGGGCTAAACCAGAATGCAGAACTAACTGACGCACACAGAGTTTGCCTGGCGTTTAGTCACCTTCTTGGCCAGCTAAAGAGGCGGCTCATTTAGGTCACAGCGCCTGCCCGGGCACACCAACCCTGTAACAGGGTCCGCCATTGATCACAGGCTGCTAGGTGCTGCCGTATAGTTAATAGGATTCTCTTTGGATCATAAAACGGAGTCTCTCAAAGTCCCTAAGAGTTCATGGCCCGAATGTTTGTCGGGTAACTGAAATTCTGCACTGCGAGAGGATAAGGCGTCAGGCGTCTAAGCCGGCCCACCACCTAAGGCACACCTCCCAAGGCTTCCCCCTGTCAAGAGCCTGTCAGGAGCCGGAAAGTGCCGAGTGCCAGGACCCCTGCTCCTCCTGGGACCCACCTGTAACATTTTGTTCATGCATGCTCATATATTAGGGTAAGCAGCTCACCAGTGCTTATGGTCAAACCCTCATTGCAACCTTTGTTGTGCTGTTTATTCCGTCAGATTGTTGTTCACATTGCTGCATGCAACTATTTAAAAGACACTTTTCTGCTGCCCGTGTGTTAGACTTTTGCACTTGTGCACTGCTGCCTGGCTTCACAGTTGTCTGACCTTGTTGGGCTCTCACATTGCATCATGTATGCACTTTATATATGACAAATAATGACAGCCTATATGGTGTATCAACCAGATCATCTTTTCTAGTTTTGAATGAGTCAAATGCTCACTTGGGCTAGCCAAAATGTATAATTGACTGCTTCACTACTGTCCTTTAGCCTACTATTCTCTTACTAACTATGTCTTTACACTCTGGTACTACTGCCATGCATTTGAATTAGCGCCTTTCTGGCTCTTACTGCTAAATCTGCATCTAGATGTCCTTGTTTATGCATTTGAATTAGCGCCTTTCTGGCTCTCACTGCTAAATCTGAATCTAGGTGTCCTTGTTTATGCATTTGAATAAGCGCCTTTTCTGGCTCTCACTGCTAAATCTGAATCTAGGTGTCCTTGGTTATGCATTTGAATTAGTGCCTGTATGCATTCTAGTCCTGAATAGGATTGTCAAATCTAGGTGCCACTGCGGTAGCATATTTGCATTTTAGTCCCTACCGGGTTTGTCAAACCTAGGTACTATTTCCGCCCAACATGCGCACTACTAAGACTTGCCTTTTATACACACCCTGGTCCCTAGCCTTGACCATTCAAACTATCACCATAATAATGGCCCTCACCAACTGTACACCTTGCAACTTGCAAGAGAGAAACTCACGACTTAGAATAAGGTTGCCTCGACTCTACGACCTCAAAAACAAAAGAACTAGTCTATCAGGCCTTATATCCATTCCAACTGCCACTAACCCCAACCCTCTTGCCTTAGCGGCTGTAAAGTGTCCTCAATTACAAATCAGCTCGCACTACAAACAGAAGAAACCAAACCACCCCAGTCCTAGACTCTTCCAAGGCACAACTACAACTCCCACCTTATCAGGAGCCCTTATCAATGCAAGGTCCCTCATAGCACACAACACGGAAATTGCTGACATCCTCGCTATGGATAACTTAGATCTTCTTGCTGTCACTGAGACATGGCTCCATGATGCCGCAGGTCCCGCACTCATGATTGCCATACCAGACAACTACAATATACTAAGAGTTGATCGGCCTAACTCCAGAGGAGGCGGCCTAGCCATCATTGCCAAAACAAAGCTAGCTGTAAGACTCACCCCACCGCCAGCAATTACATCGTGCGAACTTCTCTCTGCTAAAATACCCATCCCTAATAATAGCACACTAACCGTTCTTCTAGTGTACAGACCACCAGGCCCACTAGGTAAATTTGAGGAAGGCTTATCCAGCCTCCTCACTAATAGCATCAAAGATTCCACCCAGCTCCTATTACTAGGTGACTTTAACTTGGGATTCAATGATGTTGAGGATAAACAGGCCCATTCCATCCAAGCAATCTTAGTCGATCATGGTCTTACCCAAAAAGTCTTAGCCCCCACACATATAAAAGGACATACTTTAGACTGGATAGCCAACCTTAACTGCGACACTACCATTTCTAATATTTTACCACAAACCTGGACTGACCACCACCTCATATGCTTCTCAGCCACCATAGAGCCTCCTAAACTAAATACCACTCAAATAGTACCTCCTATGCCTACGAGATGTAAAAAAGATATCACTGCTGAAAGACTACTACCACTACTCCTTCCAGCCCTCACCGCCAGCACTACTAACTCTGACCCAAACATGCTAGTTGAGACATTCAACAATTCTATGACCAAAGCTTTGGACATGATAGCCCCTATCAATCTTCGTAAAAGTAAACGAGAGTCTCATCTCAACTCATCGTTCACCCCTCACATCAAAGAACTACGTATCCAAAAACGCAAACTCCAAGCTATCTGGAGGCACACACCTTCAGCTGAGAATAAAACCTTACTTGCCAACTTTTCCAAAAAATACAAGAAGGAAATCATCCAAACTAAAAAAGACACTTTTAATGAGAGAATCAGTAAAGCTAACTCCAATTCCAAAGAACTCTTCCCCATTCTCCGAGAAATGGAAAACCCAATTGCTCCCATAGACAATGTCCCTAAGGACAAACTATGGTGCACTAGCATCCAAAATGCCTTAGCAAATAAAATCACAACCCTACCATCCAAAATTGCAAAGAAAAAAGCCTCCTTGAGCTCTACTGTAACACAGACCACCCTCCTGACAGATACACAAAGTACAACTACACAAAGTAATTGCAAACCATTCAGGTTTACCAACATATCCATTCGAGAAACTGAAAAGGTTATATTATCCCTGAAACCATCGAACTGCCAAGGCAACAGCTGCCCTGCACAAGTTATTAAGGTCGCAGCTAGAGATTTAGCACCCTTCATCTCTAAATTAATCAACGCTTCCTTTAATTCTAGTACTGTACCCACAAACCTTAAGGAATCTTGAGTATTGCCTCTCCTCAAAAAACAGACCCTTGACCCAGCCATCCCCACTAATTATAGGCCTATACCACGGTCCCATTTATCCTTAAAATTATCGACTGAGTAGCCTACCTCCAGATTCCAAACTATCTGGAGTTAAACCAACTACTAGGATCGCGACAATCTGGATTCAGACCACTACATGGTACTGAAACAGCCTTCATTGACCTCAAGACACAAATCGACGAGTTGAAGGATAAAGGTAAAACAGCTATGCTCCTCCTCCTTGACCTATCGGCGGCTTTTGACCTGGTGGATGACGCAGTGTTATGCAACCATCTAGCGTCTGCCGCCCATTTCTCAAGTGAAGCTATAGCCTGGGTACAATCCTTCCTAGCCAACCGTACGATGAGAGTGTTCTCCCCCTTAGCTTCAGCGGACCCAATACATATCACCTGTGGTGTCCCACAAGGTTCATGTGTCTCCCCCACAATGTACAATATCTTCACTAAGCCACTCTTCGACAAACTTGACAGACTGGGGGTAACTTATACTAATTACGCGGATGATACGCAGATCCTCATACCACTATCTGGCAACTTTGTCAAAGACACAGCTACAGTAAACAAGATTTACCTCCTCATTCAGGCATGGATGGCCTCCCACGGCCTGTGGCTAAATGACAACAAAACAGAGATACTGATCCTGGGTTCCAACTCTAACCTTAAAAAACTCAGTCCCAACTATCTCGCCTTCAACATAGATGGCAATATAATTAAGGTGGCAACTGAGGTAAAAACACTAGGTTTCTGCCTCGCCTCCACCTTATCTCTCAAAAAACAAGTTAACACCTTGGCTTCCACTACAGCGTACACCTGTAAATTAATCAGGACCTGCAGACCCTACCTCTCCAAAACCAATTGCATCACATTAGCTAACGCATTAGTAATGTCTAAGTTGGACTACTGTAACGCCCTCTACGCGGTCGCCGATAAAACTGTCATAAACAAAATGCAAATATTGCAAAATAATGCTCTTAGAGCAGCCTTGGACATACCCCACAGAGCGCACATCTCTAAGATCAGGAAAGACCATCATTGGTTAAAAATCAGTGACAGAGTTCTTCTCAAGACGCTATCTCTCACCCATAAAGGACTGAACAATACTCCACCTCCTTATATCTCGGCCAGACTGACCAGAAAATCCTCCAGTCACCACACCAGAGCCTCTAACCATTTCCTACTAGAAACTCCTAGATTTAGGCAAACAAAAGCGGGTGGAGCTAGCTTCCCTGTCAGAGCTGCCCAAGCTTGGAATGCACTTCCTATTGCATTGAGAGCTAATCTATCCTACTCCAGATTTCGATGTAAGGTGAAAAGTTGGATCTGGACCAGCGACAACTAACAAACTGAACCCTTGCACTAGGCCCTGGATCACTGCATACAACTGCCTTGATACTTCTGAAATCTGGACTGCAGACCATCTCACTGCCCTCTGTGGGTTGTGAGGTACCACTATCTTGTGCTTTTGTATATATGTACTGTAAATATGGTAACATGACTTGTATTGCATCAGCTATTTGTATCCTCTGTATGCAACCTTAAGTAATCTTGTACCTGCTGCACCCGGCTAGCCCTGGGTTTGGAGCGCATTATCAAATAATAAACATAAACATAAGTTCCCTGAGGTTTTGATGAGGTAAAAGAGATTGTCAAAACATGGATCTAGAGGAAAAAACTGAAGGGAAAACATGTTGGTATGGGTACCCCAAAGAGGGTAAAAAAGTGAGCATCTTTTATGTCCCTGCTTGGCGGTCCATTGCTTTGGTGTCAAGGATCAAGTCTGGAGTTGGCTCAGATCTTTTCTGGAGGATCGTACAGGGTTTGGCTTTGACAGGTTTCGAGTCACCTGTTAAATTGACCTGCTGGGTACCTCAGACTTCTTCCCTGGAGCCTCTGCTTTTCAATTTACATATGAAGCCTCTTGATGACCTTGTTCATTCATATGGCCTTTCGTTTTACATGTATAAGGATGACACGCAGGTCTTTCCCAGATTGGAACGTGACATAGGTGATGTGACTGGCATATATAGAATTTGAGATTGCCTGGATGACGTGGACCAATGGATGGTTCAAAAATCATTAAACATTCCAAGTAGTGATGGTGGAAGTGGTACTTGTGTACGGGTTTTGCAGCTGCAAACCATGAAGGAAGCTGGTCTCCCTACTTTTGGCTGGTAGCGTTAAGCTTCTGCCCTACTCTAGTTGCCCAGGCCATGATCTCACGTATCCTGGTGGATGCGTCCTCATCACATAAGTCAGAAGTGTGGTGACTAGATCCTGTTATTTTCACCTTCATGTCTGTCAGAAAATTCTGGATTGCTTTTGTTACATGTTCCATTTCTGATTCTGCACTTTATTTTTTTTTCTTTGAAATTCATCCGATACAAACAGACTGGCCTAAAGACTTGCCTAAGAGACTGGCCTACTGATTGGCATACAGACTGGCCTCCAGATGAACACCCAAGCCAAGCGATCGCGGGGCTGTGGAATGCTATGATGCCTCAGAAATGGGCATAAACAGCCCCCCCCCCCCCGAGAAGTACACAGTGATGATGCTGATGGCTCAAGTCCCAAGGCTGCTAGAGGCTGCCTTGCAGAAACAACCTGCCTGACGGTTACAAAATGTACTTTCTTTCCTCCTCTTTGGCGAAATAACCTTTTTATTATAATACGTGCTGTTAATGGGTGGAGAATATGATCTAGCTGCTCCATTGTACATCGGCCCCTGCTGCTGCTGGGTCTAATCTCCAGCTGAAAAACCTCTCTTTCTGTGCGTTCAGTCTGGACGCAAACAGATCTGTGTGAATCGGTCCCCACAGTACTTCCAGCTGTCGAAATATGCTCCGCTCCAGCATCCAATCGCTGGAGTCCGAGAGGTATCTGCAGTTCCAGTCCGCTATCACATTCAACGATGCTGGAAGGTACTCGGCTATTACTGAAATCCCTGATTCCAGACAGGTGTGCCAAAAGTCTTTGGCTATCTCTGCCAGTAATTTGGATCTCGTCCCGCCTAAATGATTTATGTACTTGACTGCTGAAATGTTGTCCATTTTCAGCAGAATACAGCAATTCACTTTCCCTTTGGTAAAAGCCTTGATCGCAAAAGATCCGGCTAAAAGTTCCAGACAGTTGATGTGTAGCCAGAGTTCTTCCGCGCTCCACCTCCCTCCTGTCTGCAGATCTCCGCATTGGGCTCCCCAGCCTGCTCGGCTGGCATCGGACTCTATTACCAAGTCTGGACGGTCGCCGAAAATGGCTCTTCCGTTCCAAGCTTCCATGTTCGCCAACCACCACTGTAGTTGCGCCCTGGACTCCTGATCGATGTGAACTAAGTGGTGGTAATGCAAGCCCTGTTGTAAGTGTCGTATTTTTAGTCTCTGCAGAGCTCGATAATGCAGCGGACCTGGAAAGATCGCTTGTATCGAGGCTGCTAATAAGCCTACCACTCTTGCTATGGTGTGGAGGGATATGACTGTCTTGCTGAGGCAAGTTCTCAGTTCTCTTTTTATGTCTCTGATCTTCCTGCTTGGAAGCTCTAGAGTTGCTGTCCTGGTATCTAAGATGAACCCTAGGAATTCTAATCTCCTGGCTGGTTTCATCTCCGATTTCTCGTGGTTCACTAGGAATCCCAGAGACATCAGGAGCTTCACCACCCAGTCGGCTTGATAACGGAGCGTTTCCTTGCAGCTGGCCATCAGTAGGATATCGTCCAGATATATAATCATACGAATCCCCTTCTCCCTGATCGCCGCTGTTACTGGCTTCATGATCTTCGTGAAAGCCCACGGCGCTGACGCTAACCCAAAAGGCATTGTGGCAAATTGCCATAATTGCCCGTCGCAGTCGAATGCCAGGAAGGGGCGAAACTCTTTGTGGACTGGTATCGTCAGGTATGCATCTTTCAAATCTATCCTCACTAGCCAGTCGTCTTGCCTGAGTGTATCCCTGAGCTGATGGGTCCCTTCCATCTTGAAATGATTGTAGACTACCCATCTGTTCATGTCCTTTAGATTTATTACAGGTCTTACTTTGTCCTTCCGATGGACCAAAAACATGTTGCTCACAAATTTTGGGAATGACTCGCATTGCTCCATCGCTCGCTTCTCTGCCAGTTTTTGCAGTTCTGCGTATAATAGCTCCTTCTCTGTCTGTGACGCGGCTAAAGGACGGGGTGTTTTGCTTTGAGTAGGGGTCCCTGTGAACTCTATGTGCATGTCTTTCACTGTCTGAAGGATCCAGGCGTCGTTGGAAAGCGATCGCCAGTTTTCCTAAAACCTCTCTGTTCTCCCCCCAACCAGTGGGTATACGCAAACTTACCTGTGGGGAAATTGTGTCCTCTTCCCTGTCCTCTGCCTCTCCTCCCTCTCGGGAATCGACCTCTCGGTGGGAAGAATGAGTCAGGTTGTCTGTTCTCCCAGTAGTTTTTCGGTTTCCCTGAGGCCTTCTGAATGCTTGAGAGCGACCGGTCGCTCGGCCTCTGAACCGACCGGTCCCACCAAAAACTCTCTCGGGAAAGATCTTCTTCATAGACGCTTGCGCCTTTTCTAGGGAGGCATATGTTCCCACGAACCTCCCCATTTCCTTGCCAAATGTGTCACCTAGCAAGAGTCCTTGCGCTGCCTCGCATGCTTCATAGGAAGAGAGATCTCCTAGTTTCTTGTCGATTTTAAGCAGAAGGCCTCTTCTGCGCTCGGATGAAACCGCGCAATTCGCGTTGCCTAAAAGGCATACGGCCCTCTGCGCCCAGTTTGCTAGGACTCCTGGGTCCACCTCCTCACCCGTGTCCTTAGCCCGTTCCGCCAGGTCCATAATTTTCGCTAGCGGACCGGCTATGTCCAGGATCTTTTCCTGGCAGCTTTTCCAGGAACGGTCTATTCCTTTCCTGGGATCTCTGTTCGATTTAGCGACGAAGGAGAGCATTTTCGGGTCGCATTCCGGGGCTTCCGCCACCTTGCCCGTCAAGTCCGGTCTCAGACACTCTGCTCTCATCCTCTGTCTTACTTCCTTCTCTAATGCTTTACGCAGTCTTTGCGTCATGTATTTCGTAACCCTCGGTGAGGGTACCCATTCTGATGATCTGGGATTTCTTATCTCCTCAGGCTGGAACATATCAGAGGTCTCATCCTCTTCTAGGTTGTTCAGCTTTCTGAGCCTCTTCTTAGGAGGAGGTTGGCATTCCTCGTCTTCTTCATTATCTGCTTCCTCTTGAGAGGAGTTTGGGGATTCTTGTATTTCCTCTTCGGGGAAACCTTCCTCTATATTGCCCATATTGTCGTCCCCTGGGTAGGGGGTCTCGAGGCTCGGCACCTGTGATTTCTTCATGAACGCTTCCCTTAGTTTGCTGAAAGCGCCATGAGCCTCTGGGGCCTTTGATCCTGCCCCTTCAGTTTGGCCCGGGGGGTCAGAAGAGTCTTCGCTCTTCCGGGCCTTGTTACACCCCTTGGGCCCTTTGCTGAGACCCTAGTGGACATGCTTTCTTCGGTGCTTAAGTGTTTCTGGCTTAGGAATTGCTCGATGGTTTGGAGTCTTTCCTGAGGGGCCTAATTCCCTGAGCCACTGCCTCTGTCAGTGAATCCCCCAGCACTTCCTTAAAGCTGTAGGCCAGGTCCTCATGGGATACTGCCTCCTGTTCCTCCTCACTCCATTCGAAATGAGACATTATAGTGCTGTCAGGTGCCTTAGATACCTTAAAAAGGTGTAGTGGCACGTCCACTGATCCCCTCTGTGAGGCTGCACCTTATCTGTACAAAGTGTGGGTTGTGCAGTACTTTCTTGGGACTCTTGCACTGTCCCTCGTGTTGATTTTACACTCAGAAGTGTCTTTAAAGCTGAAATCAGCTAAATATGATGAATTTGGAGCTTATTACTGCTAAGTCACGAAGCGATCGGTACAACTGCTCCAAAATCTGTCTCCACAGAATTTCCCGTGATAGGCCCCGCTTACCCGAGGGTGGGGGCTCCTTTTCCTTGAGCGTTTCGCTTTGATTCAATTGAGGGAATTCCCTCTACTTGCGCGCTGCGCTGATGATTGACTCCGCCCCCCCAAGGGTGGGGGCTGGAGCTCATAGGCTCTGCCGCGAGTGGAGGTTCCCGCTCGCGATGCGGATGACGCACGAGCGATAAGGAAACTCAGGGTTTCCCCGCTCTCGTCTGGCCCCACCTCCCCAAGGGTGGGTGCCTGCCCGCTCCCAGCACAAAGACGCGCTGCAGGCTGAATGGATCTTTCCGAGGGGAAATCTGCTGTCCCCTGCGGTGCCGATAGTGCGGCATGAGGCTGCAGAGTACCTCGCAACGAAATCCTGAATCTAAACATAGAAATGTCATGCTGCACTGCACGTGCGCTCTAGATATGAAAGAATTGACTAGAAGTATAAATAACCACGCTAAAACATTAAAGCTAGTACCCCAAGACTGGAGCATATGAAAAAGGTTACTTATCTCATGGAGAGCAGGAAAAGAAGAGGAAGGACAGGAGAACAGGAAGGACTAGGTCACATGGCCAGAGACTATGGGACTACAGGAATGATGGGACTTGAAGTTTTTCTTGGAAAAAAAAAACAAAAAAAAAAGTTACATTTTAAATGAAAGTTTTACAAAGGTTTATATTTGTTGAAACTGCTGGAGAGTAGAGAATAAAGAAGATGAAAGCTTAATGCTCGCCTCCGTCTTGACATAGAATCTAGGCGGCGCTCCTGAAGAAAAAGAACTTTGCAGAGTACAAATCTGTTGTTTTCATGAATACAGATAACAGTGAGTAAACGATGAATGAATAACCATGTTGCTCTCCCGCTCTCCCGCAGCCCGGCACATGTCTGTGGAGCCGCTTGGAGATGAAAGGTCCCCTGTTATGCGTCCTCTGCCTCTGCCTCTGCCAGGTGACGGACGGGAAGGTAAGTTATGCCGGCTGAGGCCCCCTGCCAGATTCTGGGGTTCTGCACCTCCAGCTATTTTCCGGGTATCTCCTTAACTTTCTTTCCCTCTCTTTCTGTTGCTCTGTACTGCTTTCTCTCATGCATTCACTGCTTTCTCAATTTCTCTCCTTCACCCACATATCCTTCTGTTTCTTTCCCTCCTTTTCTCACCATCTTCTTTCTCGTATTCCCTCTTGCTCGCATGCTCTTCTCACTCTAGTGCTCTCTCTCTTGAGCTGCCTCTTGTGCCCTCCCCCTGATTACTTTCTCTCGCGTGATAATACATATGAAAGTAATACAAATTTAAATAAAACATTTAGCAAAATTGATACTCAATTTCTCTTTACCTGTCTCCTTTTATTTCACGTCTCCTCATTTTCGTGCTCTGTCTTCATATCTTACTCTCTCCCGCTATCTCTCTGGGCCTACCTCTGTCTTGCGTCTCTTTGCCTGTGGTTTTTTTTCAGATCTGTAGCACTTTGAGGTTGAGCTTTACAAATGAACAGGCCCCAATCTGTGCAAGAGTTTCTCATACAGAGGGCAGGCCACTTCCGGTATTGAAATGAATGTTTTCCTTACAGGAGGCAAACTGTCATGGCAACCACCACAATTCTAAACGTGTTGCAACCTTGTGAATTCTTAGACTCTTCCGCCACAAATGGAAATGTCCCAATTTGGGCGGAAATGTCGGACATTTAGGAAAGGGATTTGCAAAGATCATAGATCAAAAAGTTAAATAAGGCCGGGACCAACATACAGCCCTGACGTAGGCTTGAAAAAGTGGACACCAGACTAGACATGGTACGTTTTAGCATACAGATGGATTCTAGCAAGTGTCTGTGTGGATGTGTCTGATAATGTTAATGAATGCGTGAGGGCAAGCAGCCATACTCCATTCATCCCACAATTTAAATCTGTTCACTTTATCGAACGCGTCACGTCGAAAAGGGCTAAATATAAGGGTGAATGCCGCAAGGAAGCTTTTTGGTGTAATGTGGTTAAAATGAAATCGTTTAAAGAAGGACCCATGCTCTTTTGAAAACATGCTTGGTTCAGATCTCCGGAGTTTGATGAGACCAACCAATCTACAAAGTGTCTCATTATTAATGCTGAAAAGATTTTGCTTGATGCGTCGTTATCGCCTCTAATTTTGTATATCCTCCCGGTTTCCTTTTTTTAAAATAGGGACCGGGTGGCAATGCTTCCAAGATTTAGGGGTTGCTTGAGTTTGAATGATACATTTGAAGAGTTTACATGAAAGGGATGACCACAACTTTGAATTTCCCTGGACAGTGGCCATAGCTAATCTGTAAGGGCTGCGGGCTCGCAAAGGATTGGCCTTCGTTACTATGTCGTGGATGTCTTCATACTGGAAACGAAGTTCCCAAGAAAGAGCAAAAGATGGGGCTGGCTAGAAGTTGCAGGGATAGCATACAGTTTTGCAAAAAGTGAGGTCCAGGTTGATTCGGCTTTGGGATTTATTGGAAGGTGTACCTGGGATGACTCAACGGTATTAATTAGGAGCCAAAAACTCCTCATCGCTTGCTTTCAGAGCAGTTAACCACTTCAGCATCCATCTGGAGCATCAGGCGCTTGTGCAACTTTAGCCTATTTTTGTTTGAGTAGTTTATGACTAACTATCGAGTAGAAGTCGTCCAATTTGCGCAGAGTGTAGATTGTGTTTTTGCTCTCTGTTCTTTGGCATCATTTCTTCGAAGCAGTGGGTGCGAGGTGGTCGAGAAAAGGATTTCGCTTGTGAGTTGGACTTCGTAAGCTGCCTTTGGAGGGTATTGGGTATCAGGTAAAGGGGCAGAGGTGGAGAAAGTCAGTTTTGGGAGATGAGTGGTCCAGCAATATGCAATTGCTCAGAGTGAATAATAGGGGGCGAGCAGTTGGGGTTGACAAAGATACCCATCAAGCAGGTTCTAGTCTATAAAAAGACACACAACCGAGTAGACTGGTTGCGCATTTGGTGCTCGCCTCACATGGTGTAAGCAATTCCTTATCCCATGTCCGGGCCGACTTGGCCCTTCATTGTTCTGTGGTCGATAAATTGAGTACCATTAATTAGGGTCATAGGAAATGCCTGTTATAACCGCGCTTAGAATTGCGGGGGGTCTGTCATTAAGCACTAAATAAGAAGACAAATTGATATTGTTCTTGTTGGGGGGTAGGACAAGTGTCTAGTTTTTTCAAATTCCTGACTGTTTCGACCGGTCAAATAAATGCTCTAGTCTCCTCTGTCCTATCAGTGCAAAATAGCCCAATGGTCTGAAGGAAAAGAAACTAAGGATGAACCCACTGAAAGTGCTGCATAGTTACACTAATTGTATTACAAAAATGCAGAAACAAAGCTTTCAACTTGGCGAGGGTGAGGGATGGGAACTTTTACAAGTACTGGCTCTTAGCTTGCATCATTCTGTAATTCTGTACAATGCGTGTACCTTTTATTTTCCCACTATAAACGAATCCCTAAAAGTAGCACAATGTGCAGTAAAGGTAACCTCAATGCGAGGACTGGCAGAGTACTTCACACTGGACATGGTCCAACTCAAGATGTCTTTGTTTGATCTCTCTCTCTCTCTCTCTCTCTCTCTCTGGGTTTCATATGTGACACTTGGATGGGTATACAGTCTTTCTATTGAATCCGTTATAGTGAATGCTCATATCTCGAGTATTTTATAATGAAAACCACTTGGAGGCATTGCGAGGTGTAAGTGGTTGGGACCTCCCACTCCTAGCAACTGCATCATTCGCTGATTTGCCTCCCTACTGCTCAACACGCACTGCTGATCAATCCTTTACAGAAAACCTGTTACCATCCACTCGGAACACGAGTGCAGCAGTGTCCGGTTTTTTCATGCATGCTCGTGAGGTTGCCATTGCTGACTGGCTCGGCCCCGCTCACAAAGTTTTCAGGGATAGAGGGATGAAAGCCTGTAGCTCCCACATCGTGGGTGTCGCCAGTGCCCACGCCAGACGTTTTTCATAGAGGTGGCCTGATGAGATCACTGCGGTGGCACACTAAAACAAACACATAATTGGCAACTGGGCCGGAGGGGGGGCCAGCAGTTTTATCAGGGTGGCAGTGGCCCCCCTTGGCCACCTCTTGGTGGCACCTCTGGGTGTCGCTGATAACAGCTGTTGATCCTCATCCCTTGCAGCTGATTTCCGGCAACAGAGCCACACCCCATCAGTAGCTGTTAATCCAATGCAGTCTCTGGGATTGCTTACTGGTAATCTTAATTCTAGTCCTAATCTTCCTCCTCATGATACTCAACCCATGAAAACCGCCTGTCTACCCGTCTGCCGCTTTAGAATGTCCTTTTTGTGTTTCTTTGCTCCATCCCCTGTCTTCATCCTGGTGCAGGTGTCCGTACCTACCAGGAGTACCTACCAGGAGTCTTTCTCTGTTCATATCCAAGAAGATGGATCAATCCAGCCCAGTGTGTTTACTGTGACTAGCAAGAGAAGCACTAGGAGTACTGAAGATTACTAGTAAGTAATCCTTGCATCACCCCTCGAATACTTGTTCCTCATCCCTGTACTCCACTCATGAAGTGTGTGGAATTCTCTGATTGATCTGACTATGCTATAAAATCACAAACAAAAAATACCAGCTTGGGGTAGAGCTCGCTGATGGTGGCCACGTTACTTGGGACTTCCGAAGTTGGCTCCCTGTTCGGTTGTCCCGACGGTGAGTAGACGTTGATGCAGCTCCTCAGCGAGGTATCTGCATGTTGGAACTTTTAAGGCACCTGGAGGAGGAGAAAAGTAGAGCTGCAAGAGCTTCCCAAAGTGCTCTCTCTCTCTCTCCCCACAGCAGCTGGGCATTTCACCTGATGAGAGAGTGGCAACAGCATTTGCCTGTGACTAGCTGCACCTGGAGAAGACACCGCTGGACTTCGCTGAGGAGTCCCAGGAAATTGACCAGTCGGCAACTCTTCCGTCACTTGCAAGTTGCTGGCTGAGCAGCACTGACCAGTGAAGTTATATCACTCCCCTCAGCAGTGGCTCCCCACCACCCCTTGATATCTAGAAGTTGATGTTGATATTTATTTCAACAACCAATATCCTATGCTCTCCATGTCTGACCCCTTGATGGGCCAGTCATTATAATACGGCCACCCTGCTACCTCTTCCTCATACAGTCGGCCCACCAGGAAAGTCAGAACTTCAGTAAAGACTGTTGGAACTGAGTGCAGACTGAATGTGAGTGAGATAAACTGTACAGGACTATCCTGAATGGCAAAGCATTACAGACCGGTGATCCTCTAGGAGAATGAGAACATGGAGGTGGGCGTCCCTGAGGTCTAGAGACACCAGCCAGTACCCTGCTGAGATAAGGAATCTCTACACGGATTGCATCCCAGATCACAAGTGTGGTATAGAATGGTTAATGGACAAAAGGCCCCTGACGGTTTTGGAACACAATATGTTGCAGAAGCGTGTGTGTCTGCTTAAGTAGGCCAGATAAGGTGTGCATTAGGCAAGTCCATCACCTGGGAGGACCAGCACTACCTGCCCTCTACCAGGGGCTCTGGGAAACCCCTACACCGCAACTTGTGTTTCAAGGCTAAGGGCACACTGTGTAGTGCCACGGAATGAGGGGGCACCCGCATGGAACTCAATGGCACAGGCCTTTGCCCCAGGCCCCGGGCCGCATGAAATGCGGGACAATAGGGGGTCTGGGAGTTTAGGCGCGGGGTGGGGGAAAACGGCGCGAAAGCATAGGAAGGGGCGTCCGAACGGCGCCACAAGAAACAAAAGCCCAGGAAAGGGCAGGAAGCAGCACCTGGAAAGGTGTGAAATATAACAGCAAGGGTCAGGGGGGTAACCCGGCCGCCCCCAAGAAGGAACAAAAGGACGGGGGTGTATAAGTAAGCCAGGAAAAGGAGAGGCGGCACAAACCAGGTAAGAGCTCACCTCTCTCGGGTAGGCTCTTAGTGCCTGGATAAGGGGAAGGAAAAACGTTTGCCACCCAACCCACCCTACAAAAATAACGGAAGAAGAGGGGTGCAGGCAGGAGCCGGTACACTGAGTACTCTTTCGGTACACGGTCCAAAAAAGAAGGAGCAGGCAGAAGTGGGAACGCCGAGTACTCTTTCGGTACACGGTCCAAAAAAGAAGGAGCAGGCAGAAGTGGGAACCCTGAGTACTCTTTCGGTACACGGTCCAAAGCATGTCGTAGACGGCATGTGCCCAGGAACGAAAGCCCAGGGATAACAAGGACTCAGGAGGAGCCTTGGGCAACTTCGGGACTGGACACAAGGTGCCCAAAGCATATGGCAGAGTATTGATTTTTGTTGTGTTGTATTTTCTGTAAGAAAATAAAATGCCTACGGCCTACAACTTTTCCATAAACATAATTGGTCTGTGATTTATTATTTAGGTAGGGATCTGGTAAGAGGAGCAAAGCGAGCCCACACTACTCAGCCTAAAGCTTGGGGTGCTGCCCACTGGGTACAGAGGAGGGAAGGGGAAAGCAAGGCAACCATAAAACACGCCACCCACCTGCCCACCCTGTCCTCTCCTGCTGCAGGACTCACATGAAGAGCCAACAAAAGGGACTAATAGGCGGCGGGCGCCAGCACCGAAACCCCAAGTGTCTCTCCCTCTCTTCAAGGGGGGAGAGAACACTCTAACAATAGGAGAGGCAGGAAGCCACGCATATAGGTGCAAAGTGGCTGTCGGCACAAGCCGGCCATTTGGGTGGCCAGTAGCCATATTCTGGCATGGCCCATGGGCATATTTGCGGTATATAGAGCAGCCCTGCAGGAAGAACACTCTGCTCGGAGTGCATCTGGATTCTGCGCTCCCAGGTCATTTAATTTGCCGGTTTTAGGCTGCTTTGGAAAGTACTTTTCACCCCGCTCCGGGGCGATTGAAAAAGCAGTTTCGCCGCAGCAAGCCGTGGTTTTGCAGTGATTCGTTTCAGACGTGCTGTTCACCCCACCCCGTTCGGGGTCAGGAGAGCAGAAAGGAGTGGACCACCATATTATAAAACCATAGATTGCAAAGAATTTCACATTGCTCGGTCAGCCTAGATGTGATGCCTTTTACCCCATTTGGGGTAGAGGAGCAGAGTTAGTTTAGGTCTGTGGACTGCGATGAGTCTTGTTAACTCATACAGGGTCAGGAACACCGGCAAGAAAGTTAGAAAGTCCAGGCACCAGCTGACCGCAGCACTCAGCGAAAGGAGAAGCCGTAAGGGGAAGAACGGCAGAGTAGGCTTAGCGGTACGAAAAGCATGGCCTGCGCTGCAGGCTAACAGTGGCACAACCCACCTCTATCCACCTCACTCCCTATCCGCAGTACTTACGGCGTGGAACACGGTGGGCAAGGTGGCACGAGGACCGGAGAGGGCAGCTGATAACCCCGGTCGATCGAAGGACGTCGGCGCACTGCAGCTGGAAGTTAGAAGACGAAATGAAGTCCCGGGCAAAAGTAGGATTGTTGCAGGCAGGAGGAACGTTGCCGAAGCAACACAGCTCGCCAAAGGAAGGAGCGTGCACCTTCTCAGACGGCTGCTGCAACAAGCAAGCACTTCACGAGAGTGAGGCCAGCAGCTCATTTCGTTGTGAAAAAAAAAACTATAGGCAGACTTTGGTCACAAAACGTTCAAAGCGTAAAGAAAGCATCAGATACCCGAAAAGCAAGAAATAAATGCAGCAGAAACAGAAGGCCATTTAGCGAAGTCATGCGGATTGCTGGGCGAAATGTAGCAATGTTTTGTTTTATTTTCTTTTTTTTGTTTTAATTCAGTTTATTACAAACTTTTTAAAAAGGAAAAACAAAAAGAAGTTCCGAGCAGAGTTCCAGTCTGCCCCAGTCCGCCCCGGGAGCTGCGGGCTGGCAGCTGGCGGCTCTCCAAGGACTCACGATCTGAGGGACTGATGTGCTGAAGTGCTACAAGGATCAAGAGGTAGGATTCCTCCTGTTTTCTTGTGTCTGCTGGCGCTGGCTGCGACCCCACGAACCATAAGCGGCTTTACCTCAGCGCCCGGCAGCCTCCCAAGATTTACCGCTACCGCCGGCTCATAATTGGCGGCAAGCTACTGACTTGGTTCCTCTCTCCCCCCCACCCATCCACTTTCTCCCTTCCCCCTTCCCTTCCCCCTCTTTCCCTCTGTCCGTCTCTCGCTCTCTCTCGTTCTTTACCCCTCCCCTATCTCTGGCAAGCTTTCTTTTGTCCCCCCGCTTCCTCCTCCTCCCCCCTTCTCTTTTTCCCCCTTTTTCCCACTGCCGCTCCTCTTCCCCCTCTTCCCCTTCCCTTTTCCCCCTTTCCCCTTCCCCTCTCCTACCCGTGATGGAGGAAGACTTGGACCAGCGTCTCCTAAGGAGCCGCACAAAGAAAACCTTAACGTTAGCGCCCAGCAGCGCCGCAGGTTCTGTCCCGTCTCTGCATCCGTCAAGAGCGTTAGCGGCCCCCAACCCGCTTTCGCGAGAAAACCTGGGTCAACCTGACATATACTTGGATCACGCTCACCCTGGGTCCACCAAAGAACCCTCTCTCCCTGGTAGAGACCACGATCACGGACAGAACCCACCCTTCCATCTGGTGGGACCAAACAATGCATCTGTACTACCTACATTCTGCCCGCCCTTAGAGCCACGGCCCTCTCTGTCTCTACAGGCTCCTAAAGACAGAGCACTTGGAGGCCGCTTGGGCCAGCGGCAGTCTTGGGATATCGAACCCTTCACGGCCCACCCCCGCACCGCTTCGGCGAGTGACCACCCCTGTGCGGGGACCGGAGGGCCCCTGTCAGGGGGTCTGGGGGCGGGCCCAGTTCCAAGTGAAGCGACATGCGAAACACAACTTTCTCTAAACCCGCCTGCTCGGCCGGCCACCAACCTCCAAAAAAGTTCAAGTGTCTCCGACTTGTCTCAACAGCCACAAGACGCCCAGCGGTCACTCCACCTGACCACCAACCTTCCCGCTCAGGACCCGCTCTTCATCTCACATGTCACTCCGGCTGCTCAGACCACTACGGCCTTAATTCATCCTGCTACACCGGGCAGCCGGGCCCCTTCCTACTGCGGTGGTGAAGGACGTCTAGAGAACTCAATGGCCTCTCCCACCCCAGTCAAGACAGCCCAGCACCCCGCTCCGGATGCGTTTCTACCATCAGAGATGGGCAAAGCGACAGCCTCGCCCGGCAACATCCCCGACACCGGGGCATCAAGGATGTTCGACATCCTGCCCCCAGTTTTGCACAACCTCCCAACTTCCTCGAATCCCCTCCTGGAGGAGCCTAGTGAGGCAGACTCCGACCCCTGTTCTGAAACCTCAGACAAGGGCAGCCGTAAACTGACAACCCACCCAAAGAAAAAAAGATCTATCTCCAAAAAAAAAGGCAATACGGCTTTTAAGTCCACCGATCCACTGTTCACAGTCAAACCTACAGTCGCCTCCAGACAGCCTAAAAAGGCTGCTTTGCAACAAGGCCAGAAGAAGAAGCCCCACACAAAAACTACTCTACCTATTCCACTTCTGTCGAATGCTTTGCTGAATTTCTTCCAGACGCAAGGCAAACGGAAACTGTCCAATGACTCAGAACTCTCAGATGCGGAAATCCTTGAAGCCCTGGATGAGACGCCTCAGACGTCTAAGTCTAGGAAAATCTCCACTTTCGTCAATCCCCAGGGCACGTTTCCCGGGCAAGTCCCGGCTCCAACGACATCACCCTGCGGGCCACTAGAAAAGCCCTTCCCGCAGTCTGATTTAGGATCCGTCCATTTAGTCACCCTGACTCAAACTGCATCCGAAGCTGTTCAACCAATTGCACCAGCGCCAGCCACGCCAAGATGGCAGGTCTCAGCTTCAAATCCACCAGAGCTTGGTCAGGTGAAGGCTCCATCGCCACCGCTTCCAAGGCCGGCGGTCACTACAGCGATCGATCCACTAAGCAACAAAAGGACCTCCTATCAGCCCCTTTTAGAAATCTTTGACTTGCAGCACCCTAAAGGGGGGCCACAAAGAGAAACGTTGCCTCAACCCTGGACAACGAACCACCTGTTCACCACGTTGCCTGCTGCCAGTCACCAAGATGCCCTGACTCAGATTCCTCAAACAAGGGACCCAAATCTGAGATCTCTTAGCACGTCTGACCCTGGAGAGTACAATACCAGGCGCAGGCACTCACTGGCAAACCCGGCGGCTCCAGGACCAAAGGTCTCGTCAGCAAACGGCAGATCTGATCTGTCCTCATCATCTCAGAAAGACTCACCCAACACCAGAAAAGACCTGACAACAATAATGTCGGCAATTACCATCTCTATGGCCCCGTTCTGCAAATTGTACGAAACGCTAAGTGATGTTTCAAAAGACAACACGGCCATCTTAGCAAGTATACAGTCGAAACTAACCTTCTTAGAAGGCTACATAACAGCTATTGACTTAAAGTACGAATCCCCGCCCTTAACAAAAGAGGCGTTAGCCTCAGATCTGGAGCGGTCTGTGGCCTCGTCATCAACACAAGGCCCTTTACCACCAACGATAAAGCACAAATCCACACAGACGTCCCAGGCAAAATATTCAAACGAAATTGCTCCAGTGTTCCTACACAAAGCAAAAGTGTCACAAACACCCAACCTGCCTACACCGATCCCAAATCTGGCTTTGGGAACCTCCCTGGGTCCGATTCAACCCCTCCCTAAAGGAAAGAAAATCCTGAAATTAAGCGGGATTGATATACCAATCCCACTAGTCGACAAACTAAATGAACGTACCCCCCCACGGGAGGACCTGCCCTCCACCTCTAGAGATCCTGGAAGCACGGCTATAAATATCACACGCTCAGGCTCCGTGATGGATCTCACCCATTCCCCTAGACCGATAGCAGAATGTGTGACCTCAGACATACAACAATCATCGCCGCCTGGCAAGGGGCATTCCGCCCCTGCGAACGACTCTACTCCTTGTGAGACTAACCTGAATTCCAGAGCGCCTCATCACTCCAGCCGGAGGGAGGCCCCTGAGCTGAACAAAACGACGAAGACCCGACATACTGATGCTCCATCGAGATACTTGTCGGATGCCCAAAGCAGACCCAGGACGAGAACTCACTCAGCCAGGTCGTCCCCGCAGGAGCTGCGGACATCCAGAAGTGCAACAGACAACCACACTCTCCGCACAAGGGATAATTCTACTCGCGTCTTTAAAATAGAGCAACTTTCTAACAAAGATAAGTACATCATCCTGAATAGAAAAACTGTGTTAAAAATTACATCGACTACACCCTCGCTACGCAAACTAACCTCAGATGATTTCAAAAGGGTGGAGCCTTATCACAGAGACAATAAAGCGAAAGCCTACCTACACATCTACTCGTCTGCAACTCAAGATATAGGCCCCCTAGCTAGCGACGAACTTAAAGCACAAGGCCTTCTATTGTCAGAACTAAAGACTCCGGCCCTTAAGAACAACACACAGGACCGGCAATCCCCACACGGAAGACCTGGTGCCCATAGTCCATTCCAACGGCATTCCGATCGAAGAGAGACACTGAAGTCACACTTTTTTTATCCATCAAGAACCCGGAAGCCAAGGCAAGACTCACCTGCACGCCCCACAAGACCCGCCGGGGGATCTCCGGACCCACTTCTACGGCCATCACAACTTTCCAAGCGGTCTATCGACACTCAAGACCAAGCCAGACAACGTCTGCGGCACTCCCCTTATCAGCGACCTCGCAGGGCGCAAAGGAAACTAAGCTGGAGAGAGCAATCTCCACGAAGAGCTCTCGCACCTCATAGATCAGGTGGGCAACCTAAATCACCACCGTCGCCAGTTCCGAAAAAGTCTGTTGCTCAAACTGGCCCTTGGGACTGGATAAAAGGGGCTCTATCATCCCACCGCCTCAGATAGCAATTACCCAAGGAAGCCGACGACCATCTATGCGACAAACTCTTGTCACTGGCCTCCTGGAATACCAGAGGTCACGCCCATCTGACTGACCCTAATACCTCTGACCTGGGCCATTTTGACATCTTCTGTCTACAAAAAACTTGGCTCCAAGACACACCCTATATGGACGGGTATGACATTGTGATTTCGCCGGCGACAAAAGGGCTTCTAGGCCGTCCCTCAGCAGGTCTGCTCATCGGTGTACGGTCAGACCAAAATCTAAAAATGCTCAGGACCACAGCTAGATCATACGGGGTATTGGCAGTCCTAATTGATTGGAACCCTGCTTCGGGACCTCTAAATCGCCGGTCAAAGCAACCTTCATCCCCACCACTCGCTCTGATCACCACTTACTGGAACCCGCAAAGAACCACAACGCAACTTTTCTGCCAAACTATGGCAGAGGTCCTTGATGAGATCCTTATTGAATGGAACACTCCCTTCATACTGGTATGCGGTGATCTCAATGCGAAGTGCAGCCAGCAGAAGACAGACCGAAAAAAACCATCCGACGCAACTGAAGCAGAGCAAAGAGGACAAGCATGGATGACCCTCATGGCATCCCGGAACCTACACAACGTTGCCTGGATCCGCGAAGGGCAGACGCTTCTCCCGACCTGGGAGAGGGGCCGGCTGACAGCCACATTGGATTATATTTTTGCGTCTCAAGCTCTGTGTGCTGCAATTCAAGACTTCAAGGTGGTTAAAACGGCCGCCAGCGACCATAACATGCTCACCACTTCTTGGAGCTCCCTAGCGAGGAATTCAACTTCCTATTTACCATCAATTGAAACAAATCCCAAACAATCACGCCTGCGACTGACCCTGGCCAACATTAGAGCTATCACCGACCAGTACGTGGCTGAATTTGGGATCGACCAACCTTCCGTGCCATCGTCCAGGCCGGACTACTATCCCATGCTCCTAAAATATAGGTGTCACCCGGCAGTGGGCCTAGCTACCCCCAAATCTTGCACCCACCAGTATGACCTGGAAACCGCGGGGAAAAAAAACGGCCTGAGAAATCTCAGAAGGCGTGCAAAGGCCACCAATACCGAAGAGGCATGGGACCGCTGGAGAACTGAAAAAAAAGCCTACAAATCATGGATTAGGGCACGTCGTGCTGTTTTATACCAACAGGACGCAGAATCTATGATGAAAGTTCTACACGCAAAAAAAACGGCAGATTTCTGGGACTTGGTAAACGCCTCGCAAGGATCCACAACCTATAACATGAGTAATTCTGTTCCAGAACAAGTTTGGGTCACGTTCTACACTGATCTTTTCGCCAGCCTAGCGCTGGACACGAATTCGTCCTTTGTCACCACCGGAGCACCCTGGATCGATCTCTCTCTAACATCAACCATAAGTACTGCCATTCAAAAGTTAAAATCTTCCAGAGCCCCAGGCCCGGACGGCCTGTCGAACATAGATCTAAAAAAGCACCACGTGGAATGGGCTGCCTTTATGAGCATTCTGTTTGACCACTGTAGATCTACCAGACAGATCCCATCATCATGGTGCAAAGCAATCATCATACCTATCTTCAAACGTGGAACCAGAGAAGCACCGGAAAATTATCGTCCGATTGCCCTATTGGACATAATGGGGAAAAATATTTGCCTCCCTTCTTTTAGATCATTTCCACCGCTGGGAGAAAACAGCTCCCTGCAGCGATCCTTACCAACTAGGCTTCAAGAAAAACGGTAGCACCACAGTGAACATCTTCATACTTTCAATTCTAAAAGCCAAAATAAAACAGGGAGCTCCTGCGGTGTACGTGGCTTTTATCGACCTTTCTCAGGCGTTCGACAAAGTGGACCGATCTAGACTATGGAGAAAGCTGGCAAACTGGAACTGTCCACCGGCCATATTACACCCTATAATAGCCCTGCATACCAACACCTCTCTTAACGTCCGTCTAAACAAACAGGGGGCCCTGTCCAGAAATATTCAGACGTTCAGAGGTGTCAAACAAGGCTGTCCTCTAGCTCCGGCACTTTTCGTGGCTTTTTTGGGGGACTTCAAAGATTCGGAAGCGCTGGTGCGTTGCTTCCCCCCAAAGTTTGGCAATCTCCCCCTGTCCCGCCTCTTATATGCCGATGATATGATCCTGTTTGACCAAACTCCGATCGGCCTCCAAAGGCAGCTGGACAATTTGGCAACCTACATGACCACCAACAATCTCCAAATAAACCAGACCAAAACCAAAATCATGATCTTGTCCTCTCCACGCCACCCGCCGAAAACCACCGGGTCTTGGTCAGTTTGCGAAACCAGAATCGAAGTGGTTCAACAATTTAAATATCTAGGTGTGCTCTTAGACGGGTCGCCACATGAAATCAAAATGCAGCAGCACCTCTGGTCCAAAACAAGGCAACTGACTTCCCAACTACGAGCATTCGACAGGAAGTTTGGCAAATTTTCATTAATGCCGGCCATCAATTTCTACAAGGGTAAAATGGTACCCTCCCTGACCTACGGCATGGATGCCATGTTCACCATACCGCCCCAACTATGGGGAAAACTAGAGGCCTACATATGGAAGTCCCTTTTAGGTCTGCCGAACGCTATTCCCATAGAAGCAATCAGACGAGATCTGGGCCTTTTGTCTCTAGGCGCCACTGTCAGTGGGGCTGCTCTTGCCCTATTCAGGAAAACCCTAATCAAAGACAGTCTGCCAATCTTCAAAACAATTGGGCAGGAACTTGAATCAACCACTACCAAGTCAGTCCAAAAGTGGGTGGATCTTCAAAAAACCAAATTGGAAGGCCTGCAATGTTCACTCAATGACCTGATAACGAACCCACAAAGAGTAAGTGAAAAACTAAAACTGCAGGACTGGATCACCACCGTGGACAAAGCAGCTTCCATCAAGTGCTTAAACCATCTTCCTCCAACCTACAATAAACTGAAATCTCCCATGACGTACTGTCTGCGATTTCCAGATAAAAAACTGCGCTCAACTTTTCTAAGGGCTCGTTTAAATCTGCTCCATACCCGCGAAACCCTGGGAAGAAGACTGCAGACCAGTTCAACTACATGCAGATTGTGTGAAGACCCTGGCTCTGTGGAGAACATCCGCCATCTGCTCCTAATCTGCCCGGCTTTGAACGACATTCGCGCCCCATTTCTGTCTCCGCTTTGGTTAGACTCGGTCTTGATCGAGGAGCACACGTGGTGGTGCCGCTTAATATCTGGAGAGAAGTCTCGTTGGGCGGTCGTCACGGCCAAAATATTGGAAGCAGCCTTCACTAAAATTGGCGGCATAGCTAGTGGCCTGCCGACCATGGCTGTTTAACTGATGGTTTTTCTGCTACTTTTGAAAACTACTGTGCAGCTGAGTCGCTGGGTCTTAACTTGGCGAACCTTTCTTTTGATTTTCTTTTGATTTTCATCTACTGTAACCATCAACTTCTTGTAAAAATCATTTTCTTTTTCTTTGATTATACACAAGTAAATAAAAAAAAAAAAATAAAAAAAAAAGAAATTTTGCAAAAAAACAACAAACACGGCTAATTAAAAGCAAGGAATAGAGGAAACAATTATATTTCAGCAATGTGGAAATGTTGCAAGAGAGAGAGGGCAGCAGAAGATTGTATAAAACAAGCTCGAAGAACAGAAATTCATCGCAACGTTTGAACGAAGCAAGGAACACTCTACAGAAAATTTGGAAGAACACCGACAGAGGGCAGAAATGGATTTTATTTTCAAGATGAAATACAGAATGTCTTCGTAGCACGAGAACAAACACGAAAGGTACACTGCAGACAATTCTTGACCAAGCACAGAAACGAACAGGCTTTTAAAAGACAGCATGTTAAAAAATCGCTTGCACAGAAACGAGCAGGCCAGCGGTATAGTCGGACAGGAAAGCCTGCAGAGTTGTTGCTGCGGGTGGAGGGGGAGGCTAAAGGGGCTTATCTAGGGGTGACGTCATGGAGCTGCTGCTGCTGTTTACCTTTTGAAATTTTAAAACCTGCAATTACTGTGGCCTACAACACATCCTTCCCCTCTAACAAAAAAACGGTGGACTACTTACCAAATAAGCAAAGCAGAAATGTGATGGCTGGACATAGAGACAACGCTGGGGGGGGGGGGGGGGGGCTAAGGGTTGAAGCCGGAATAGAATCTCAGGAGCTACAGCCAAAAGGCTAGCTAGCCCGCATCCCAACAGGTTCGACATCAGCGTAGCCGTGGGTCTTTTCCAGAACTAGAAACACCCCTGCCTGGTTGGGTAAACTGATGCACGAGCATCACACGGTGCTTTCACAGACAACAAATGCGCATGGAAACACAGTTCCAGTGGTTGGAAGTTCAACGATGAAATTAGTAAAGCACGGGTTGTTGGAATGAATTGGTAAGTACGAAAGGGCTGACGGGTCCCGTTTGTTGTGCCTGGACCCCCATGGCACAGGGGTTCAGGCTCATGGTTGCTTGTGGCACTCAGTTGTCACGCAATGACAGGGAACACCATGTCAAGTCCATGGTCACACAGGCTCATCATGGCCTGGGGCACCCAGGCCGTCACAGCATATGCAGCCGGTGTTGCCCAGCAGGGGCCCTGGCACCTACATGCAGAATTGCCTGGAAGAGGCTGTGCTAGGACAGTGGGGGACAGCATTGCCGAGCAGGGGCACTGTCCTGCTAGGGGGCCATTCAGGGCGGGCCCTCAGCCTGCTATGCAGCACCAGCATCGCGCTGCATGGAAGAACGACGCAGCAGGAGTCCGTTGGCATCGACTGAAGAGCCGGAAACAGCTTGTGCCTTTTATTTATATGGTCACATGTGTCCTAGCACGTGACATCAGCACGAGCCCTGGGGGGAACCATAATCTCAACAAGGGTGGCACACCACACCATCATTATGAACAGACATGCCTTATACAAAGAAATAACACTAGTATAATTACCCTTCCCACAGGATGGTGTTGGAGCAGCAAAACGGATGATCAATTAGAAAGACATGAGGCGCAGGGCAAGTCAAGATAAGCCGACAGGAACACTGCTACAGAATAACTGCATCAGAAGAAGAGGGCAGACAAAGAAAGCAACAGAATGCTAAATTGGAAATTAGCCTATCAGACGAGTTTTATTTTAGGTAGGCCAGAAGAGCTGCTGGAGCAGTTGGATGGACGACTCACGGCAGGCGCCGCCATTTTCCCAGCAGCTAGGCAGACGCACTGTCCGTGGCTCTGCAGGACGTTAAGGTGCTCAGGGTGCAAACGCAGTTCTTTTATCAGTGGCGGAGCCTTTTGATATGCAGGATGGGACATTTCCAACCCAAAGGGCTCGGAAAGTGCCAGTTAACTGGCAATTCAGTGATAATTCAAGTGAGCAACGCAAAGCGCCCATTATAAAGATTGGGTTATATCCACAATGTCTGTTATCTTGTTCTTGACAGGCAAAATAAGTTGAGCTTGCCGCTGGTATCCATTTTTTTCTGGCACCCGCGAATGGACAATTACCGGGTCATGCCGAGTTGAGCTTGGTCATTAAGCAAAGGTTGTGCAACATCGGGATTAACAAGGAGCTGGAGGTTTGTGACCGGGAATCCACATATCTAGTTTATTACACAAATCCTTTTATTGCATGTATTAAATCACAAAGTACAGTGGGCTAACTAGCTCGGCTAGGATGGCACTATCGTGCATTCTGGGACTTATAGTTTACCATTTAGGATGTGAAAATTAAAATCACAATGATATTCTTTTAGCGTAACAGGTTATTAGGGGAGGTTACATGGGTTCCATGTGTTAAAATCGCATCAAAAATTGCTATGGTTACAAAATATCACGGCAAAAATGCTGTGGTTTTGCCGCTGCAATCCATGTAAAGGATGCGCGGGACACAACCGCAACCCCCGGACCCATTATACCATTTAAGGGGAGTGGAGGAAACCCCCGCAACCCTCGCTCCCGTTAAATGGTATAACAGAGTTCACCTTTACCGGGTCAAACCACAGCATTTTTACCACGATTTTTTATATAGGCAACATTTTTGTCGTGATTTTATCACTGCATACCGTTACATGTTGTCAGGTTAGCTTTATTATGCAATCGTTTTTTTTGTAAGTAAACGCCATACAACATTATTACTGGAAACCTTAAAATCCAACTATTTAAGTCAGTGACCAGACGGCGGAACAGATGAAGGGGTTAGTGCATCTGCAGCAGAGATCAAATGATTAGTCTGGGACGGGCAGTTTTAGCTTGGAACCAACATCCACCAGGCGCAATGTTTGGCTCCACGGGCCAACTTGTGCGGTACAAACAGACCAATTTAGGCAAAAAGGGGATTATTTACTTTATGATCGATGTATGCCACGTGCAGCACCCAGGGGCAGGCATAAGTAGGCTGTGGCACGATCTGTTATTGCACTTTGCCAGAAACCCAAAAAGTGGTTTAGAGACCAATCCCCCGGAAGCTTAATGCAAAATTGCAAAAGTAAAATTAAACTAAGTGTTATAATGGTTCATGAAAAAGCTATATATGCGGTCAAGCCTGCGATGCTGCCAGTGGTTTCATGCCCTTCCAGGCAGCTGGGAGTGTTGGAACTGCAGCGAATAGTAGTAAGCTTGCAACAATTGTCTTGCAACGGACCCGTTTTTGGAAAGACTTTATCACGTTAGTTGATGAGATTTGAGAGGTTCTGACAGCAAACTGCTAAAATCCGCTGATTTGGTCAACGACGTACGCCCATGACCAGAGGGAGAAATCAGCGGGCAAACGCACCTTGGAGAAGGGTGCTTACATAAGCCCATTCCCTGTCGGACAGCCCGAGGCACCCCCCCCCTTAGGGCCCAGGCCCAGGCGCAGCCCAGTGGCACGCAACCCCGGTGACCTCTTTTGGAAAAAGTTAAAAAGTTGTTGTGCTGCGCAATGGGCTTATAAAAAAGGAATGCCTGAGTGAGGCTTCCGGGGACTATTACTGGGATGAGTACTCATTCACACCCTAGGACTCTGATGCCTTCAAGCAGGTGCTAGAAAATCCATGAATTCAGCAGAAGATGGGGGGCATCCCACCATTCCATGAGAAGACAACAGGCCTCACCAAAGTCGCAACATTTTAGGATTAGAAATAGACACCAATTTAGGAGAATGCAGGTTTTTGTCTAAAGAAAAAATAGAAGACCTACTTGAGGCAATCAGGTGCTTTAAACAAAAAGAAATGGGGACAGTCAGAGAATGACAGTCTCTGGCTGCCAGGCCCTACATCGCAACAGGGGCGATACCTCAAAGAAAGGTTTCTTCCAGAAGCTCAGAGCTTAAGACTAAATGATTAGAAAATCATACCTACACATAAGATTTAGGGTAGAGGTCAAGAACAATTTCAATGGTCAGGCATATGGCGCACAGCATTAAATACGGTAAATACGGGGGGAGGGCAGAACATTTTCAATATTGCAAAACCTTCCCCACATAAATTGTCTTAAAGCTATGGGTCACACAGTTACGCATCAAAGATGTGTTAAAATTGGTGAAGACCCTTGGCCAAAGGCTTGGCACAAACGCGGGTGGACCAGGACCATGGCAATACTGGAAACTTTCCCCACAGGAAACACCCTAAAAATTAGGGTTACAAAAGATTTGAAGAAAAGTTGGTTTTGCCGACCCTTGGCCAAAGGCATGACGCAAGCACAGGTTGACCCGGAAGCATAACACTGCTGGAAATCTTCCCCACATTGTCTTCCTTAAAGCTAGGGGTCGCAGAGTTGAGCAATAAAGAGCTGCTAGTCGGGTCGGATAAGATGGCTGTAGTTGGTGTCAGCAACAAAAGAATGTCATGCCAATGGATGCTGAAAGAACTAAGCGCAATGACCACCTTTTCTCTAAACAACAACATAAAAAGAAAGACAAAACACATTGCGGGAGTAGAGAAGGATTTTGCAAATGCTCCATCTTGCCTACAGTGGTATGCATAGCGGCGCCTCCGATCAGATGATGACAGAGTGCCATAAAGAGGTTTGTGAGGTTCTCACAAGAAACTCATAGAAACAGCTGATTGGCCCACGCCGGACGGCCTGGGGCCAGGTGGAGAAATGAGTGGGCAAAATTGACTAGGGGGAAAGAACCAACCCACAGCGCACTGATCAATTATGCTTTCAAAGGGGTGTGCTAAACTCTAGGGACCAGCGAAAGACAAAGGACAGCCCCTGAATTTTGAAAAGCTAAAACCAAATATGTCAAAACTGGGGAAATATGTTCACACATATGAGACAAAGTATTCAGGGCAGCTTTGCGCTGGCCTACTTTGGGGCCCTCAGGGTCGGCGAGCTGATAGCCTTTAGTACAAAGGGCCAATGATGATTTGCCCATGTTAGATGCGCGCAAGGGACGGGCCTGCATGAAAATAGAGATAAGAAAAGGTTGATCAACCTTTCCTGCATTGATAGGGTCAATCATGCATCACTTAAATGATTTTCTTGCAACTCGTCACACCTAGGGAACCAGTTCTAATGCACAGGGAAGGCAAGGCCCTCAGCCGTTTTCAGTTTCAGACCATCCCCAAAAAAGCTTTTGCTATGACTTGCTGGGACAGCACATAATTTGGAACCTACTCCTTTGGAATAGGCGCAGCAACATGTGATCTGCATGGAGTGAGGGCGTAGGGCCACAAGAGGCCAAGAAAATAGGGGGCTGAACTTCCCTGTGTTTCAGAAAATACATCAGGCCAGATCTTAGTTAAACAAATATCTTTCAACAGATGAAGAAACTCCCTAAAAATCAGCCTGGATAGGGGGGGCATTCCGTTGTGGGCAGGACAGGAAGGTGAACCGAGGAAACCTGAGGAAAACTACCCTTTAGAAACACTATCACCCCCTGGTGGGCCACCAGGGACATGAAATGGGATGAATACATGATGGGCTGCAGAGACCCCCAGAATAACTAGTAATACATTGGGGGGGGGCAACAAGCTAGCAGAAATAGGAAGAGAACGACCAACACAAGACATCTGCACATCCCTAACAGGTATAGCAAGAAGCTGGAAAGAAACTGAGATATTTATGTGAAAATAGTGCCATGGAGAGGGGCCTCGTCAATCGGAGCAATTGACATAGCAAGGGTCCTGAATTGCGTCAGGCACTGGAGTAGAGTTTTTCCTGAAACAGGCCTATGCCGCAGAGATCGAAACCACCTGTCAGTGAAAGTGATGGAGCTATTTCACACAGGGATCCTGAATGCCTTAGCAACAAGGGGCTGGAGGTAGTGTAAGGGTCTTTTGGGGGAAACAGAATGGCCGTGAGCCCATTCGGATGCGGTGGCATGGGTCTGGAAGGAAGCAGCCAGCAGGCATAGGAGTGCTCAACAGCCAATTTACAGGACCCAAACACACGAACCTGGCAGCTCACGCACGCTGGGGGCACCCTTGAGCAAAGAAGGGCAGCTTTCAGTTCCTGGCCCAAGTGCCCAAAGGTACAGAACTAAGAAAACATTGCACATCTCTTTGTTGGGGAATACACATTATACTCATTTATTAGTATCATGTTTAATAAAAAGCCACAGCCTTTTTATTGCCAAAGCAAAACAAGTTTCTGGGTATTGTTTTATGTATTTACTGTATAACGTGTATGTCCCGTAGAGCTAGTGGTTCTGCAGCTGATGGCTTTGTTTGAAATTAACTCTATTGTTAGCAAACATTTGTGCGCTCGCAGGCCTATGATACTTAGCTTAAAATCAAAGAAACGATTAAACCACTTGACAAAAGACCTGCGAGCATAGTGGGTTGGTGAGTTGAAGTTTTGGAAGATCAGGTTTTGAATGTTGCATTTGGACATTTGGTTTCTGTGATGGATTCTGGCACTTGAGGCATATGAAACTTGACCGATTAATCGGGGCAAGGAAAAGGATACTTTCCTTCACTTTATTTGATGTTGAAAAAGTAACCTACTCCTGAAAGTGCTTACTGTGATGTTAAGGCGTCGGGCGTTGACTCCAGAGAAGGGCATGTCTACACATTGTGGATTGTGATATCAGCTTTGTGGCAGGAATTGAAAGTGTAGTTCCTGAAGTCGAGAGCCTCTAAGCACTGCAATTGACGACAGAGGGAAAGAGTGATAATGGTGGGACAGAGAAGTGTTTTTGAATGCCAAGATGGAATCCATTTAGGATACAGTATGCTAGGGCCAAGACGCACCTGTTCGCCCTTTCCTTAAAACCCCAGGACTGGTATCACTATGTCCCATCACCTACCTCTAGCACAAACATGTACCACAAAAACAGAAGAACACTGGGTGAAACCATACAGTTATCCAGATGCTCACACACTTGCATCAGAAAAAAGGTTTTCATGACAGAACAGTTGAGGTCAACAGTATCCTCATCGATTTGGTCTGAATGGACACATTTTCTGTATATTCCTGACTGTTTGACTTCGATCACATTTCATTTGTACATGTGTCCGGACACCTTACATTTAAGTTTGAACTAACCAGGGCTCAGCCCTGGCGAAGGAGTTCCTCTGAAATGCATTGGCTTATGAGCCCAAATCGATGAGGATACTGCTGGCCTCAACTGTTCTGTCATTAAAACAAACATTCTTTATGATGCAAAACGTTTTGGAACTTTTTGAAAACCACTTTTTCACAGAATAGCTGATTCAAAAAAACTTTTAAAAAGTTTTTTTAAAATGTGTGAATATTGTGCAGTAATTTACCCTGAATTCACCGAGCAGCTCCTCTTGGAGAGCAGTGTGTGAGCGTCTGGATAACTGTGTGGTTTCACCCAGTTTTCTCGTTATTGTGGACTTTGATCCTGGTGTCGCTGGATCTTTTCTACCAGACAGCTCCTCGAAATTATTTTCTACGTATTTGCAACGTGAAGTTCTTACAGAGATCAAATTGAATTTACAGACCCAGTGGTGCCCACCTTTTCTCTTCACAAACATGTACCACCCCACCTTAGCACCAATATGCACAGCTGGCTGGCCTAAATAGGTGCCACGACTAAGACTGCATAGACCTTCCATGAGGTCTCCTATCAGCGACATTGTCTAAGTTTCCCTTGGTCCCACCCCTCAATGCCACATAATCCTTGCCCATTCCTACTCCTTTACTCCCCATCGTCATCCGACCTCCCCGATGCCTATCGCCTGTGCTTATTTTATTAAGGTATTGATGGATTATAATCCTGAATGTGTCTCATAGATCCAAGCTTACCACAATCGCTCCCAAACGTTCCCATTCTTATCACCCTCTTAACCAACCTCAGCCATCTTTGCCATATCTTTCCCAACTTCACCCGTCCTTAATGCATCCTTCTTTAACCTCACCCAGCCCTGTCACCATCATACGGTATTCATACCCAACACAAACACATCCTTGCTACATCTTATCCAACATGTCCCATCCTTACCATCATCTTACTCAACCTCGCCCTGCCACCATTTTACTCCTCAACCCTATTGTCATTTTGCCCAACCCAATCCACCCTTACCACAATATTGCTCTGATTCACCAAACTCTACCTCTATATCAGCTAACCACTGCCACCCTAATGACATCTTTTACAACCTCCCCCTTCTTCACCACCGCCTGGCTCATCCTTATTCATTCCGACTGCATCTTATTGATACATCCCTACCATCGTCTTATACACCATCACCCGTCCTTACCTCCATCTTGCTAGAAATCACCCCACCATCGTAGCCAGTCTCACCTTCCCAAACACCATCTTGCCCAACCCCTTGTGTCCCTATCACCATGTTATGCGACCTCACCCATCCCTACCACCACATTCCTCAACAATCACTCCTGATATAATTGCCAAACCATCTTCCCGACCTCACCCATCCGTACCACCACATTACGCAACAATCACACCTGATATAATTGCCAAACTCGGCTTCCCTAACACCATCTTCCCGACCTCACCCATCCCTACCACCACATTCCTCAACAATCACTCCTGATACAATTGCCAAACTCGGCTTCCCTAACACCATCTTCCCGACCTCACCCATTCCTACCACCACATTACGCAACAATCACTCCTGATATAATTGCCAAACTCGGCTTCCCTAACACCATCTTCCCGACCTCACCCATTCCTACCACCACATTACTCAACAATCACTCCTGATATAATTGCCAAACTCGGCTTCCCTAACACCATCTTCCCGACCTCACCCATTCCTACCACCACATTACTCAACAATCACTCCTGATATAATTGCCAAACTCGGCTTCCCTAACACCATCTTCCCGACCTCACCCATTCCTACCACCATCATATACAACCACACCTAACCACTATCATCCTTTTACCCACATTCATCCAAGTCTACCCACTACACATACAACCTCACTCAATTCCAACTACCATATTATCCAAACTAACCCATAGTTGCATACCTTACACACCCATACATATCCATACCACCATTTCTCCAATCCCCCCCACTCTTGCCACCATCATGCCCTCCCCCGTTCTCTTTCTGTCATTCCCAATTACCTCTTCTTCTACCAGGCCTTGAATTTTCTGTTTTAATTTGGTTCTTCCTCTCTGTTCTATAGAGCAGCGCTAAGATGCCTCTGTGTTGAACGTCACGCTATACAAATAAACTTAACGTAGCATAACCATCTTTACCACCATTCTGGGAGTTGAAGTCCAAAACATCTGGGGAGCCGAAGGTTACAGAGCTTTTAGAACTCATCCCTAGCATCATACTACCCAACTTCACCCATCACTACAGCCATCTAACCAATTGGAACCTGTCCTTTCAGTCATCCTTTTCACTCTCAATTTGCCAGGGTTCTTCCTAACTCCACCCATCCCTACAATCATCTTATGCATTCATAACCCATCCATTTCTGTATTCACATTTTTATTAAAGCATTTACAATACATTACAGCAAGCAGACAAACTGTCCAGGAAGACAGATCATGGTTTGAACCCATAACCCATCCTTGGCCTTCATGTCTTAAACTGTAACCAATTGGCTTCTCCAGTTTACCCAGTCTTAGCCCAAGATTATCCAAATCTTATCTGTGCCTGGAGGATAGCTCAGGGGCAAGGCGCTCGTCATGGAAGCAAGACATCGCAAAGCAACACAGATTTGAATCCCGGTCCTGCATTTAGAGTCTGGTCTCTGGTATTAGGCATGTTATAAAAGATTAATTAACCAACCTGACACCTCCTTCAACATACCTACCCAACTTCACCCATTGCCTCCGTGCTAATCCGTCCGTACCAGCTTTTTAACCAACCTCACTCATCCTTAGCACCATCACATCTTATCGCTCGATACCACTATCTTACCTACCCTCACCAATTCCTTCCACCATTTTATTCCACCTTCTCATAGAACCTTTCAGGAAAATATCAGAAGCCTTCTTAAAGGCCCACACGCTACTGATAAGATGTCAGAGGGCCCGGGCAGCAGGGAATAAAGGACAGAGTCTGGGGCAATGGTCACAGAGCCATTTGGGAAGATGAGAGCATATGAATTCTCAAGGTGCTGCTTCAGTCTTCACATGGAGCAATGGAGCAGCAAATCCCCTTTGCCTTTACAGCCAGTGGTTTGTGCACGTTGAGGAGGGTTTACATAGTCTGTAAGTATATAAGCCTTTAGATCCTCTAATGTTTGCATCTATAAAAACACATGATTCAAATGGATTTAACTGTGCCAGTGAGCAGTTGTAGCTGTGGGAGATCTCTCAGGGCTTTACGGAGACTTCACAATTGGCGCAGATGTACAATGGGGCAATTTAGATTACAGGACCTTGCTGTACTTTCAGCAGAGAGAAGAGCGCTACAATCGGTTTCTGATGATGCTTGCTAGGCAGAATTACATGCAGTACCCCTTGAGAACACTACACACAATTAAGACTACAGGTGTAAGCACAATCTCAACTTTGGAATAAGTCTGTACTACACAGTTTTGTGGTAGCGGGGCTGAGCAGCCAGGCGTATCTCAAGAGGGATTTGAGCAGTACAAGGTGTTACACCAAGGACTTGCAATCACAGTGGTTCAAACAAACACTTACTCAGGTTTTCTTGCTAAACCAATACTAAATTATTTACACAGTCATTTAGAAAACATTCCACTAGCAATAAGCAGCTAAAGATCACACTATAATACACAATTCAGCACCAAACCAATACGTTTCTTAACAAGTTAGGCTCCCCTGAAGTGGGAGCAAAATGGCACTTCAGTAACTTAAAAAAGGGGTAAAAAGACACAGGTTATAAGAATAACACAAATACTTTCTTAGGCAGAGCAAATAGTTTCAGTTCACTACAAGAGACAATTCAATTCAATAGGCCTGGGCCAAAGTCAATGGATCAGTGTCTTGGATATTATAGTACAGTTCTGGTAGTAAACGGTTAAGTCTTTACCAATGTTCTTAGAAGTAGTTTGCATGACAATCGTTATATGTCGGATTAGGAGCGAACAAGACTCCAAAGTTGGGAAAGTTTCACGAACGTTCACTGTGGCAGAGAGGATTTCTCAACCGCATTTGCGCAGTACCTTTGTAATGAAGAAAAGCTGTAGCTGAGGCAATTGTTCCTGGCAGTTCCTGCAGAACTTGCTGTTCCTGGCCCTCAGTCGTGGGGACAAGAGGGAGGATGTCGGGAGGTTCCTGCACTGCACGAGGATGGATCCACAAGCTTGGCAAAACGTCGGTTTAAGGTGTGAGTGCCGTAAAGTCCACAAACTGTTATCCTTCTCACTGGCTATCCGTTTTTCAACAGCACTCTGAAGAAAATTCAACCAGTATGGAGATGGTTTCCAGGTGGCTTGCGAGTTCGTTGTTCCCACTAGCTCAAGGGAAGAAGTTGTGCTTGAAGGGGCTTCTCTGTCGAGGTAGTTTCAGGCTATTCGGACCGCGAAAACCAACGGTCCAGGAGTTGCAGCAGTCGTCTTCCTTCAGCACGTCTTCGGTTCTTTCGTTCCAGTGGTCGACTCTGCCTTCCAAGTCCCAGAGACCTGCTTTTAAACAGTTTTCCCCCATTCATTCCTGCCTGGTTGTCACTCACACAGCAGGGTGGCTGTCCTTGCCGGACAGTCAGCCAGCCAATCATGCCAGAGTGCATTCAGGTCTCCTAGGAGACTAAGGACAGGGAGGTTTGGGCTCCGCCCTCACACCTTGTCCACCCTGGACATTCAGGTGCCAGATGGGGACTTCAGTACTGAAGCCTGCCAAAGGCAAACAAACAAAGGGACCAAACCTGGTTTTGCACGCAGAGACAAACACTTGAAGGACCTTTCCAAAAAGAAATGGTGAAAAAAGTCGATCGGAACCTGTTTTTACAGGGGGGGCTCAGACGCCACCTTGAAAAACATGGCTCCAGTGGATCTTAGCTACCGGAACATTTAAAGGGGTCGTGGTCAGGAAAATCATGGTAATACCACTGCCACCAGTCATTCTGAGAGGAAATGGTAGCATTTCAGTGCTACATGAGATTTCTAGGCAAAGGAAATACTAGGTATTCCCTCCAGCACGCTACTGTAAGGCAGTGTGTGCTGGGTGTAACAATTTAAAAAGACTAGCGAAGTCAGTTTAACTTTATTCACTGGGAGACAGCAGTCAGTCCCAGAGAAGGTGTTTAAACCTTGGGAAGTCTGAAAGACATCCCCGGGCCACTGCATTGATGGTGCTGTGTGACACACAAGAAAAAGATGATGCAAATGGAGTTGTCTAAAACTCCATATCCAAAGAACCCAAAAGTAAAACACACATCACATTGAAAATGAAAACTTCAAGTCCCAAAATATAGCAAAAGAGCTGGAGGGCTCTAAGGTAGAGGGAATTAGCACTTTAGTGATAATTCTCCCTAACAATGCTATTGTCGATCATTTTGCTGGCGTGCACACACGAAGGCAAGCACTTACTGTTGCTAGTTGAAATGGCCAATTAAATTATTTGGGATTGTGATATTTTTCAGTTTGTTAAATTATATTTGACTGGGTTTGTTTAATTTGTTTCAATAGGAACCCAATCCAGCATCTGTCTGCCGTTCACAGTTGTTGCGAAGAATCATATTTGTTTTGTATTATGTACCTTTGAATTTAAATGTATTAACAACAATTGGCTAATCTATGTTGGTTATGGAAAATGCGTCTTTCATTTTTACTGAAGTATGGTCTGACCATACTGCATTCCTACTAAATGCAACTCACACAGTAAGGGAACAGAACCACACATTGAATTGTTTAAAAAGCTGTCTTGGAATTGGAAATTATGTGCCACCACTTTTTAAGCCCACTAGCTACCCCCTGTCAGTTTGCCGGCCCAACAACCAGCAGCAAGCGACTGTATGGTTAATGTGGCAAACAGTATTACTTAGCACTAGTGGATGAATGTGTGGAGTGGCAGTATAGCTGCTACATGTTAGCGTACATACAAATGAGTACAAGGAGCATAGTATGCAGTATTAATGCTCAAAAGCCCTACGTGGCGCGTGCATTCATACAATATAGTTATGTGATGTCGATATGGGTGCTAACCCCGGACATTTTACAAACCTAGCAACGCCCTGGGTGCAGCCCGTCGTGTGCCTTTTCTGTCTTGCTTCCACTGCTGTTACCATGGTGAGGGGAGTTGTGGGCATCTCCTCATATGCTACAATGAAAAGGAACTCTGTTGGTGTTTCTTTCCAACCAGCCTGGTGCAGTCCACTCCTTTTTTCCATTCTGGATTTGAGGTCCTGGAAGACCTCTACAGAGTTCGAAATGGAGATTCAATGAGCAGGAGATAAAACCAGCTTCACATTAGATGCACACTTGAACTTTTTTGTCCATGATGTATGCTCCTTTATATTTAAATATAGCCTAACTCAAAAACTTAGTTAATGTACATATGCATGTTTCTAAGACACAAGTTTGTCTGCAGAGCCAAAAGTAGCTCCCAGCAATTTCAGACCCAAGGTCTAGGAAAGCTTGGGTGGTGTTGCATGCATGTGTTTCTCGGCATTGATGCGTGACTTCCCCATATAGTTCTTCCGAAGAGCCGAGTCCACCTTCTTATCAACAGAATTGCAGACTGGTTACTACTTTGGTGCCTTTGAGGGCCACCATGGAGGCTGGACAGGAAGGAGTCAATCTTCCAAGCTCCGAAGCAGGATGGACTGTTCTCAAGTGATCGGGCATAGTTTTGTAATGGAGTGAGGCACCAAAATGCCTCACTCCATTACCTCCTTTCTTTGAGCAGCATGTTTCTGACATAGGTAATAAAAGGAACCCCTTTCTTTGCAGACACTCTGAACTGCTGCACCAGGAACCGGAAGTTGAACCTGGTGCTTCCTTATGGAATTTCATTAACTGGAATGCCCTGGTCAGCGCTGCCTCTGTGGTCAAATATTTCCCTGTGGGCTCACTCTTCGATTCTTCAGAGTAGGAAGGAGATGCTGTGGGAGACTCACTGAGAGGAGGGAGGAGAGGGTCTGCTCCTGTGCTTCTTGTTCCCAGCCTTGTGCTTTACTGCCTCCTTTTCTTCCTTCTGCATTTCACTTAGTAGCTCCCTCAGTCTCATCTAATCTGGATCTCTTTTATGCTTTGCCTTCTGCGCGTGTGGAGACTGCGGAAGATGTGACTCTGGTCCTTGTGCTTCCCACATAACCTCCCACAGTGAAGAGTCATTACAAACAATCTTTCCTGTGATGTTGTCATGGTAGCAGAAACATGTGTAGCACCTAATGGGGCATGTGCCCCCAACCCATTATCTCGAAGTGCTTGACAGAAAAACGCATGCCTGGTGCGTAGACCTGCGGCCCCATGTCTCACTGTCATGGCTGGTGCCGACCAGTTGGTGCCTGCATCTCGCCCCCCAGCCACCTGGAAATACCCAGAAGGCCAGTTATGGTGCCCCACGGAACCCCTTGCTCAGTTCTTCAACCACAGGACCACCTACTCACTAGGGGGCCAGCAGTTGGACCTGCATGGCAGTCCGAGCTCGGGAGGGACAGCGGATGATGCATTTTTGGAAAATTCACCTGCAGACAAGCCTGTCAGGTTTTCCCACGGATAAAGGACAGAAAAAAAGACAGGAAGACCCTTGGTAGGCACAGGCTCTTCTACTGAATGCAGAGGGGGTGGGAAATGGAGCCCAGAACAATAAAAGGATTTATTTTTTTGAGTGGGCTGACGAGAGATCCCCCTGTAGATGATAACACATTAAGGGCCAGTAACCATGGCTTTCAGCCATGGCTAGTGTTTACTGGCTAGTGTCCACTGCCTTCAGCCATGCTCACTGTATATTCTCAAACACTAACTGACCCCCAAGGCCATGGCCAGTGTCCATGGCCTTAGATTCACTCGGTGTCATCACTTCTCCGATGAAGCTAGGGAGGTGAGGCCGCTACCCAATAGTCCCCCTAGAGGTGGTTGAACAGGTGTTGATGTTACGCAGAGGTGGGACCAGCGCTACTTGAAACTGAAGAAGGACTCAACGTCTTCCAGCGTGGAACCCAGGAGATCAGGATCCTGTTAAGGAAAGAAGCAAGCAGTGTGGCGGACACCGGTGAGACGCTGAGGGAGTCAGACGAGAGTCCTACAGGAGTGGACTCCATTGTCAGACCGAAGGAGAAGAGTGGTAGCATGACCCTGGCCAGGTGGGCCTTTTCAGTCCATAAAACGGTGCTGAGACCCTGATGGAAGAAGGGCCACAGAAGATGCAGGAGACCAGCAGAACAAAGGCGAAGAATCAGTCGCTGTCCCAGGAAGAACCATAACAGTGCCTGATGCCAGCAGAAGGTAAATGGAAGCATAGAGGCCAGTAGGGACACAAGCGTGGCAGCTAGAGACCAGAGAAGGGGCTGGGACCCTAACGAGAATCCACTAAGCATCTGAGATGTACTTACTCAACCGAGTGGCAGCAATAGGACCACTAATAACCAGAGAAGGGTCTGGGGCCCTAATGAGTATCAAGTAAGCATCCAGGGAGAACTTCCTCATCCAAGGGGTGGCAATAAGACCACTGACTATCAGAGAAGGGTTGGGACCCTAAAATCTACGAAACGAGCATCCGAGGAGGACATCCTAACCTCAGTGGCCAGAAGAGAACGACTGAAACCCAGAGAGAGGTTAGGGACATTGACCGCACTTATTAAGAGAGGCCAGGGCGAAATACACAACTGGAGGGTGCAAGTACAGGTACAATCACAGTACCAGGGAAAGGGAGTCATTCCCCCTGTACTAAGGTTTGTGGACATTGTGGAAACATACCAGAGAAGGCAGTCATTCTCCTGGTAAAGAAACCGTAGGCCTCATCGAGGGTTAAGTCACAGGAAAGCCAGGGGAAGGGAGTCATTCCCCCTGGCTTAGTGATAAAACACAGTAACACAATCAAAGCCAGGAGAAGGGAGGGATTCTCTTGACCCAACAGACTGGGACACTGAGACTGTTTTTTGGAAACCCATACACCAGGGGAAGTGAGTCATTCTCCTGGTGTGAGAACATTCTATTTCAGTAAACCATCTTTAGGTGTTATAGCGTAAGGAAAAGAGAGAGGTTTTGACACAGGTTGGTGGACTTTACTTCAGATGGACATTCTGACATATTCCTTTGTTTTAGTTTGAGGCAGGGAAAGCCCTCGTAGAGATGGGGATAGCCAGGGTTTTATTTCCCTACAAATAAAGTCTATAGTCCAAAAATGTCACCTACTGGTCAATTGCCTTCTTCGGCACCCTTACAAGTCCTAGAAATTGCATGCAGTTTTCTTTGACACACAATTGTAATTTTCCTGTGCTGGATCGTTTAGGCTCAAAAGAATATGCAATGGCATTCTGCCTAAACCTGATAGTGGGTAAAATGTACCACCTGACAAGTTTCCTTTTGGTTGTGACAGCCAGGAAGAGGCAGAAATGTCTAATGATTCAGAGAGTCTGTACATCTCGGTTATCTTGCTCTGCCAGAAAGTCCTTTCTCCTTTTTATTTTGTTCCAGTCCTCCTTTTTATTATCTATAAAATATGCTACAATACCAGAACATACTTGTGCAAGGATTAAAATTAATGTAAACTGTCTTCTATAAAAGAAGGCAGGCTCTTATTTAAATATCTCAATTTCTTTTTGTTACGTCTTTATGCTCTCTTGGTGAAACGTAGTAGGGCCTTTGACTAGTATCTTGCAAAAAATCTTTCTTCATACTTTCTCTTTCATATATTTTAAAAATGTTGAATCTGAAGGATATTTGTGATGCGAAACTAAAGCCGCCCCAACATCACCCCACTTATTCCAGGCAACCAGAACATACACTCTTTTCTGAATGTGTTTACTTATTTTTGTTTTGTTTAGGATGAGGGGCAAAAAGAAAAAGGGAGCTTGAAGAAACTTTTTCAAAAACTTCTGCCCCATCATTTTTGTCCAGCAAAGAAATTGAGCTAATGCAAATGTCATATCCTGTTTACTTCTTCCAGGTAAATTTCCCAGTGAACACATTGGGCATGAATCCAGATGCTTTGGATGACCAGTACGAGGGGTGTGTCGACGAGATGGAAAATTGGATTGCGACCTCACTACTCGAGGAAGAAAAGCTGAGGGATTCCGACTTTAAGAAGGCCTGGAACAATGCGACATTGGCCTGGCCAGCGAAGAAAAGGTCTCTGACATCACTCCCCAAGGGCTTCAAGGATAACCACGGGATTGCGCTCATGGCCTACACAAACATGGACATCCCTCTGTACAGACGTTTTAACAAAGCTGTGCGGGAGTTTAGAGCACCCTATAAGAATTTTCCCTTCAAAACGCTTCATCTTTATCTGACCACTGCTCTACAGCTTTTGAGATCGGACTGCCACGGTACGCCACACAAAGTCTACCGGGGGTTCAGCGGTGTGCAGTTTCAACACCCCAACATTCTGGAGCAGAACATCAGACTTGGGCAGTTCACTTCTGTAACTTTGGATTTAAATGTGGCCAAGAGTTTTGGAAACTCTGCGATCTTCAGCCTCAGCACATGCTTTGGGGTTGACATTCAGAAATTCTCATACTATCCGGAGCAGAAGGAGTTGCTCATCCCAATGGATGAGCAGTTCCAAGTCACCCAGTTTAATGAGAAGGGTAACATGTTTCTTATAAAGAGCACACAGAAAAGATGTCACTACTACAACTGTGTCTTCCTGAAAGGTTTGTAGAAATAACTATGTTTTTTGAAAAAATGCCTGCCGATTGCGATTTGTTTAAATTCCTTTTCCCCCAAATACAATATACAGCATGTGATAAATTGTGCTGCTCAAAAACTCTTTTATTGAATGTATCTTTCTTATTACAATTTTGAAACATACCTTTTAATTAGGTTTAGTTTCATAAAATTATTTTTTATTATTTATAATGTATTTTGTGTAAGGAACTCATGGTGGCAACAGTAAAGACACACGTGATCATAGTTCAAGGGTTTATTTAAACAATGAATGCAGGGTGGGAAAACGCCTAATCTAAACCTAAATCTAAGATGGGAGCAAGCGTCGACCATCAAATGAAAAATAAGGCATTCCTAGTGCCGGTGTGTCAAATAAAAAGGCCTATACTAAAAAAAACATATTGTCAAATGCTTGCAACTAATTACAGAAAGCTTGTAGGATAGGGTTTCAATAAAGAAAGAAGTGTTCACAAATCATAAGGCATGATGTGATTGGAAGAGGTCTTTCTTCCCCCATGTTTTGAGCACGGGACAAAGTGGATCTCCTGAGCACAACACACGCTTGTGCTTTCGCAGCATGAGCCGGCAGTTCTGTATCATCTGTCAGGTTCTTCGATGGTTAAGTCTCTTTTCGATAAAAGGTCTCTTGCCTTCGAGGCCTGATGTATCCAACAAACAAACACAAAGTTCTGTTCCACATATACGTTGGGTGATAGCTTCACCCCTGGATCCCCCTCTGCTGGGCGTAGACCCATCACAAATCGTATTAAATAAATTAAATAGCCAGTTCCTTTTTCTAATGAGATTTGGGTGATAACTTTCCTCCACTGGATCTCCCACTGCCGGGCTCTGACCCAAATGACAAGGGGGACAGTTCACTTCCCCTGGTCTTCCAATACGTCTTGTATTCACGAATCTTAATGTCTTTTTAACCAGTTCTTCCGGCTTCGCGCATGGGTCTCCCTCTTCTGGGCGTAGACCTTTCACAAATCATATTCAACAACTTAACAGAACAATTCCCTTTTCAATCAACTTTGGGTGGTAACTTTCCACCCCTAGATCTCCCTCCTTCTGGCTCGGACCCCTTTCAGATGTCAGCCTCCCTCTTCCGGGTTCACTATGGCTTTTCTACTTTTACAAAACAGTTCACTGTGCACTACCCTCCGCCGGGTTCACTCCTGTCAACACACTGTTCATAGGGACTTCAGACTTCGCCCCTTTTCATCAGCATCCCTCCGCCAGGTTCACTCTTGCCAACTGTTGTAACACTTTATTCATACACTCATTTCACCGTGCAGGATTAATTTCCCTTTGCTTAAGCAATCATATACAAGACCCCTGTAGGACCACTTTGACCTCTTTTCGCCTCTTCCCAAGGGCTTCTGGGTAGTTTCTACCATCGGGTAATCTCCCAGAGTTTCCTGCTTGAGCACCCATATGGTGCTGGCATCCTCTGTTGTTGGTTTTCCCTCTCTTTCCTCAATCGTATCTTTAAGTCTTTCAAAGTTCAAATTAGCCGTTGGCTACTTTTCTTTCAACACAGTTCGGTTTCTTATCGATTCTCCCCTCGACTCACTGGCTGTGATGAGCCGCTTGCCTTTCTTTATCCTTTGAGTCAAGGTTGGTACCACCGAGACCAGCGTCCTTCCCTGGCTTGGTTATCAGCAGAGGAGGGTCTCATGTACCGTAAACATCTGCTGCAACACACGCTGCCTATTGTTAGCAGTCTCATGATTCCTTCTGCGGAGGTTTCACAGGCCTTGGTTGGAAAGGGCAAGGTCGCTTCTCCCCTTGTCACCCTCTTGGTCTGCGCCGTATTTCTCCTCCTCTTGAACTGCCGTGCTGAGTTAGCTCTCACGTTGTGTGGTCTGCCTTGCTCGTCCTGGGCTCTTCTTTTTAAAATAAATATATTTTTATTCACATTTTGTATAACTTACAGACATTTTCAACGTATACTCATGAACACATGCTGTGTCTGTACCTTGCATAATTCCCCACTCCCAACTCCCCCACCCTCCTGTCAGCCTTGTCTGTGTTTATAATCTTGCTACACACAGTGTTGTCTATGTCTAGTGTCCACATTATCTAACCCTTTTCTGATGGTGGTGATGGATTTGTACAATCATTCCGTTTTGTATCACTTGCTGAGGCCATGTGTTTGTATCATTATTCTCCAGGAGCTTGAGTCTGTGTTCTGCTCATCTTGTCCCCATGAGGGCTGCGTCTGGCGAAACTGAGGTTTCAGCCAGCGACCATTTGTAAAGGTCGCTCCACCATTCTCGTGCCCTGGGGCTTCTGTGAGACTTCCAGTTCAACGCAATCCTACATTTTGCGGGGATATACAACAGATCTTTCAGTTTGTTAACATGCCTCGCACGTTTCGGGCGTGGGAATATGTCCAACAGGCAGGCTATATGGGAATGTATGTCCAATGTTATGTCTGCTTTAGCTAACCTGTGTGCTATGTATTGCCAGGCCCAAAACATAGGTACCATATCCACTTTCTCCTCCCTGCATTTCGGACATCTCTGTTCTTGTGGCTTGCTAAACCTTGCAATTCTTTTGGGGGTTAGGTATGCCATGTGTGTTACATACAATTGTATTAGCTGGAGTTTTGCGTTTCTAGACACTATTTTGTGATAGGCAGTCACTCTTTTCCATTCCCTGTCCGTGAATGGTGACTGTAATTCATCCACCCAATATTGACGCATTGATTCCAGCTCACTTGATAATTGGGTTGTGATGAGCTCATGCAGTCTTGACACTGCATAGCCCCCTTTTGATATATCATATAGTGTTTCTATCGTCCCATTCTGTACTATCTCCCGAGCACCCCCTGACCTCTTCTGCTTCAGTTTCCTAAGTAAGGAGGCATGCAGTAGGTGTTGTCCTTTATGTACACCTGTTTCTAAGGTGAGTGTATGGAAGTCTGTTGATTTCCCGTCTCGTATTAGGTCTCCTATTGTCGCCACCCCCAGTGGTTCCCAGTATTTCCTCAGCTTAATCCTGTATTGTGCATCTCCTCCTTATAATGCCAACAGTGGGATCTGTGGTGAGTAGGGTGCTTTATTTCCTAATAGCTGCCACGCTTTGTGCCACACCCTTTTCCCGAGCGTTAACCAGTTGTATATCATGTATCCATATCACTTCTTTCAGGAAGTAGGGGGCGCATGCAGGCAACAAGAAGGGAGTGTCCTGCATGTTTACATCTGACGGCCATCCCGTAAGGAACTATAATTGACATGCTATAAAATAAGCCTCAAAGTTGGCCACCTTGATGCCCCCTTAGTTATGTGGTTTCTGCAGTTTCGCTAGCGCTAGTCTACACCTAGAATTACGCCATAGGAACCCCCGACACAGAGTCTAGTTTCCTAAAGAAGCTTTTTGGGATATTGTACGGGATGTTAGTGAAGTAATGAAGGAGCTTTGGGTGGACCACCATCTTCAGTAATGAAGCTCTGCCCATCAGTGAGAGAGCCAATCCAGCCCAGAACTCCCTTGATTTCCCAACTTTGTCGAGCGCCTTCTGTGTATTTTGCACGTGTTCAAGTTTGAGGTCATGGTAGATGTCCACCCACAAGTCTTTGAATGTCTCTACTTCCCACCTCACTGGAAGCACCGGTAAAGAGTCAGCTGTTCTATTCTTATATCCTGCTAAGGGGAACAAGCACGATTTCTGTTTGCTAATTGTGATGCCTGAGAGGTCTGCATAATGCTCGACCATTTCTAGTATGTATTGTAGATTGGTTTCCGGATGTTGTAGGTATAAGAGCATAACAAATGCATGAAGGGAGATCAGATTACATCTGCCATGTGTGTCTATGCCGGCTCCCTGGAACTCTTTGCAAAGGTATGCCACCAGGGGTTCTAGCGCCAATATAACGAGCACGAGCGACCAAGGACACCCTTGCCTCATGCCTGTTCCGAGATTTGATTGCCTGTCTTGACTCTTGCAACTGGAGTGCTCTAGAGCAACCCGCACCCATTTAATATATGCCGGTCCTATGCCGAATTTATTTAGTGTGGCTATCAACCATGGCCATCTAACTGAGTCAAATGCTTTGACCGCATCCAGGGAGGCAATTGCGTAAAGGTTGGTGCTGCTTCTAGTTTGGTCTATAATATGATGCAACCTTCACAGGTTCCATGTGATATTCCTGTTCGGTACATACCCGGTCTGGTCTGGATGTATGAGCTCATCAATTATTAGTTTAAGCCTGTTGGACTATAGGGTCATCAGTATTTTCCCATCTTGATTTAGTAACGACAGTGGTCTATACGATCCGCAGTTGGTAACAAGTTTATTTGGTTTAGGCAGAGGTATAATGAGGAATTCTCTCAATGTTACAGGCAACACCTCTCCTACGAATGCTTCATTTAGCATAGCCAGCAGTGGGGGTATGATATCTGCACTAAACTCCTTGTAAAATTTGCTGGGCAATCCGTCAGTTTCTGGGGTCTTACTGGTTGGTAGCCCTCTAATTGTGGCCTCCAGTTCTTCTAGGGTTATGGGAGCTTCTAAGCGTTCGGCCGCTTCTGGAGCTAGTTTCGGGAGGTGTAGCTGCGCTAAGGTCTTGTCTGTCTCTGAGGGTTGTATACTCGATATATCTTCGTAAAGGTTTTTATAATAATCCAGGAAGCAGTTGTTAATGCCTACCTGCATCCTAAAGGTTACCCCTTTATCATTTGTAATTGTATTGATCATATCGCTCTTAGTCTCAAGTTTATATAACCAGGCTAGCAGGCATCCTGGCTTGTCTCCTTCGGCATGTTGTTTTCAACATATTTCACATAGTTGATAGCACCCAGCCTGTCCCAATGTTTAAAGCATTCGTGCTTCAGCCGGTTAGCTTCCCAGGTGCGGTCGCCTGCTCTACCAACTGCTTTATCTATTCTTTCTAATGTGGCTTCAGCTTTAGCTGAATCTTCCTTGATTGTGGCCTGCACGCCCCCAGCTCGGCTATTGCTATACCCCTGATCACCACCTTAAAGGCTTCCCACAGCGTGCCAGGGATGGCATGTGTTAGGGAGAATTCTCTGTTTAGGCTGAGTTTCCTAACCTAGTGAGTCCCTCAGCAGCTTTGCTGGATTTCTGGAGTTTGTTTTTTTCTCCTGCCAAGAGTGAGACTCTTTTTCTCCCACTCTTGGACATGATTTATGGTGTTCCGTTGACTGTTAATGTGTTTTATGGGCTATGGGGTCCTTTACTCCATAGGGTCTCATGTGTTTTTACTATGTGTGTTACACAGCACCCTCCGTGCAGTAACACAGGGGTGTCATAGTGACACCCCACCATAGACTGCATACCCTGGGTCTGACTACTGTCTCCCATGTCATGTAAAGTCACCATTGGCTTTACTAGTCCCAAATTATGAACAGAAACCAGTACAAACCATCATATTATGGACATACTGGCTGGGGCAATTCAAGTGCCCCGGGGTCTGTTAGTCGAGGGGGCACGTCTCCGTCCCCCCTGATCGAGTTTTGGCTCGTGGGAGTGGATACTACTTTTTATATTTGACCGCGAATATATCCCTATGGGATTTTCCCATTGTTCGAGGCTACCAACTTTAATGATTTAATTCTCATAGCCTCGAACATACCGCCGGTTTATTTATTGAATATGAATTCGCCGGTTGGTATTTTTTGCCAGTACTCAATTCTAAAATGGCGTTTGTGTTCTCTTCTGTGACTCCAACCCAAGTCGAGCCCTTTGGTCCACTTTTTGGCGGGCTTCTCCACAGAAGCCTCCAAAAGTGGTGCCACTCTGTCTGGGTACCACAGGGGGTGTGGGAGGGGGTTTAGGCACCCTGGACTGAGTTACCTTGGTAACTCAAGTCGCACTCTTGTGTGATTGGCCCAAGTGGTGAGCCGGCCGGCTCACCACTTAGCATGTTTGATTGACAGCTAGGCTGAGTGGGGGTGTGCTGCATAAAAGCAGGGCTTTGGGGACTGGAACATCAGAAGTCGCCACAGGACCTGAGAATCCGACGAGGGAGAAGCTGAGACGACCTACCACGACGGAACCGACTCACCACTTCCCGACGACAGAGAAGATCTCCCGACTGGAGAGGCTTCTTCCCCTGACTGGTGGGCACAACCAGTTTACCTTCTTCTCTTCGCATCCCAGGCCGTCTTGTGGTCGAATTGCCCGTGCCAAGCACCCCGGCAACCGGATAGCTACTTACCACTGGACCGCGAATAAAAGGACCGCTCCTTTTACCTGAGAACTCCGTGGCTGGTTTCTTCCCTGGCAGTGCAACGGACTCCTGTCTTCCTCCCCAACGAGATCCTCTCTTCCCCCGGACGAAGCATCCGCTGCCAGGAACAACTGCCCCCGCTGGAGTATTCTCACCACTTTAAGGTACCGTGTCCACCAGGCCTCCCTTTCTAAAGATTGCTACAAGGTAATAATAATCCCTTAACCTTCTGGACTGGGCTGGCCGCCTTGACCTTCTAACTGGTCCCTTTCTGTGGTCCAACTCTTTTTGAATCTTTTCAAGACTTTTGTGCACTGCAACCGTGTGACCTTGGACACATTTCATTCTGATCGTCTTAAAGTGGATCCGGCCTACTGAACTCTAACTTCACGGTTTTACTTTGCCTTCCTCTCTTGTTGTGTTCTTGAAAAAGTGTTGGGATCTGTTTCAATTTATACTCTGCTTTTCTCTCCCTTTTAAAACGAATTATTAGAGTGCCATCTACGTTGAGCCCTAACCGCTGTCTGAAAATAAGTGGGGCTTTACTAAAGAATTGTCTAATATTCTTTAAGGGAGTGTATATCTTTTAGTGACTGTGTTTTTGGATTGCTTACTATTAGTGCCTGTGTGTTTTTCTAGATGGGGTTTTAAATAAATAATTATATCTCTTTTACACCAAGCTCTGGTCAGTGTTTACTTGCTCTACTGTGTTCTTCTGACCTATTGTGAATACTCTGTATACTGCCTAACTCTTCTTGAGGGAAGTCTGACTGCTCAGCCACAGCTACCAAGTGAATCTGTGTGGTACAGACTGCTACCAAGTGGGTTTACTGCCAAACACCTGTAGTCTTAAATCTTTTGCAGTGGTCCCAGAGGGAACTGCACAGGTTTCTGCCTGACAGCATGCTACCTGTGTTGTATGTAAAGTAGTCTTTAATTCCTGCCCTTAGACATTCTTGAACTCCACATCTCTCCAGGACTCACTTCTGAGCCTCCAGGTCGGGATGCGTTCTCTGGGGGGGGGAACCCCTCCATCCAGCTATCAGTGGCGCGTGGTCTGATAGCACGCACGCTTTGTATTCAGCGGTTGTAAAGCCTTCAATGATCTCTTCTCCTGTAAAGACGTAATATAGTCTAGTGAATAACTCTGGAGCTGTATAATGTGAGTATCCTCTAATGTCTGGGTGTAGGGTCTTCCAAATGTCTATCAATTTGAACTCTTGCAGCAGGGTGTTTAGTGCTTTGGCTGCAGGGGCCGGGTGCATGAGTTTGACATCTGACTTCTCTAACCTCGGGTTTAATGTACAATTGAAATCTACTCTCCATATTAATGTGCTAGCTCTATATGGGCTGACCTGAGGGTACAACGAACAGAAATAAACGGCAGTATGATGGTTCGGGGCATACGTATTGATAATGCATATTCACCTGTTTGCATTATGCACCATGCACCATTATAATCCTACCTTCTCTATCTCGAACTGTCTTGAGGACTCCAATACCCCCCTGGCATACGCCGAGTATGAGGAGCCCAGTACAGTGCCTCTCCATTTACTGGCCAGGGTTGTCTGTTTCTGTACAGTGAGATGCGTCTGCCGCAGGAGCACTGTATCTATCTTTTGATGTCTCAGGTGTGTTATAACCCTGTTCCTTTTTATGTAGCTGTTAGGCCCCCTGACGACATTAGGCTATCTTAAGTACCTCAGGCATATGTAAAATCTATAGTGTGGTTTTGTAATGTTAACATGTCCAGCATGCATTGTGTATGTGGTGACATAGGCTGAATCCCAACAAAACTCTCAACTCCGGCCCTAGCCCCCCAACAGTTGCCCAGCTCTGTACCTTGTGCTCAGGGATACCCGCTTCTCGCTCCTTTCCCAGTTAACTTGTCCACTGGTGTCCAGAGTGCGGCGGGCAGATGCGTAACTGCTAGTATCCAACTACACAAACCTAACTCGGGTAAAAGCCGCTCTAGCAATGTGCACCTGCTTCCTAGAAAGTCCTGTTGTTCCTGTTTTTTATACTATGTTGTGTAAAATGCGTTGATTGTGTGTGTTTCAGCTAGCATTCATCTTGGCTGTTCATTTTCCGTTAAGACGTGCTAAGCACTTGCCTACAGAACTGTTGCGTCTGCTGTTCTGTTATCCATTCCCATCGGAAAAATTCTCCTTGTCCAGCGACTTGTGCGTTTCTTCTGGGGTGTAAAAAAAAATGGCTCAGCCATTGCCTATGATCTTCAGCCTCGCTGGATACAGCAACATGTATTTAAGATTGGCTTCTCCAAGTCTCTTTTTTACTGAGGTGAAGTGCAGCCTTTGTTTCTGTACCTGGAGGGTATAGTCGGGGTACGCCATAATAGTCGCTGATGCTTTCCGTATTGTGCCGCCTTTCTTGAAGTATTCTAGGATCTTTTCTCTGTCCTTTATAGTTCAGTATCCTGGCTATAACTGGCCGTGGTGGAGCCCTCGGTGGTGGTTTTCTGGCCAGGGATCTGTGTGCCCGGTCAACTGTGAAACCTTGGGAGAGGGAGCCTGGGCCTATTCCTTGCAGTAACATATTCTCGATGAAGTTCGTAGGGTTCACCTTCCGGGAGGCTTATTATTCGAACATTGTTTCTCCTTGCCCGGCCTTCTGCATCTTCAACCCTTCCTTCCAGGTTCCTCATTTGTTTCTGTAAGATTGCTATGTCCACTGTGGATTCTTTCAGCGCTCCTGTATTTACTGCAACCTGCTTCTCCAGGGACCCTGTACGTTCAGCCAGAGATTTAACGTCCTGCCTCAGCAGGTTCACATCTATGCTGACATCCATTTTGCCTTCTAGTGCGCTTCCAAGGGCTGCTATAGCTGATAGCAGTGGCTTGTCTTTGTTCCCTTTTAACGACTCTCCCTACTGTGTGGAGTCAATCGACGTGGTTGTAGCGCTTGAGTTTGCAGTTTTCTTGAACGTGTCCATCGTGGGCTGCTTGGATTTTTGGGGGCTTTAGCCTCAATAAGTGCTTCTTCTGTAGTTATGATATACTCCCTGCCTTTTGCTTGCTGCTGTCTTGTTAAGTTCAAGACTTCTTCAGCTACTGCTTGTCATACTACCCATTGCTTGGGCACCAACGGTGTGGTACATATCTGGTGAACCCTGTGCACCACAGCCAGTGGAGTAACACAAGCTCTGGGGGCCCCCCTGCAAGCCATGCTGAGGGGGCCCCCCCCAACTCGGCAACAAATCACGAGTCGCACCACACTCTGGGCCGCCCTAGATTACCACGCTTGCGCAATACGCACATACGTGTTGCTGAAGGGGTATGCCACACACTGCACTAGGAGAAAGATATAAATATGTGTTTTAATGCAATATACAGCACACTTTCTGAGAAAAATTTACTAAAAAGCCACAGTGTTTGCTATTGTTGTGTAGGGTAACAGCAATCCAAAACATGCAAGTCACCAACAGTGCACATGAACATTAATGCTTTGCTATTAAAAATGCCATGCCACAATAAAAACATGTCCAACTGGCTGCACAATGTAGACCAGTGTAGACACTAATAACATTACAGTAACATTTAGACATACCTAGACTGGTTGCACAAAAATGCCAGTCGAAGCAATAAGACTCATCAAGAACACAGCACACATTCAAGCCTGCGTCTCTACGGCCTCCAACACACAGCCAGACTCTTTAAAATCTGCATAGAACTGGCCAATCCTGTTGCCGTTTCTACCTCTCCTGTTCCCTCAACAGGCCCTCTGTACGGCTTTGGCCTCTCGCTTCTCTGCTAAAGCTCAGGACATCCTATCCACTATCTCCTCTTCCTCTCCCTCTTCCTCTCTCGGCCCCCTTTGGCCATCTCTCCCTCTCCTCCTCCTTTCTCCTCTTTCTCTCTAACACCTGACAAGGTTTCTAGACACAAGTCCCATCCATGGAAGTGTCGTCGAAACGGGTGCTCGCCTGCTCCTCCAGAACCATCAAGGACCACATTGACACAATCCAGCCTTGTCCGATTTCTGTAATCATTCTTTTGGCACTGGAACTTCGCCTCTCCCAAATTTTTGGAAAAGCTGGCCAACTGCCAGCTTACACTCCACACTGAACCTGTTGGTTGTCTCTGTGACCATCAGTCTGGCTTAAGAGCTGCCAGAGGCATGGAAACTGCTCTCCTGAACACCTGTGAAGATCTGATCTCTAACCTTGATTCCAGCATTCCTTCTGTCCTCATCATCCTGGAACTTTCCTCTGCTTTCGACACGGTCAACCACGCCATCCTGATCAATTGACTTCATGAGAACCTGGCCATCATGGATCAGGCCCTGGAGTGGCTGACCTCCTTCCTCTTGGACCGCCCCTCCCAGGTCCAACTTTGTCCCGTTCACTCCGCCACCTCTCTCTACATGTGGCGTTCTCCAGGGCTCTATCCTCTCACCCTGTTGTTTCAACCTCTACTTGGCTCCTTTGACCCACCTGATCTCTACCTTCTCCTCTAACTTACAGTGTTGTGCGGATGACAGTCCGCTTTCCTTCAGGATTCCCTCAGCCTACTCTCCTCTCTCGCTCTTTCCTGGTGTCATCTTCTACTCCACTCTCTCTTTCTCTCCTCACATCTCGGACATCGCCAAAAAATCCCACTAGCAGCTGCACCTCCTCAAAGGGATTCTTCCATTTCTCACTTTCCCCCAGAAGCTCACTGTCTCCAGAGCTCTGGTTCTCTCTAGGCTGGACTACTGCAACAGCCACTTTCTCAATCTGCCTTCCTCTACTCTGCACCCTCTGTAACTAATCCAGAACAGGACTGCAAGACTTATCCTTGGCCTTAAGCCCAGGGACTGTATCTCTCCAGCCATGAAATCTCTCAACTGGCTCTCGGTGGCTGCAAGGATCAAGTTCAAGACCCTTTTCATTGTCCACAAGGCTTTCTGGGGCTGGTATCTGCAATACATCCAACGCTATCTTCCAAAATACCTTCCTTCTCGAGCCCTAAGGGTTAGATACTTCTCCAGGCAGAGAGTGGGGGGGTAGATCCTTCTCCCCTGCAGGCACCTCCCTCTGAAATGGTCTCCCTGACCCTCCCAAACTTGAGCCGGACCACCTGAAGTTCCGGAAGCAGCTCAAAACGTTCCTCTTCTCCTCTGCTTTCTCTCTCTCCCTCCCCTGCTGACCTACCTGTCCGCTGTAGCAACTGGTTGCTTGGCTACCCTCTGTCTCACTGAGTCCAGGATCTTTCTTGATCAGTCAACCTTGCACTACCTCCAGGCCTACCACGCAGTTAGGGGCTTTAACTGTAACCCTACAGTCCCTTGTTCTCCTTGCCCTACCCAGAGCCGTGCTGCCCTGGTGGCACTTAGTGAATTGCTGCCCTGTTTTCCCCTCCCCTCTCCCTTGCACGTCCCTCCTCCCTTTCCCCTTGCACTTCTCGTTCTCGATCTGAATGACACCAGGCTTAGTAAGATCATTTGTCTTGTCCTCCCTCAGTTTTCCTTCTCTTGTCTTGTTGTGACTAAAAACACTAGTGCACAGGTGCGTTATATATGACTTATCATATCAAAACATATCATTTTATCACAGATGCCCAGCACAATATACAGTGCCACAGTAAGAAACGGCTAGACTGGCAGAACCCAAATGCCAGTCTAGCCAGGTAATAATACTTAGCAGGACTGCTTTATCAGAAATGCCCAGTTTAAAAAAGTCATACCAAACTGAGGAATGACTAGACTGGCTGCACCAAAATGCCTCTCTACCCACTAATACCACATATCATGCCTGCTTAGCATGGACATGGACGACCATTATGATTTATTGCACAACCCTACACCCCCCCCTACACATCTCTTCTCCCTGCCACCCCTACCCCAACCTCCAAAATCAGCTCATTGGCCCAGAATGACCTCCACGTCCCTCTTTCTTGTCCCAGTGCTTACTTATGAGGCTCCTTGCCTCACTGGTAAGTACTGGAGTAAGAGTGGGCATAGGAATAATGAAGATTACAGGTAGCTAAGTCAGGCATTACCTTCATGTACCTCTACCTTATCCCAGTACTTGTGTATGAGGCAATGTGCCTCATACACAAGTACTGCCTCATACACAAGTACTGGGATGAGGAAGAATAGGGCTAGGTCTAAAGAAGATTACCAATAATTAATAACGGCATTAAACACACGTAGTGGTGGAACACCATTGAGCTGACTGGGCTTCAGCACTCCCCCCCCCCCGACCTCCCCTTCCCCCACTGAAATTGTGGGCTATGTTGACTTGACCTGGCTGACCTTCAGAGCAGTTGCCGGACAGAAAAGGACACAGATGTTAAACAGCACCTGGGTTTTGCCATTAACAAGGGCCCAGCCCAGCAATTACTAATGTACATCATTTCACTGCTAGTACCTGCAAGAAATTGTGATGTGGGTTTAGTACTTGCATGCCAGGGGAGTGATTGGAAGGGTAGAGCGGAAACAGGAGACCAGTCATTCTCACAGCAGCCCATAAGTGGGTGCTTTCTCTCCTGTAGGAGAGGGTTAACTGCTTGTAACATTGAAGCTGCACTAGAATAGTCTCATTAAAATGCGTAAAGAAGTTAGATGCCCCCACACAAATAAGTTTGCTCCTCCCCACCACACGTGAAGTTAGCACTTCTCCCAACATTTGAAAAGTTAGCCCCCTGAAATGTAGGTTTTGTTGCACCCCTGAACACAAGCACACACACCATTAACCATATATACACACGCACACCCAGCCATCCATATATTTAAGTGTGCACCCTTTCACCATACAGGCACACCCAGGCAGCCACCTACACATTTAAGTGTGCATCCTTTCACCGTACACGCACACCCAGCCACCCATACATTTGTGTGCACCCTTTCACCATACACTCACACAGGCTGTCACCTATACATTTAAATGTGGACATTTTCACCATACAGGCACACCCAGGCAGCCACCCACACATTTAAGTGTGCATCCTTTCACCGTACACGCACACCCAGCCACCCATACATTTGTGTGCACCCTTTCACCATACCCTCAGACAGACATTCACCTATACACTTAAGTGTGGACATTTTCACCACACAGGCACACCCAGGCAGCCACCCATACATTTCAGTGTGCATCCTTTCACCATACACTCACACACGCACACGTCATGGGTTGAGGGGAGCCATAATACTTCAAAAATACATTGGGCCTCATTAGGACCCTGGCGGTGAAGGTATGAATGGTGCCGGTAAGGAACTGGCACCGTTCATACCGCCCGCCGCATTACGAGTTCTGCTCGCGGGTTCCTGACAGCTCGCCAGGTCCGACAATACCGCCACCCGCGAATGGGCAATTACCGGCCCATTCATCTTGTAATGGGCCGGTTATTGCCCAATCACGGGAGGTGGTGCCGGTAGTGAGCATGGTGGTAGCCGTGCCTGCCATACAGGCACGGCTACTGCCATGCTCGTAATGAGGCCCATTGTTTCTTTTTGAAGTCACTCTTACTTCATAAAGAAAATATTTCCGTTAAGGACTGAACCATAACGGAAATATTTGTTTATGAAGGCAGAGTGACATCAAAAATAAACTATCGACCAATCAAACAAGGCAAAAGAAAAATTGTTCAGATTTGACTGGATTGAAACAAGAACGAAGTGCCTGTCATATAAAGATTTTGAAATGCTAATCTTTGAACATAAAACCTGTGGAACTCTAGCCCCATATTTAAAACAATCACCCTCTGTGCAACTAAGGTCAACTATCTTACGGCTGCGTTTTAACCTCTTTCCAACTAGAGATGTTCTGGCTAGAAGAAAGCTGTTGCCGGTAAATAAAAATTATTGTTCCTTTTGTAAGACTGAGGGAGTTAGAGAAACACTTCGACATGTTGTATCTGCTTGTCCAGCGCTAACTGAACTTAGAATGACATTTTTTGCACCTCATTTATCCTACCTTGGTGAACTAACTCCTGAAACCCGATGGTCGTTACTTTTGTCCACCAACTCAATGAGTCTTCTTATTGCCACTCACAATTTTTTGGAAGTCATTATGTCAAAATTTAAAGATGTGTCGACCGTGACTTAAAAGCATAAATATGACGACCATCAAGATTGCAGCTGCGTTTAAGCATTGGCAAGGTAAATTTGTGAAGGGCCTATTAGCAATTGTTAAAAGAATCGCATGCTAAATGAGGATGAGTCTCATACTATATACTAATCACACAATGGTTCTATGAGAATTATGACATGTTTTATGTCTTCCAACAAAGAACATATTGGTTTAGTTAAGCTCCTAATATGTTAGGCCCTTCCTTCTCTTCTTCCTTCTTTCTTTCAAATCGTATTTTCTTGTTTAAAACTTTTTTAAATTGCTTTCAAATTGTTTTTTATTACCTAAAAATATTACAATTATGTCCTAATTGTTTTAGTTATTTTATCATATGTTTTTATCTATTTGGACTATTTGCACAATGTATTACATTATTGATTGAATGCTTCTTGTTAAAGTAAATGCTGAATTTCGTTTGTATTTGTAAATGAATATTGTTTATATATTGAAAAAGTTGTTTATTCAACTATATTCAATAAAAAAATAAAAAAATAAAACTATTTATTTTTGAAGTCAAAGGGCTTCCCCCACCCCATGACATGGAGGCCTCCAGCCTAGGGTCTTCTTGTCATGGGGTGAGGGTAGCTACTGGACTTTTTGTATTCTCTCTGCCTTCATAAAGAAATTATTTCTGTTACAGAAATCATTTCTATAGAAATGCAGAGTGAATTCAAAAAGAAAATGTAAAAAAAAATGTTTTTTTTTTTTACACTCCAAGTGGGGCCCCCTTCCAGAACATGTGGTTGCGGGGCCCGGCGATGTCCCATATCCTTGCGCTAACTGTGTGGCTGCTTCAGAGCACTCGCGTTGAGGGCTCCAATAGCACACACTGCATATTATTATCACAGCCCCTCTTCCGTGTTATTTCGGGCCTACGGCGGGTGTTTGCGCATGTGCTACTACAGGGACTCCCCCACCGGTACGCTCTAATGATTCTGCAGTAGTGCACTTCTGCCCTCTACATTTTGTAATGTTGCCCACGTCTGCAACGGGGCAGGTTCCAGCGATCCAGCATCATGCAATAATTACTGCTGTGTCTTATGGGTGTTGCCGCCTGTCAGTGATGTACACTGGGCTGTCTCCCCTGCTTGGGGCTACATTCTCTCTGTATTCCAAGAGACATGTTATTCTGGCATGTTTAGGAGACTGGTGGTAGGGCTGCAGTTATCCAGTCTACAGCCGCTGGTTTGCACCCACCACTGCGCTGTTAGTACGTTGTGGATATCCAGCCGCCCCCCGTGTGTCTGCCCTGTATTGGAACGTGTCTGCTGCTTCCGGTCACTGTGGGCCCTTCGTTATTCGCACTGTGCCAGGGTCTGTGTTGCACAGTGTTGGCAACTTAGCGACTGACTTTCTCGCTATATTTAGCGAGAAAGTATGCCCCCCCTAGCGACTTTTTCGTTAAAAAGCAGCTAGCGACAAATCTAGCTACTTTTTTCGAATTGGTTTGGAAACCTGCTCATTTGTGGAAGTTTCCAAACCAATTGAAAAAAGTGTGGTCATTCTCCCGTTTTCTGATGGGAGTAATGCAAAAACACAGTGAACTTAAAAGGGAGGTGTTTAGTGTTAATCATTGCAATTTTATTGTTCTTTAAGTAGCCAGCCCGCCCCCAGAAACGCTCTAGGGGAACTGTATGTTAAGGGGATGGACCTAAACAAAATGGTTAAAAGGGGAGGGGGCCACAGTAAAAGCCATAAACCGTAGGGGGAAAGAGGAGGTAATTATGCAAATTAGGTAGTGACCTCATCTAGCTACTTCTGGCGCCTTCTAGGGGAGCTAATAGCTACTTTCTTCACTGAGGAGTTGGCAACACTTGTGTTGCAGCTTCCGCCTTCTAGCACAGGCCGGAGTGCCCTCTGATGTCCAATCCTATTATTATACATGCTTGTCGCCAGTTACTGGGACAAGCCCCTGGCTTCCCACCCCGCTGCGGGCACTGTGTTCTCCTCAATGCACCTCCGGTTCACGCTGCGGTGTCCGTAGTTCCTGTGTGGGACCGGCAGGCACCACGATGTTGTTCACGTCCACAGGCGCAAGTCGCACTGGACTGGTGTGTTTCTCCGTGCCGCACACACATCATTGCTTATTAGGCCGCCGCATCCCGTCCTGTCACTGGGTCAGGGCCCATGACAGTGCTTCGTACGCCATCTTGTATATGCTGCACGGGCAGTATTGTCAGCTGGAATTGTGTTCCGTCTTGCTGCCTCTGAACGTCGGAGCACTTCACTCTTGTGATGCCTGATGTTAGCCGATGGATTCAGCGCACTCATAAACCGCAAGTCGCGTCGGATCTGTTGTTTTGGCACTGATCATGTTGGATCAGGCAGGAGCTATGCTAGAAGCGTCCTCACTGCTTGGATGTCTTGCCACGCCCCCCCTCATCGTCCACAGTACACACAAGACATATCTGCATGACTTAATCTTTTTCTAATGTGGACAGTGTTACTTGTCATAGGCATGTGTAGTACATAAGACTGAGCATCCAGCCATGTGGGTGCTGTGGGTGTACAGCGCAGACGTATCCCTCCCAGGACTGTGGTTACCACTGAATCATTGCATTTGAACACAAATACTCTCTTCTGGTCCAATGCAATTCTCCTTTTTTTCTATAGCAAAAGAGTGATGCAACATTTTGATGGAATAGAATAAAATGTACACAGCTTTGCAGCATTGTTATTCTTCTCAGCACAGATAGGTATAATCTCTCATGGTTCAGTATACAAAAAAATAACAGATTTTTCCTATCACAGGAGGAAAAGGAAAAACCTGCAAACCAAGCTCTGGTAAGAAGACTGTTGATTAATGTCTGTATTGTTCTTTTCATGTATATATCCATTGTTTCCCACAATTATGTCGTAGCCAGTAGTTGTTATGTACTTAATTTGGGGTGAAGCATTGCCATGCAACCGTAACAGTCTCGTGGCACTATAGAAGTGGTAGTAAATCTCTCGTGATGAAACACAGATGCTATAGTTTTGTAGGCGTGCTCTGTGTTACCAATCTTATATGGTGGAGGGTGGTGGTGGCGGCCGTGTAGCTGTTTTCTGGGGAGAAGACCTTCAATAGAGAAAGCTTGTGGACTAGCAGGTGGGGAAGACAGCAGATACTTGGGGCATAGATTTACTTCTGTTCTTAGAGAATCAACTTTGATTACCCCCCACCCCGCATTAATCTGCGGACCCGCGACTCAATGGTGGCTTCATTTGAAGACCATTTAGTTGGTTATCAGTGCTTCTGAGGTTGGTCTCTCTTCGGGACACACTTGTAGTCATTGACAATCTCATTTTTCTTTTGTCAAAAAAGATACAGGGAATCCCCAAAAAGTGTAGGGTTAAAGACAACCATCAGTTCCTCTCTACAAAGAAAAGCAAACAAGTATATTAGTGAAGGACCTTGGACCTTAACATAATCAAAACATAGCTAGTCCAGCCCACCTAATTCTGTAGAGAGTTGGGGAATACCCCCGGCAGCATTGTTATGGACGAAGTGTGGGGCAAATTTAGATGGTGTCTAATTGCGCTGGGGCCTGGAATTTTCATAAAATTTAAGGGCAGCTGCATGACTGGAGGTTTATGGTAAGCCCTAAACCATAAGAACAATACTAGTAAGTATGTACCGCCAGTACTTTGCACTTTGCTTAAAAGTAATTCATCAGGTTCAATTCTAATACATGATTGATCCTTATTCCATTCTAGTACATTACATTAGTGGTTGTGCTAGCATGACATAAGGCCATTGTGATGTTAGATTGTTTTTGATTAACAAAATGTGATGAAATGATTATGTGCAGCCGGACTAGAATTAATGCTTAACAGGTGTTTTGTCAGAATACATGTAGTCAGATTCATAAAAAAACATTCATTTCATGGTCCTTGTTGAGCCCGTCTATTGTGCATCTCAACAAACAAATACATCTGGATTCCATTTGGCGTAGGTTAAGTGTGCGGTCACCCCCACGTTTATTGCATTTCGCTTTCATCAAACCACTGAATTTTAGAATCTTTTTTGTTGTGCAGTTGATGGCATTCCTGCCAGTGTATCGCTAATGGCAGTCTAGGGTCTTAGCTGCCAAGGTTCGAGAAATGTTCACTTATGCGTGTGCAGAGCTGGCAAATTGTGCTTCTAATGTACAATTTACTGCAAGCTCAGATGATAGCATACACTACATGTGTAGTCTTGCAATTGATCAAATCCTTTATCGCAACTTTCCTTGTGTTTGAAACTTGTCTAGTCTTTGTGTGCATGCTTACACATGCTGCATGTTCCAAATTAGTGGAATCCTGTCGATTATAGCCAATCGGCCCCTGTCTCTGTTATACTATTCTCTAAAAATGATGGGCACAATATGTTCCTCAGTGTAGGGGCTCTCGTAAATGCCAATTGTGGTAGTCTCTCAATGTGTGGTGTTATATCCTTATCCGTGTGTAGTAAGTGCCAGTGTTTTCACATAATTTTATACATTAAATGCAAGTCTTTTGAGTATTGTGTGACAATTTTGATTCGTTCTCTGTCCCTTTCTTGTGCCTTAGGTTTGGGTTGCGCGGACGATCATGTCTAGTCTATTGATCTTCACGATCTTATCCTGTGTCTTGTTAATAGTGGAGTTGGAGTACTCCCTCTTCTTAAATCTCTCGGATAGAAGTGTATGATAATGAGAGAAGTGACTCATTTGTGCATATATTTACTTTGCTTCCTTCACATCCCCCTGCCCAACTCCTGGCAAAGGGATTTTATTTTGTTTTTTTTGTATTGCATTATAATTAATACAATACAATTTCAATTCTATATGGTTTTATCTGTACCCGTGTATGGGAGTAACATGAATAGTTTTACTTATTTAACTGTAAACAGCCTTGAAAAAGACGATACTGTCCAAACACATGTTGGCTGTTCATACGTGACGTGAATTGCAGAGAATAAAATCATGGATAAAGCTTTCTGGAATCGTGTCACGAATAGATCAATCATGTATTCGAATTGAAACTGATGAATTACTCTTAGGCAAAGCGCAAAGTGCTGGCGGTACATACTTACTTCTTATGGAAGAAGCTCGGAAGTATTATGAGGTGGCGGTACACAATTATGAGGTGGCAGTACACAATTTTTAAAATTGTTCCAAAAGTAGTTTAAACTGTGCACAAGGGAAAAGATCCTCCCATCGACATACAAATGAAATGTGTGTGGTGGCCAAATATGACCCCTTTTTTTACACTTAAAAATGCACAGTATTGGTAGCACCACAACTGTGCATTGTCAATCTTCACCATGAATATGATGGCAGAGCTGGACAAAACAAACATACAGGTTGGTATTACTGAAATACTGCCGGTGGTAATCCAGTAACACCATTTCGTTGCCACTGGATGGATTTATTTGGATTACCGAAGGTGGAAGTGATTTGTTTCCTCCAGCACCATTCCTGTTAAACAAACCTGTGTACCATGTAAGAACCCCCTAGACTCAGGTTTTCCCCCCAACCAGCTGGAAAGCAACATGCTCATTGTGTTGATGTTCACCTGTCCCACTTCCCTCTGGTTGTTACCATAGCCGTCCCATTAAAATGAATGTGCATGGTCACTCAGGCAGTCAAATGGCCCTGCCAAGCAAGGCAAAAACTTTTCAAGGGTCTGGCCAGCCACTGAGTCTCATCATGAACTGATTAGACACATGTCACCCAAAGGTGATTGAGCATGACTGAAAAGATTCATCAGAAAATGCAGTACAGATGCAAAAACATCCCCAGAAGTTCACATGAAGATAAATAGCAAGTCTGTCAAACTGTAGGGCTGTGGCGTTACCATCATGGGGACTGGAATGTTCTCATGTACCAGAGTCATTTGCTTGTGTTCCACGTGATCATGTATTTGTGATACTTGGTAGGAGAAGGGGCTTAAGGTTGGGTCACAGTGGTGTTGATCAACTTCAACATTTTATTTTGTGGTTATTTTGCTCACAAAGTTTGGTTTGCTTAGTAGGCTTTTTTGGCTGTAAGGTCTCCATCCGGTAGATTTGGAGTTGCTGGTAGTGTATAAGTAGTGTACAAGTTTGTCAATGTTGCAGTAGCATTTCCTCCATAATTATTCCCTTCCTCTGTTTTTCTTTTTTTGTAGGTTCTTCACTTTTTGGGGCGACCGTCTTGTGTTGTTGCCATCAGACCAGATGCAGTATTCTCCCCTTACTCCTGAAAAAGACCCTATAGACCCAAGTTGTTGATGGCTTGTTGTCATCCCATAATGCCCCCTTATTGTAAAAATCAGAAACCCCTTCCTTTGTGTCACTCTAGACAAAATATACCTCAAACATTCACAACACATATACAACATCTCCTGGTTCTGATGTTCCTCTTTATAAAACACTTGAACAACATCATTTTAGAAATCCAACATCATCTATGGACTTCAGCTTCCATAAAGCTTCAAGACGAAGAAGAGGCGGGAGGAGTTGATGCAGACTCAGCGAAGGACGAAACCTAATGTGCAGACTAGTTGTTTGACTAAACCTCGTAGGACATTTAAAAATGGCATACGCACTCAATGCAGCAGAACTGGATGGAACCGTGCAGGAGAAAGCCAACAGAGAGAAGACGGGCACATCCATGCTGCAGCTCGTGAACGCGAGTCACAAATACTGGCGTGGTGGGAAGTACGGAGAGATGCAGCAGGCACACCTGAAGGACAATGTAAACACTGGGAGCCGCAGCAGAGATCTTAGAGGTATGGTCATGCCAGGAAGCAGCATTCTCTGGTCCAAGCCACAGAGGGAAGCAGACGAGTGAATGCGGAGCTGCAGGAAACACTGGAAAAATGTCTGCATTGTGTAGGAAGCCATCCCAGCGAGGAAGCCTCACCTCCGAGGCACGCCATAAATCGGAGACGCAGCGAACTACCAGTGAGTCTCCCCAGTGCCATTGGGGACCCTGAGGCGTACCGACATGCATGCAATCAAGTACATTAATTAAGTGAGACTACTATTATGAATAATGCTCAAAGGCAGTTTGAATACAGACAAACCCCAATGTTCAAGCAATGCCCAAAGGAAAGAATATTTGAATACCGACAAGATAAAGTACAGCAACAAAACCAGAATAAATACCTATGCATGAGATGTCAATGTGTGGGAAAGCTGGAGCTAGTGTTTCCCTAAGTAAACATATTGAAACACAACAAAGTTGATGCGGCTGTGGCATAGTGAAAAGGACAGTGAAACCAAAAGAAGTCCTGGTAAAAGGAATACAGCAGGCAGTTGACATTTGAAGAAAGATACCTGGCAGGGATGTATACCAGAGGATCTGCAGGACCCCAGATAAGGATTCCTAGCAGGGGAGTATACCAGGCAATCCACCTGGCAGAAAAGTATACTGGGGATCTAGGAAGTCCATAAGAGAAGTCCTGGCAACCAAATATACCATTTTGAAACTGTATAAGAACTTTAAAACTGTGGGAAGATACCTGGCAGTGGAGTACACATAAGGGGATCTGAAGAGCCTGTAAGATGATTCCTGCCAGAGGAGTATGCCAGGCAATCCACCAAAGCTGCAAAGACAAGTCTAAAACTGTGAGAAGATACCTGGCAGGGGCGTACACAAGGGCATCTGAAGAACTCATAAGAGGATTCTTGGTAGAGAAGTATACCAGGTGATCCACCAAAGACGCAGAGGAAAGTTTAACCACGTTACAAAAGACCTGGCAGGGAAGTATACCAGGGAATCCAAAAAGCACATGAAAGAAGTATTGGTAGTTAGATACAAGAGGCACTTGGAGTTGTACAAAGACTATTAAAACTGTGGCACGATACCCGGCAGGGGAGTATACCAGGAGATCTGAAGAGCTCACATGATGATTCCTGGTAAAGGAGCACACCAGCCAATCTGTCAAAGTACAAGAGAAGTTAAAGAAAGCTTATTGTGGAATTTATTAAATGAATAAGAACTTTGTGAATCCAGTACAAAGAAACCAAGGAAGTGTTGGATGTGTTGGAATGTGTTGTTTGAACAAGCATTTTCTGAATCTAGTATGAAGAACCAAAGAAACTGTTGGATAAAGGGACACTTGTGTGATACCAAGAAGCTGTTGTTCAAAAGAGACACTTTTGCCATCCTTCCTAAACATCTAGGGGAAGGGAACCATCCTCTCCATCCAAGGGTTTCTCCTTGGAGAACACTTTTTGTTGGGTTTATATTTATATTTTTATTATGAACACATTTTGCTAAACATAAATCAGACACCTTCCCTTGCACTCTTAGTTGCTTGTTTCCAGTGTGAAAGTTAGATTACAATATTTCGGGCACAATTACAGCTTCTAAGTTTCTAAGGACTTGCCGAAGACTAACCTTTAATTTTAGTTTCCTATCAGGGAAACTCTTCTTTAGGATCGGGTTAGAGAGGTGTTTAGCCAACCCATTTCTGTTTAATAAAAATGTCTGACAATGCGAATATTACAGCTCTGACCCCTCACAGATAGCTGGACCCTCCTGGTTTTGCATTATGAGATGTGCAACCTTATCATTTACACATTGTAAGATCCACCCTGCTGAAATTTGCATTGAGGCATTTCATGTCTCCAGGGTTTTGAAGGTAACATGTACACTGTCCTAGCTTTGCAAAGTATTGCCTCCATCCTGCTCACCTGCACAGCAATACTTGCCACTGAATGCTTACACTACGATATACTCGCCCTGTGGAGTTGCACTGCCATATCAACTCCCTGCTAGCTTTGCACTTCGGTGTTGGCCTCTTGTTGCGTCTTGACCACTCCAACCTAAGACATCTATTTAAACATCACAACGGATTCTGACAGACACTTGACATCCCCACAGAGTGTTTGCTGCCCACTCTGGACCATATTACAAGAGTTATTGCTGGTATTCCCAGCCTGTAACTACTGCGCAACTGGCCTCTGGCTCCTGGTTGCATCTGTGAGTACGTCAGGCTACTGTATTTAAAATGTTCACGTTTCTCCACTAATGCACCTTTTCATACCAGAACTTCCTCAGGAGTCAAAGTCCTGCACTCACTCACTCTCCAATTGTGGCCTGGTAGATCAGACCAAAAGGCAGCGATCACTCAGTGAGGAACAGAAGAATGCCTCTAAGGAGGTGAAGTTGAAAGTGAACCTTCTTGGTAAGGTCCAAGATGTGAGGAGTAAAGTAGAGGGAGAAATCCAAGATGACCCCAAGGTTTCTGGCCTCAATGGAAGGAGAGGGAGGTGAGCCCATAGAGGGCGGCCAGATTGCAGTATGAATAACTAATACACCCAGTTTCCCTCCCATTTGATGTGTTCTTTGATTTTTACATTAAACAATTGTAACTTTCTAACTGCCTATTCCTCACATGTAATCATGTTACCAATCAGTGCATCAGTCTTCTCTCACTTTCAAGAAATGCGATTGCTATCTCGACACGACCTACGGTGGGTGTGTTACAAATGTGATCTTTTTTCTCACTAATACTTTTACACAAAAATTCCATTCATAGTGATGGGCTCGAGGGCACGAACGCTAGCATATATAAATCATTGGTGTGTGCCATTGCTGCATGTAGATTTCCACATTCATCTAATTTACATAATGAGCATAAGATCACATTATCCTTTTACATCCAGATGATAAAACTTTTCAACCTGAACATATTTATTTAAAAATGAAGTCTCTATGATCTTCCGTCTCAATAGTTACAAGCAAATATATGATTCCATATGTACATTTCACATAGTGCTTTATTGTTTATAATGGGATGAATCATAATCTGAAATGTCATTCCAGTTCCTGGCTGGTACAGTTCCTCTTGGTGCTGAGGGATGGGGCATTAATGGCTCCTGTGAATGATGTTTTCATGGTGCAAGGCTGGCAAGGCCATTTACGACTTCACTCCCACCACCCTTGAATCATGCCAGGATCTGGCTGCCCCTTTTGTCAGACACACAGCTTTTCTGATCAGCTTCAAAGCCAATGTTCACGCTTTAGTAATAATAATAATAATTTGGCATTTATATAGCGCTACAAACCCTCAGGTATCATAGCGCTGCTTATTATTACCCACGGTGTGTGGTGCTCATTTATCGACCTCGGAAGGATGAAAGGCTGAGTTTGGCCCCGCCGGGATTCGAACCTGCGTTAGCAGACTCTACACCAATGTCAAAGAGAGCGAGCTACTCGCTGTGCCACTTTTCTCCTGGGGAAGCCCGCCATCTCCCAAGTCCTGTTATTGTGTTACTGTGGGTTGGGGGGAGGAATACATTTTGGCCAAAGTGGCTTTATTCACCAATGCAGCCTTTGCAATCATTACATTTCCATGTGGCTTCTACATTTTAAACAGAACAACATTAGAACATTTTCTTGGCAATCAAACTCCTTTCAGAATTTATTTTTGACTTCTCTGTATGTTTCTTTTTACAAAGGTGATTCCTATTACTGAAAAGGAAACAATGCAAGGACCAAATTCGTTTTTTACCTCTCCTGTGACATGTTATGTTTTTCGACTCAAATTGGACAGTTCTCCATTTTAATAAAAGTTTGCTGGATTCTTCCATGTAACACAAAAATTCCTTTTTCTGCGTTGTCAAATAATATTGGACATTTACTTTTATTGCGAACATTGCACATTTTCCTCGCACGTGTCATATTTTTAGATGCTGTACGGAGGCTGCAGCTCACGTGTTTGTTTTTAAACTGGTGCTTTTCTTTCTTTGCATCCTTTTTTTTTTTTTGCATAGATTTCCCTACAAATCGGCACATGGGAATGTCCGAGTGTAAAATCAGCAGGGCGGAATATCACTATGCAAAATTAGCAAGGTGCATACATCACAGTGAAACAAACCGGGGGAGCAAGCCATGATGAAAGCGACTACTTGGATTTGCTGACCTGGTGAGTGACAGTAGAGGGCATGCACAGCAGACCTGACATTAAGCACATTTTGCAGAGAGAATTGTAGGTATTGCTCGCAAGCAGAACTATATTTTGTCAGCCCTTTGTTTTTTAGGCCATCAATATACAATGACCCTTTGTCCACTTCCCAGATTTTAGTGCAGTTTACACTGCTAATTTTATTGTTTTACTGTGGATTCTTGTTTTTACCACATTCTTCCCACAAAATGCAGATATGATATATGATGTGGCATTTATAATGCGGCTGTACACCAGTGTTTTTAGGTGCGACAATACAAGGAGGGGGAAACAAAGGGAGGACAAAATTATCTTATTAGGTCTTGTGTCATTCAGATCGCGCAAATGCGGGGAAGAGGGAAGGGGAGAAGTGCCAGGGGGGAGGTGAAGGGGGAAGTGCAGTTAACTCACAAGTGCAGCCAGCGGGTGGCTCATAAGTGCACAGAGAAGGGACTGTAGCGTTGCAGATACAGACCCTTAAGTGCTGGGGAGCCCGAAGGCAGTGCAAGGGCAACTGGACATGCAGGAGCCTGGGCCCGAGTTCAGAGGGTGACCTGTGTGCGAAGCTGTTAGGTGCATCAGCAGGGGAGAGGAAGAGAGAAAGCGGAAGCGAAAAGGAAGTTTGTGAGTGCTTCTGGAAGCAGAGCTGGTTCTGCTGAAGTTTGAGAGAGGCAGGGAGGCTGTTTCAGAGTTAGGCAGAGTGAGGAGACAGATCTGCCTCTAACTCTTTGGAGAAGCGTCTGACCCTCAGAGAGTTGGAGGTGGATGAGTGGATAGCTCGAGAAGGAAGATGTTTTGGAAGAAATTACAGAGCTGGAGAGATACGATCCCTGGGCTTGAGTATAAGGACAAGTCTTGCAGTCGTGTTCTGGATAAATTGTAAAGGTCGAAGAGTAGAAGAAGGAAGATTTAGAAAGAGGCTGTTGCAATAGTCCAGCCTAGAGAGGACCAGAGCTCTGGAGACAGTGAGCTTCTGGGCGAAAGTGAGAAAAGGAAGAATACCTCTGAGGAGGTGCAGCTGATAATTTGACTTCTTAGAGATGTCAGAGATTTGAGGAGAAAGGGGAGGGTGAAGTCGTGGGAAAGTTCCTCATGGGAAGTTCCTCATGGGAAAGAGCAAGAAGAGGACCCAGAGTGGTCGGCCACAGAGAGAGGAAAGGAGGGAGCAGGTGTCCCAATGAGGAGGATATCAGCCTTACTGGCATTAGGGCAGAGATCATTGGCCACACACCATTCCTGAATTGCGGCCAGACAGTCTGGTATAAGAGAAGAAGCAGAGGTGACTGAGGGGAGCCTGAAAGAGAGCTGAGTGTCAGCCATATACCATTGGAAATTGGAGCAGAAAGTAGCAATGCCGTGGACAAGAGGTGTCAGGTAGTGGTTGCAAAGCCAGGAAGAGAGGTTGGTTCCATGTCATTTCATCGCGGGAGGTTTTTCCGCAAATTGTTTACCGAAAAAACCCATCGAATTATTTTTACATTTATGGGGTGATTCCCCTCCCAAACCCCCCATCCCCTTGCATGTTTTATCTATTCCCAAACACCCACATCCCATATATATAATTTTCTAACCCCCCAAAATAATTTGAAGGGTTTTTTTCATTAAAAAAATTCGCTGTAAAAAACCCTGCAAAAAAAAGTCCAGCGATGAAAGGACATTGTGCCGAGAGGTTAGACCTCTGGAGAACACCACAAGTAGGGAGAGAGAGATAGAAGAGTGGAAAAACCCCAGTTGGACTTGAGAGGGTTGGTCAGTGAGAAAGGAGGTAACCAGGCCAGGGCCTGATCAGCAATACCAAAGTTGTCGCAAGGGCGATTGAGCAGGATGGCATGGGTGACCGTGTCAAAAGCAGAGGATAGATTGAGGAGAATGAGGGCAGAAGGGAGATTAGAGTCAAGATTGGAGAGCAAGTCTTCACGGGTGTATAGAAGAGCAGTTTCCGTGCTTCTGGTAGCTCTGAGGCCAGACTGGTGGTCATGGAGGCAACCAACAGATTCAGTATGTAGATTAAGCTGGGATATGGCCAGTTTTTCCAAGAGTTTGCCCTGGAAAGGAGTGATAGAGATCGGGCGGTAGTTAGCCGGTTAGTAAGGATCGGCCGAGAGCTTCTTTAGAAGGGGTGCACAAGGGAGTGCTTAAGGGGGAGGGGGAAAGTTCCAGTGGCAAAGGATTGATTGCAGAAATCGGCCAAGGCTGGAGTTAGGGTGTCGATGTAGTCCTTGATGGTTCTGGATGAGCAGGGGAGAACCTGCTTTGACGAGACTTTCATAGATCAGACTTTTCTAGAAACATTGTCAGGGGTGAACAGGGGAAAGGAGGAGAAAAGAGGAGAGACAGCCTCAGGTGGCCATGAGTGGTAGAGGAGGAGGAAGAGGAGGTAGAGGAAGAGAGGGTGGACAGTATGTCCTGTGTTTTAGTGGTGAAATGAGAGGCCAAGGCGGTGCAGAGGGCCTGGGAGGTAACAGGAGAGGTAGAGACGGCAGAGGATTGGCTAAGCTCCTTGCAGATTTTGAAAAGTTCGACTGAGTTATTAGATGCCGCAGAGATGCAGGCTTGGATGTAAGCTCTCTTCTTAGAGAGGACAGAGTCTGTACTGCCTTTGGAGCAGGCGGCAGGACAGTTTGTCAGGGGGTGCGCCGAATACCCTCCAGAAGTTTGCTTTGAGTGAGGCCATATTTTATTTGGGGTGAACGGAGTGCAGGGTGGGGAGGGGTGTAGAGAAAAAAGAAACTGCAGGGAGAATGTGGTCAGTAAAAACCATAGAACCCAGCCTAATAGACATTATCTTCTCAATGCAGCTCCATTCGCTGTACCGCTGGAAGGGAGAGCTACCATTGCCATCAGCATATGCGGCACAGACCAGATGCAAAGTACAGATATAGGGTTCTTTATACCAGCAGGCATCCTCCCAGAACTGTGGCAAATCAATTGTAATGCTCTTAGCACACCCAGACATTTGGAGAAGAGAGTTGCCCGAGCCATGGAAAGGCAGAGGTGAGAGAAATGGCCATCTCTAACCTCATAGACCAGCGGACCCACAACATCAGGGTATATATCGAGCAACTGAACAATCACGCCAGTTACAAAGCATCGTACAACCAAGTGGGATCTTGGCACAGCCAATTGCAAAGCCCAGTAGAAAAGTCCATGGACGGTTAAGCCTATAAAAGGGCAGAGTTGGATCAGCAAAAGGAAGCAGCCCTCCTGGAGCCCACAGACTGCAAGGGTAGAATTAGAAGGAGACCCATCCTTATTCCACAGCATGGATGCATGAATCTGCATCACAGATGCAGGCTAGAGAAGCAAGGAACATTGGGTGTCCTGGACACACTTGGTTAGCCAAGCTTCTGTTTCGGAAAGAGCTGAGAGGCCTAAGGAACCTGCAGGCCTGGAAAACCTCAGAGGGCTGAGAGTGCATTCAAGTGAGTGGGGTACTCTATCTCTTATTAGCGGAAAAAGCATTACTTTTCTTATTGGTGCGCTGGGCACTATGTCCTTAGGGCTCAGAGTAACACTTTATCCCTTGCTAGTGAGGCTGGTCCTACCTATATCCCTTGTTTCCTGGCTGGCTGGCTCAGAGGCCCTGTATCCCTTTTGAGTGAAATGGGGCACTATAGTTCCAGAGCTGGAAGAAGTGAGCCAGGTACTATTCTCCTGGACAGATTACAAATTGAGACCTGGGTTTATGTGAATGGATCCAAGAAACTACTCCCCAATACATCGTTGGATCCATGATTGTGACTGAAGAAGCAACTAGGTGCCATATCTCTGTGAGTGTGATAATGAGAGAGAAGTGTTTGAAACTGATTTAGTTGAAATTCATGATAGCCAATGAGCAGACATGAGATTATGGCCAAATATTCCCCTTTAGGTGTTAAGTGTATGTTTCCTAGTTCAATCTTTGCCCTTAACATCAAGAGTTAATTGTCCCCACTTCGCATTTTTCTTATTTGTTTTTGTAGTATAAGTGTTGCTTTTGGACACTTATGTTTTCCATGACTATTAATGACTATTACATGCATCTCTTTGAATGACAAAAATGGTAAACTTAACCTTTTGGTAAAATATGACTATACAAGAGAAAAATGTGCTTGGAGCTATATCCCAGGAACTGTTACCAATAGGAAACCTGAGAGAGACCACAATCCCTACTAGAGCAAGGAGCCTAACACTCCAGAGTTTGGTCCATTCAACGCCTTTTGCTTGGAACGTTCCAATAGGTGGACACCCAGTCCGGTTGTAGATAAACTCCTTGTCCCTATAGGCATTCAGCTCGACTACCATCTGTATCTTAATAAATCATGTTTGAAACCCAACTTCTTGAGTCAATGTGCTGTCGGTCCACCATGTTAGGCAACTTGTAATCTGTGTGATGCTCTGTCAGCATTTCAATTTCATTGCCAATGATGCAGTAGAAGAACAGGCTACTGGGAGGCATGTTCCACCCCATCACCTTCTGTCGCAACAGTCCGTGAATCGAGCAAGATCCGGGTGAGAGTACGGACTTTCATTCATGAATGCACCTCACATGGCTCGAGAGAACCAAGTTGAGTACTTCCAAGAAATGCATGGAACAGGGCCCTCTCATGTGAGTGTGTTACAAGTGTACCTTTCATATGTGACTTATTGTATTAATGATTACTGGTGTGTCCTTATGTTCAGTTTTAAATAATATCTAATTACCTTCTCTGCTTTATTAACACACCATTTTCTGTTCACAGATTAACAGAACACAGAGGGCATTTGAGGTTCTCCAGCACAGCGACATTCCTTGGATTTGGTGGATTCATTCAAATTATCCACATTGCTTCTATGAAACTGAATTATGTGGATTAACTTTGTTTTTACGGTAGCATTTCTGTGTGAAATATATTAAGAAGTCTGAATTTTTCTAGTAGGGGTCCTTTCATGTTTGGTACTCTGGAAGAAGTACGAAAAAAAGAGTATCATGTGTGAGGGGACATGGACTTTCTTGGATCACAATATTTGTCTTGGAGTGTGCCTTGTGTGTGGAAACAAAGTAGTGATGCCCATCAGCCAGAGTGGAGCAGCGATCTAAGGAAATGTACTTTCTCTGGCAGCTCCAGCACTGGCGAAAGAGACTATTGCTGGGAAGAAAGCCAGAGACAGTAGAAAAAAGATGCAGAATTACTGGAAAGCCTGCAACACCATCAGAAGCTCGAGATCCCATGTATCAGAAATTGTATGGTATGGTTGCTAATTTGAAAGCTTTGGCAATACTTGTATCACCATGAGTCATTCCAATAAAGCATTAATGAATTGATTGCTCAAATCATCATCATGATGACAAATGAGGAGTTCAATCACACTTCTCACACTTATCACTCCTTTAGTTTGGGATGCAGTTGCTTTGCAGTGATCAGGCCTTGTCTCTATATTGTTGTTGTTGAACATTCTTTATTCAACAAAAAGTCATCAAGTTCAAAACATCATAAAATACATAATATTACAATAATAAACATTAAAAAGTAAGAGACCTTCCATACCTCACATTAGTACATAAGAAGCAGTATTAGAAAGACTTACAAATCTGATCAAAACAGATGCTACGAGAGCTATGCTCGCAACCTAGAACACTTGGTGATTTCAAAATAGTAATACAAAATTAAAATAAGGCCTCATCATGTTTTTATAGGATCTTCCTCTTCTGCAGCCATCCTCTATGCAAATAACGGGCAACAGCACACGTTACTGAAAGATTAGAACACTGTCTTAGAAATAGGTGAGCGGCGCCAAGTGTATGGATACCGGCCTTCAACAGGGTAGGTCTCAAATACATCTGTCTTAGCCGCAGTGTTGCCCTGCAGAGGAGTAGGTCATGTGAGACTGTCTCCTTACCAGCACCGCACATTGGGCATTTTTCAGAAGCTGAGCCCTTCCAAGTGTGCGTAAAGGCAGCGATGGGCAAAATTCCGGATCTAAACCTTGCATACCGCGATCTTTCATAAGATGATGTAATTACATCTAAATATGCCTTTAAAGCCAGCCTCCTGCTCGTGTTCCAAATACTCGGGCCCAGCTTTAGTCTCGAGGCATCGAGCAAAAGATGATCCCATGCTCTTTGCTTCAGACAACGTTTGAGCCAAGTCAGGATTGAAGCACGGAGGCTCCGTGGGTTTTCCCAGAGCTCATTCGCTTTCAGGTTGATCAATAGATTTTTCACATGGGATATCCATTTCAAGCTTTTGCCTCCATCAAGGGGCATAGTGTGTAGCAGTGCCTCCCTACGCTGCTTTAGACAAGGTTGAGTCCATATTCTTACCCAAAAGAATACTGGTCTAAACACTATTTCCGCAGACAGAGGGATGGTGCTATATTCTAAATGGATGAGGGCAGTTGGGGCGCTAGCAGGTAATAGAAACCTTTTTTTCATAAAATAGTTTTCCCTGACAAGCATCCTCTCAACATTCGCAAACCCCCAAGGCTCTGCACCATAAGGTGCTGTTGACACGTTTTGCTTCAGGTATTCCAATGTAAGTAGCAAATTGCAAAGCAGCTGGTGTCAGGACCAATTAGCAAAACAAGGAAAGGGGGTCAAAAAAGCCACGAGGACCACCAGCGCTAATGGCAAGGTATAGGGTCGTAACCACGGCAGCGTTCAACTGTTAGGTTGAGGGTGCCTTGACCAGGGACCCTCAGTAAAACAATGGAATGATTTTAATCAGTGAACTGCGGCAAGTTACAGACAGTACATCAGAACAGTTGTAACCTATTTGCACTAATATATAGGCATTCATTATTTTGTCTCCGGCTTAGTACTGTAATTACTTCTCAATTAAATCAAGCAATTGGTGAGTCTCGATTTTTGATATTATTTGTTTTGGTACCTGTGCCTCAATTGAATTAATAGACATATAATTTTTGTTGTGGCTACAAATTTCTTTTTGCACAGACTATCCAATTGGACAAGTACCTTTGGGTAAATATTACGATGAACCTGGAACTACTATGATGCCATCAATGATATGGTAACTGCTCATATGCATTCTTCTGTATGGTTGTTCAATTTGTTATACTGATCTGCTAACTTATAATTATTTATTTAATGTTGCTATGAATTTTGCATTATAAATTTGGCAACCCCCCCCCAACCCCTTTCTTTCTTCTACTTGGTTTGGACGGTATTATGTGCATGTAATAATCAATTGCACATGTAATTTTTCAATTAATTGACAGTGCATGTACAGCCTCAGAGGAAGAGCTTTGCCCGAAACACGTGTCAGGCTGCTGAACTGGAATAAAAATACATTACAACTGTTCTGATGTACTGTCTGTAACTTGGCACAGTTCACTGATTAAAATCATTCCATTGTTTTACTGAGGGTCCCTGATCAAGGCACCCTCAACCTAACAGTTGAACACTGCTGTGGTTACAACCCTATACCTTGGCATTAGTCCTGGTGGTCCTCGTGGCTTTTTTGACCCCCTTTCCTTGGGCCTCATTACGACCCAGGTGGTAAGTTACCGCCTGGGTCGTACCTTTACCACCATGGCGTAAACTACGTTTAACGCCATGGTGGTTGGCGGACTTACCGCCCCATTCCGAGGTTGGCGGGGCGGTAAGTCCCCATTAACCCATTTACCCTTCCCCATTCCCATTTTTGCCCCATAGGACATAATGGGAGTGGGGAAGGTGTTAATTACGCCACCGTACATTACGGTGGCGTAATTAACAACAAGGTCCCTTAGCGCCATGGATTTTAACACCTGCTAAAAGCAGGTGTTAAATCCTCCATGGCGCTAGGGGACCTCGGAATCAGGCGGTAAGGGTCGGCGCTGTTTACGCCGCCGTAAACCCCTTACCGCCTGGGTCCTAATGAGGCCCCTTGTCTATAAAGAGTAGTTTACACTCATTGACAACTTCCCCTCCCTCGCCTCCCAAACCCTGAATTGATGCCGTGCATCCAGCAGGATGACCCTCGGAACTAGGGAAAGGCGACCGCATCTGTGCTCCCTGATCGGTCTATGTGAATTGGCACAACTAGCTCACAAACCCATATTCAGAGAGTACAGAGTCTGACTTGACTTCATGGCCCATGTATTCATTCAACTGTCGAAGTGCCCCTACGCGTTTCTCGGCCTCAACTCTGCAGGAAGAAATCTGCACTTCTATTGTATGTTAATATATTTGGCTTTATATAGCGTTTTACACCAAAGCACTGAACAAGAACGGTACAATAAAATGAAACTAACATTTAAAACACAGCATGTATCTATGGTTACAATAACCTTCATTAACCAGTCGAAAAGAGATACGATCGCAGAGAGAACCGAGTGAAAGAGCACTCTAGTGGAAAGGTGCCAGAAGATAGAACGGAAACGAGATTTAGCACAGGGAGGACGAGGAACCATAAGAAGACAATGAGAAGAAGAATGAAGTGAATGAGAAGGAGAGTAAAATGAGATAAGAGAAGAAAGATAAAGAGGTCCAATGACACAGCATGATTTAAAAACTAAACATAGAACATTTAATTTTAAACAGTGATGTAAAGAGAGACAACCTAGATCAGCCAAAGAAGATGAAATAGAATCACAAGGAGCAAGAAGAAAGTGAACACGAAAAGAAGCATTAAATACACATTTCAGAGGAGCAATACGAGATAAAGGAAGTCCAAAGAGTGTGGAAGAACAATAGAAAAGCCGCAAGAAAATTAGGGCAGACACCAACAGTTTAGTGGTATTAAAAGTCATGAAAGGACAGGCTTTTCGGATGTTGTACAAATGAAATCGATGGGAACAAGCAGATAAGGAAATATGCTGACTGAAAGAAAGATCTGAATCAAAATAAAGACCCAAATTACAGGCTTAGGAAGAAGTAGGTAACTGCGAAGGAGGTAATGATATAAATGGAGGGGGCGGAGAAGGAGAAATAGTGGTTGAAGGAAAGAAAATAACCTCTGTTTTTGCGGCATTGAGTACCAAGAAGTGGTCTGACATCCAAAATTGAATGGCGGGTAGACATACACTAAGCTTAAGATGGATGTTGTCAGTGAGGTGTGGAAAGGAAAGAAAGAGCTGCATGTCATCAGCTTAAAAGTGATGAGAGAATCCAAAGGAAGAAATAACCCCAGCAAGCGAGGAGTTATAAAGTGAAAAAATGAAAGGACCAAGAACTGAACCTTGAGGAACACCACAGATAAGTGAACACGTTTTAGAAGAAACCCCAGCCCAGGAGAATGAAAAATTCCTCCGGGACTGGTATGACTCAAACCAGGATAAAGTAGAGCCAGAGAAGTCAAAACAGGAAAAAGCAGACAGTAGAATTGCGTGATCAACAATGTTAAAAGCGGAAGAAAGATCCAAAAGAATAAGAAGAGAAGAGTGCTTAGAAGACGTGCAGAATTAAGAGAGTCCAGCACGGAGAGAAGAGCAGTCTCGGTGGAATAATCGGGGTGAAATCCAGATTGAAAACAAGGAAGAATAGAATTACAAGAAGCAAAAGTAGAAACCTGAGAGTAAATAATACATTCAAGAATTTTAGAAAGATAAGCTAGGAGTGAAATGGGATGAAAATTGGAGGCAGAGGATACATCAGCAGAAGGTTTTATCAAGATTGGAATAATAGTAGCATGCTTAAATGAAGATGGAAAAACCGAAGAGGATAGACAGGAATTAAACAAACCTGTGAGATAGGGAACAAGTAGAGGGTAGACTTTAGGAATAAGTGCAGATCGTATGGGATCCAGTGCAGAGGAAGTAGGGTGAGCACGAGCAAGGAGAAGAATGGTATCCTCATTAGTGAGTGGAACAAACCCAGCAAAGATCTCCTTAGGAGGTACCAGAGAAATAGGAGGGGGACTTCTGTCACTGGCAAGACCAACAACTAGCCCTCTCCCAAGGATGCTGCTGGTGATGTCACATTCTGGCTAATTGGTATGTGGTAGGTGCACAATGCCACAAGAGCTCCTTGACTGGAGGTGCTGTATATTATAGCCCTGAGAAAAGACTTGGTGATCGGAGCATCAGTGTGGAAGAAATTGCATTCCCAGAAACTGACATTTGAAGGCAATTTATGATGCTAAGATTGGGGCCTGAAATGAACCTGTTGTAGGTCCAATCATGCATTGGCCTGTCCTGGATACAGGACTACGTCAGCATAGAAAAAGATGCGGTTCATCCAAAGGTAACCTACAAAGGTCCCAAAGCTACTGAAGCCCATCTGATAATGCCAGACCTTGCCCTGAGAGATGAACTGCAATCTTAGAAGAAGAGGGAATAATTGGTGCAGAGGGGCACTGTAATCCTGGTGGCACAGAGGGGGAAGCAGATTCTGGGGGAGAGGCACATCAGTGTCAGGCAGGAAGGGAGGAAATCCAGAAACAAGGTTTTCTCGACAAACTTTATGGATCTGGAAATGTGATTTCTGCAAATGTTGTACTACTGTTTTTTCTGCACCTTGCCCACTTCAGTCTTCATGTCCAAACTCGCTGGCCTACTGCTCTAATTCCTTCTGCCTCTGGAACGCTGACTTTTTATGTTACCATGTCCGACACTTCCTTTGGGTATCATACCGGGTCCTACCCTTCTGATTTTCTTTTTTACTTTCTTAAATGGCCGTTTCCAAGAATCTCTGGTATGCACCAAATGGAACATGATGGTCCGCTATTTTTCTTGTGGACAGGGCACATGGAAACATCTGGGGACATTTATGATTGGACAGGTAACCTGTTATGAAGGTATATGCTAATGCCAGTGGTTGGAAAACAGGCCCTCATGGCCTGCACCGAGTGACAGCTCAGAGGGCCTCTGGAACTGAAAGGCCTACGGGTGTGTTCATTGAGGTAGCTCACAACGCCTGCACCGAGAGTCAGAGCAAAGGACCTGTGCAGAAAACCAGCTCTCAAGGTCTGCTAAGACAGGCCAGATCACTGGGCCTGCACAGAAATCAATCTCAGTGGATCAACATGGATTTCCATGTCTTGGTTCATGGCTCAAGTGCCAGCTCGGGGGACCTGCACAAAGAGCCAGTTCACAAATTGTTGGCTGTATTAGGCAAACTGACGCTGGATGTCCCAGAATGAGGCACTGCAGCTGGAAATGCAGCCTGGCTCTCTACAATGGTGAAAGGTGAGGCGACATGGAGGATGTCTGAATCTGGGTGTACTGTACTTCCCAAAACGAGTAGGAAGAACAATAAGCTGGAGTATTGGACCAGACCGGGGAGGCTCTGGGAAGATCCTGGCTGTGTCTGATTGGTTTTCTGCCAATACATGGAAGGCCCCGTTCTTGATTGGAAGTGTGGTAGCAAGCCCACGTGGTGAAAAGAGCTGCCCCCAACGAGAAGCCACCAACCTATGTTTAAATTGTGTCGTACAGAACAGTTTGCTGCTTGAGGCATTATACTACATTCTACCACCAGGTTGAGAACCTGTCTGGTTTCAGTGGTGGCACACCATCGTCAAGGCTACCCATCTTACAAGTAATCGCCTTTCCAGGAGAAGAGTGCCGGTAAAGCGACGGCTATCGCTGTCAAGATACCTGATGTGGTTGTAGAAGAGCTCCTCAAGATGGCCAAACCATCCACACAGAGTACCTCCTCAGAGGGCATCCACTTTAAGCTTCAACAGGTTTGTCTTTTGCATAGATGTTCCCTGGAAATGGATGAAGATGGTCAAATGGGGAGAATGCAAGAAGCACGATCCAATGCATCCCCACTGCTACAAAAGAGCTTTCTATGCCAGATATAGTTTCCCCAATTGCGAACTCTGGATGAAGACCACTGTGCTTGATTGACCCCTGGGCTCTGCAGTAACCAGTAAAAGGAGGTCCTAGCGGATAATGAAATGAAGGGGTTTTGGATTCTGCCCAGTGAACATCTAACCCAATCTTGTGGTGATGGATTGATGAAGATCAGCCATGCAAATAATAGTATCACTGGGTGCCTAAAATGGTCTCTTGAGATTGGTTAGACTGCGAAAGAGCTTTGAGCACTGGATAAAGCCTGCATCCATTTACCTGAGACACCGACAGGAAAGACTCACAGCTTCTGCCATGGGGGGGGGTCAACAGACATCGGACAGTTTTTGGGCAGAGGTCACAGCATTCGCGAGCCTGAGGTTCATAGTTTATCCCAGGGCAACTGCTTGCAAGTGCACACCATCCCTGTGACTTAAACCAATGGACAACAGTCCTAATGGCTGCGTCCAATGTGCAGTGAATATTAGCCTACGTCGCACTGAGATAGAACTGTGAATATCGTCGAAATTCCACCGTCAACACAAAATGCTTTAAAATAACTTCTCATACTGTGAAACCTAGGCCTCTCTCCCACTATGCAGGACTCTCAATTCTAGGTGTGTCCCCTCTGTACCCAATTTGTATCTGAAACCTAGGCCTGTCTCCTACCATACAGGGTTCTCAAATCTAGGTGTATCCACCTTATCTGCCTATTATATTGGGTAACCGACTATTGTGAAACCTAGGCCATATCTGCCCTCGTCCATATCTGGCCATATCACTCGCCCTCACCGCTCAGACTCTCGCACCAGAGAGACCACAAAAAATGAGACCATGCCATCGGAACTGGACAAGAATCGCTGCAGCCAAACAACATCAAAGCCTATGGTACGTATACCTCACACCACGTCGGTGGACACAGGCCGCAGGCATGGCCAAGCACCCATGCATCGTAGAATGCAGCTATGGCTATGTTCATCCGGTCTAGCAGCGCATATAGCCGTCCACACTGAAACACCTGACGTACCTCAATATCTCTGCCACTAGCATACAGCGACTACCAACGAAAAGAAATTCGGTATAGTTGGCCAAACATCGACTCTTTCAACAATAGCACTCTATCGCAAAACACCAACAGCGCCCAACTGCGTACCTGACCTATTTGGGCTGTTTAGTCGAGCCTAGCCAGCCACCTAAGTCCTAGACCAGCGAAAATACACACATGCATCTCCTGATCTAAAACTCTTAGAACCTCGAGCACATTGACTACGGTCACCGAGGGCGTTCCAACCACAAAGCGCATTGAGGCCATACAAATGAGGAAAGATCGCTATGTAAATGACCAAATACAATACAATACCTCAGCCAGTAGTTGCTATTCCCTGGACATGGCGATCTCTTGAGCTGTGCAGCCGCTGGAGCAAGGTGGACTGGCAGCACTCTCGTCATGTTTGCTTGTCTTGTTTCTCTCTAGACACGTGCTGGTGGTCTAGTAATGACGTATTTGCAGCATAATGTGTATATGTGTTGATTAGGATAACAAGGTGTTGTTTGAATGTATATGTAAGGCGTGCATTAAAATGCCAGGACGGATTAATAATTACGATTAAAAAAGACATGCTTTTAGAACATAACTCCAAAGAAGCTATTATGCTCATGATGTTGCAAAAATGGAAGAAAAGAAACGGTGTATAATGTCATTTCCCCAGGTTTAAAACATCATTGCAACAACAAGAACGACTCTGGAGGTGGTAAGGCTTAACTTCCCTTAGCAGCCCCTGAAAGTGAAATGATAAAAAATGCTATGGAAAATGTCTACAAAAAAAAACGTATGGGATAATGGTTCGAATTTCACCCATACGAAAATGACGTACGGCCGAAAAATTCGAACATTTATTCCCTACTCAACACCCACGAAACATCCATTTCTGTATTGCGCTTTTATTCAGCGACTTTCAAAATCATATCTCACTTATTAATAACATCCGTGTGCCTTTTCAAACGCTTCGGAATTGCGCTCATATTTCATCAATGAACCCGCTGACCGTCTGCTGCTTTCAGTCACTAAGAGAGTAGGTGGTTTATTTTTGGTGACAGGTCAGGGCAGTAGAAAGAAAGGAATATTTGTACAGTGGGGTTTCTTGTTGCTGATGTGGCTAGTCAGCCTGGCTTTCATTGAAGAGGAGATTGGTGGCAAGTTTGGGGATCTGCAGACATTGGGGAGAGTGGAGCAGTAGACAGGGACACGGTTGGTTAAATGATGGTTGGTTGAAGCCGAAGGATTATTATCGTGGTAATGCGGGTGGGTAGTGCTGTTTGCACAAACAGGCTACCACGGGGGTACAAAGAGGGGGAGGAGGTATTGAAGCAGGAGGGGCGTGGCCTCGGGGAGAAGATGAGAGAAAGCGGGAATCAACGTTGAGAGGAATTGAGGGGAGGGAGTAAGGGACAGGAAGTGATGAATTTGAATTGTTTATTTATTTAGGGGTTTTGGCGATTGTTAATTGAACTGTTAGTCTGTAAAGCCAGGGAGCCAGGTAAGCATGTTTTTTGTAACCCACGGCCTGTCACATTAAAGCAACCTTTTCCACTAGCGTTGAGTCTGGGTATTTTGGGGATAAGCTAGCGCCAGTATGCCAAATCTTCTATGCTCTTCTGGAAAGCTATTTCAAAAGCTCCAGGAGGATATGTAATCTCCTGTTAGGAGTTACACAGCTGTAGATTGCTTTTAAAATATGTGAAGGGCTCTGGCTTTACAGATCTACAAGGATGTAGGGAGCAAAGAGTTCATTGAATCTCGTTGGGACCTCCCCCCTGTAGGAGGTCCACTGTTTGTCATCCACAGGAGCTAGCTGGGCCTAGTCCAGATGTTGGGTGGAATAGCACCCCCCAACCCTGGGAGGAGCATGGATCCAAGGTAGATGAGATCTGAGAGACAGACTGGAGGGGGGTTCTCCCTGAGAAGAGTAAGGGTATCCAGAGGGCCTTCAAGTTATGGAGTGCCCTGAATCTGTACAGGGAGCCCGAATATGCTATCATGGAAAACGCTAGCATGACCTGTGTTTTACGGATCCACCTGTGAGAGAGATGGTCGGGAGATAGTCCTGTCTGAGGTTCTGGAGGGATTTCTGCACTCAAGAGTCTCCAGAGATTCATGAGTGGAGAGATGATGGAATGTTGTGGAACATGAGAGTCCCTCTAGATGTAGTTCTCTCAGACCAGTCTGTTGTCATGATGCCTACCCACGGGGATCCAGATCAAGTCCCGCAGCCCCGGAAGCAGGCATCAAGTTATCCCAGGCAAGCCCAACAACCCCTGCTAGGGGCCATTTGGGTGCAGTCCTGGCGTCTATGGCGCCAGGCTCATAGATTAAAAACTTACCTGATGCAGACCATGCTGCAGAGCTCCAAGCCAAATGAGGCTTGGAAGGGACTACTTTACCTAGGGACTATTTTTTACTCGGATGGGGTCGGGGAGGAATACTTACCTGGGACTACTTTGGAGGCTATTTAAATCACGCCCGAAGAGCAGCACACGCTTCGCGTTATTCTGCATCCAGCAGCGTAACGCTCACCGTGCCTGCAAGTCTGCATCCAGTCTTCTGCGACGCCCGCCACGAGTCTGGAGCTCCTAGAAAAAGGGAGAAAGAAGGAGAAAAGGTTAGAACAAGAGCAATACCTTTGATCCTTACCTGAATTCCCGATCCACCGTGCCTTCGAGCTGGAAGAAAGAAGTTATTTTATGCGCATTGCCTCGCCTGCTGCAGCGCCGCGCGGAACTCACCGGCCTTCGCAGCATCTTCACTATTCACCGCATCCTTCTGCATGTTCCCGCCGCACTCCGGCACCTAAGGGGAACACAAGAACAGCAAGGTGTGCCAAGGGAATAAACGGAGGCAATATTAGTTACCCCCCCATAGACTTACCTGATTTTACCGCCGGTGGTACTATTCCTCTTCACGGGTCGGCGCAGCCTCCACCGCATCTTCGCCGTACCCCGGCCCCTAAGGGGAAACAAAAGGACAGCAAGGAGAAACAAAGGGACAAACAAGGGGAATCCTCCTCACCACAATAGACTTACCTAATTTTACCGCCGGAGGCATTATTCCCATAGACTTCATAATCTCTCTCAGCACCTGAATAAGGGAGAAAGCAACAGGTTACATACTGACATTATTTTATCCAACTGTGTTGGATAATACAAATCCTTACCTGAATGTTACCGGTTGCCACGAGGAACTTTTCGCTAGGGTCAAGCTGCAACCTTCAAGGAATCGGACAAGAGTGAAAGTCAGACATTTGAACTCTTACGAACTATATACCTACGGCGTCTTGCCGGAAATCTCAGAGTCAATATTGTTCTGGAACTCCCCTATTCCTTCGAACCAGTGAAGCAACTGGTTATCTATGCGCCCCTGCGATCAATGCAGGATGGAAAGCTCATCTTTCCAAACCATCAGGTGAGGCTATAAGAGGGGACATTAAAGGTGATCAGTGGGGAGAACAGCGGGGGTGGGGGTTAACGCTCAACTCCATGGATGGGTAATTCCCTTTCTCCATTTGCAGAAGAATCTTCCTACGGGCCAAGCAAACGAAGCTAGGTGGGCCAGTCCAGTCTGTCATCTCGGCACTACGCATCACATTGGTGGAGACCGCAGCTGTCCAGTTCAGATCGACGCCCCTGTGGGAGCCAGGTGAGCATAACAGAACGCGAAGCCTACCCACAAATTCCCACCCGGGTGTTATGGATACCTCAGAAACTGACCAATTGGCCCAATTACTAGGGGAGCTGAAGTGCATTCCGCCCGTCAAGAAAACAATGCTCTTAGGAGAGAACTGATTTTGTCAAAGGAGCGAACTGATGACCTTGCTAGGCAACTACTGCAAAGCCAGGCTGGACAAACACCCCTACCAGGACTCGGGGGAAATCCAGCTCCTGTGTCATCGAGTAACCCTGTGCAAATAAACCTACCAGGAACTATTCCATTAGCTCCTCCCGAACGCTTTGCCAGGGACCCCAAAAGGTTTGCTGTGTTTATGAACCAATGCCGCTTGCACTTTTTATGCAGACCTGGAGCCTTCCCAAACAATCAAGCCAAGGTAGCCTTTGTATTGTCATATCTCAGTGGCAGTGCAGCTGATTGGTCAATTCCACTAGTTACTCAGGATGACCCAATTCTTCTGGATTTTTAGGGCTTTCAAATGAGCATGGAAAGACTATTTGCCCGGCACTCCCAAGGACTGGCCTTGGATAACGAACTTTTGTTCCTACGACAGGGTAACCAGGACCTCCTATCCTACATCGCAACCTTTAATAGGTTGATAGTGGAAACTGGATGGCCTGAGGTAAAACGAATCACGTTATTTCATCGAGGGCTTCGAGGAGAAGTCAAGGATGTCTTGGCTCAAGTTCTGAACCCACCTCAAGACTGCGCTGAATATATAGACTTAGTGGTCCAGTTAGATGACAGACTTCAGAACAGAAAGGCTGATCGAGCCAAGTTTGAGAATCGGGTGTTGGTCAAAACCTACGCTAACCCCAAAGGAGCAGATGCTTCAGAACCCATGCAAATCAGAGGTGTTAAAGGACCCTTAACCCAGAAGGAAAGAGAAAGGAGACGGCAAATGCAATTGTGTCTATATTGCGGAACTTCTGGGCATTTTATACGGGATTGCCCTGTAAAACCACCCAAGAAGGTGGTAGGAGCTGCTGATAAAAGCCATATGGAGTCCGACTCGGGAAACAACCACGCCCGACAAGCGTAGAGGTCCGCTTGCAGAGCTTGAAGAAGGATGCTCAGACCTCGCATTTCATCATACCAATGGTCCTCGTAGATCCAAGGCAGCCATCACGTATGCACGCAGTAAGGGCATACATTGATAGCGGGGCCATAGGAAACTATGTGGACTACGAATTGGCCTACAGGATGAATCTACCTCTCTGCCGAAAGACCACCTCAGATGTCATCACCACTGTCGATGGAACTGAAATTTCCTCTGGGCCTGTAACTCATTCCACCGCAGAGATGACACTATTAGGTCAGGATGGGCATCGAGAGACTATTGTGTTTGATCTAATCAAAGCCCCACAGTTCCAAATAATACTGGGGATACCTTGGTTGGAAACACATAATCCTTGTATTGATTGGCGAGAGAAGAGAATAACCTTCCCGGATTGTGCACAAATCTGTTACCCAAAGAAAAACTTGAACGCAGGCCTGGCCACAGTCACCACATCAGTCATGCAATTACCTCCAGAATATCAAGAATTCCAGGATGTCTTCCAAAAAGAATAGGCAAACACCTTACCACCTCACAGATCGCACGATTGTCAAATCGATCGCATACCCGGTGCACAACCCCTTTGTAGCAGGATCTACGCCCTTACGGAACCTGAGAACCTTCACCTACGGCAATACCTAGACCAGTACCTTGCTAATGGCTTCATTCGCCCATCCAAGTCCCCCTGCATCTTCAGCTTTGTTCTTCGTGCCCAAAAAGGAAGGTGACTTCAGAACGTGCATAGATTACCGCACATTGAACCAGATCACTGTTAGGAACCGATACCCATTTCCTCCGATCCCCGAACTACTAGACCAATCAAAGGACGCCTGCATATACACTAAGTTGGATCTCCGGGGGGCATACCATCCGGTACGTGTGAAAGAGGGCGACGAATGGAAGACTGCTTTTCGCACTAAGTACAGATTATTCAAATACCAGGTGATGCCTTTCAGGTTGTGCAATGCACCAGCAGCCTTCCAATACTTCATGAACGATGTCCTTCGTGAATTCATTGACGTTTGTGTTGTCGTACATATCGAAGATATTCTAGTGTACTCCTCTTCAGAATCTGATGATGTGAAGCACGTCCGAGCAGTCCTTGAGAAATTGCGCCAGCACAAACTATATGCAAAACTGGAAAAATGCGTTTTGCATGCCACAGAAGTTGAATTCCTTGGGTTTATCCCGAGTCCAAAAGGAGTCCGAATGGACTCACGAAAGGTGGACGCAATTCTTAAGTGGCCATCACCGAGTTCAGTTAAAGGAGTAGAAAGCATGCTCGGCTTTGCCAATTTCTACCGCAGATTCATCCTGGATTTCTCACATGTTGTAGATCACATCACAGCACTCTTGCAAAAAAACAAACGCTTTATGTGGACTGAAGAAGCTGAAAATGCCTTCCAAGAGCTGAAAGCGAAATTCACGTCTGCACCTGTACTAAAGCACCCACGCCCTGAACTTCCATACATAGTGGAAACAGATGCATCCAGTTTAGCCATGGGAGCTGCCCTGTCCCAAAAGGACCCTGAAACTGGCCAGCTTCACCCAGTAGCATTTTGGTCCAGAAAGTTCTCGGCACCCGAGTTAAACTATGCTGTTACCGACAAGGAGTTATTAGCCATTAAATCCGCCTTCAAGGCGTGGCGGCACTATCTTCTCGGTGCCAGGCATACCATTACTGTGATCACCGATCACTGGAACTTGCAGTATTTAAAGACAGCCAAGGCCCAATCGTCACGCCAACTCAGATGGGCATTATTCTTTGCCGAGTTCGATTTCGTGATAACCTATCGACCAGGTTGCAAGAACGGTAAAGCAGACGCCTTATCCCGAATAGGGATGGGAGAGGCAGAAGTGAACCCAGAACCAGTACCTATAATTTCCGAACAAAGGATTCTTGGCATGATTAGTCTACAGACACTAGAGGACATTTAGGTAAAGATCCAGCAACTCTTTGATTCCACAGCCCTGCAGGACTGGGTAAAGAAAGGCCCGGACTACTCTGTCACCAATGACCTGCCTTATTACCAAGGGCGGCTATTTCTGCCACACAAGGAACTACAAGAGCTGGTAATTTCCCGTTATCATGACACCCTAATGGAGGGGCACCCAGGTATCGCAAAGACTGAAGCTAAAATTAAGAAACAATTCTGGTGGCCCACCTGGCGAAAGGATATTAAATCATTTGTAATGTCTTGTGGCATTTGCGCCCAAAACAAAAGTCAGAAGAGAAAACCAGCTGGACTCTTACAACCTTTGGACATTCCGCCTACACAATGGCACACCTTATCATTAGACTTTATTACTGATATACCTCCATGCAATGGTTTTAACACCATTCTAGTTATTGTAGATCTTTTTTCCAAGATGGCCCACTTTATTCCTTTAAAGGGGTCACCTTCAGCTTCAATCCTGGCCAAGGAGCTCCTCGAAAACATTGTTCGCATACATGGATTTCCGTCCGTATTGGTCTCTGACCGGGGCAGTCAATTCATTTCACATTTTTGGAGGAAATGTTGTCAATTGGCGCAAATCGATGTGAGGTTATCGACATTCTTTGGATCGCCGAATATGCATACAATAATTCAGTACATTCTGGAACTGGACAAAGCCCCATTTATACCTTATATGGGCACCATCCTCGAACCTCAGACCTTGACTCACCCCAACACTTAGAAATGCCCGCAGTGGACCATCTGCACGCTACGATTACACAAGCCTTTAAGGAAGCAACTGCACATTTAAAACAAGCAAAAGAAAAATACAAGAAAAATGCTGATCGGCATAGAAGTGATACTCCACAATACCAGATAGGGGACCAAGTATGGTTGGCCACAAAACACATACCTCTAAAGGGAACACAGACCTTTAACCCCAGATATTTCAGACCTTACTCTATTAAGGCCCTTATCAACCCAGTGGCCGTCAAGTTGGATTTACCTGCTAATATGTGAATTCACCCCGGCTTTCATGTGTCACTTTTGAAACCAGTGCTCCCAGGGACAAGACTAACCAAGCCACCAGACCCCATCCTTATAAACGGGGAACCCAAATTTGGGGTTAAGAACATCCTGGACTCCAAGCTGGTGAAGTAAAAGCTTTTTTATTTAATCGACTGGAAAGGTTACGGACCACAGGAGAGGTCATGGGAACCTAGTGACCACATTCATGGCCCCCGATTGGTGAAAGAATTCCACTGAGATTTCCCAGACAAACCAAAACCACGGGGAAGAACGACTTTAGGAGGGGCCTTGGGGGGGGAGTGCTGTTATGATGCCTACCCCCGGGGATCCAGATCAAGTCCAGCAGCCCCGGAAGCAGGCATCAAGTTATTCCAAGCAAGCCCAACAACCCCTGCTAGGGGCCATTTGGGTGCAGTCCATAGGCGCCAGGCTCATAGATTAAAAACCTACCTGATGCAGACCATGCTGCAAACTTACCTGATGCAGACCATGCTGCAGAACTCCAAGCCAAAAGAGGCTACTTTACATAGAGACTATTTTTTACTCGGGTGGGGTCGGGGAGGAATACTTACCTGGGACTACTTTGGAGGCTATTTAAACCACGCCCTGAAGAGCAGCACACGCTTTGCGTTAATCTGCATCCAGCAGCGTAACGCTCACCGTGCCTGAAAGTCTGCATCCAGTCTTCTGCCACGCCCGCCTCGAGTCTGGAGATCCTAGAAAAAGGGAGAAAGAAGGAGAAAAGGTTAGAACAAGAGCAATACCTTTGATCCTTACCTGAATTCCCGATCCGCCGCGCCTTCGAGCTGGAAGAAAGAAGTTATTTTATGCGCGTCGCCTCGCCTGCTGCAGCGCCGCGCTGAACTCACCGGCCTTAGCAGCATCTTCACTATTCACTGCATCCTTCTGCATGTTCCCGCCGCACTCCGGCACCTAAGGGGAACACAAGAACAGCAAGGTGTGCCAAGGGAATAAACGGAGGCAATATTAGTTACCCCCCATAGATTTACTTGATTTTACCTCCGGGGGTACTATTCCTCTTCACGGGTCGGCGCAGCCTCCACCGCATCTTCGCCGTACCCCAGCCCCTAAGGGGAAACAAAAGGACAGCAAGGAGAAACAAAGGGACAAACAAGGGGAATCCTCCTCACCACAATAGACTTACCTAATTTTACCGCCGGAGGCATTATTCCCCGAGACTTCATAATTTCTCTCAGCACCTGAATAAGGGAGAAAGCAACACGTTACATACTGATATTATTTTATCGAACTGTGTTGGATAATACAAATCCTTACCTGAATGTTACCGGTTGCCATGAGGAACTCTTCGCTAGGGTCAAGCTGCAACCTGCAAGGAATCGGACAAGAGTGAAAGTCAGACATTTGAACTCTTACGAACTATATACCTACGGCGTCTTGCCGGAAATCTCAGAGTCAATATTGTTCTGGAACTCACCTATTCCTTCGAACCAGTGAAGCAACTGGTTATCTACGCGCCCCTGCGATCAATGCAGGATGGAGAGCTCATCTTTCCAAACCATCAGGTGAGACTATAAGAGGGGACATTAAAGGTGATCAGTGGGGAGAACAGCGGGGGTGGGGGTTAACGCTCAACTCCATGGGTGGTTAATTCCCTTTCTCCATTTGCAGAAGAATACTCCTACGGGCCAAGCAAACGAAGCTAGGTAGGCCAGTCCAGTCTGTCATCTCGGCACTACGCATCACATTGGTGGAGACCGCAGCTGTCCAGTTCAGATCGATGCCCCTGTGGGAGCCATGTGAGCGTAACATCTGTTGAAGCTGGTCCAGAGAAAATCAAATGTGGAGTTACCTTATAAATTAAGCTTTTCTTACTGCACTTCATGCAGGAATCCAGCCTCTAAACATTGACCGAATTTCAAACCCATGCTGCTTGGCGTTGTCTTGCTTCAAAGACAAGCGCATTGCCTTTGAGCTATCCTCCCTATTTTAAATGTTTCTTTTTATTTTCATCAAACTTCTTTATTATTTTGTGAAATGGTTTTTACAACTTAACCTTTCAACGCCAAATGCATCCCCCATAGCAATCAAACACCCACCCCTGTTTTTTCCCACCCATTCTGCAGATAAAAACAACAGTTTGCCGATGGCATACTCGGAGTAGTATCACACTGTAGCACTATCCAAAGGTTCCTCAATAGCAATCTCTCTCTCCAATCCTTAAAATTGCAATTTGTGTTACCAATATCAACTCTCCTCATCTTAGGCTAGTACATTTCCCAAATGTTTTTTATTTTAATTTTTTATTTTAAAATTTTGAATTCACAAAAATATGCCTCGCGATCGACTGAAAATGTCCATCTATTATTTTCTTGGGCAAGGAGAGTTCAACAATATAACAAAAGAGAGTTCTTCAAGTTGCAAACAAGATTGGGGAATAACAATGAGGAAAAAAAGTTGTTTTGTAGGAGCCAAAATGTTTGTGATGAATTGAACAACTGTATATATACATTTCTTGTCTTGACCTCTTTGTATTTTTGTGCATCTAGGTTCGCCTTCTTCCTGTTGAGCCGATATTTTGAATAGTTCTCCAAAGAGTGCTCTCTTAGTGGCAAGTGCGGACCATATCATGATTAGGTGTTTCAGCGTTTCTGGTGAGTCTTTGTCCAGACAGAATCGGCAAAATTGGTCCGGCTTTGCTATTTGTCTAATATTGGCTAGTCTTTGTCTAGTCGGGAATGTGTTTAAACGAAAGAGTGCTAAGTATCGCGGAAGTTCATTGAGGACACGAATGTCCGTTGGGCATTGCAAATTCATGCTGTATCTCGCTTTTCCCTCTGATGTTTTTGACCAATCCTTTTGCTGCAGCTTTATCTTGGCACGTTGGGGGCGATTGATAAGCATTTCTATGGAAATGTCCTCAGTTGTCAATTGTTGGAATAGGGCTACTTAACATGCTTTTAATGAGCTGTTCATAGCATGCAGGGTCTCTCGTAGGATTTGGGTTGCCGGTGTTGTATCTTCATTTATCAACTTACACAGGAGATCCATCTGCTTCCACAGCACAATTGAAGTGAGAGATTCCAAAGCCACTTCAAACCATATTCTGATCATGGGAGAACTGTTTGTAAGATGCCAGTTTATCTGAGTTGCAATAACCATTCCATCGCTGCCATAGGTAATAATGGGGATGACCTTTTGATGATAGAACGCAATGATTGGTTTTAGGGAGAATTTGCCATATCGTCTATGCAGCATCACTCCTTGTCTGGCTAACATAAGAATCTTGCCTTACAGTACATTTCAGGACCCAGTACATTTCCCAAATAACTCTGTCCTGTAATTCCTCATTCTTTTGCTCAAATAAATTGAGTGCTCGTAAACGTCGGGGGCAGGTAACAAATCTAAAGTCTATGGGTCGGAATGATTACAATGGTGCCCACCTATTTGAAAAGGCTGATCGATCTTCTATTAAATCCATTGAAAGTTTTTCCATGGCCATGGGTTCCATCATTTCTGCCAGCACATGGTGATCTGGGGCTCCTGTGGGTTTATCCGCTTTGCACCTATGGCCAGTTTGGCCGCTCGAACAATGAGAGTCATTACCAGCACCCGGCAATGGGGATTTACAGGGGCATTATAGCCCCAGCGGTCCGGGTAATTCCCCATTGCCTGGTGCCCGTAAAAACTACTCTCCATTCCCATTTGAGTCCCATAGGGCTCAATGGGAATGGGTAGGACGGATGCACCGGCACCATTCACGAATGGTGCCGGTGCATCCGTCAAGGTCTGGGAGCAGGTGCCGTTCCTCCCGCTTCGTAGTTTGCCGGTTCTGTAACAACAGTGCTGGTAGCTTAACGGCACTGTTGTTACTGGGCCAACAAACTTGTAATGAGGCCCAAAGCCTTAACAATTTTCCCTATTAAAGAATGCATGGGATGTATTCGACTAATAGGGAAGCCTAAAAGCACTGGTCCTGGATTATACGGGAATGATTCACCTATGACCTTTGAAACGTAATCAAGCACTTCTTTCCTGCGACGAATTCCTCATCTATGATATCCATATCCGAGCGCAGATGTTCTTCAGAAACCTTTCCACTCCCAGCGGGTGTCCCTCCATCGTCCTGTGCCGAAAGTGATGTCTGGATCAGTATAAGTAGCTGCGCCGCACCCCCACTGACCTCAGTTCCTTTTTGCTGCGCTCTCTGTTCTCTTATCAAGAACGTGCTGTGTTAGGGAAGATTTCTCTTACAACGAATTTACCTCTGTTTGTTGACCCCCCCAAATGTTTTGCTTTTGTTTCAGCATCATGATCTGACTTTTGCCAGCGGAGCACAGCTTTCAGATGTACTCCACTGGGCTTTCACTCATTGTCATGGGGAAACTGACTAGTCTCTCAGGCTATTAGTATTGAGAAACTTGTTTCTCTTAGTCTTTCGACTTTGTCACCACTTTTGGTGACATTTTTATCATTGCGCAAAGTACATTACAGTAACGCGCAGCAGGATACTTGTGTTTTTGGCCCTAGTCATCCACTAAGGATTTTTTGGTGCATGGACAATGTGCCTCTGAGTGAACTGGTGGCAACAGAAGCTTTTTCATGTAATATTATAACTTTTTACTGAGCTATACCGCATTACCGATCTGCTGGCCTTCCCCCTGGTCTTTGTGACCCGGGAATTCCTTATTTGGGCATGCGGTTGCCCTTGAAAGCTGCTTCTTTCACAGGCTACTGCAGGTCACGTGTTTGAGTACCCAGGAAGTGGGCTGGGACAGTCTGGTCCCAATCCACACTATTGGTGCCAGGATGTCTGGTGTGCACGAGAGCATGAGAGCCACAGTGGTCCTTGATTGGACCACTGCTTGCGTGCATGAGTGGGGCAGATCTCCTCATTGGCCGTCTAGGTGCTAGCACTCACTGGACTTGTGGATATGAGGAGGGGTCCAGAATGCAGACCCGCAGATCAGCAACATGTCAGAATCGACCAAGTATCCAGAAGAGCCGATGAGATGCAAGGGCTACCCAGTGTCAGGTTCCGACCTGGTTACCCGTTTTCTCGTTCCTTTCCTCGCAAGAATAAACCACAGCAAAATGTGGAACAACACTCTCGCCATACCCGATTCCATAGGATTCGCGGATACGGGTTGCCATGGCGACTTTGGCGTCCTTTGCGTCCTCCGTGCTACGGATGACGTTAGGAACGTGTTCCCTTGGCAACCTATTTAAAGACTTCCGGGTTGCCTGCTCTTCGCTTCTAATTTTATAAACGGCCACGTCTACGTCTTGTGTTTTTCTCATTACCCTTTGTCCTTGCCCTTGCCTTTGCCTTTGCTTTTCCTTGCCCTTACCTCCTTGGTTTTCCTTGTGCACCGAACTCGGAACGCTCTCTCACCTGTCTTGCCTGCTGCTTGGAATCTGCTGGTCCACATGTGCACTGAACCCAGAATGCTTACTTAAAAGTCTCTGCCTGCCGCTTGGAAATCTGCTGGTCTACACGTGTACCGAACCCGTAACGTTTACTTACAAATCTCTGCCTGCCACTTGGAAATCTGCTGATCTACACGTGTACCGAACCCGGAACGCTTACTTACAAGTCACTGCCTGCCGCTTGAATTCTGCTGGTCCACACATGCACCGAACCCGGAACGCTTACATATCTGTGTGTGTTGAACTTGGAACTCTTACTTACCATCTCTCTCCTTTGGATTTCTGGCATAAGGAACGTCTCATCTTGTTTCTGAAAACTTACCAATTACACCCCAGTGTACTTATAGCACAGAACCTGAGACTGCCATCCTGCGCTAGTCGTTGGGCGTCCTCGTGCCGGCGGGATAGGTCCTGGGACTAGAGACTGCCTCCAATCCGCTTAGGCATCCTCGTGCCGTCGGTTTAGGATAGTGCACTGGGTGTTACTTTGGTACATCATCTACATCAGGATCCCTGGTAAGCCTTCATATTTTCTGTCAACCACTGCCCTTTTCTACCGCCCCTTTTTTGTTTCTAATTAATCAACACCGCTGTCTCTCTTGTATCTCCTCTTAGTCCACATCTTGACCCAGCCTTGTTAATTCTTCGACCAGAACCTCACGGTATACTCGGTTCTTAATCAAACACTGCCCATTCTACTATATCTTGGTTATCAAATCTGTGATCTAATTTGTTCTTCTTGTTTTCCTGCAGCGCCTGATCGTTCGTGTGGTGATCCTTATCTTTCAGCTAATAGATCCCTCTGTATTTACCTTGGGTGTTCAGAGGGTTATATTTGTAGAAAGATTTCTACGGCTACACTACGAGTCCAAGTCTGGTTCCATATCTACGGATTCTGAGAAATCTTACACCCGGGAACCATGCAGAAAAAGGTTGGCACCCTGAGCCCGCTGTTGTCCCGATAAAGCCCTGATTTGCGCTCGAACTCCGAAGACCTGTGACGGTGCTTCAAACCTTTGGAGTGGTCGGACCAATCACTCTCAATGCCTCTTGGTTGCTCTGAAAAATAGCCTGTTTGGAAGTGTTTCTGGGCCATCCAGTGGACTGTCCAGCTCAAACCTCGGCACCCCTGCAGGAGCGTCCTCGCATCGAGTTTTGCCTTGAAACTTTGGGGAATCCTAGCTTGCACTGCAGAGCACCTTTTCATGAATCTCACTGCCCAGCTGCTTTGGGCCGCGAAACCAGCTGCATCGGTGCTTCCTTTGTTCTTCAACTGAGACGAGAGATTAAGCTCCTGGCGTAAAGCACATCTGCACCCACAGCACCTGTGCACTTTGAAGCTGAATCAATGGCAGTAAATCGTACCTCTGGTGACCCCGTCCAGATCTGCCAAGTGTGGACCTGACCTGAGCTAAGTGCAGCGAGTCCTGAAACCACTAACAGGTGGCCCCTTGTTCATCCATTGCATTTTACGCACGGAAGATCTCCTTGACTTGGGTATCCCCCAATTCCTAAAGTCCTCCGAAGGTTGGGAATAACTCTTAGAAGTTGTTTTCTACCCTTCAGAATTGTGTCTCTAACTTTACCAGCTCCTTAGATATTGTACTTTGTGACTTTACGCACAACCAAGGGCTTTTACGCGTGCATCGAACATTGAGCACAAGGCTCCATTCATCGTAGGTCTGGACTTATAAAGTAAGGGTAATCCATCTCTGAAGATTGTCAATGCTATAAAGTTTTCCTGCCCTTTTCCCTTACAGGATTTGACGGGATCCTGCACTTAACCGCATTGACCAAAGTGACTGTATATATTTTAAGTGTGTTGTTTCAGTGGTGTTTTTACTGTGCATTTCAATATTCACTTGTGTTTATGCTTGGGCCTAATAAATTGTATATTTTTGTATAATACTGTCTAATGGTAATTCTTTGTGTCTTGCTCTGTGTGCTCATTAGAGACCTCAGATCAACCCCACTCCTCCTGCAACATAGCCTTGACTGCTCTCCAAGCTACTGTGAATTGGCCTGGCTATCTTCCCAGAAGTGTTCCTTGTTTCACTAACAAAGGTGGCCTCCTAAACTTCTGTTCACCAGAGCAGAGTTTAGAAATCCATTCTAACAAATTGACGTGCATCGGTGGGTTAAGAACGGAGGTACTTTGGTGTTGCACGCTGTTGTAGTACCTTGAGTTTACAGTTACACAGTGACCTTTGTTAGTTAGTAATTGTAAGCCACCTGCTAAACTTATACATTGGAATCAGACACTGATGTTACCTTAGGTGCTTCTAAGTCTGAAACGTTAAGAAGGCTGTGTGCAGAAAGAGGTATCACTACTTCTGGCACAAATACTGAATTGATCCAAAAGCATGTAGATTGGCAGGAAAGTAGGTTTGAAGCTCTCCTCTCCATAGTGCACAAGGTGCTGGGGCTGCTCCCAGTAACAGTCATGATATGTCTGCTGCTGCCATAATAGCGCGAGAGGATGAGGAGGGTGATGCCCAATCCATTGTGTCATCTGTTTCCTCTGAGGCTGAGGGTGTGTGAGAACTGAATAGGCAAAAGCTTAGGCTAAGATACAAATAATTTCAACATGGCTTAGCTAGAGATGGAAAAGGTGGAGAAACAAAAAGATAAGGAACACCAGTTGGAACTTGCCAAGCTTCAAGCTGCCAAAATCTCCTTATGAGGGTTTGGGAATGGCTCTGGTCCCTCCTCGCATCCTAGATTTCCTAAAGATCTGCTCAGTTTGTATGATGAGATAAATGACATCATGGACTGGCTGACTGCGTTTGAGTATGCCTGTGAAGTACAGGAAGTAGTTGATGCTGATAAGATTGCATGGTTACTCAGTAGACTGCCCCACTCTGGCTGCAGTGCCATTGTGGAAATGTCAAAGACTGAGAGATAAGATTTTGCAAAATTGAAGCAAACCCTTGACTATTGGTTAAGAGGCTAGATACATAACTTCAGATCCAACTCAAAACACAACATTTTGAATCATAAAAACGTTCTGGTTCTCATTAGTGACCAGCTCGGGCTCTCCAGCCACTCAATTACCCACTCTAGTGCTCACACACAAGCCATTCTGCATGATCATCGAGTTAATGACACCGGCCGCTATGTAGACCGCTGCATCTGGTCTTACACGGTCATCAATGTGGGTGACTATACACAAGGATCACCATACACTTCACCATTTGATCGGACTGTCTTATCACAATGACCATTAGAAGTTCTGTATCCAGCCTCTTACCCACTCAAGTGCTCACACGTGCCATCCAGCATGATCATCTATTTAATTTTACTGGTCGCCTTCAAGGCCGCTGTATCAGGTCTTACATGGTCACCAATGTGAGCAGTTGTAGACCAGGATCAGCATACACTTCACTATGTACATACTATCATTTATTTGCAACCAACACCATTCCCATTATGGCAGCATTAGCACAGCATCATAACGCATGTTAATTTTCCCATACACAAGATGGCCGGCATCCCGTGCGTCCATTACCATGGAGGCACGGGATGCGAGGCGAACACCGTCGGGCATCCTAGGACATGTTACGACGCGTCGCCTAGCAACGCCGGTTATCGTCCACATTTAGGGAATAGTTTCTTACCTGTAACTCCATTTCTCCAGCATTGGTATCTTTCATGGATTCACATGCTTAGAATATTCCCCGTCGTCAGACTGGGACCCCTCGGTACACATATATAGCCTTTTTCAACGGGAAAACTTTCGACACTTTTGTGTCCTATCTACGTCCTTCTAGGACCCGCCTACGCATGCTCCGCAGGCCGTGCTAGTATAAGAGGCCCGCCCCGCGGCTCCCCTTCAGATTTCGGCCCCTCCAAAGTAGGAAGGGTTAAATTTATCACATACATTACATACGGGGAGGCTGGCGGGCGCATGTGAATCCATGAAAGATACCAATGCTGGAGAAATGGAGTAACAGGTAAGAAACTATTCCCTTCTCCAGCATTGGATCTTTCATGGATTCACATGCTTAGAATAGATTGTATAGCAGTAACGCATGAGACGGCGGTGAGAATGTAATGTAACAATATATATCTTCACCCTACTACACAGTGCATGATAAGGTAAGTCCTATAACATTGCCCACATAAAGTATATCGCCCTTAAGAGGGTAGATAACCGAATCTCCACAGGGAAGAGCTTACCTTACTGAAACAAATGGCGCAGGACAGCTCTTCCCATCTGCACCTCGTCTGCATGCTGCCTGGCAAGGCAGTAGTGGCGGGTAAACGTGTGGGGCACTGACCATGCCGCCGCTTGGCATATGTCCGTCAGCGGAATCCCAGCCCATAACGCTGTTGAGGAGGACATCGACCTTGTAGAATGAGCTCTAGGATGTCCTTGCAGTGGCCTTCCGGCCTTAGAGTGACAAAAAGCAATCGCCGACGAGACCCATCTAGCCAGTCCCTGTTTAGAGATTGCTTTTCCTCTCGTCGACGGACCATATGCGACGAAGAGTTGCCGAGTAGCCCTGATGTCTTGTGTACGATGTAGGTAGAATTTCAGGGCCCTCTTAACGTCCAGGGTATGAAGAGTTGTTTCTGCTGCCGATGATGGAGTGGCGAAGAAAGTAGGCAGAACCACGGATGAGTGTTTGTGGTATACCGTCGGAACCTTCGGGACGAACATAGGGTTAGTTGCCAGGACTACCTTGTCCTTAAAGAATCTTAGGTAGGGCGGGTCCACGACCAGCGCTTGTAGTTCCGAGATACGTCTGGCTGATGTGATAGCTATCAGGAACGCCAACTTCCACGAAATGAATTTTATGTCGGACGTGGCCATAGGCTCGAAAGGCGGTTTCATCAAGCCTGCCAACACTGTGTTGAGGCTCCACGTCAGGGGAAAACGTTTCACCGGGGGAAAGGCTCGAAATAAACCCCGCATGAAGTGTTTTACCAGTCTGTCACTGAATAGAGACGACTGCCTCTTCCTTGTGAACCTCGAGATGGCTGCCAGGTGTACCTTTATCGACGAGGGGGACAATCCCCTTTCTGCCAAGAGGAGCAGGTAAGGTAGAACTTGTTCCGGCGTCACCAACAATGGTTGTAGGCCCCGTTGTCCTCTACACCATTCACAGAATCTCTGCCACTTATAGGAGTAAGATTTGTTAGTAGAAGGGGCTCTTTAGCCGCCTGTAGAGTTTTTTGGCAATCCTCTGAAATGTCTAAGGTGCCGAACTCCGAGAAGTCAGGAGCCAGGACGTAAGGTTGAGACTGTCCGGGTCGTGATGCCACACCGTGCCTCTGTCCCGGGATAGAAGGTACGGGACTTTCGGAAACGCTATGGGATGTTCCAGCGATAGATGGAGGAGGTCTGAGAACCACGGTTGCCTCGGCCAGTATGGTGTTACTAGAATCACCCGGCAATTGTATCTGCGCATCCACTGTATTGTTTTCTGTATGAGGGGAAACGGGGGGGAAAGCATAGAGGAACATGTCTGTCCATGGGAAGGAGAACGCCTCCCCCACCGATCCCTCTTGGGGCCATCTGCTTGCAAATTGCTCGCATTTCTTGTTGTCTTTGGTCGCGAAGGCGTCCAGAGGGGGGTGACCCCATTTCTCGAACACTTTCCTCAAGTGACCCGTGTCCACTTCCCACTCGTGTATCTGGGCCATGCTTCTGCTGAGGGAGTCGGCTTGGCTGTTCCTCACTCCTGGAAGGTGATGAGCCACGAGGGAAATTTCGTGTTTCCATGCCCAATGCCATGTTTTCTGGGCTTCTATGGAAAGAGTCCTCGATCGTGTCCCTCCTTGTTTCCTCAGATAAAACATGGCTGTTGTATTGTCGGTCAGTATTCGCACTCGCAAACTCTTGATGTGTGGTAGGAACGCCTTCAAAGCCCATCGTACCGCTCTGAGTTCCAGTACGTTTATGTGTAGGAGTGACTCCGTTGGAGACCAGCGACCTTGCGTTTGGAGAGCACCCATGTGCGCTCCCCATCCGGTTAGGGACGCATCCGTAACTATGGTGCTCTGAAACTCCGGCTCCTGTAGGGGCACACCGTTGCTCAGATTGTGGGAACTCTGCCACCACTGGAGGGTCCGACGTAGCTTGTCGTCGTCGACGGTTATCCTGTCCGACCACGATCCCTAAGCCTGTGTCCATCGGTCCGCGAGGAATTCTTGGACTGGCCTCATGAATAGTCGGCAGTTTCTCACCAGATGGATGCAGGATGCCATGGCCCCCAGGACCGAAACATACTTTCTCACTGAGATCCTGGTGTTCCTCCGTAGCCGGGCCGCTTGTTGAATGAGTCTTGAGGTCCTGTCGAGGGAAGGTTTCACCAGCCCTAACTGAGTCTCGAACTGTGCCCCCAAGAATACCAGCGTTCTCGATGGCCGCAGAGAGGATTTCTCGAAGTTTATGGCGAATCCTAGTCGTTGTAGAAGCTGCCTGGTGGCTTGCAGACTTGTGTTGGTCGACGCTGGGGAGGATCCCCTTACCAGCCAGTCGTCGAGGTATGGGTATACATGGTGGCTTTGCTTCCTTAGCCAGGCAGCCACTGGAGCCAGGCATTTTGTGAACGTTCTGGGGGAGGTCTTGAGCCCGAAAGGAAGAACCGTGAATTGGTAGTGAGTTCGCCCTATTACAAAACGTAGGAATTTCCTGTGTTTCCGACACATTGGAATATGGAAATACGCGTCCTGTAAATCCAGGGACGCCAGGAAATCTCCCTTTTGAACTGCGCGGATCACTTCCTGCAGAGTGAGCATCTTGAATTTTAGGCTCTTTAAGGACTTGTTGAGATTGCGTAAGTCTAGAATGGGACGCCATTTGCCGTTCGGCTTTTTTACGACGAAGTATCTTGAGTAGACTCCTTGACCTCTCTGTGATGTTGGAACTAATTCTATCACGCCCTTCGCTAACATGAGTGTAACCTCTTGTTGCAGTACCTTCATATGGGACTGAGCGGTGAACGCAGGTGGAATTTGCGGAGGGTTGTGTTTGAATTGCAGAGAGTGTCCGTTTCTTATGGTGTCTAACACCCATTGGTCCGACGTTATCCTTTCCCATTCGTCGACATATGCTGAGACTCTTCCCCCCAGAACGGTGCGTGGTGTGTCACTGCTGATCTTTATTTTGCTTGTCTCTCGACGACGATGGGTATGATGGTCGTTTTCTGGAAGACTGGAAGTTTCGTCGACGGTTAGCCGATTGTGAGGCACGTCGGTATCCCTGGGAGGGGTAAGCCGATCTGGCAAAGGATCTGTCTCCAGAAGAGAATCTTGAATTACCTGAAGCCCCTCTAAAGGGACGAAAAGACTTGTAACTCCTGCCACTCTGGAGGGCACCCAATGAACGTGCCGTGTCCGAATCTTCTTTCATCCCTTTTAGGGCCTCGTCCACCTTCTCGCCGAAAAGAAGGTCTCCCTCAAAGGGCATATCTAAGACCTTGTATTGCACCTCTGGCCTGAAGTAGGTACACTTAAGCCATGACTGTCGACACAATACCACCCCATTGTTGACTTGCTTGAAGCCTGACTCAGCGAGATCCACCGCAATGTTTATTGCGTGATTTGAGGCTTCCTCACCCTCTCGGACCAGTAGCATCGCCGCCTTCCTCTGTTCTTCTGGAAGATGATCAAGCAGCGGAGCTAATCTGTGCCACATCGCCCTATCGTATCTGGCCACAATTGCCAGAGAGTTTGCGGCCTTTACTGTGGTCGCTCCCACGGAGAGCACTTTCTTGCCAAAGGCATCTTGGCGTCTTGGCGTCTCGCCTCGTTCTCAGGAGGAGTCGTGCACTTGTGCTGTGCCTTTGCCTTCCTCGCTGCTGCCGCCGACACCACCGAGTCCGGTGTTGGTTGGGAGGATAAACACTTGGGGGTAGACTCTGGAGCCTTAAACTTTTTTTCTAGGCGTCCTTTCACTGCTGGTTCTGAGAATGGGTGTCTTATTGTCTGCAACCCCTCTTTCCATACATGGTCCAGTATTGGTATCGAGAACACCGACCTCCTTCTCTTGCCCATGTGGTCGAACAAAAAACAATCCTTTTTCTGTTCTTCTTGGGACAGACCAAATTCTTTGCATGCCTTCTCCATCATAGAATGGAATGACGCAATGTCGTCCGGAGGGGACGGGTGAGCTGGGCTTCTGGGGTTTTCTAACTCCGCCTCTGACTCCCAGGTAGGATCCCTGGAGGGGGATAATGAGATATCTGACATGGCCCCCCTGTCGGACTCCGATTCTGGCAGCTCACCTTCCGCCTGTGCCAGTGTTGAGATTGGCGTGAGTGGGTGCGTCGGTCGACGGGACGGGCCCGGCTCGTAGACGAGTGACTGTGGCAGGCTTGCCTGGGGTAGTCGCTGGTCCAACGACTGCAACAAGGACTGAAGCGTGGACAGAATATCCAACGACAAAACCGATTGAGGATTGAGGAGAGGGGCAGATACCGGTGTAACGGAGGCCCTCGTCGATGACTTGTCAGCCGCTCGTAGCCCTAGGTCTGCTGGGCCAGCAACTCTCTCGTTCTCGTCCTCCGAGGACAGCAACATAGCTTGTTCTTGTAGTAAAGGCTCCGGGGGGGGGTCGGGTCAAAGACTCCAGGCCTCCTGTAGGATCCCCGTCGACGAGGCCCTCGTCAACGCCATTGTCGACGGGACGGTGGGTGCCCCCTGTGCAAGTGGTAGGGAGGCGGTCGATGACTGGACCGCCATCGACGACGAAGACTTCGCAGGTGGTTTTGGCGGGCCCGCCTTCTCCACACTGTGCCCACTTTTACTCGACTCTCGACTCGTGGTCGATCTGTGATGATCGCCAGAGGAGGATTTCCTTTCCTTCTCATGCTTTTTTGATGAGGATGATTTCTTTGCCAAGGAGTCTCTAGTGGAGTGACCTCCAGACGACTCTTTTTCCGACGGTCTAGATTTCTTCGCCGGCGGTTCCGACGAGGCCGCTCGGCGCAATGTTTTCGCCGACTGTGTGGAGCCCACCTCCGAGGGGGGGTATGCCCCCGCTCCATCATTCAGCCATGCCACCAGGCGTCGGTTCCGGTCTTTGAGGGTTTTTTGAGAAAACCCTTTGCATATGTCGCAGGTATCCGCCGAATGGTGAGGGTGGAGGCAATATATGCAGTCCATATGTCCGTCCCCCCTCGTAAACCTTTTTTAAGCCGCATGTCGCGCATGGACGGAACAGCGCTTTACCTGACACAGAGGACATTATTACTCGAAATCCAATGACGCAACCTAGTACAAAACAGTAGGACAACACGAGGAGATCCCACTCCTTTGGAGACGGTTGAAATCTGAAGGGGAGCCGCGGGGGCGGGCCTCTTATACTAGCACGGCCTGCGGAGCATGCGTAGGCGGGTCCTAGAAGGACGTAGATAGGACACAAAAGTGTCGAAAGTTTTTCCTTTGAAAAATGCTATATATGTGTACCGAGGGGTCCCAGTCTGACGACGGGGAATATTCTAAGCATGTGAATCCATGAAAGATCCAATGCTGGAGAAGTATGCTTTCCCTAACAACCCGTGAGATCCGCAGCAACCTAATAGCCATACCGCAAAACGTGCCGTGGCGACAGGTCAGTACTGGCAGGTCAGTACTACCACTTTCCATTTTGATTTGTGTACCTAGCAACAAGGGTACTTTTTAAACTTTTTACCTTTTCCTGATACTTTTACCATTCAACCTAAAGGTACAGGATTGCTTCCAGATGGCAACCGCACTGCCATAAAGCTCCAGGTAACATTTTTCCAGCGCAGCTGCCCGCAGCAGAGATTTAACAGTACATACATTTCCTAAGTTGGCTTTATTTTGCCTGATTATTCCCTACATAGATCTCTTTATTATGAAGCCAGGTAAACAATATTTATGCATGTTTTTGCAATTTCTTTGTGACATTATATTACTTGCAGCGTGATGACATTTTTCTATACATACTGATTCACCCTGATTATGCTTTGTTTGTTTTGTTTTTATTTTTTAAATTGCACTATCTATGTCCGGCTTGGGGACTTAACAATCCAATCGGTATGTACTTTTATTTATTGGCATCAATGTTGTTGTAATCATTATATATCACAAGTGTATTGGGAAATCATTGGGAAATCATGCTAATGATATATTAAACTGCACTTAAGATATATGGCATTTAGCCCTGATGACGGAATCCACTCCGAAATGCATTGGCTCATATGCCATGATAATAATCTGGATATGCATACTGCTTTTTGAAGAGATTAAAGATCTGGAACTGCTTTTACAAAATGATGGAAGAATAGCCTTTGTGACTATCCAATTAAGCAATACAAACAACTAATGATAAAATATATGCAGCATTTTTTGTAAAAAGAGCACCTTGCGCGATCCACGAATTAGGAAGATTTCCTAGTTCTCTTTTTGGAATTTCGTATACCTAGGTGCCTAGGCCTTAGTGGTTTGCTCGAATAATATACTTTTTAAATCTTTATACGAACATTACAAATCAAGATAAAACAAGTGGTTCCCACCCTCTTACCTCCTTAGTTGAGAGGTTTAACAGAACTCTCAAACGCATGATTGGAGCTCTTGAGGAGCCCCAGAGTAGAAAGTGGGATCTCCTGCTTAATCTTTGCCTACAGCGATGTCCCTCAGCAAGGGGTTGGTTAAGGTCCCTTTGACCCTCTCTTTGGTCACCCTGTCGGGAGACCACTAGCTATAGTCAAGGAAGGATGGGTGCTTCCCACTCCACCTGTCACTACAAATGTAGTGGACTATGTGCTAGGGTTGAGAAAGAGGATGGCCTTACTGATGGCTCAGGTCAGTGACAAGTTGAAGGCTGGTCAGGCATTGGTCAAACATTGGTATCACCGGAAAGCTGCACTTGTGCATTTTCCACAGGCCTTTAAGTCCTAATCATGAATCCCATAGCTCTACAGGATAAATGGTCAGGCCCTTACAAAAATGTGGAGCAACTTGGTGAGGTGAACTATTTAATGGACCATGGGAGGCCCGGTGAAGCCCCTAAAGTATTCCATGAAAATAGACTGACTGCATTCATCCGTAGGGTGGAAATGGCTGCTCTGCTCTTGGCATCAGACACAGAGGAAGAGGACTCTGAACTCCTCCCTGACCTGTTCCAAGGTTGTCCTTCGGGTGCCTCCATTGAGGGTGTCAAACTTGCTCTTCAACTGTCTTCTCAGCTGCAAGTTGAGGTGAGAACCTTGCTGAGGCACTTCGCCCCCTTGTTTTCACTTATTCCAGGTTTGACACCTTGGTGCAAACATGAAATCAATACTGGAAATTGTGTGCCTACCAAAAGGTAGGAGCTTTAGGATGTCAGATAAATTAAGGTCCCACATCAAGTCTGAGATCAAGAAGATGTTGGATCTAAGGGCGATTGAACCCTCTAGTAGTCCATAGTCCAGTCCTGTGGTTGTGGTGCCAAAGGCAGGTCCCTCTGAGTTGAGGTTCTGTGTGGATTACAGGGCTCTGACTGCTGTCACCAAGACAGATGCTCACCCCCTATCAAGAACAGACACATTGGTAGACAAGCTGGCTGCTTCCAAGTATCTCAGCACTTTTGATTTCACTTAAGGGTATTGGCAAATATCCCTGACAGAAAAAGCCACGGAAAAGACTGCATTCCTAACTCCAGAAGGGCTTTACCAGTTCAGGGTAAATGCCATTTGGATTGAAGAATGCACCTGCCTCCTTTCAGAGGTTAGTCAACCATGTTCTGAATGGGTTGGATGAATTCTGCATTTCATATCTGGATGATAGAGCAATCTTCAGCCGCACTTGGGATGAACATGTGAGGCACCTAGGAATAGTGTTGCAGGCCCTTCAGAAGGTGCACCTGACCATAAAGGCCAGCAAGTGTCAAATTGGTCAGAACTCTGGTCTACCTTGGCATGAGGCTGTTGGAGGTAGAATTCACCCTCTTCCCAGTAAGGTACAACACTGGTCTACCCAAGTGAGGGGTTTCCTGGGCCTCACTCAGTATTACAGGGACCTCATGGCAGACTATGTGACTATAGAGGCCCCCCCGACTGCCCCCACTACTCCAAAGACACCCAAGAAGGTCTCATGGTCTGAGGAATGTGAGAAGGCCTTCCAAGGCTTAAAATACTCCCTGTGCCAGGCAACTGTCCTCATGGCCCCTGACTATCAGAAATCTTTTATTGTGCTAAGAGATGCCTCTGATACTGTGACAGGTGCAGTTCTGTCACAGTTTGATGAGAAAGGCAGGGAACACCCTATTGGACTCATCAGTCGTCAGCTTAAGGACAGAGAGCTCAGGTGGTCCACATTGTGTGGGCCCTTAGGAAGCCGGATCCTACCTCTATGGGGCCCACTTCACTGTGCAGAGTGACCATAGGACCTTAAGTGACTGATGAACATGAAGGGTGAGAATCCTAAGTTGCTCAGGCAGCCAATTAGCCTTCAAGGCTTTAACTTCACTATTGAGCATTGACCAGGTGTCCAACATAGCAATGCTGATGGGTTGTCCAGAATGTTTAACCGACCTGAACGAGACTCATCCAGTGGTGGATTAATTCCCCCTGTCTTTAGTCTGGGAGGGGCGAGCGTTAGGGAAGATTACACTTACGACTAATTTGCTGTCACGACCACTGGCCCAAAGAGACAGATGCGACGCCCCCAGTAGTGGGTGCCCTGAGCTGCTACCCAACAATGGCCCTTTTTAGTCCTTTTAGGACAAACAAACAGAGGTGCCAGGCTCATATGCAGAAGTAATGAGGGACTACTTTATTTCCATTAGGGTTGCTCATTCCCAGAGCCAGCTCCACCTGCAAGCTGCTAGGCGTGGCTGGGTGTGGCAGGTAGGCCAAGCTAATGGGTGTGGCCCAGAAGCCCAGCTATATAAGCTGCTCTGTTCACAAGGCTCGTGCTTCACGTTACTTTGCACGCTGATGTTAGACGCTCACCGCCGCGTGAGCCTTCAGATACCTACCTCCTGAATCCTGCGATCCTGCTCCTGATCTTGCTTCACGGCAGTCTTCTCGCTGAAGCTCGTCTTCCAGAATCCGACGATCCAGCTTCTTACATCGCTCCACAGCAGTCTTCGTTCTTGTGAACTCGCCCGCTGCAAAAGGAACAAAGACAATGTTGGAACATTTCACTATTAGGAAATAGCGCTGCATTTTCAACACGCACGCATTCCTACGAGTCAACTTACCAATCGCCGGCAGTCACTGGCACCGTTCTTCATCACTCCAGCAGTCGCCATTGGACCCAGCAGCTACATGGGCCCGCACCGCTGCCTGCACGAAAGGGTACAAAAGAACGGGGTAAGAAAGGGCGAACTATTAGAACAGGCACTTTTACAAGAAAACCAACAGTAGAAAGAAAAGACAAACAATACAGACAAACAAACAAGAATATTGCTACTTACCTAAAGGACCAGTAAAGGAACTCAGTCCTCGACAGTCCAACGTCTCCGGACAGAAGTAGACGGAGAGCGCTAAGACATAGGATAGGTGAAGGAACTTGGTCCCCGACAATCAAGCGCCCCTGCCAGAAGTAGCAGGACGGAGAGCTCGCAAACCTTATACACCAGGTGCGGCCCTAAGAAGCACTTTCTCGTCATTACAGCCATCAGCATAGAAGGTGAAGGCGATCCTAGGACCACTCACACTCCTAGGAGGGCTGCTATTGTGCCCCAACGCCCCCGTAGAGACCAGGTGAGCGTAACATTTGACTCTATATTTGTGGACACCCCATCGAAAGCCCTGCGTAGACTGCAGTAGACAGATGTCTGTCTTAGATCCGCACCGCATGTGCTTGTACTGCCTGGGTGAGTACCAGGACCCCCACGATTGTGGGTTGTCAGTCTGTGCACCCAAATACCCTTTGGGAGCGTAAGGCAAAGTTCTTTACCTTCCTCCACAAGGAGAAGGTTTAGTGGTCTCGATTGAGGTCGCGCGTTGAAGATCGTGGTTCTGAAGACAGGACAGCCCAACACATGGGGAAGAAAGACAAGAAGAAGAAGAAGAAACAAAGCAAGAGGTCACGCTCATCGAGTGAGTCCGCATCACTGCTCTTCTTCCTCCAAGAAAAAGAGCCAGCACTCCAGGAGTTCTCGGATCAGTCGGTGCAGGTACCCTTCCAAACCCAATCCTGCAACTAGAAGGAATGGGAAAGCTTTGTCTCAAGATGCTGGACATCTTTTCCCAGGCACCAGTGGTTTCAACCCCAGGCAGGGGTGCTACTGGCTTTGACCTTGGAGCCAAAAGGGCCCACCACATCTTCTGCGACTGGCACTGTACTCTCGAGTGACCATCCCCACGCATCTCCGGGTCTGGCTTTCTCTGAAGCCGAGATCACTCTGTGCCGTGAGGTTACAGCGTCGGTCGGTGCAGTAAAATCTGCGAGTCTGCAGGATTTCACCCCGCTTCGCAGAGGTGCATTAATGTAAAACATGTATGATGAGGAGGGGGTGTCTGTCCCTTTGAGTCTAGAACTAAACATGGGTCCTAGGAAAGAGAGGGATTTCCCAGAAGAGGTTTATGGGGGTGATAACATGTTAGACCTGGCTTCTGACCTGCAAGGAGCCAGTGGTTTGGGGAGTTAGACATTCTGCTACTCCCTACTCCAGGCAGATACCTTGGATCTTACGGCTGGACACGTGGGGCAAGAAGGTATTTGTGTCAGGAAGTCTGGCACTGCATACCATGAATGTGTCTTGCGCTGTAGAAAAAGTTCTCTTTTGGCCCCTGGGCTGCTGTAGCTGGTGTGGCTGAGCATGTCCCAGAAGGGGATATGAGGGAAGGTTTTCTATCCCTCGTCTCAGATGGTAAGGAGGCAGCGTGGCAGATGCTCCATTCAGGCCTAAATACCGCAGACCTCATGGGCGGATCCATGGCTACTTGAACTGTTGTCAGGTGCCATTCTAGGCTTCGGATGTCAGGTTTTGCGCCTGTTGTGCCGACAAGGTTGCTTGATATACCATTTGACGGCCAGAACTTGTTTTGAGCCAAGGCAGACAATGCCCTCCAGAAGGTCCAGTCATCTAAAGCTACTGCCAAATCCTCATGACTTGCGGTCCAGTAGCCTACCAAATAATCCTTCTCACAAGGCAGGGGTTTTTGCCTCTTTCCATCGTTTACCTAGAGGGTCCATGGGCAAACCACCCCAGGAAGAGGCCAAGGCAGACGCTTCCCAAGGGGTAAAGGAATAGGTGCGCAGAGAGAGGAATCGCAGTGGCTGCTGTCCCCTCCGCCCAGGGCGCAAGACCTCAGTGACTGGCTCCAATACCCGTCACTGGTGGGTGCAAGCTTATCATTGTCGACTGGGAGTGGGCAGAGACTACTACCGATGCTTGGGCCCTGCAGGTCATCAATCATGGGTATTGACTCCCCTTTCCTCAACACCCAGTGGACCACTGTCCCTGATCCACCTCTTTCTCCAGACTCTATCCTTCTGGAGGAGGTGCGTCAGCTACTGGTGAAGAACGCTATTGAACTGGTTCCAAGCTCAGTACAAGGGACGAGGTAGTACTCCACCTACTTTCTGGTGCCCAAGAAGGGCGGCGGCTTGCGCCCCATTCTGGATTTGCGGCTACTAAATGTGTTCCTTTGCAAGGACAAACTCACAATGGTCACTCTGGCCTAGATCCTGCAAGCCCTCAGTCTGCAGGATTGGTTGGTTTCCCTGGACTTTTAGGGTGATTACTTCCACGTACCAATTCATCTGAAGCACAGGAAGTACCTATTGTTCACGGTAGGCCAACAACATTACCAATAACATTACCAATTCAAGGTGCTGCTGTTCGGTCTTTAGTCGGCACCCAGGGTTTGCTGGTAGTAATAGCAGCTCGACTCACCAGCATGACTGGCTCGGCGGGGCTCACTCACCTGAGTTAGAGTTGGAGCATCTACTCCGTACATGCACTCTTTTGCACAGGTTGGGCTTTTCCCTCAATCTCAAATGTCTCAGGTTCTGCTGTCCCAGTCTCTCCGATTTATTAGAGCAGACCATCTGAGAAATGCTCGCCATTCGATCCTCGGGCAGGAAAGCCCTTCCCAGGCAAATGTCCAAGACTGCTCTGATGACAATGTCCTCAATGTGCTCTTTGTGACTTAGAGGCCCGCTCCTAAATCCATTTATACCCGTAGATGGTGCACATTTTTTCGATTTGGTGCCGGAAGAGGGACTTGGATCCTTTATCCTGTCATCTGTCCCCTGTGTTGGGTTTACTGCTTTCCTTAGCCCAAGCAGGCCTGCAGATTGGCACTGTAGGGTTACGTCACTGCTATTTCTGTGATCAAGACGTCCCAGGAAACAGGGCTAGTTTCTCACAATCCCCACTGTTATGCACTCCCTACATGGTTTGTGTGATGTCAGGGTGCAGAAGTAAGGCTCAGACACAATGGCGGTATGTTCTTAAGCCGAAACATTTATTATATGAAAGAGGTTTGGAAAAATTCCTCTCTGTCCCTAAAACTAAGAGGGGTTTTCCTGCCTCTAATTAAACTAAGGAAATTGACAGAATGTCCAAGTTATAAAGTCTGCCAGAGTTGTGGCTCAAAAAGTCTACTTCTGTCCTGAACATTAATAACTTAAATCAACGGTTCAGGGAAGATGGGCCTCATTACGAACCTGGCGGAATAGGTTTAACAGCACCGGTAGAGCTGCCGGCGCCGTTAAACCAATTCCGCCCTATTACGAGGTCCCCTTGCGGGACCCGCTCTGGACGTGTGGTCAGACCAGACGGCCTTTGCGGGTCCCGCTAGGGGACCAACATGCTAACAACGGGCCCGTCATTAACGGGCCCGTTGTTAGCATGCTCCCCATTTCCATTGAGCCCTATGGGGGCTCAAAAGGGAATGGGGATGGTCCGGGTTCCCTGAATGGGGAAATGACAGGCCCTCCAAAGTCGGAATGGCTTGGTATTTTCCCATTCAGGGACCATGGACCCGGACCCGAACCCGAGTTTGGAGGCAGCCATGCCCTTTCTAAGGGCATGGCTGCCTCCAAACTCGTAATGAGGCCCTATCCCTTCCTAAAGTAAAGTGTTCTTTGTTGATCCAACCAACAGAAAAGCTCCCTGTCTCTCCGGTAATTAAAACTGGTGACAATAAAGAAATATTAACAAATTTAGGCCTCCAAGGTTAGGCTCGTAATCCTCTCCCCTAGATTCCTTTTTATAATGTTCTTTGTAGATCTAACCAACAGAGAAGTTCCCAGTCTTTCTGGTAAACGCAAGTGGCAAAATTAAAGAAATGGTCAAAACTGTAGGACTCCAACATTAGGATCGTAATTCTTTCCCACTAGATTCCTTCTTATAGTGCTCTTGTTTTGGGGCCTCCCGGGCCTGTACTTGCTTATATAAATGTCAATAGGCAGTTGACAAGAATATACTCTTTATGCTTTTCCTATTTGCCCACCAACTTGGCATAGTCCTTTTGCCAAGCTTAGGACCCAGTTCAGTATGTATTAGTCACTTATTTTTGGTGCAGGTCCCAGACTTGCAATATTCAAGTCGGCTTGTTATACGCTTCTGACAAGCCTTCGTCCTCTCGTGGACTGCCCCTCTTTGGGTGTGAGTCCCAGAATCCCTATATTCGCAGTTGCTTTGTTCACTCTCCTGCCAAGCAATAGTCCCAGCGTGAAGTATCTCTCTTTGGGCTTGGATCCCAGACTCGCAATATTCAAATAGGCTTTGTTTCAGTTTTTCATATGTTTGTAGGTGCCAGACTCGCAATATTCAGATTTCTTTCTGGTTTTCATATGGGTGCATGTCCCAGACTCTCACTTCATTCCCAGGGTCACAAACCCTCTTGCTCCGGCTTCCACCTTCACCCCACTTCCTCCCCCAGACCTCCTGCACCACTCAGGTAACCAGCATACCCGTTTGCTTCCGTTTGGTAGGTACCAGTGTTTCCTGAGCAGTAGTTGCGTCCCTGAAGGCTCTGGCCACATTCGGGGCTTCTTCGCGGTCGGCAGCAGCTCTCCTGACTCCTGCTTCTCCCCGTAGGTGCGTTCTCGCTCCTGGATGCTTCACCAGTGCTCTGGATACCCAGAGTTTTGACACGGCAGCGACCCGAGCAGTCCTTGTTTCGTGGACCTCGCTCGCTTTATCCTCTCCTGCTTTCGGCTTCCCTCCTGCATGCTTTCGCCACTTTCGCTGCTGTACACCTTGCCGGATACCTCCTTGGAGGATTGTTCTCTCCGTGCATCTCAGCTGTGGAGTGTTTAAACTCCAGCGTTGGGAAATGACAGTGCTTTGGGCCAATCACATTCGTTGAGAAGCTAGAACGCTTACTCTGTTTCTACATTGTGATCCTTGGACTCCTGGTCATCTTCTTCTCAGTTGTTGAGAAGCTAGAGTGCTCTTTCTGTTTCGCCATAGTGATCCTTTGACTCCTCAGATGCAACATACTCTGTATTTTCAAATATTTCAGTACTGCCAAGTACCTTTTAGGTTTTCTAATATTTAAGTAGAATGATAAGCAGCATACGTTGCATTATCTGATATTTTAATTGTGCCAAGTATGTTAGTTTTCCAAATATTTGAAATGGAGCCAAATCAAAAGCAAAAGCAACAAAAGGGGAAGGAGGATTTAAAACTGGGATTGGTTTAGGTGTACTAACGCAGGGGTACACCACGTACACTGATCATGTTCGTCCCCAATCCCACAAGATGATCCTCCCTCAGTGCACTACCCCAAGGATTTAAGTATAGAGAGTTAGGTCTTGCCTTCTTGTTCAACTACAACACCCACCATAGAAGTATACCTTCAGCTACAGTGTCTGTTCCACACTATTGCTTAGGCAAGTCTACCTAACCCCATTCCCTCAGTATACATAATTAGGAGGCATAATAGTATTTCTGAATGTCTGGGCAAAGGTGACCCCACCCTTTTGTCTGCATTGGAACACAATATCTTTACAGAGATTCTGCATTTTGATTCCACCATAAAAAATTGCAGGAGTTTCCTAATATCTCACCAGCATGGGAATGGCTTGAAATAAATATAGAAGCCCAGGTGGAATGTTTGACTGAATTCTTCCGAACCAGGCGATTGTTAGTCATTTGCAGTTCTCCATGTCTCTTCATACCTGAAAGAATGAAGTCTGATAGTTACATTCATATGCTTGTCTGGATCATTTGGTATGTTTATTCCTAAATATTTGATCTGTTTAAGGGCCTATTTATACAGAAAAGTGTCTTGTATAGTGGGATTTTGATCTGGAGGTACTGTTAAGTTTGAGTTCCGGCTGAGGGGGAGTCTCTTTAAAGCTAGATGTTTTCTGTAATCTATTTAATTTGTCTTGAAGAGCACCCTGGGACCTTGAGGGGTTTCTAAATGGCACGAGGATGTCATCTGCAAACATTGTTATCTTATATTCTTTACCCCCAAAGGGAATATCTTTTATTTTGGGGTTTGCTCTTACTCTTCTAGTGAAGGGTTCCATAATTAGGGCAAAATGCAGGGGTGATTTGGGCACCCCTGTCTCATCCCTGTGTTTAAATTAAAGGCTCCAGAATGAGAACCATTCAACTTTTCACCTCTTATAGATCTCAATGCACTTCTCTTCATACCTCCTATGAATTTTCTTTGCTAGCTGCTAAAGGACAATATTATCCTAAACTTCTTCTCAAACTCCCTCCCCATCCTTGTCTCTTTCCATTCCTCAGCCATAGTCTCACTCCTCCTAGACGCTCTCTTACCTCTTCTCTTTCAGCCTCAGATCTTGGTAATGACTTTACTTCCAAAGGTTCCCATCTTTGTGCACCTTTGATACCAAACCTATCCACAGCTCCCTCTAATGTTCATCTTCCTTCTCCACTTTCAATAATATCAACTTTTTCTCCTCTTTCCGAAAGGCTCGGTGTGAAGTCCTCATTCATTTTTGCCGTTTATCTGCTCTGTTTCTTCAGGAATTTTATTTAAATGATTGTCATACTTCTTTGTGTGAAGGTATGGCTTTCTCAATGGGAATCTTGCTTCCAGGATTCTCTTAGGTATTGGTAGTCTCATTGGTACTGCACAGAGTCCATACTCTGCCCTTTGACGATTCAACTGCTCCGTGTATGTCTCGTATTTCGGTATGAAGTCTATAGGCAACATAGGCGATATAGGTGAAGTGGTTGAGGTGGGGGTACTTGGCTCCCCCTCTACACTCCTCCCTCTGGGTGATTCATCAACCACTCTTTCATCATCCTTTACATCCAGGCATCCTCTTCTGAAAAAGATCTTCTTTGGAACCCATATCTTTATGACTCCCTTCAGGCAACCTGCTGTTTTGACATGCTCATCTTTGGTCCACGTCATGTGTTGACATTGTCCGTTTGGGCTGTAGTAGACCCATCTTACCACATATTTCTTATGATTTTTCAGATATAGGAACTTCGTCCCCTCAGGTGCATGGATACTGGCCTTCATATAGTCTCTGATTTCATCTGTCAATTCTTTGGCCTTCCATTCCTGCTCAACATCAATCATGATCTTCATTCCTATTGCTTTCTTTGCTGTCTTCCTGCATTGCGAGATTATCAACTTGATCACACCGAATCCTAGTAATATCATCACTATCGGAGCTCCAAGGAACTTGAAGATGTTTGCCATCCACTGTGGAATCCAAGAAAAGATTGATCCAAACCACCTGTCATCAGCAATGTCTTCAACCTCGTCTATCATCTGACCATGGAGCGTAGTCGGCATGTCTATGGCCTCTGTCAAGGTTCCATTCTCGTCATCATGAGAAGGTATGAATGTGCAACATGATTCTCCAATTTTTGCACAAACACCTCCATCCATAGCTGTGATCATATCCAGGACATTCCTATTCTGGAGAGTCATCAGCCTTATGGCTCTCAGTTCTTCCCTAATTGTGTTAAATCCTTTGATAGTCGTGTTAATCGTCTGTAGCAATTCCCATCTGGTTATCTGCAGCCATTTGGTGCTTGCTCCAACCTGGATAGCTGGTATCAAGTTCAACGTGAACACTGATGAAGTCTGGCTGAACAGTCTATGCTCATACGGAATGGCATCAAAGGCTTCTATTGATTTTTCTGAGAAATAATTTTCTCTCTTCATCCGTCTCATTAGCTTTATAGATCTCTTCTTCCTCAGGTGAGCATCTGCTTTCGGGAAACTGTCAAGATTCAGATCACTCTTTGGAATTACCAAAGCTGGAACATGAACATTCACTAGTGAGCAAAGTCCTCCCCAATTCTCTGGCAATTTTATATATGCTCTGGATCCGCAGTCCCAGTAGTGTTCCATGATCACTGCTGTCCCAATCTTCATTCCTGGTACATCAATGATTTGCCCGTACTTCTGATTTTCTCCCATTTATTTTGTACCATTATTTCTGAAGCACAACTTTGCATTCTCCAATGGAATAATCTGCAAAGATCCTCCTCCATCTTCGACCTAAGTCAGTAGTTTAGCAAGTTTAGCTAAAGACTCTCTGGTTGAGACTCTAACCCGGGATATTGGCCGGTAGTAGAGAAACTCCCAGAACCCCCTGTGTTTTTTCATATTAGGTAGCTTTGGGTGCTCACCCTAAGTTACTAGGGTTATCCAGAAGTGGAACCCTTCCTCACTGTTCACAGAGAGGCTCAGCTCCACCTCACTGACGAGGCCCAACCAGGCCGAAACACGTGTCTGGGGTTGCTGTTTGTACTCTTGTTCAGAAGAGAATTGCCAGGCATTTTAGTGCTGGACTGTCCTTGGGCAGGACAAAGACTGATTTGTAGTGGAAATTTCACTTCTGTGAAAGGATGGTGAGCTAAAGACTCTGGTTGAGACTCTAACCCGGGATATTGGCCGGTAGTAGAGAAACTCCCAGAACCCCCTGTGTTTTTGCATATTAATTAGCTTTGGGTTTTCACCCTAAGTTACTAGGGTAATCCAGACGTGGAACCCTTGCTCACTGCTCCTAGAGAGGCACAGCTCCACCTCACTGACGAGGCCCAACCAGGCCGAAACACGTGTCTGGGGTTTCTGTTTGTACTCTTGTTCAGAAGAGAATTGCCAGGCATTTCAGTGCTGGACTGTCCTTGGGCAGGACAAAGACTGAGATGTAGTGGGAATTTCTCTTCTATGAAAGGATGGTGAGCTAAAGACTCTGGTTGAGACTCTAACCTGGGATATTGGCCGGTAGTAGAGAAACTCCCAGAACCCCCCTGTGTTTTTGCATATTATGTTGCTTTGGGTTTTCACCCTAAATTACTAGGATAATCCAGACGTGCAACCCTTGCTCACTGCTCTTAGAGAGGCACAGCTCGACCTCACTGATGAGGCCCAACCAGGCCGGAACACGTGTCTGGGGTTGCTGTTGGTACTCTTGTTCAGAAGAGAATTGCCAGGCATTTCGGTGCTTGACTGCCCTTGAGCAGGAAAAAGACTGATATGTAGTGGACATTTCTTTTCTGTGAAAGGATGGTGAGCTAAAGACTTTGGTTGAGACTCTATAACCCGGGATATTGGCCGGTAGTAGAGAAACTCCCAGAACCCCTGTGTTTTTGCTTGTTAAGCAGTTTTGGATTTTCTCCGTAAGTTACTAGGGTAATCCAGACGTGGAACCCTTCCTCACTGAACTTAGAGAGGCTCAGCTCCACCTCACTGACGAGGCCCAACCAGGCTGAAACATGTCTCTGGGGTTGCTGTTGGTACTCTTGTTCAGAAGAGAATTGCCAGGCATTTCGGTGCTTGACTGCCCTTGAGCAGGAAAAAGACTGATATGTAGTAGACATTTCTTTTCTGTGAAAGGATGGTGAGCTAAAGACTTTGGTTGAGACTCTATAACCCGGGATATTGGCCGGTAGTAGAGAAACTCCCAGAACCCCTGTGTTTTTGCTTGTTAAGTAGTTTTGGATTTTCTCCGTAAATTACTAGGGTAATCCAGACGTGGAGCCCTTCCTCACTGAACTTAGAGAGGCTCAGCTCCACCTCACTGACGAGGCCCAACCAGGCTGAAACATGTCTCTGGGGTTGCTGTTGGTACTCTTGTTCAGAAGAGAATTGCCAGGCATTTCGGTGCTTGACTGCCCTTGAGCAGGAAAAAGACTGATATGTAGTGGACATTTCTTTTCTGTGAAAGGATGGTGAGCTAAAGACTTTGGTTGAGACTCTAACCCGGGATATTGGCCGGTAGTAGAGAAACTCCCAGAACCCCCGTGTTTTTGCATATTAAGTAGCTTTGGGTTTTCACCGTAAGTTACTAGGGTAATACAGATGTGGAACCCTTCCTCACTGTTCTTAGAGAGGCTCAGCTCCACCTCACTGACGAGGCCCAACCAAGCTGAAACATGTCTCTGGGATTGCTGTTGTTACTCTTGTTCAGAAGAGAATTGCCAGGCATTTCAGTGCTAGAATGACCTTGGGCAGGACGAAGACTGATATATTGTGGAAATTTCTCTTCTGTAAAAGTATGGTGAGCTAAAGACTCTGGTTGAGACTCTAACCCGGGATATTGGACGGTAGTAGAGAAACTCCCAGAACCTCCTGTGTTTTTGAGGTCATATCAGATCACATGATTCTTTGTCTGTTCTTGATCTCCTGTCCTTGTGTCTTGAACATAATCATCTTCATCTGGATCTGTCCATTCAGTTGCCCATTTGAGGCATCTCAGCGGGAACTGGCCTATGGTTCGGCAGAGTGCTACATGCGACAGACAATGTGCTGTCTGGACACCTACTTCGATGGCTATGAAGATCTTAGACTTCCCCCTACTGTAAGGCAGGAGTGCACACACAAAGCATCCTTCCGTTGAGGTCCTCCTTCCCACTTCCTTCATATGCTGATACTAGATGTTATTTCCCAAGTGTTCTGTGCTGTCCAGGTAAACATTCAGCTTAAAGTTATCCTCCTTGGTACTTCTCTTCGATCTCATTTTTCTCTCATGACCTTTCACAATTATTTCTTGAAGAACTTCAGCATAGCCCTTTCTTATTGAACCAATCCTAGGAACATTTATCAATGGTCTGGGCACATTAAGTTGTGCTACTTGAGTAGGGGAAAGTTCATAAAGTTTCATTCTCTCAACATACCTTTTAGGCATGAAAATATCTTGCAAAATCTCCATGTCTGACCTCCTTTTAGGGTCTAACCTCAGATCATGGATCACAGGACCAGGTGTGTTTGCATGCATTGCTTGTGTGGGACCACTTTCTAACAATTCTTTTCTTTGTTTCCAGAACCCAAAAATAATTTCTAAGACCTTTTTTGCATCTGAGCTACTATCAGTATCATTTGTCTCAGACTCAGACAGTGTGTCATTTTTCTTTGGAACAGGAATGACTACATAGGGTCTCGGCTTCCTAGTGGTTGCCACATTCATACCTTCCTTCTGCTCAGGGAAATTCACTGGAGTCTTAGCTCCATGCACGTCAATGTAGTATGACGTTCGAACCGTCCGTGAAAGCAATACAATTATGAACAGAATGAAAAAGAAGATGATACATATATTTGCAATTTTGCAACATCTACTTCTTTGACAGTATGGACGCCTCTTAGTGTTAGGCAATATCACATTACTACTAACTACACCCATCTTTATTGCCTAAAGAAGGAAAAAAATCCAAATTTGAATATTGCAACATTCTGTACTGTTTCTTGAAAACTGTCGACTTGACTGAGCGCTTTGTCCTGGCTGATCAAGGACAAGGCCTTCAACGCTCTTCTTGCATCAGTCTTTTCATCAGATCATCAGACGAAATGTAGACATCTCTTAAGCATGAAGAAAATGATTTCATCAATGTTCTTTACTCTTTTCTCCAGAAAGTCTTTTTTTAGAAACTGTTCAGACAAGTTAAATAACCTACATCAGCTACATGTCTATGCCGCGAATCTGCTTCAGACCAGATGGCATGATGAATTTCCTTCAGCATGAAACAAAAGTCTTTCTTTGACCAGCATCCTCTCGATCTGTCCCTCGATGAAAAGTTTTACTCTGACCTCAGAGTTCGCTCGGAATACAGACTCACTTGGATGATGATGCCTTCCAAGATTATATTTAAGTCTGCAGTATTTCTTGGATCCCTTAGAAATGTACGCACAACAGTATGCCTTCCAACAAGATGTGGGTACGCCTCAATCAGATGAAAGAACACCACACTGACTAGTCTGTGCACTTCATCAGTTGTTAGGGGCATTTGTGCTCTCCCCACTGTACTCAGGTAGTTGCAAAATCTGCTCAGCAATAAATAAAAGCAATCTCCTTATTATTGGGCCATTTTTAGGATCTTGCAGGAAATCAGGAATGCAATTAGTTCTCCCCACAAGTGAGGGAAATGCGCGCAACACAAACTCAAAATAAGCAAGAATGATCTGTAGAACATGGTCATTGGGTAACACCATAAGCAAGTCCAAACAAGAACTCAGTATGGAAGGAACCAGGATACTGTACTTTTTCTCAATGATCAAAACCACAATCAGAATTTGTCATATTTTTCTCTTTTTGTCAAGGCTTTAGCATGCCTCAGTCCAAAGTCTATCAAACTCCTGTGGCTCAAGAACAACAATTGTTTCCCCAGCTCTGCAAAGACTGCACAAAGAATTCAAATCAGAGTTTCTCACTCCTTTATGAATGGCTGAAAAGAGTGTCCCGAACAAAGCCACACTCCAATGAACTCTTTGACCTTTTACTTGTCAGCTTCTGCGTCCTTCTTCCTCATCATAGACCTTGTCTGCATGTGCTGTGGTTCTTCCCCTAAGCCTGTACTTGCTTCCGATGGGTGCAAGGGCAGTGGGGTTTCTCCAACATGGATTTTAACGTCACCTATGAAAGTCCATGCACGTCTGCCTTGAACTGATTGAAGACAGCGTGACGTCTTCTGCAATGAATGGGCCGTTGAAGCGAGGGTCCTCCCACTTCTTCCTTGTATGGTTGCGGATTAAGACCACATCACCAGGCAATAGTAGGGGAAGATGTAACTTCTGAGAGTCACTTGTTGCAGCATTTCCTTCTGTGTTCTGCACTGCTCCACACCCTCTGCGATGTAACTGACCTGAAATGACAAATACAATTCAAATAATCACGTAATTCCAAACCTAACAAATCTGAAGTTGGCTGAGCATCGCTTCTAACTCTGGATGGAGGTGTGAGGGGCATTCTCATTCGCCTTCCCATCACAATTCCATGGGGGTGAGATGGTGGTCAGAACCTGGCTGGTTCCTCAATGCATATAATGCCAGTGGTAGGCAATGCCACCACCCTTTCTTCAAGGTAAGCTTCAACTTGGCTATTCCTTCTTTAAGCAAGCCAATGAGCCTCTCGCATATTCCATTCCCCTGTGGATGATAAACCGAGGAAAACTTGTGCTATATACCAAGCAACAAGCTTACCTGCTCAAATATCTGATTCACAAAATGACGACAATTATCTGACCTCATGACTTCACATACTCCCTATCTAGGAAAAACTTCCCTCACTAATATGTTGCTGCGCAGGTGGAGTCTGGGTGTGTACATGGACCTGCTTCAATCCACCTTGAAAAGGGACAAACGACTACAATCATGTATCTATATCCACTACCTACTCGTATTATGTTGACATAGTCGATATGCAAATGCTGAAAAGGGCCATTAGGTCTCGGTATAACTCTGCTAACTGTGCGCAGTGTATGCCTAGCTGTGAATTTCTGACAGACTATACAATTTGTCATAAAGAATTCAACATGCTCTACCCGATTTGGTACTAACCAATCCTCAGCAATAGTTTCAGCAAGATTCTCCCTAGTTACATACGCACAGTAGTATAGCTGTTCCAGCACCACCCTTATTATGGCGACAGACATCACTGGTTTGCCAGTGCTGCCTTGTCACCACAATGCTTCAGAGGGGTTTAAAGAACACCCTCTTTGTGTCCACAAATTCTTTTCACATTTATCACTTTATCTCCAATTGCTATGCGCTTAGCTTCAGTGTCTGCTGCTCGATTTCCATGCGAGATAAAATCTGCTCCTTTCGTTTGAGCTGTGCATTTAACGACTGCTATGCCCACTGGAAGTTGTAGTGCATTAATGAGCCTGTCCAATAGGGCTGCGTGCTGCACTGGTGTGCCATCTGTTCGGAGGTAGCCCCTCCTTTTCCAACGTGCTAGCCCTGCGTGTACTGTCGACGTCACATAGGCGGAGTCGCTGTACACTGTTACATCTGGTCTGCATGATTCTCATGTGCGAGTATCAACGGCAATAATTCTGTAGCCTGTGCTGAATAATGAGATGGTAATCGTGTACTTATAAGCACCTGAAATTCCCCATTAGCTGTGTGCTTCACCACAGCGGCACCTGAATATCTCTGGTCATCATTTTGATGGATTTCCGAAGAACTGTCAATGAAAACAATCTCTCCCCCTGCTAAAGCATTCTCTTTTATTCTGAGGATTTCATCATAGAACTCTTCATAGTTTGTGCAAGCGTGTACAGACTCTTCTTCTACCACTGGCTCAGCAACAAACATGGTAGGATTCACTATTTTGCTTCAAACTATTTTGATCAATGGATTCGATATAACTACCTCATAGGCAGAAGCCCTTTGAGATGTCAGTGTGCCTTTTGTTTTTGTCTAGAATAGCAAATAATGCATGCGAACTTGGCGACAGCTAACGATTTTTCACACGGAAAATGACCTCTCATTACTGGGTCTAAAATTCCACTGTAATATGCAAGGGGCTTGTACCCCAACGTAGTCCTCTGTGGAAGTACTGCTGTCATAACAATGCCATCTGTATGTGAGAACAAAAAGAAATCCTCAGTATAATTAGGAATCCCTAAAACTAGGGCTGTATAAGTTGCTTTTTTCAATTTGTCAAATCCTTCCTCCATTTCCTCAGTCCACATGATTTTTTCCTGCGTTGCCTATGCTTTCTTTAAAGCCTGTAATAAAGGCCTTTTATATGAGCTGTAGTCAAAGACCCATGCTCTGACGTAGTTACATAATCCCAAAAATCTCTGCATCTGTTTTATTGTCTGTGTTTTGCCTATTTTCAAAATGGCCTTAGCTCTTTCAGGAGTAGCCTTTTTTCCTTCATGTGAAATCAATTGGCCTATGCACAACACTTCTTGTTGACAATATTGCAACTTCTCTTTGTCAACTTTAAATCCTTTGTCAGTGAGTGTAATCATCAGCTGAACAGAATCGCGTCTGCACTCTTCCTCCCTGATGCTGCAGACTAAAATGTCATCTATGTACTGCAACACAACGCTCTCTAAATCAATATTGCTTCAGTCCATCTGGAGGACTCTATTAAAAATCGATGGAGACTAACAATACCCTTGTGGTAAACGAGTACTTTTCAGGCGAGTTTGTCTGAACGTAAATAATGTCAGATCTTGCAAATCTTTGTGCAATGGGTTTGAGAAAAACGCATTTTTCAAGTCGGTCACCATGAAATATCGTGCCAGAACAGGTATATTACATAAGATCTTGGAGGGGTTAGGAACTAGAGGGAACTCTGCCTCTACAATCTGGTTTATCAGCCTCTGATCTTGAATAAAATGCCACAACCCCTCCTTAGATTTCTTGATAGGGTACACTGCAGTATTACATGGTAACTCTGAGGTCACTAAAATGCCCTGATCCATCATGGAAGAAATCATCTTGAAAATACGTTCATCTGCCTCTCAAGACATAGGATACTGTCATGCTCCCGATTTCAATTTAATTTTCCAACCCCCTTCAGCAGGCCTACATCCTAAGGGCCTGTTGTCCATTCTGCTTTTTCTCTTCCTCTCCCCTGCTGACTCTCCAAGCAACGAGTTGGTGGTAGATCTCTTTCTTCGACTGGGGCCTCCCTCTGCAACATCCTCCCTGAAGATTGAGGAGAATCATCTCCGGAAGCACCTCAAAACCTTTCTCTTTGCTTCGGCTTTTCCTCTTCCCTGCTGACTTCCTGGCTGAAACTGAAATTGCACTGGTTACCTGGCCACCCTCTGATCTCGGGCCCAGGTCATCCTCCCCCACCAGTCGCACACCTGCACTGCCTTCCTGGCAACCCCCGAACTTGGGGACTGTTTTCTGTATCCCTGCAGTCCCACTACCAGCACTTGACACCTGTTGTCTGCACTTCTATTCTTTTATCCCATGTACTGCACTTTCCTCTCCCCTTTCCCCCTTCCCATGCACTTGCGAAATATGTATGACACCTGGCATAGTAGGATCGCTGTCTGTCTTCCCTCTGTTCCCCCTCCCTTGCCTCGTCGCGCCTTGAAACACTTGTGTATAGGCGCGTTATAAATGCCATATCATATCATCATAGCATATCATAGTGAAACTGGCACTTTCACCATATCTTCATCAAAATATTCAGGACGCCTTTGTGCTGTCATCATTTTCTGAGGGACTTCTCTTTTAATTGTTCTCACACAATAAGTAATGCTCATTTCAAATATCACATCGTCATCAGATGAATGATCTCCAAACAGATCGTCATCAGTGACATCATTCAGTCCGTAACCTTCCCTGATGGCGATTACTACGCACCATTGTCTGTCTTCAGTGTCATTTCCTTCAAGCAAAGCCATTCTCCTCGCACTATGGCAGCTTGTAGCTCTAAGGAAAAAACGTGTCCCTCCTCTTCATGCATAGGTATTCTTGGTCTGAACAAAAACTCATCAGGTATTCTCATCGTCCTGCCTTCTAGGCCTGGCAGCCATGTCAACAGAATGCGCACTCCGTAATGAAAAACTTCTGGCTCTAAAGGTGCTGCTCTTATGGCTACCCGCCCTGCAAACGCCATGATAAGTTCACACACGTTTAAATAATGCATGCCTGGTGTTGAACACACTATGCCTTCATTGGTAAATTAAATTGTCATGTTCAACTTTGTCATTAAATCTTGACCCAATATATTGACAGGTGTCTGACTCATATATAGCAATGGCACGACATATCACACACTCCTATAGAGACTGGTAATTCATCTGTGAAAGGAACTCTGCTTGTAGCTCCTGTAAAGTCCTGAATATTCATGGCATTGCCAGACATTGAAAGCGCGTTGCAATTGTGTCTACTAAAAACAAAAAACTTTTCCCTCCTATACTGACGTCAACACTTGGTTCCTCATGAGGATGCGACATCATGGATAGTATTGAACACATCAGGTCTCTCAGTGAGCTGTCCTATTGCGGATACAGTCTCATTCCATTACTTGTGAATGGATTGCTTCCATCGCCAGTGACATTCCCTATTCTAGGAGTCATTGACTGTCCTGTACTTGTGTTCTGTTGAAGCTGTATAGATGACTGTTGCGACTGCCCTTGCGGGGGATTAATCGCTGCTTGCTGGGTTTGCAAGCCTTGCGGCCCTCTCTGCGCTTGAGTCTGCTGCATCGTTTGATTCTGAGCAAATCCTCCCGACCTTGCTGCGAATACGCAGGCAGATTTGACATGCCCCCTCTTGAAAACTGCCCTTTTTGCACAAACCCTTGGCTTCTGTATGTGCGAGCAAAATGCCCTGTCATCCCACACATCCAACATATTGGCAGAGGTCTCCTATTTTGCCCATCCTACATATTCTGACTGTCATTCTGCATAGTTTGAAACCCACCTTGATTATTTTGGAAGCTTCCCTGACCTGATTATTGTGCCAATTCTCTTGGTTACCTTGCCATCCTCTTCCCCGAAATCCTCTTCCCTGTGGAGCAAACCCATTATTGCCCTGATCAAACTGCCTTTGATTATTCATTTGCAGCATGTTTGCTGTCTGCTGTGAATGTGCATTGCCCATTCAACAGCATATTTGGAGAAGGAGAAAAAAATTCTGCAATAGCTTTGCCTCGTCACCTTTCTTAACATTGTCTTTTTTGCGATTCTTTTCCTGCAGACGTCTGCAGTAATGTGCAGTGGTCAGCTGAATTTCCGACCACGGTTTCACTTCCATACCCACTAACTTCTTGAGCTGCTTTTGTACCAGCTCTGGAGCCGTTGGCATAATATATGATAAAATACCAGTATAGATTTTCCCAAGCATCGCGTGTCTCGGGTGCCCAGGCATCCTGGACATTTTGAATGTAAGTCAACGGATCATCTCCTTCCTTCATCTTTTTTGTCATTATAGCTCCCATATCAGACATGTCCGGATACAGCACTCTAAGCACTTTCCAGACTGCTGCCCTACAGTTATTGAGGCCCTTTATGTCCCCTATGGCTAGCGTATTTCCTCCCATCATTTTTTCTAACTCATGTATTCATTTTCCAGCACCGGATGTCAGACTCAAGAGTTTACACTTTAAATTATCTCTATCCATCTGAGGCCAAGGTATATACTGAGGTCTGGCTCCCCTTTCTCTAGCAAGGGAAACTGAAGCCCCAAACTCGCTCTCGTTTCTCATCATATGTCTATCCACTGCTGGGGTGATATTCCTGCACCGTCTTCTACCTGGCAATGACCTCAGTCTGCTCACACATGGTGGCAATTCCCCCCTCTCAACATGGAGTTGCCCTTTCGGTTGGTCTGACTGTGACCATGTTTCTAACGCCCCAAGTACATGTGCGTTTAAATCCGATGATCTTACTCGCTTATCCATTGAAAAGCATCCCTCAGGGCCACATGCATCACCTCTCTCCTCCCCATGAAAGGTATCTCTGTCTTTGTCTGACATTTCCTGTGCCCAACTTGTGCAGCTTCTCTCCTCTTCATCTCTATTCAGAGTCAGTCTAAATACAGCTCCTTTGTCCTCATACTACATGAGGCTCCCTCTGGTTCATACAGTTGCGTACTCTCAGGTCGATAATTTTTTCCTTTCTCTTTTAATAATTTCTGGGCTCTCATTTCATGATATACTTTGTCGATTGCTTCCCCAATGCTCCTCGAGTCAAACTCGTCTTCTAGATTTGCTCTAGACGGGCCTGGTAATGACTCATATTCTGGAAAACAAATGCTCTAAATCTTCCCATGCAACTTCTGGATCTGGATTCCTTACTTCCTTTTCAAAGTGAAGATCGTGTGCTCTCTGCCTTCGTTTGCGTTCTAGATCATCGTCAAATTCTCTTTGCTTTCTTGCTTCCTCTCTCACCCTGTCTTCCTCTTTTTTCTTCACATCCTTTCTCTCATATGCCCTTTGTATCTCCTCATCCCTTCACCTCTATTCTTTTATCCCTTACTTTTTGCTCTTCCTCTTCTATCCTTTTTCCTTCAAGCCTTTCATGTTCTTTGATTGCCCTCTGTCTATTGTCACGTTTTCTCTGCTCCTCTGCTTTCTCCTGTTTTTTAACTTGCTCATCTTGATACAACTGCTCTCGTCTCTATATTTTCTTTTCGCCCCTTCGTCTTTTAATCGTTCCTCCCTTTCTTTATCTTTTTTGTCGTGCTCTTCTTGATCTTCCCTTTGCCTTACATCCTCAATGCTTTTACCATTGAGTTTAAGCAAAATCTGACCGCCCATCCATTCATTCTGTATAAGCGCTAACTCGTCAGTTTTATCTCTTTCTCCCTTCCATCTCTTGATTTCTCTTCCTAGATCTAGAGATGTACTTGCTGTTATGCTCACCTGGTATCCACAGGGACGCCACCCAGCCGGGTTACTCGCTGGTATGCTTCTCAGCTTTGCCCTGATGTGGTCTGCGGGGAAGGTTCTGCCTGAAAATACAGGAGGACTGTGTTCAAGACTGACCGACTGGGGTAAGTATCCTCCCTCCACCCCCGTATGAGTTCAGTCCCTCTGGCGCCCTCTCCTCACCTTGTGGTAGAATTAGGCGTTCTCTCCTCTCCGGCCTGCCTTCTTTGCAGGGGCGCGTTGTCTTTCATTGGCAGTTACTTCACTGACGCTGGCCCGTTTGATATTGTTCAGGTAGCTCTTATTGCTGTTCTTTAGTTTTGTTGCTATCCTGCATGCCTTTCTTCGTTTAAAATGTCTTTCTTCTCCCTTAGGTGTGCGGAGCTTCAGCGCGGCAAACTGGCTTGGTTGAGCCCCTCTGCTAACCTGTGTTTTCCTTCTTTGTAGGTCGCGGTGTTCTTTAGCGCGAGTGGAATGTCCGGAGTGGTGCCAGCTGAGAGGCGACCAGCCAGGTAAGCCTTTTGAGCAGTTCGTTATTTGTGAATGTCTCTACAGCTTTCTTTAATGTTGCCTCTATCTTCTTCTTTCAGGTCGTTCTGTCCGGGAGGCGTGCAGATTCGAGGAAGCTTTCTCAGTAGCTGCGAGTGTTTAAAGATGAAGACTGCAGGTAAGATGCTGCTGCTAAAGATGTTCCTTTTGACACCTTGCAGGTTCTGCTTCTCTGAGGTACGAGGGAATAGCTGGGCACGGTGAGCGTCACGTTGCAAGCTGCAAAGTAACGCGAAGCATGTTGTCTTGCTCGGGTGTGGTTTAAATAGCCCCAACAAAATAGTCCAGGTAAAGTAGTCCCTAGGCTACCACACCCAAAACACTAGGCCGCATAGCTTGGTTCTTAGGAACCAAGCTATGTGGCTGCCTCCGTGTTGGCTGACAATACAATAAAGTAGTTCCCAAGCACATTGTTTTTCATGGTGTATGAGCCTAGCACCATAGGCGCCAGGACTGGCCCCATGAGGGCTTTTGAAGAGGATGCCAGGCTCTAGAGACCAGAGTCCTGACTCCACCTGGCCAATGGGTTTGCCAGAGGGGGTTTTGGGTGGGGGTTGTGACACTTGCTTGATTGCTTCTTTCCTTCTCGCGCCTCTTGTCCCTCTTTCTCAGTATTTTTCTCTGGGCCTTCATCACTGCTGTGCGCAGGTGACTCATACGTCGGGTTACTGTACCCTGTCGCTGCTTAAAGCTCCCTCAATGGGTATAAGCCATCATCTTTGTTATTCTCGCCTTCCATTTCAACTGGGGTGGGTGGAGCAGAAGGCTCTTCACCCCCCTCTTTGCATACATTAAGTATCCAATCAAAAGGAGGCTGCTCATCTTTCTCTTGTTGGTACATTTTCCAAAGCTCTAAGCTCAGAAGTCGCTTGTCTAGCTTCTTCCCAGTATACGCAGCATGCAAATATGTCGTCATGTGCTGCAAAACTGCCTTCGATAGTGACCCTCCTTGCCGCCACGGCATAAACATTTTATCTGTGGTTCCTTTAACCCATATTCTGCACTGTACTTTTTAAGCTTGGGTGCATGTTTGGGCAGCTGTTTACAGAGATGCACAAGTGGAGTAATCTCCTCCATTCTTAACCCGGCCACTCTTTAACTCATAACCCTTATTTACTTTTATCACAGATTTAAAACTTTGCTTCATTGCTTAACACAACATGAGCGTGCACCAAACGTCGGAGCTCCAATCCCTTCGATCACAATATTTACTTTAATCTTGCTAAAAAAACAACCATCAAGTTCAATTTAAAAACAATCAATTTCTTTTTCCACTTTTGCTCTTCTCTTTTAGTCACCAAAATTTCAATTATGACGTCATCATAAATGCAAAAAATACATAAAACAAACAGACAAACAGATGTACTCAACTGGTCACATGTATTCTCCTCTACAGCCCTCCCTAGGGTCTGTCCTGCCCTCTAAAATTGCTCCAATTGGAACTAAAACCAATCTCTTTAAGTCTGCCTTCAATTGGACCCGTCTTCTACATCATTCACTATGGGACTCTAGATTTAAGGTTTCTTCTAACGCTCTTTAAACTTAGGTGTAGGGCGTATCCTCTTTATCGTGGCCTCTCTCACAATGTCTCTCTACTTGCTCGGAAACACTAAAGTCAAGTTCTACTCAATATTTTAATACTCTTATTCTTACGTCACATTTAACCAGGCTCCCTCCGTTACTCTTCTTTTCCCTTAATACTTTCTTTCATTCACTGCGCATGCATCAATTTGCCATACGCCTTAGTTTTTACTCACAATTCAAATTATTTCTTCTCACGACTCTCGGGATTGTATGCCTCTTTTACCGCCTCTTCAAACTTTCATCCACTCAGCTGCTCGTAGATGTCAGAGGGGATTCTTGATTAAATCAGGGGACCAGTCACACCCGACTTGCAAGGGCTTTGGTCTTTTACACTAACCACTTTCTACAGGGAGCTTCATGTCCTATCAGCCGAATGGCAAAGGTCGTACACTATCGCCGGGACTCTAAAGTTTACTTATGGTGATGGATTTTTTACAAAACCATCCTCTCCGCTACCACGTGAACTGGGGGTTCTCCAGCCCTTTAAGGCGAGTAGCAATACCCTCGAGATGGACAGGGATGCTGATTTTATTCAAACATCAATAGTTGAAGCATCTCAGGTAGTTTGGCAAAAGGAAGACTGTTTTATTTTCAATGATCCAAAACAGGGAGTACAACGAACATCAACGCACTCGCTCGATCCTCTTACTCAATGCATCTTAAAAAAAGCTGGGTTCTTATACCCAACACTCGTCATTTGATGACGTTAACCTGCGTACTACCAACGTCATCCTACGTGGCAAACTACAAAAATCTATGCGCATTAATGATAGGCTCTCAGTGAATATCTAAGTATATATTCTATATTAGCATGAGTCAGTGAATGAAAGTGATAGGGCACTTATCAGGTGGGGCAACTAAGTCCTCCCCACAAAATGGCCACTATGAACGTCACTAAATGTACGACATCTCATTGGCTACAAAATTATAGGACCCTTAATTACGCGATCCTCTATAATTGGTTGGCTTCTAACCTCCGTCAGCACTTTTCCACCTATGTCTATGTAACGCTCACCTGGTATCCACGGGGACGTCACTCAGCCTGTTCTGACCTCTTATGACCTTGAACCCTTCCCTGGAGTTTCCTCGACTGGAGACTGGGCCTGAAACACAGGATTGCTAGAGTTTAACTCCCTATTGTCTCTGTGTGCTTGAACCCCTTCTTCCCCGGGGTCCAACCCTTCCCTTTGATCACCTTGTTTTCTTGGAAAGTGTGCTCTCCGTCCTGCTTTCAGCGCAGGGGCGCGTTGATTGATGCGGGCTCATTGCTACCTAGTTACTTCACTGGCAAGAGTCTGACAGGTAAGTATAATGAGTCTTTTGAACAGTTCTCTAACTTCGTTCCTTTCCATCCTTAGATGATGGCCGGCGTCCGGGGATGGCGACTTGCTGCTGAGATGAGTAGCGCTGAAGGTGAGTGAGAGCGCGATGTGCGATGCAACCCTTTCGTATTTGTATTGAACTGAGTTCATTTTCTGTGTCTTTTAGGCGCCGCAACGTTTTCTGCGTGGATGCCGGTTATGAAGAAGAAATGCAGTGAGTAAGCGCGGTATGCGGCGCCTCTAGATGTTTCCCACGCTAACCTGGAGTGTCTTTTCCCTCTTGCAGATGGATGAGAAGTTCCGGAGACAGAGTTCCCCCAGAGCGGCTGGGATTCAGGTAAGCGTTTGAAGCTCGTACAGTCTTTATAAAATAAGCGAAGTTTTGCTGAATGCTTACTAATGCCTTTTTTCTGTTCTTTTCCCGTTTCCTTAGGAAGCGGCGTGCCGGCATGGGAATGACACCGCCGAAGATGACCGCAGAACAGAAGAAGCGATGAATGATGGGCAGAAGCGCCGCAAGGTAAGGCTGTTCCTAACGGTGTTCTTGTTCTTGCAGGAGCTGAGCGCAGAAGAAAGATGCAGGCCTACTGGAGACCGATCCGAACACGGTGAGTGTCACGCTGCAGGTGCAGAAAACACAAAGCATGTTTCTCAGCCTGGGCGTGGCTTAAATAGTCTCTGGGTATCCCAGGTGTCTCTGGGCTGAACCACACCCTAAAGACTAGACTGCACATGCAGTTCTGGGAACCGAAATATGTGGGGGCATCCATCTTGTCCCCATCAATGCACTACAAGTCCAATCCCCAATGTTATCCTATGGGAGTGAGTGAGTCTGGTGCCACAAGCGCCAAGTCTGACTCCAAGTGGGTCTTTGGAGGGATGGAGAGGCCCCTAAGGCCCATGTAGGTGATCGTCGCCTGGCTCCAGCCTGACATCTTGGAGAGCTGGGGACATGAGGAGCAGAAATCATGACAGTCTAGCAGCAGGCAGGCTGAACATTCAGGTATTGGTGAGCTTGTCTTAGTACCAGCCTCCCACCAATTCATGTATCAATCCATCATCACCTCAACGGTCTAGTGTCAATTAGGGCTTTGAAATTCGGCCTTGAGAGTGTTCTTGGCTCTCAGAAATTCAGGGAGTGAAGGCACGGGCTGCCTTCGTGTGTAGGTGTGACCACCTCGTTCGTCCAACTTCATCCTTCTGCGTGACTAGAGATCATGGAATCGAGCTCCTGGGGCATTTAAAAAACTAATTCTTAATAGACCTCTGACGTCTTTTGTTTTTGTCCATATCTTCAGAACAGGAGTTCTGTTCTTTCACACGTTTTGTATCCAATGTCTGTTAGTTCCAGTTTGAGAAGACCTTGGCTTCTTGGCGCATCCAACTCTACCTTCTGAGATTCATTTTATTAATTCAACTTTTTTTTTTTAAACAACTCTTTATATTTGATTTTGACAATAAACAAGCATCTCATCAGCGTAAGTTTGATTAGCACAAAGTGAGTTCAGAGATGAAGCACTACGAAACAGGAACATAACCAAATGGGGATTAGGGGGAGAACAGTGGGAGCGGGGGGGAGAGGACCGGGCAGGTGTGCAGCAAGTCCTGGGGGATAGTTGCTGATTTCCACAGGGAGATCTGGCTGGAGAACGTCTGAGGTAGGAGAGCCTCGGGGTGTGCCTGCTGGGCGTCGATGCTTCAACCACCATGACTCCAAGCGCGCCCCCCAATTCAACTGCCTTTTAGCTGCAACATACTTAAATGAGGCCTTCTTGTTACTGTTCAGCACTGCTTTAATGCGTAGTGGAAACATCCATCCTTTACTTCGTTAATATACATATATATATTCACTAAAAAAAACTTGTTAAGGGGATGTTATGGTTAAGTTGCGCTACTAAAAACCTGTGAACTTCCCCAAAAACAACTTTCTAAATGTGCCATTATGGTTCAAAGTAAAACTGAAAACCCCCTGAAATTCGCCAGTTATGGTAGGCTAAGCAACCATAACTGGCCGCACTACTGTGCACTGCTAACACTAACACCCAGGACATCAAAGATGACATCACAAATCGTGGGTGTGGCGGTTGTTTACCATTTATGGAAATGTACCAAAAGCACGTGCGAACCATGTCAGGTGTAACCAGTTCAAGTTGTTACTGAGTTGCGGGAGACCTGGTGCGTACAGCTTTGGTACGACAACCATGAAGCGACACCTAACCTCGTTCCACAGTGTGGACATTCGCAAGGTGGTACCATGTGAAGAACGTAGTAGGTTGAGTTCCTCCACAGCATCCTCTGTGTCCGATCCTCTCACCACAAGAGATACTCCTGTGGGAGAGCGCATCCCTCCAGCTGCCTCACAGGCCATTCTCGATGCTGTTGACCCTTACCTTTCGAGGGTCACAATATTGTGTATGTACTGCAACGCAGTACTCTGCAGGGGGGAAGAGTCTTAGAAGTGCTTTTGAGACTACGGTCACGAAGCACCAGAAGAACTGCTCCCGAACTATCAAGTGACTGGTGTAGGCTCCTGTGCATTTTTCAAAAAGTCAGGGGACAGTTGTAGGACGCACAAAAATGCAGGGTGCAAGCGGAGCAAAACCAATGCACTTTTCGCTGGCGGTAAGTGGTGGCTCTGAAAAGAGCCTTTTGGTGGTGTTTTGTGTGTTACAAAAACTGTGCATTTGAAAAAACAGATTGCCAAATAGGTGACCATGAATCCAAAAAAGGTTGCAATGCATTTTGAACATTTCGAAAGAAAAATCTGATTGCCAGCATATGTGAGATGGACTCCATCTCTGCGGAAAATGAAAGTGCTGAGAAACTAAAGGTTTTCATTGTGGAATGAGAACATGCCAACATCTCTTAGAAAGGCACAAACAGCCTTATTGACATTGCGCCTCGCTTTCTCCATTTGTGGACCAAATGCAAAAGAACGCAGCCACATTTGTTTTTGTGCAATTCGGGAAAAAACTACTTGGCAATTTGGAAACATGTCCAAATCCTTCCTTCATTGCAAATTGCAAAGAAATACCAGAGACATGCCCTAAACTGTTTCCTCCACAATAAATGATAATTATATCAGGATAACGCTCTGTCTGTAAAGTAGCACAGAGAGGTAGCAAGTCTAGCCTCTTCATTCCACATACTCCATGCCAGTGCACTTTCACATGAGAAAATCCAAGATCTGCAGATATACCGCAGCTTTCTGCATGCACCTTCAACCAATGTATCCATGGGTCTCCCAAAATCCAGATAATCTGTTTTCGAGCACACAGCCATAGATATCTGGTCTCCTGTCAGGAAAAAGATGTTCTCACTAAATCTCTGCGTTCAGAACACACCCACTGAACTTTACTGACCAATCCCTAGCTACGCACATTCTCATCTGCATGCATCTCCACCCCAAAACCCCGTTGGTAATACGCGCTGCCTGCAGACTACCGCCATGTCCGTGGACACGTACATTTAAATAGTATTCCCCTTTAAGGTGTAAGGGAGGGCAGGTCGATAGGACCCCCCTCTAGCCTACATCTCCTACCCAGGTGATGACTCAGGATTTGTCGGCAGCCCCCGCACCCCAGGGCCCGGGAGGCGAGGTGGCTGCGGATCGACATGTGAGGCTGCACAACCACATATATGGCACAACACAGGCACCATTTTGTCCTAGATAACTCAATTTTGTCAAAGGTGCTAAAACCTAACACAGGCAGAACAACTTGCACACATAGAAAGCTACAGCCTGACCCCTGCTTGACCACGCTCACAGAGGTCTGCACTACCCCCCCCCGGCCTCCACTTCATGGTAGAACCGCTGGGAGCTCGTTCTCACGAGCAACCAGACATGAACAAACGACAAAATAAACACTGTATCGTTTTACCTTCTGCAGTACATCATTGTCCAAGTCGTGACCAAGCTCATTAGGAAGCAAACGAAACCAGCCCAATCCTGCATGCCCTGACCCTGTACCAAGCCCTCTAAGTTGGACTGTGTGGCGTCCCTCACCCCCACCCACCCCCGAGGCACCTTGTATTGTGTGGTAACCATTTTTGTGATATTTGTTGCGTTGACTAACGTTTGCTGCTATTGTGTAAAAAAAAAAGAGTGGCCATATGATATGTGATAGCTTTTTGACAGCCCCTGTACATAGTGTAATAATAAACCGCTGAAATGTATGTCGGCCCACCAAGGGACTGGAGCCAGACTGTATCATGGTATAATATGTGTAGCCCTCTTTTGCTCACCAACCAATCTAACACTACCTCATGTTCGTAAGTCCACTGCTGTTATGAAATTGTGCCAAATGACAAAGTCACCCAGCTTATATTACTAATGTAAATATATATGCACAACCCAAAAGCCCCCAAGTGTTGCCACCTGCCCCTTGCCAATGGTACGATACACTGCCCCATGCAGGGAGACGGGCTCAGAGCTGCAAGGTCGTCTCCCCCCTCCTGCCTCCCAGGCTCGCCGGGGATAGCTGGTGTTCGAACAGCACAGCCTCGCCTCCCCTCCCAATCTTGCTGGACTCGCTTCAAGAATCCACCTCCCCCATGTCAAGAGGCCGCCACAGCCTGACTCTATGAATTACGAGCTACCTGGTCCTAAATCCCACCATCTCCCGGGCACCAGTTACATGCCCCCCACGGCCCATTGGTATCCCCATTCACCCCAAGTTAATGGCCCTCGAAGGGGGGTGCCCACCCCTGTACCAACAGATCATAATACCATCCCTCACCGACAGGGCGATCAAGTAACCCCTACTGTGCCCCTGACCCCACACATGGGATTAACATGTTTGAACCTAAGGTGTCCTTACAACAGATGTATTGGGGCACCTCTTATTATATATCAATGTCCCTGTCTCTTTCTCGATCTGAGGTCAATGTATTGCAAGAGTTAGAAGACAGCTGAAATTGTATAGCATGATGAATGAATGTGAATGTTTGGCCACAAGGGCAAAGTATCAGAATCGCCACTTATCATCACTACAAGTCATGTCCAGCCCAGCACCCCCCCCCCGATGAGCCCAGCTGACCCATACACCCCGCGTGACACCGCATGGACGTCCGCCAATCCTGGAGAAGCAACTGTATACAATGTATACCACCTAGCCATCACCACCCAATCCTTACGAATATGTGCCCCCTATAGCTTGTGTCATGCGTGACGTAGTTCTGTAATAAGTAGGACTGTCTTTGCTATTGTCAGACAGAGCGCTCTCGGAGTCTGCAGAGTCCTTTGCATGCCCTATATTAGTTTAGATAAAAACCCTTTTGATCTCACCCGCACTTGGTCTTGGTCTCATTCCCTCTTGGGGTGTGTCCGTCATTGCCTCTCACTAAGGGGGGCAGATGCCTGACAGACACCTTCTTACTTTACTCCTACAATCAATATGTCTGATGCATGGCAGTAATATGGTGCAGTGGCTGTAGGCAGGGCTTAGAGTCTTCGATGTATAACCTACCACCTACACCCTGCGGCCAAACAACCATGACTGTAGGTCCTACCTACAACCATCGCAGCATATCAAAACCATGGTGGCTTATAACTTCACTGCTTATAACTTTGGTCTTGGGTGCATGGTCTGCGGCCATGTACCTAAGACTCTAGGTCGTGCACACAACCACCGCACCACAGCTCACTCATGCTGACTTATAACCTCAGTGCTTATAACTTCAGTCTTGGGTGCATGTCATTTGGCCATGCACCCAAGACTCTAGGTCCTGCCCACAACCACTGCAGCATATTACACCCATTGGGCCTCATTAGGACCTAGGCGGTAAGGGGTTTACGGCGGCGTAAACAGCGCCGACCCTTACCGCCTGATTCCGAGGTCCCTTAGCGCCATGGAGGTTTTAACACCTGCTTTTAGCAGGTGTTAAAATCCATGGCGCTAAGGGACCTTGTTGTTAATTACGCCACCGTAATTTACGGTGGCGTAATTAACGCCTTCCCCACTCCCATTATGCCCTATGGGGCAAAAATGGGAATGGGGAATGGTAAATGGGTTAATGGGGACTTACCGCCCCACTCACCTCGGAATGGGGCGGTAAATCCGCCAACCACCATGGCGTAAACGTAGTTTACGCCATGGTGGTAAAGGTACGACCCAGGCGGTAACTTACCGCCTGGGTTGTAATGAGGCCCATTGTGGCTTAAAACTTCACTACGTACAAACTTGGTCTTGGGTGCATGGCCCTCCACACAACCACCTGATCGATATGCGATATTACTGGTGTATCTATTTGCTGTCATATGCTGCGGTGGTTGTGGCCAGGGCCTAGAGTCTTGGGAGTATGGCCTACGGCCTACGGCCATGCACCCAAGACTCTAGGCCCTGGCCACAACCACCGCAGCATATTACACCCATGATGGCTTATAAATCATTAGCACACCCATAAAAAAATTTTTTTTACTGTAGCATGTACTCAATTTGCACGCAGGACTCTAGGCCCTGCCCACACCTACCACATACATAATTGATTGTATGGGTGTGATGTATGAATGTGATATGCTCCAGTGGTTGTGGGCAGGGTCTACACTCTTGGATGTATGTCCTACGGCCTGCAGCCATGCACCCAAAACTCTATGTCCTGCCCACAACCACCGCACTATGTAAAACCCATGGTGACTTATAACTGCAGTGCTTACAACTTTCATCTTGGCTGCATGGCCTTCGGCCAGGCACCCAAGACTCAACGTACTGGCCATAACTACCACAGCATATCGCACCCATAGTGGCTTATAATTTCTCTACGTATAAATTTGATCTTGGGTGCATGGCCTTTGGCCATGCAACCAAGACTCTAGGCCCTCCCCACAACCACCTGATCAATATGCGATACTACGGGTGTATTTATAGCTGTGATATGCTGCGGTGGTTGTGGACAGGGCCTAGCATCTTGGAAGTATGGCCTACGGCCTACGGCCATGCACCCAAGACTCTAGGCCCTGGCCACAACAACAGCAACATATCACACCCATGGCGCCGTATAAATCAATAGCACACCCATAGAAACAAAAAATGTAACTAAGGCATATACTCAATTTTAATATTCGCTAACACCACGAGTGTCCTTAGAGCAGTTTCAAGTTGCCTGCGCACACCACGGACTAAAGCATTATCCTTAAGATATCCCTCATTTTCAGTACTTACAAACATCCCAGACAAGGCGGGCATATGGAATACAAACACCTGCTGCCTAAACAAATACAGTATTTCACCCATCTCTTACTCTCTGAACCTCCCCAAGCACTCTGACACACCAAAACAGTTTCCGAAACAGCATTTCGCCTCGGGTCGCCGCCGCGCTGTCGGTGAATCCAAGATGTCGGGCGCATCCAAACAATCTGACGCACATCACGGCTCCCTGCAGCCAATCGGCGGAGACGTCGCGTGTCCGTGGTCATGACGCCAGCCCCTTAGCCAATCGGTACCTTGTACGCAGAGCGAAAAGGGAAGTGTGACCGCAGAGCGGACAAAGATATCACTAATTTTTTGAGACCTACTTTTTAGTCGTTTTAACAAAAACTACTCGATGGATTGTCACCAAATTTACAAAAGCATGCTTTTGAGACCAAGCCCCTGCCCCTGCCGCATATTTGGTGAAAATCCGTCCAGCGGTTTGGACTGTAGGCGTGCGCAAAGTTTTTCCCCATTCAGTCTATGAGAAAAAAGCACGTTTTGCACCCCTCCTATAACTCTCCCCCCCCTAGACCAAACATCAACAAACTTTGCAAATAAATTCAGAGTGGCCCATATACTTTTTTTTGCAAAGTTTGGTGAGGATTCGTCCAGGGGGAGCGAAGTTATAGACCGCCCAAAAAGTGCTCTTCCTATGGAAACAACAACTTAACCATAACTACAGAGCCACTAACGTGGCCGTGTAATACGTTGCTGCTTGCTGCAATCTATTCACTATAAAGCATAAGGCTAGCTTCATGATTACTTTGCTGCTTGCGTTTCTTGCATTTGTACGCATTTAAACGAACTTGATATCTTCATCGTTTCTGTGGCACAAGCTTCTTCACCTTGAGCCCAAGATGTCACTTATCCTCGGTACTTTCTTGATGCCTTATAGAATATCTGCATTCTTTGGTCTCTGCATCTCTTCTATACACGTCAGCTCGACTCAGTGGGACGTCACCATTCATCTTTGCTTTTCATCTGCTCTGTTTCTTCAGGAATTTTATATAAATTATTGTCATACCTCTTCGTGTAAAGGTATGGCGTTCGCAATGGGAATCTTGCTTCCAGGATTCTTAGATATTGGTAGTCTCACAGGTACTGCACAGAGTCCATACTGTGCCCTTTGTCAATTCAACTGCTCCTTGTATGTCTCGTATTTCGGTATGAAGTATATAGGCAACATAGGCGATATAGGTGAATTGGTTGAGCTACGGTTACTTGGCTCCTCCTCTACACTTTACTATCCGCTCGCTATGCTAAGCAGTCTTCTCCTCTTGTCTTACTCAATCTGTGTGCAGCATTTGGCGATGTAGACCACTCTGTTCTTCTCTCCAATCTCTTCCAACTTGGCTTTCTGTTCTCAATTGGTTTCATTCCTATCTTGCTAAACGTGCCTATTTGGTTTCTTGCACTAACTCTACTTCTTCCACTTTCCCCCTCCAGTTCAGTGTACCTCAGGGTTCTGTGCTTGGGCCCCTCCTATTCTCCCTGTACAATCACTTTTTTCGGTTGCTTACCATTTCTCTGCTCATGAAACACACATTTTCTTTTCATTCTCCTCTCTAACCAATTTTCTCTTTACTTCCCATCCAATCTTGGATGTTGGCCAACTATCTTCATATTTAATCCAGAAAAACAGAGGTCCTTTCCTTCTTCTTCTACTTCACTCTCTCAATCCGTTTTACTGCTTCTTTGATATCCTTATTTCAATCAGTTAAAAATATAGGTATTATCTTTAGAATTCTTCTCTCTTTTTGTCTGCTGATATCCCTGTCATTGCTGGTTCATGTCGCCATCAATTTTTTAATATCAGGAAAGAACGCCCCTATCTTTCCCTTCATTCGGCTAAGCTCTTAATTACCTCTCTGGTTTACTTAACACTTGTGCTGTTTGAGATGTATCATTCAGTATACAAAATTCAGTAATACACTGACCTCACATCCCGTATGGGACTCTGAGATTTATACCCTATATAGTAAAGAAAGATACATATATAAAAGACGTGAACTAAGTTCATGCCAAACAAGTCTATAACTGACAGACACCTTAATGTAATTATTTAAATCTAAGTGAATTGTTATAAAGAGATCTTTCCCAAAGATCCATAGATACCTCCATGTTGCTACATGTTTAACGATGTAGCCACTACTAGCCCAATAAACAGATTATAAATATTGAAGCTTGTGTGACATCTTTATTTAGGTATTTGTTCCCTTCCGACACCCATATTAAAGAACCTGTATTGTAATAATTTCTGTTAATGTTTCCCCGGGGCTTGTGATAGTTTACATGAATTGTATTAAATGTCCAATTAGATTCCCAGTATCCATAGGGATATTTTGGGACTTGTTTGTCTTGTCTAGGTCCTTCAAGCTCCATGGGAGATTATGTGAAGATAACAGTCTATCACTATAAAAAGTTTAGGTCGAAATTACCTAAAAAGAATGGTCGCATTGACCAAAAGTTCTAAAAATGCTACCACCAAAGGTTCGAACACCAAAGGTTCGAACCTTTGGTGGTAGCATTAAAAAAAAAAATGGGGGTTGCTGGGGTGTCCCTCGCATCGCCCCGCTCACTATACTTCGTGGTATAGTGAGCAGCGGTTGCGGGGGACACCCCCGCAGCTTTCCGTTTAAAAAAAGAAAAAAAGAAAAGGACCCTGCAGCGCCGGTTCCCGATCACAGAAGTGAAAGAGAACTGGCGCTGCAGGGAACCAAAGTGAAGATGAAGGTAAGTGGGGTTTGTTTATGTTGGGGGTGGGGGTGTGCTGAGGGTGTGGGTCGGGGGTGTGTTGTGTGTGTGTGTGGGTGTGAGAATGCATGTTTGTTCGCATGAGAAAGGTGCAAACTTTTGGTAGTTCGCACCTTTCTCATGCAAACGATTTGCCCGCTGCACTTTCAGCCGCGGGCAAATCACTCGGATTCCTATAAAAGTTTAAAAAACAAATTTACAAATAGTACAAAGCAGATTTAGATGAAACAACCATTTACTTTCTGCTAAATGTACACACAAAATATGAGTAAGTCCCATAACAGTGGATGGATTCTTGAACCCATGTCAAAATACATAGATGAAGAACTAAGGGAAGTATTTAAACACAACTCATACACAAGAGTCTTCATAGATATTCCAAATCAGATTTTTGAAATAATTTGCAAAGAGGGTTAAAGGTCAGTAACCTATGATGTAAAAGCACTTTATATTTCAATAAATCATATATTAGCTGTGATTACCATTGAATATTGGAACAGTAACAAAGCAGTCTCATTTCATACAAACAATATGGTGCTTAAGGAAATGTTGAAGTACAAGCTTTTTAACAATATATTTCTCTTTGATGCTGAATTTTGCTAGCAAATAAGAGGAATTGTGTTGGGTGAATGGACTGTACCCTCATTAGCTAACTTATTTATGGACAAATATGAGATAACCTATTCCCTCACTTAGTGCAACCGGACTACAAAAGTATGTATCAGTCTAGAAAAGATAGATAGATGACAATCATCATTTGGACAGGTGACCTAACACAGTTAGTTGAGTATGCTGCCAGACATAACGGCACATTTGCAATATAACCAACTTGTACAGTGAATGGGGGACAATATCATTTTTTGATCTAGAAATTGACATCAAGAAAACAGAAGTGAGACAAAAACATTTCAAAAGAAATTACAAGTGGATTTGGCCCGGCTTGCATATAATAGCCATAGATGAAACACAATTAGAAATATGCCAGCAGGTGAACATATTAGGGCAGATGCCACTGTGGTGAAACAGATCAACTTGACCAAGCAATTTGTAAAAAGATGTATTGAAAGAACAATGTGATTTCATTGTACACCAAAACAAGTAAGTTAAACATGGAAATGTGTTAGTACCAAAAATTAAGGCAACAGAATATATAGGCATTAGAGATGTAAGATTCATTACTGAATACTCACCAGAGGGTTACAAAGTTAACACATTTTTTTTTAATGTAAATATTCCCATGTTTGACAAGGACCTCAATCGATATTTGAAAGCACTACACAGGATCATATTTCATAAAGCTCAGACCTTTAGGAATTACATCATTCCTCTTAAGTTTGTCACCCAGACACAAAAAACAATGAAGGTCAAAGACATAATCAACTCTAATGTCATATACTGTATAATATGTGTATGAAAGAAATGTTCTATAGACAGCACCAAACAAGGAGTGAACATTTGCATGAGATGAATAACCAGGAGCCCTTATGCCAACTGTGACAGAAAAACCATCAGGGAAATCAACATGAAACCATTGTGATTTTTCAGGTTTAAGAAGATCAAAACAAATGACAGAGGAGTTGACGATGAACATCAAATGAGACAAATGGAGGGTACATTGATATTTAGATTGAGTGCAACCAAAGATGGTTTAAATACAGACAATACATTCATGTATTTTTTTTACCCAAATCCTTGAAAGAACAACTTCCTCAGGGTTATTAGACTGACTACAGTTACAAAGGTGTTTTAATTGTGGGAAGGAGGCCTGGTTTTACCACAAAACCCATATAGCGATTCATGTTTTAATACCGTTATTGTATACATAATTAGTATTGTATCATTGAATAGAGTACAAGAAAGTAAGGTAGCAATTTAATAATACATAGACGTGAGTTGACATGGGGGTGCAAACTACACTCATCTCTTCCATTCATGTACAAGAAAGTATCATACCTATGTAAATAGTAACATTAATAGTGAAATGCATTTGACTGGATAATCAAACTATTGATGAAAAAATTGATGCCATCAAAACCAAAGAATATACAAAATTACGCACACATATAAATATCATCATGGAAAACGTTCATATGATTTTCCCTTCAAAGATACTGTTCATTTACAGAGTTTTCGAATGAGACAAGACACAGTAAAATACTGTACATTACCTAAAAGATAGTTTTATTATTTATTATTGCGTAGTTCAATATGTCTGACAGGGTCCATAACGGCACAATAGTCCAGCTTCTAAGTATCTAAGTCTATTAAAAGTAGCAACAGAATCCAAAATGTCCACTGGACTCCATTGACCTTTTCCTTTGCTCTAATATGAATATATATATATATAGTAGGGAAGGCATGTGTTACGCTCACCTGGTCTCCGTGGGGGTGCTGAGCGGTCTGGGCATGGCCTCTGCTGGATTTCGCGTCTGGTGATCAACTTGCTTGTGGGCTGCTCCTAAGGGGGCGAGGAAGGGGATTAAGGAGATGCCTGTGCTTATTTAGACCTTTGCCTCTCTCTCACACCCTTCCCCCCAGGTGTTTGTTCCTCACCCTAGCTCCTCACCTGGTGTCCGTGTTCGGTGGGCTCTCCGTCCTGCTAGTCTGTACAAGGGTGCAGTTGCAGGCTCAGGCGTTGAAGGGCCGAGTTACTTCACTGGTCCTTTGGATCTTTGAGTCGTGCCCAGGTGGCTGTGGCAAGACTTCCTGCCTTGCTGCTTCAGTTCGTGTTGTCCGTTGGGACTATCTGTTTATCTGTTCTTTATGTGTTTTGTTCTTGCATGAGCTTCCTCCTCTGCGCTTTCTAATGTCTTTCTTGCATGCACTTTCTCTTCTGTGCTTTCTAATGTCCTTTCTTGCATGCACTTTCTCTTCATTGCTTTCTATTGTCCTTAGTCTGCCTGCTGACTTATTTGTTGTTTCTCTCTTGTGCAGGTGCTGGATTGAAGTCGGGGCGGTCCTGAGCACTCATGAGCGCAGACCCGCTGCGCGGATCGATGGAGTGCAGAGAGGAGCGGCGCCGCAGCCAGCAAGTTGCAGGTAAGTATCTGGTGCGAAGAGCGCTGAGCTAGATTTTTCCTTATGAACGTATCTAACCTGTTGTTTCCTTTTGCAGGATTTGCGGGGTCGCGACTCCTAGAAGAGGAGGAAGTGATCCAGACTCCTGCCGAGGATCTGGTTCAGAGCGGGAATCTCTGGTAAGCACTTTTTCTAATATTCTCAAGTGTTTGTCTCTTTGCAAGTCGGAGTCTCGGTTCAGGGATTCGTGGATGCAGGGAGCCGATCTCTAAGCCGGGAGAGGTCACGGTGAGCGTTACGCTGCGATAAGCAGAGCAACGCGAAGCACGCTTTCAGGCCGGGGTGTGGCTTATATAGCCAGTCAGGCCCATGCGGCCAACCACACCCAAAACACTAGTCTGCACTGCCCATAATAAAGATGTGACTGTGTCTTCAATCTCCTCCATGTTAAGTTCTTCCAAGGCATTGTTTGTTTATGAGGCTTGCTGCCATTCACCGATGATGAGCCTGGCGCCAAAGGCACCAGGACAAGGACCAGGTGGTCCTGCCCAGTTTTAGAGGCCGCAGAAATGGCCTTCTGGTGTAGTGTTCCTATTCTGGGCGGGTGGCAGTGTCGTAAGTGTTTACCATGTCCACTGACCATGACCGCATGGTATCACAAATATGACACTGACAAAATGGATAAAATGTGTAAAACCTTTATTGAAAATGTTGAGGTCGGAGAAAGTCCTATGTTGCCCTATAACAAAGATGGGAGTAGTCTCGACCATCAAACGATAAACAAACCTGGCCTAGTGGAGTCCGTCAAATTAAAATGGCCTATGCTATCAAAACCTAATATCTGCCCTATCTATTGTACAAAAAGTGTAAAAAGGAGAAATGTATGCAAAGGAAAGATAAGTGTTCTAAAGAATAAAGTTAGTTAAACCAGCTCTCCTCACGTTAAACCTCATGGAGTAAGGCTGTCCTTGTAGGCAGGAAGACCCACTCTGGCTCGGTTCCAGACACTTTAAGCAGATCCAAACCGTGGATTTAGGCCCGCCTGGCCTTCCACGTTAAAGTCTCTTTCTTGACTTTCAAAATTGTATTCCAACGTAAAGTTCACAAAGGTTCCACTCTGCTGGGCTCAGACCTTACACTGTTCACGTAGGTCCCCCTCTGTCGGGCTCAGACCTCTCATGTCACAGTTCAACACAAACTTGCCGGTGGGCTCCCTTCCCCAAGCTTTATTGTACTTTGGGTCTCCCTCAATCGGGCTTGGACCCCTTTTGGATGTCCAAGACTTTTGAATGTGCTGGCTCTCTTTACAGACCACCTCAGGACCACTTTGACTCAAAGTTCATGTTTTTACTCTTGCTTAATTAACTTTTGGCATTTGTTCACTTTATAACTTTAAACAATGTACCTTTCACAGACACTTTTGAATGGGCTACTTCTTTTCGCCGGACCACTCCGTTACTTGGTATCGCTGATCTCACAGCTGCCTTTTACTTGAAAGTTAATTCAAAGGTCTGCCTTTCTTTGTGTCTCATCAAGACGCGTGCAACCTTCACTTGTGATATAATGTTGCTACTTCCTTCACTTTAACACAGACCTGTCTCTCAGGTCTATTGCCAGCTCACCGGCTGCGTGCGCCTCTTTCTTGTTTTGCTATTTCCAATTCACGAGTCAAGTCAAGGTTAGTACAACAGGCTTGGCCTTGCCTCCCCTACTCTGCTGTTCACCTGGGAGGGTCGCTGGCATCCTTGAAACACAATGCAATCTTCACTTGTGGAATCTGGCCTTCTCCACGTGTCTTTTGCGGTCTGTCGGAGGCAACAACCTCCAATAGGGAATCCTTGGGGTTTTCGGACCGCTGTTCTCGTCCCTTGGTCTGTTGCTCTGCTCCAGTAGGCGTGCCTTCATTCCAGAAGTTTTGCTTGTACTTGTGTTCCGCCTGGCTCAGAGTGTGTCTTTAGGTTTTGCCTTTTATCCATGTGAGGAGAGCTAACTGGTATCAGATGTATGCACTTAGTGTAAAGTGCCTGACTTTGCGTGACCCGATTAACGGGACATGTCCAGTATGAGGTGAGAGAGTCAGTCTGGTTACTCTCAGTCACCCTCTTCCTAGGCCTAGTGGTTGTGGAAAAAAGGGGGGGGGGGTGTTGAGACTTCAGAAAATCCTACAAAATAGGATGGGCTAGACGAACAAAAAAGGGTGGACTACCGCATCTCACCATCGGCTGTCTCACCCCCACTTCCTGAAGATCCTCCTGCACTGGTCCACCTGCAGGGTCTGGACTCAAGGGCGATGGCCATGCCCTGGCCACATGAGAGAGAGATCTCTGGAAACTAGCGGGTGAGACACCCTTTGGTTTCTCACAAAAATACAACCCACCTGGTGTCCAAGAACATACATGAGGTAGTGTGAAGCATCTCGTTACACTTAGGCTATTTAGAACTCATCTGAGCCTTCAGCATTACCCATGCCATAGCCTTTGAGACAAACAGGAAGTGGGCATCTATGCAAGTTGTACTTTGGACTAGTTCTGCTGCCATTCATTGAGAAGTCATCTCGATTCGGCAGACACTTCTGTGGTGCTTCTGTCTCTGGGCCTGCCTCTGCCAGCTTGACCAGTCTTTCTTCACTTCTGGGATCTCCCACGTCGCTGCCCAGGTCTGCAAAGGTCTGCGAAGCCCCGAAAGTATTTCAACCAAGCTATGTTTCAAGTTCCACTCTGATCTGACCCCCCTCTATGGCAGAGATCATGGAGTAATTTCTGTCAGTGATCACCAGGGACTTAGTTTCAAATGGGGTTTGAAACCAGCTGCCATGATGATGGTCTTTGATTAGCACAAGTTCATCCACCATTAGGTTGAAGGCTTGGACATTTGCTTGGCACTCACTTTTCAATTACTTGCCTGTCTCTTTTGTGCTATCTCTTCCAGCTGGGCATTAGACAACCTTTAATGGGGTGAGATGATATGGATGTGTGCGAGTACTGTGACGAATCGACAGTTTCGTCCCTTCTCCCCAGGGGAAGCCTCACACTTTGAGGCTAGGGAGGTGAGCCCACTCTGCAATATCCTCCGTAGGGGTCTGGGCAAATAGGACCTCACTCAGAGAGACTCTCCTTGGGGACAAGGACTCCCGTTCCTGTGAGTAACTCCCTAAGCCACACACCATACTAGCATATATGGGACTATCTGCTATGAGGAATAGTGGGACCTCAGCATATTTGGCTGAAAGCAATGGTGAAACAAACCAGCCCAAAAATGGAAAAGAAGCTTTCCTTTTAAGAAGAGACGTGTACTTAACTCAAAACGAGGGCAGTATCTTGGAGGAGAAGAGACTGTCATAGACATAGGAAGCCCCCTGACATGATCATGCCTTGCAGAGGCGGTCCTGCGATAAGCTGTGATCACGAAGGCAAAGAATGCCAGTCCGATACGCCGGAGACCCGGCACACCCAATAATGGGGAAACCGTTGTGAAGCGGAAGAGGGCAATCCTGCACCAGGTGGTGGCAGGATCACATCCATATCATGGTGGGCAAGATGCCCAATGAACCACGCCGGGTCCATCAGTGCAGGGAGCACAAACAGCTTCCTACTGCCAAGACCCGTATACGGCAGCAGCCAGATGAGAATGCTGAGAATGGGACACCAACACAATCGAGGAATGAGAAGGCCAATACCGAAGAGGAATACCCAAACAAAGACTATGCCCTGCAACGTTCCCCTGCATACAGATGGGTAACTGGGAGAAAGGGAGAAGTGGGAGGCCGCCAGAGCAACATTACACAGAGAATGAAACTCGTCCCAGTAATAATGACGAGTTACTAAATATTTTATTTACTTATTACAGTTTGGCTTATAAACAAACCTTTCGCTTCACAATTCCAATGCTGAAAGGATTCAAATTCACCATATCAATTACAAATCCACACTACAAACAAATCCTTAATGGCAGTCAAGAAATATTTTTCTCATCATACAAGGTAAAGTCCACACACAAAAATCTTTGATTAATAAAAACCACCTCTCTAGCAGAAGGACCAAATCATCCACATAAAGTAGCCATTGAATCGGGCTGCTACCGATGCACAGTGGATAGGTTTTGACTTGTTCCAATGCTTCCTTTAAATCTGATAGGGATATATTAACCAAGGCAGGGGCCAGTATGCACCCTTGCTTCAAGCCTCGATGGGTGGGGATACTCCTGGACGGATTTCCATATTGACGAAGTCTGACTTTTATAGAGGTGTCGGAGTAAAATGCCATAAGGATCTCTAACAAATAGGCTGGGTAATTCCAGACTCTGAACTTAGACCATAGTAAAGCTCAGTGTGCACTGTTAAATGCTCCTGCGAAATCTATATACGCCAAATAAATGGCTGTATTTCAATTCTGTACTCTCTTAAAATGTTTTCAAATGAGTCCATTAAGTGAAGGGCCCAACCCCTTAATGAACTCTGATTGTCTATTATCATAACTACGGCTATCCTTCACCCATTCTGAAAGTTTAGCTAGTATCAAGGATGCAAAAATGTTACCAGGCGCATCCAACGAAGTGATGGACTGGTAATTATTGAGACACATACGATTGAAAAAAGGCAGAAATCAATCAAATTCTTAGCAATATTAGATGCAGAGTGTTCCCTGTAAGTGCAACAATGGTATTCTGCGTACAACCTAAAAATGGCGTTCCACGTGGCAATCGGTGACGGAATGCCGTTTTTGTGCTGTACTCTACACTTACAGAAAACACTGTGTATATAATATTGCTAAGAATTTGACTGACTTCGTCCTTCTTTGACGATACCCGAACTTGCAACCCATTGCAATCTATCACACTACTGAACACTTATTCTGGAGCTTGACAATAGCCCCAGGGCTTTATTTCCTTTACTTCTACAACACGTTGTCCTTTACACACGGATAATGGCTGATCAATACCAATATTATATTATGAATTAGGACTTGCAGTGCTTTTGCCTTGAAAAAGCACCCCCACGTGAAACTCATGGACATGTAGTCGGCAACAGCTACCTTTTTCTGTGTTTTAGTCTGGCAACAACCAAACGCATTCTACGTAAGTGTTCAATTATTAAGTGTAATAGGAATTAGATTATACATTTACCTTACTAGCCCTCACACTATTGAGTACATTTGTTTTGTGAATCACTAGGCTTGTTGAAACTTTGGCTTGTGATTAAAACGTACAATATTTATGTGACTGGTTTTGACTCGTATTTCTATAGAGGGCCTGCAATGGGGACTGTGCTTCGCTTCCCTCATACTTTGACCCATAAAGTTTGGTTGTGCACTAGGATACCTGCAATCAGCAGCTCTTGTCTAGCTAATCTCACTTCACTTACATTGGAGTGGTGCAGTGTGTAGGTCTGACAACCAATCTCCCTTCACCTGTGTGGGAAGTAGATTAAGACTGGGATAAAAGATAGGTGAAGGAAGGGAAAGTACCCTATTATTACACAGGCGAAAAGCGTGGCATAACATCGTGTAATAAAGGAGAGGAGATACGGCTCAAGTGAAGAAGATGGTTACAGAGAGAGGACCCAGGAGAGGGGAGATACCAAATTGCATCAAACCACATCCAAGCCGAGCAAGCCTGGATTAGCAGATTGTGAGAGGTCCACAAGTACAGACAAGTGTGTGAGAAAATATTGCAAGGAAAGTTGTCACTGACACTTCACTAAAGAGGTTATAAGACCCAAGAATAGTGTGCAAGAGCTACAAGAATTAATCTAGGAGATATCAAAAGACCAGTGTCGTAGATTGTTCTAAGAAACAAACACAAGAAAGAGAGACACTGATATGAAGAGACTAACAGAAGATAACAGAATACCAGGGATATTAAGCCATTCTCCTGACCTCGTTTAAGTTGGTTGTATTAGTGATAGGGTCCAGTAGAATTGGATTTGGACTGAGGACATTTTTTTCGTTGGGACTTCCTGACGACAGACAAGCACCTTTAGTTCCTTTAGATAGGGAGGGAAATCCCTCTAGAAGTAGTAGGGACAGATAGACGTTCATTTTAGGAGTTCATTAAAGGCAAGTTAGAATGTCCTTCACGTGTCCAACTCCTTCTTCCGACACACCACAGTACGCCGTGGAACAATGGGGGGATTGATCTCTACGGGAAATGACAGATGGCCAGTTTGGAATGTATTCCTTGCTGCAGGAATATTTGCAGGATTCTTGTTAGATGGTTTGCATCAAGACCATTGCGATGCATGCATCCTAGACATGTGACATCTAATGGGAATGGCCTTTCTTTAGTATATTGTTCAGTGTCAGCCTAGTTCCATTAGTAAGAGACACCTAAGCATGGCTGACCAACAGCCTTCAATAACCTGCGCTGTCACCTCTTCTGTGTAGTCCTTTGTTGTGTAGGTGTTGACCGGTTCTAGCAGATGTGCATAGAACATGTATGTGCATTCACCCAGAGCAGCTGTGCATGTCTCACCAAACATCATTCATTATCTGTATTACAAGTAAGAATTGAGAGCAGCGACAGCATGGGGCAGGAATAGGTGCATGGCAGCCAATGACAGTGCCTGCATAGACCAAGACAGGGCAGCCATCACATAGGGGGTCATTACGAACCGGGCGCAAAGGGATACCGGGCACCGGTAATGACACCGGTGCCGGTAATCCCTTTTGCGCCCTATTCCGAGGTCCCTTTGCGGGTCCTTCCTTAACGCCTGGTTTTAGCAGGCATTAAGGACGGGACCCACAAAGGGATGCCGGGGTCAATAACGGTACTGCAATTGGCGGTACCGTTATTGCCGCCTTCCCATTGAGCCCTATGGGGGCTCAAATGGGAATGGGGAATGGCATTTCAAATGGGGACTTACCGGTCCCACAAAGGGCGGAATGGACCGGTAAGTCCCCATACCACCACGTCAGTGGCGGTACCGGTATTGGTGCTAGTCATGGCGCTAATTAACCTCATATTACCGGTACAGTGCTACGTTACATCCAGACTAAACTTCCTAGACTGTAAAGGCATTCAGCTGATGACAACACTTTACTAGTCCCAGCTGCTACAGTGGAGGTCACTGGGCAATGGAAATACTGTACATTTGTGAATGGGGCCACATTAGCCAAGGACCCACAGCAGAAATAAATCACAGTGCCTGCATATAATTTAAGCTCACAAGGCCAGCACAGAGGTACACTTCATGAGGCCTCCACAAAGCAAAAAGTAGCACATCTGCGCAGCGTCCATAGCCTACACAGAGACCGCAGTTACATGGCCTACAGAGGAGACAAGATAGAGTCGCTGCATCGAGAACCAGCTCACACACAAGGCCGCCACAAAAAACCAGCAGAGAAACCCAGTTCACAAGGCGTGCATACCTCTCAACACAACTCATGAAAGGAGTCACTAACTGACCAAGCCCCTTACCTGTCCATACACTCCAATGGACTCTCACCTGCCAAAACCAAAATTGTAAGTTTTCACCCGTCATGGTGACTCAAACGGTCTCCGGTATGGGCTTGTATAGGGGAAAAGGTAGTGTGCCTGCACAGAGGAGAAGGTAATATGGCTGCACAGAGAACCAGCTCACACAGCCTTCGCAGACAACCAGTTTACAAGGTTGGTCCTGAAAACCAGCTTACAAGACCTGCATGGAGAAAGAGCCCACTAGGCCTCCTCTGTGACCCAGCTCCTCTGTGACAAGGCCTCCACACAAAACCTCACAAGGCCTCCACAAAAGACCTGCTCACTAGGCCTGCACCAAGATCCATTTTACAAGGTCTGCACAGAGATGCAGCTCACAAGGCCTTAAAATAGAGACAACACACAAAGCCTGCACAGAGATCCAGCTCACAAGGCCTGCACACAGATGCAGCTCACAAGGCCTGCACACAGATCCAGCTCACAAGGCCTGCACACAGATCCAGCTCACAAGGCCTGCACACAGATCTAGCTCACAAGGCCTGCTCAGAGATCCAGCTCACAAGGCCTCCACAAAGAAGCAGCTCACAAGGCCTCCACAAAGAACCATCTCACAAGGCCTCCAAAAAGAACCAGATCACAAGGACTGCACATACAACCCGCTCAGAAATCCATTTTACAATGCCTGCACAGATATCTAGCTTACTAGGACTACACAAAGAACCAGCTTACAAGGCCTGCACAGATATCCAGCTCACAAGGCCACATCATAGGGCAAGGTAGCATGGCTGCACAGAGAACCAGCTGGCACACAAGGTCCCCACAGAGATCCAGCTTAAAGGGCCTTGACAGAGGGCAAGGAAACATGGCTGCACAGAGAACCAGCTGGCACACAAGGTCCCCACAGAGATCCAGCTTACAAGGCTTTGACAGAGGACAAGGTAATATGGCTGTACAGCAAACCAGCTCACAAGGCCTGTACAGAGAACCAGCTCACAAGGCCTTCACAGAGAACCATCTCACAAGGCCTGAATAGATTACCAGCTCACAAGGACTACACAGAGATCCAGCTCACAAGGCTTCCAGGAGGTTACCATCAAAGCTCCAAGTCTTTGTAGTTTATGAACCGACAAAGTCACGCAATCAGTTCATATGTATAAGTTAATTGATTTGTTTGGGGGTAGGGGTGCTATGTGGTGATGTTGTACAACGCGCACGCAGGCATTCGCGTACGTTGGATGAACTCAAAGACGCTGCACAGACGGTTGGTGGTTGACCACCCTCATCAAGTGCATGTGTCCTCTCTTCTGGTGCCTTACTTCATCACAACCATTGGAGGGCTGGCCATCACCCATGTGACCATGATATTAACCCCATATTTCCTGGATGACCTCTACATTTCTCCCCATTAGTTTCAAATAATACTTGGCCCTCGCGCTATTGTGCAATATCACCTGTCTTTACCAATGCTGCTCTATTACTTTTCTTTCCAACTCATCTCCCCATTCGTGTGTGTCTTGTCTGTTACTTATAATCTTTCTTGGGTACCTCCTATGGTTCTTATGCCTTTCCCCTTTAATATATAACCTTCATAATAAATTGCAAAAACTAGCACAATTGTGTTAAACACAGCAACAGCAAGGAGTTATCTAGTTTATTTTGCAATTTACGGGGCGTGCAGTTTCCTTCCTGTAGTTTTCTAGTTGTAGCCAGTGCTTACTTTGGTTCCATGTGATTTCATCGCTTGCTTTTACATCGCCAGGCTTTTAAACGTGCACATTACATTGAAACCTCCCACCCACACTTATTTTTTACTATTGCCCACCCGCCCAAACCCTTATTTGCCCTTTCCCATACCCCCCGCTAAAAAATTCGATGAGCACATTCGATGTAATGTGCACTGGGGCTGTAAAATCAGGCGATGAAAGGACGTTGTACCCTTACTTTGTGGGTGTGTTTGCCAGGGCTCGGCCCTGACACTTATTTGTGAGCCCTGGCACTTCTTGTCTCAGACTCAGTTTCATTATGATGCTGTGTTTTGGCAACTGTGTTATTTTCACTCTCAGTCAGTAGTAGCCGCACAGAAGGCCGCAGTGTGAACTGGGCATGTGTCTTCACCCGGGGCTAGCTCATTCCAGTGCACAAATCTGATCACCCACCCTGTTGTGGCAGTGCTAGTTATCCACTTTCATGAATAACAATGAGTTGGAAGTTGACCATGCTGGGCATTCGTGCTGACCATGCCCACACACTGCTCCCCAGTCAGCCTGCATGGCATGGTGCAGCTGGTTACTTACTGTAATAAACCACAGCAGTGCCGCAGAAGGGTGTGATGACAACAAGAGGCCATCCAGCAGTACCAGCACTGGGGCAATGCCAGGGCAAAGGCCACTGCCAAAGAGGAGCACCTGCCCTGAGCAGACAGGAAGACCTTGCTTCATTGTTGCACAGGAAGGTTTGTCTGCTTGGGATGTTGCCTGCATTTGTCCATGAATCTACCAAGAGAGGAAAGCACGTCGGCTCTGTTTTCTAGGACTAGACATCCACAATGTTCCACTTGCCACCGATAGAATCAGAGCAAAGTGTTAACAATGATTGTGTTTAAAGAAGCAATTAAACAGGTGTTTCATTTCAAGATACAACTAGTATGTTATGTTATTTTGTGTTATGTTGATTAGTATGTCTCAATATCATATCTGCCATAGTTGGTGCGTATCTGCCATAGTCAGAGAGCTGAAGTGAGTTGCAGCGTTAACCCAATAAGTTGGCACTACTGGGAGCAGCTGTGGGAGGTAGCAAGAGTGGAATGGAGATGCCCCGGAGCCCCCATCCCCCCTCTCCGATGTGTCAAAGAGGTGCTGCAAAATATTTGGGCTCTGGCACGTAGTCTTTTACAAACTAAGCACTGGTTGTGGCCTGGTACGTGCCTAAGAGTCTCGCCTTCAGATTCCCTGCTTCCACATGGCAGGAAGCCACGTCAAACATAACATAGTCCACCCAACTAGTTCTCGTTGATAAGGTCATTTCCGCAAAAAAACAGAGCAAACAATCAAGGGACCGCAGATCGAGAAGCGAAAGCAAAACTAAAACTTGGGGCTTAAAAGGCAGGGCTCGCAAGGCCATACAAGCTTCACAGACTCTGGGCGGCCAGCGTGCAGGTGAGAGCTCTCGCTTCTTCTCCAATACCTCATGTGTGTGTCAGATGACGCTTGTCACCTATAGTAGACATTATTCTAGTGCTTCCACTTTTGCAGTTTGCTTATTTTTGACACCGCTGAGACATCACTGCCCTCTTATATTCTTTGCTTGTTCCCCCAGGTCTGATGCCCTCTTATACTTTGCTTGTTCCCCCAGGTCTTATGCCCTCTTATACTTTGCTTGTTCCCCCAGGTCTCATGCCCTCTTATACTTTGCCTGTTCCCCCCACGTCTCATGACTTCTTATACTTTGCGTATTTCCCAGGTCTCATGCCCTCTTATGCTTTACTTGTTCCCCCAAGTTTCATGCCATCTTATACTTTGCTTTTTCCCCAGGGCTCATGCCCTCTTATGCTTTGCTTGGGCCCCCAGGTCTAATGCCCTCTTATACTTTTCTCGTTCACCCACGTATTATGCCCTCTTATTCTTTGCTTGTTCCCCTAGGTCTCATTACCTCTTAAACTTAGCTTGTTCTCTCAGGTCTCATGCCCACTTATACTTTGCTTGTTCCTCAGTCCTCATGCCCTCTTATGCTTTGCTTGTTCCCCCATTTCTCATGCCCTCTTATACTTTGCTTGTTCCCCAGGGCTCATGGCCTCTTATCTTCGTTTGGTTCCCCAAGTCTCATACCCTATTATACCTTGCTTGTTGCCTATGGCTCATGCCCTCTTATGCTTTGCTTGTTCCTCCAGGTCTCATGCCCTCTTACGCTTTACTTGTTCCCCCAAGTTTCATGCCATCTTGTACTTTTCTTTTTCCCCAGGGCTCATACCCTCTTATGCTTTGCTTGGGCCCCCAGGTCTAATGCCCTCTTATACTTTGCTTGTTGCCCACAGCTCATGCCCTCGTATGCTTTGCTTGTTCCCCCTTGTCTCATGCCCTCTTACACTTTACTTGTTCACCCAGGTCTCACACCCTCTTATACTTTCCTTATTCCACCAGGTCTCATGCCCTCTTATACTTTACTTGTTTCGCACAAGGTCTCATGATCTTATATACTTTACTTGTTCCCTCATCTATCATGCCCTCTTATACTTTACTTGTTTCCCCAGGTCTCATGCGCTGTGATACTTTGCTTATTCCCCCAGATCTCAGGTCCTCTTATGCTTTACTTTTTCACCCCAGGTCTCATGCCCTCTGATATTTTACTTGTTCCCCCAGTTCTGACACCTACTTAGTCTTTAAGTGTTGCCTCCAGGGCTCATGTCCTCTTATACTTTGTTCCCCCGGTCTCATGCCCTCTTATACTTTGCTTGCTCCCACCAGGTCCTATGCACTCTTATACTTTGTTTGTTCCTACCAGGCCGCATGCCCTCATACCTTCTTGTTACCCCAGATCTTATGTCCTCTTATACTTAGTTTGTTCCCCATGTTTGATGCCCTCTTATACTTTGATTCTTCATACCAGGTCTCATGCCCTCATACACTTTACTTGTTTCCCCAAAGTCTCATGCCTTCTTAAACTTTGCTTGTTTTCCCTAAGTCGCATACCCTCTTATACTTTACTTGCCCCCCCCCAGGTCTCATGCCCCATATACCTTGCTTGTTCCCACCAGTTCACATGCCCTCGTATACTTTGCTTGTTGTCCCCAGGTCTAATGCCATCTTATACCTTGACTGTTCCCCCCTCACACAGGGCTCACACTCTTATACTTTGTTTGTTGCTGTCACACTACTTACCTCTCTGGGACGTGTTTTCCAGACCCCCACCTGGCGGTTGCATCCCCGCTGACGTCTGCCGTGGGTTAGCTCGATCCATGCATCGATCTCTGTGTACACAGCCATCTTTGCTGGACAGCGCCTGTGCCGGTGTCCATTTTGGGTGCTCTGCATATGCGCAGTGTTCTTGGTTCTACGGCACTGTCAGCTTGAGGTCCAAGCCTCTCTTCTGTCCCATATTTTAGGAGTTAGATGTTGACAGTCCATCGCATCTCAACGTGGTTTTGTCCCAAACCATGCATTGCCCCTGGAATTAGTCTCTGCTTGTTCCTACGTCCAGTGCCCTGTTCCTGTCCCTGGCTAGATTGACCTCCTGGTCTCTTTTCTTAGCCCTCTATCTCTGTCTCCCAGCCTTGTTTCTTCTCTTTCCCTTGCTGGCTCCTTGGCTCATAACCTCATTTCCTCCTTTGCCCTGCAACTCCCAGTGCCATTTGTTATCAGTCCTGGGTGCCTTGCGGTCCATGCCTTAGCCTGGTTTGTGTCTGTCTCCCGCTGTGAAAACATCGCCAAGCCATCACTCCAACTCTTCTTGTATATAACACTCTCTAGTCATCTAATGTGGACGTCTGAGCTACTGTGTGGCCTTCCCTGTCAGTGCTTGCACTGTCCCTACATCACGTTAATCAGATACGGGCCGTCCCAGGGCGTGGGGAGTTGATTCATGGCTTCCAGGTTCAATTCTGGGAAGTGCTGGGTCAGCATCCCACACTGCGTTCCCATCTGTACCGCAATCCTCAGCAGTCTGGCTTCTTCACCACAGCGGCTGCTATGAAGAAAAGATATGCAGCGCCAGAGAGACGCTTTTCATAACAGATTGAGACGCCTACCTTGCAATCCCGGGGTGGAGGCTGTCCAAGAGATTAGAGATGAGCTTCAAGTCCTTCGCTTGGAAATGACCACCATTCGCCAGGAGAATACCACCCTACGGCAGATGGTGGCCCAAGATGCCATAGCTTCACCTCAGGCTGAGAGTACCATGGCACATACCACTCTGATAAAGTTTGATGGAGATCCAAGACATCCGGTGGAATTCTGTAGCCAGCGTTCTGTTCCACACATCGCATCTCACTCACGACAAGGCCAAGATTGGTTATATTCTGGGAAACCTGACAGGGAGTGCCCATGCTGTGGCAGCTCGATATGTGCCCTCGAACAGTCCTATCCTTGATGATTTGACAGTATTTGAAAATACCTTTTTGGACAGATTTCAGTCTCCAAATCTGGCTTCTGTGGCCCAGAATCAAATAATTGACATTCGCCAAATAGCTAGCGATATATTCACATATATAAGTTGTTTTTGGCAGCTGGCAACAGATTCTCAATTGCCAGAAATTACTCAGAAGACCTTTTTCGTCCTGGATTGGGAGACCAGTATAAGAATGAGTTAATGCACATACCAGCACCAGGAACATTACAAGCTCTACTAGAATAAGGGCCTAATTACACGGATGGCGTTGGACCAAGGTGCTATTAGCACTTTGGTCCATGCCGGTAAAATACCGGCACCGCCTTGGTGGAATGGGGAATTACCGCCCTATTCCAAGGTTGGTGGGGCGGTAATTCCCCTTTCCCCCATTGCCCTTCCCCATTCCCATTTTTGCCCCATAGGGCTCTATGGGAATGAGGAAGGCGCTAATTACGGTGCTGCAAATTGCAGTACCGTAATCAGCTCCCTGGTCCCTTTGCAAGTTGGTTTTTAACACCTGCAAAAAGCAGGCGTTAAATTCACCAACCCGCAAAGGGACCTCGTAGTAAGGCGGTAAGGGTTTACCGGTACCGGTAAAATACTGGTACCGGTAAACCCTTACCGCCTACCGTGTAATGAGGCCCAAAGTGTTTTGCACAGACCATCGTTTGTCAGAAAGAGGAGGAAAAAGACGCAGGTCTGAACGCACACTTCCAAGACCATCTGTTACCCCAGCAGCACAAACAGGATCTACGGAATCTGGTCCAGAACCTATGCAATTGAGAGAAGTTCAGGGGCCGCTATCGGAGGCCGAAGAAAAGCGACAGCGTTTGCTTCGTCTTTGTCTTTATTGTAGAGCTGCAGGTTATTACCTGGGATTGTGCCCTTTATGTCCTCCTAGAAAGTCGGAAAACTAGAAGGGTTGTTGTTCTGTAAGAAGGCAACGAAAGGCTCTCCTTTTTTCCAGCCCTTCTTCAGAATTCACTCGCCATATACCGATGCAACCTTTACCTCTCCTGCTGTTGAAAGTCTAGATTGCTTGGGGGAATTGGAATGAGAACACTCTGGTGTTATTGGATTGTGAAGCTTCCAGGAATTATATTGATGCCACTTATATGGCCAATACTGACATTCCCCTGTACAAGAAAGAGACTGCAACTTTAGTAGAGGTTATTGATGGGGCACCTCTGTCTTCGGGACCCATTCACCAGCACACTGGCAAGCCTTGTCTTTGGATAAAGGAACATCAGGAATGCATTTCTCTTGATGTCTTGATGTCATCAAATCACCTTCATACCCTATTGTACTGGGTTTACCCTGGTTACTGTTCCACAGTCCACATTCCACATATCAATTGGGAGACCCACACTTTGGGTTTTGCATCCAGTCGTTGTACTCAGGTCGGTTGTTCCTGATGAACACCTCTGGCTTCCACAGCATCCATTGAGTCTTAACAACAGGGACAGTGCGCTTCACTTATGTTCCCTGAATTCCATTCCGACGGACTATGTGGACTGTATGTTTTTGCCGAACCAGGGGTCATTCCTTTACCCCCACACAGGATATACGATTGTGCAATCAAACTCTTCCTACCTGACAAGACAGTTCCTCATGGAAAAATCTACTCTTTGTCCCCTCCTGAAAAAGAAGCGCTCCATAAATACATTGAAGAATGTCTTGGAAAGGGGTACATTGTTTGTTCCAAGTCACATGTGGGTTTCCCCTTGTTTTTTGTATAGAAGATAGAATAAAGAAACTCTTTGCCCATGTATTGATTACCGGAAATTAAATGCCATCACCCGCAAGGACAGGTATCCCCTGCCTTTAATCCGTAATATCATGGAATCACTGCATACTGCAAAGCTCTTTACCAAGCTAGATTTATGAGGGGCCTACCACTTGGGCTGGATAAAAGAGGGGGATGAATAGAAGACAGAATTCAAAACACGATTGGGGCATTATGACTATCAAGTCATGCCATTTTGTAATGCCCTGGCCATCTTCCAATGTTTAATAGATCAAATCTTTGCAGATCTGATTGGTTTGACGATTTGGGTCTATCTTGATGACATCTCATTTTCTCGACGTCTATGGAAGACCATGTTCGGCATGTCAAGGAAGTATTGCACCGGTTGGCTACTAATCATTTATATGCTGAGGAAGAGAAGTGTCTTTTCCAACAAGAGAGGATGCAATTTTCAGGCTGTTCTGTTCAAGCAGTCCTGGCATTCACATGGATCCTGCTAAAGTGAATGCAATCTTGCAACGGAAACAACCTCATGACCTCAAGTCTCTTCAACGGTTATTGGGGTTTGGTAATTTTTCTCTGCACTTTATTCCTTATTTTTCTGGGCTGACTGCTGCTCTATCGAGTCTCACTAGCAACAAGCTGCCTTTTGTTTGGGATTTCAACACCAAACTAGCGTTGAAGGAACTAAAAGACGCTTTCATGTCGGCTCCCATTCTATGGCATCCCAACAAAGATTTACCATTCATTATTAAGCTGCAACAAGATCCAGTTCCTAAAATGGAACACCCCATTGCTTATTTTTCCCGTAAGTTGTCCCAATGTGAGTGTAACTATGCTGTCATCGAGAAAGAGTTATTGATGATAAAAGCAGCGTTTGAAGAATGGCGACAACATCTTCTGGGAGGACGATTTGCAGTAGGGGAGCACACCGACCATAGAAATCTCCAGTACTTACACTCTCTCCAATGTTGGAACGCCAGACAGGCTTGTTGGGTCTTCTTTTTCTCTCATTTTAATTTTATTATAACCTACATTTCCTGTGCCCAGAACCTGAAGGCTGATGCTCTGTCACGCTCGTTGGGGCACAACTTGGTGCAAAAGGACATGGATACTTTCTTGATTGTGCCAAAACATTTCTTACTTACTATTACATTCTACGAGATACTTTGACTGATCCTACTAGATCCGACCTGTTGTGCATGTCTGGAATAAGTGAACATAAGGGACTTTTGTTTTATCTGGGTCATTTGTATATGCCCCCTTCTGTCCTCCATGAAGCTATTTGGCATGGATTTCATGACTCTCGTATTGGGGGAAATTGCGAATTCAAGGCCACCCGAGAACTAATCGCACACACATTTTGGTGGCCAGGATCGGCGAGTCAAGTAAGAGATTATGTGGATTCTTGTCTCCTTTGTGCCCAGACCAAGATTATACATAAGAAACGCTTGTGCTTATTGCAACCAACTGAAGCTCCACCTTTTCCTTGGCATACCACTGCCACTGACTTTTTTAGTGGAATTTCAACCATCTGACGGACACACTTGTATTATGGTTGTTTAAAAAAAAAATATATATATTTTATTTATTTCTATAGCACCAAAAGCCCGCAGGCATCAGGGCGCTGACATAGACACAAAGGGATAAATAAAATGACAGGACAAGGCAAGTGAACTAGCATTTAGCAGAAGAGGTATGTCTTTAAGACTTTTCGGAAGCAATTCCAATTAGAAATCCCATTGATGGATGTTGGAAGAGAATTCCAGAAACTAGGAGCCCTCGCCCGAAAAGATCTACCTAGACCTCTGGTTCTTTTGGTTCTGATTCCTTGTAGCATGTTCAGATCTGATGATCATAGATCTCTGACCGGACTGTATGGTATGGTCATGTTTTTAGGTACTTTGGTGCTTTTCCGTAAAGAGAACAGTGTATTAGAGATCCCATTTTGAAATGGATACGTTGTTGTATCGGTAGCCAGTGTATGTCTCTCCTGGTATTAGTGATGTGGGATCTCCTAGAAATGGTTATAGCGATGCAGATAGCATCGTTTTGGATAACTTGGTATGTCTGTATATTAGCCTTTGTAGATCCACATAGTAAGATGTTGCAGTAATCTAATCTTGATATTACCATGGCCTGGGCAATTCTTGTTGTTAATAAAGGGGTGTATGGTACTCAGAAGCCTCAGATGGTAATTAAAAGATTTGCTGAGGTTTTGAATATGGGAGTCCGAGTTCAACGATGCCTCTAGAAATACCCACAGGGTTTTCACCTTCAATTGCGTTTTGATCTTATTACCCTGCAACCTGAATTGGGAATATTCTGGGTCTAATTTGGCCCTCGCCTGGGGTGATCCAAAGATGAGAAGCTCGGTTTTATTGCTGTTAAGGCAAAGCCAGTTTGATGACATCCACTGTTCAATAGCCACATAGATATTTCCAAGAGTTGGAGAGTCTTGCTGATGATCACCACTGAGCTCGATGACGAGTTGCGTATCATCGGCGTAGTTCGTAAAGAAGACTCCAAGTCTATCTAGGAATACACATAAGGCGCGCATGTAAAGATTGAAAAGGAGTGGTGATATAGATGCATCTTGAGGGACTCCATATTTTATTTGAGAGGATAAATGACTGTAGTTGGGATGTGGAGAGCTTGTCTAATATTTTTAAAAGGAACTGACTGTTTGTAATCGGAGGAAGGTTGCTTGGATCCATCACCTTCTTAATGTCCAATGGGACTTCCTGATCTCTAAAAAGAGGCATTGACAAATTGGGTTAGAAACAGTTCAAATATGTCTCTGTGTTGTAAAATAATTTTGGGTGGTATTGCTTTACTAAGAAGGCACATTTCATACCATTTCCCAAAATTCCCTCGGCTGTCCAGATGCTCGAGTCATTCTACATGAAGTGTACCGTCGCCATGGCCTTCCTGAGAAAATATTGTCTGATCGAGGGTTCCAGTTTATTTAATTGTTTTGGACTCAGTTATGCAAACCTTTAGGGGTGCACCGATTTCTGAGCTCAGGCTATCATCCTCAGACGGTCATACTGAGCGGACTGACCAGACTCTTGAACCGTATCTGTGCTATTACGCCAATGCATTGCAGGACAATTGGTATGCCCATTTGGATGTTGCACAGGTGGCTTACAAAAATGAATTGCATACAGCTACCAGACAAAGTCCTTTCTAGTGTTTCTTTTGGATTGCACCACACAGTGATGCTGTTTGGACCGGTACTGCCTTGTCTCGTTCCAACTGCTGATCAAATGGTGTTCCGGATCCAAGCTCAACATCGTTTGGCCATGGACGCTCTGGTGGAGGCACGGGATCGCATGAAGGCTCAGCGTGATAAAGTGGACTCAGGAACCTGCCTTCCAGCTTTGGGACATGGTGTGGTTATGCTCAAAGCATCTGCCTGTCCGCAACCTGCCCACTAAATTGGCACATTGTTACATTGGCCCGTTTACGAAGCGACTGTCTGCAGTGGCCTTTCCTCTGCGTTTGCCACCTTCTTGGCATATTCACCCTGTGTTTCATGTCAACCTCCTGAAACGCTACTTACCTGATTCTTATGGTCGTATCTGAAGTCGTCCATCTCTCCTTCTACCATGTGGTGTCTCTGAGCCTGAGGTGCAGGAGATCTGTGGCTCACGAATCCGGTGTGCAGTACTTTAGTTTTTGGTGGACTGGAAGGGTTATCCAGCCTGGTGTGTAAGAGTTCCTTTACCGGCATCCCTGGAAACCTGGGACTCGTGGACTTCCTGTCACACTGCTTACCTTTCTGGGATGTGTTTTCCAGGCCCCCACTTGGCGGTTGTATCCCCACTGGTGTCTGCCGCAGGTTCGCTTCATCCGGGCATCGAGATCTGTGGCCGCGGCCACCTTTAATGGACAATGCTTGTGCGTGCCTACGTGTTTCGTGCTCTGCGCATGCACAGTGTTCTTGACTCTATAGCAATGGCAGCTTGAGGTCCAAGCTTCCCTTCCGTCCCATGCCATATTTCAGGTGCTACCTGTTGCCGGTTCATTGCGTCTCAATGCAGTTTTGTCCCGAACCGTGCTTCGCCCCTAGAATTAGCTTCTGCTTGTTCCTACATTCTGTGCCTTGTTACTGTCTCTGGCTAGACTGACCTTCCTGGTCTCGTTTCTTTGCCCCCTGTCTCTCTCGCCCAGCCTTCCTTTTTTCTTGCCCTTGCTGGCTCCATGGCTCTTAACCTCATTTCCTCCTTTGCCCTGCAACTCCCAGTTCCATTTGTTGTCAGTACTGGGTGCCTTGCAGTCCATGCCTTAGCCTGGTTTGTGTCTGCCTCCTGTTTTGAAATCCTCGCCAACACATCACTCCAACTCTTCTTGTATTCAGCGCTCTTTAGTCATTTAGTGTGGATGTCCGAGATACTGTGTGGCCTTCCCTGTCAGTGCTTGCACTGTCCCTACATCACGTTTATCAGGGAAGGGCCGTCCTGTGACTTTGGGAGTTGATCCAGGGCTTCCCTGTTCAATTCTGGGAAGTGCTGAGTTGGCATCCTGCACTGCGCTCTCATCTATACCAAAACTCTCAGAAGCCTGGCTTATTCACTACAGCGACAGCTATGTAGTACAGGTATGCAGCGCCAGCGAGCCGCTTTGTATAACAGTTGCCCAGGGCTCATGACCTCAAATACTTTGCTTATTCCTCCAGGTCTAATGCCCTTGTATACATTGCGTGTTCTCCCCAGCTAACGGTGTATGTGCAGTGCTGAGCGCTGGCAAACTCATAATGAGACCCACTCTCTATACCATCCCATTAGCAAATAATATTTACATTTTTCTCCTAGTTGGAGAAGAAAACCTTAATGGTTGCATTTTCTACTAAACGGCGCAGGAAAAAGAAACCATATCATCCTGTGTTTCTGAGAAGGTGACATTATGCACAGTAAGATTGATTACAAAGGCATTCATTTGATTTTGAAAATAATACAATTACAGCATTTGTGTTTGCATATCTATATATTTTTAGTCCTAGTAAGGCTCTAAGAACCCACCCCCGTTGAAAAATAATCCAACTAAAGCGCATAGGGGGTTTAAAAAACCCAAGTGGATCATTAGCAGGGTATAGTCCTAGTAAGGCTCTAAGAACCCACCCCAGTGGGAAAACAATCCAATAAAAGTGCCTATGGGGTATGCAAAACACAAATGGATCATGAGCAGGGAAGAATCCTGGTAAGGCTCCAAGAACCCACCCCCGTTAAAAAATAATTCAACCTATGCACGTAGGGCTTTTTTTCAAAACACAAGTGGATCATGAGCAGAGAAAATTCCTAGTAAGGCCCTAGAACCCACCTCAGTTTATAAACAATCCAATAAAAGCGCACAGGGGGTCCAAACGCAAGTGGATCATGAGCAGGATAAGTTCCTAGTAAGGCTCTAAGAACCCACCCCCCTTGAAAATAATCCAATAAAAACTCTAGGGGGTATCATAAAACACAAGTGGATCGGGAGCAGGGTTAAATCCTAGTAAGACTCTTAGAACCCACCCCTGCTGGAAAATAAGCAAACAAAAGCGCATAGGGGTCTCATAACACAAGTGGATCAGGAGCAGGGGGAATCCTAGTAAGGCAGCAAGAACCCACCCCCGAAGAAATAACAATCCAACAAAAGAGCTTGTAGGTTCAAAAACACAAGCGGATCATGAGAGAAGAAAAAGACAATTTTAACACCAAAGTGTTACACACAAAGGCTAAAACACCTCCGAAAAACTGTAAAACACAGGATCATACAAACGCAATGGCTCAGTGAACCCACTCCAAGGAATATCAAATGCAAGAAGATCGCAGAAGGGGTTTCAAACATAAGTGGATCATGAGCCGAGAGAACAAAAAGAAGTCCCCCTGTGAGCATGGAAGGGCACAAGTCCCAAACCCGAATCAGGTGGAACACAAGTGGAAGGTCTATAAACCACCGACTGCTTTGATGCAGGGAAGTGCATACGAGTGGGGCATCAGAGGCAAGTAAACTGGAGTGGCTAGCGCAGATGTACCACTGTGTCCTTGCATCATAATAGTGAAAAAAGCCCAAGAAGAGTCCCACAAAGACCAAAATAGGAGACACAGTTCGATCTGTCATCTTCCCCCTAAAAGATTGCAGCGTCTCAGCTCAGTACTTCCCAAGAGGTAAAAGTGGGAGCCATAAAAAGGCCAGGAGGGTAGAACAGAGTTATTAAGGTACTGCTCACGTGGTTCTACTATGGTGAGAAATTAGGGAAATTAAGGCTGTGCCATAGGGAAAGAAGTGCCGTATTCCATGCAGTGTGGCATACATCTTGTATGTGCAATGCCAATGAACATGTGAATGTATTGCAAGATTCACTGACTTAGGGCAGTGTGAGGGATCAGCAGCAAAAATCCAGACACAGGAGTTTCATTGTGATTGGAATAAACTTGTGGTTACTAACAAAAAGGAAGGGGTTTGGCGAAACCCCTATATTTCCATAACTCTAGGAGGGGTTTCCCTGCCTCAACAAAACTAACTACTGAAAACAGTCTGCGTCAGAATGTCCAAAGTAAAGTTCTCCATCCTACATGCTAAACTCAATATACAGTGAAAAGGGGAATGTCTCTTAACAGGCCAATCAGTCTTTTCTCAAGTTGCAACATAAAGTTCCACAAAAAAGTGATGAAAACAAACAAAGTTTCACAGGTCTCAAAGGGCAATTTCCCTTCTTCTGAGTTTCTCCAGGTTTCTTTCCAACTTTGTATTTCACAATGTCAAAGGGTAACATTCATCCCTAATTACCTGGCCACATAGCAGATTCTCAAACATAGGTATGTTTTCTCCAGTATTTAAATTGCACTATGAAAGTATTTAAAATTGCATTGTGAAACCAAAGCCCCTTTCCCCCTCTATACAGGACTCTCAAACTTATGTGTGTTTTTCTCCGGTATTTGAATTGCACTGTGAAAGTAGTGCCTGTAAAGCAACCGCTGGAGGGGGGTGTCCTGTACTTCCGCTCTCTATATGGTAGAGGAGAGGCACAGAGGACCCCAGCCAAGATTCTCTATTGTGGCAGCAGTGGACGTGCAATCTAGGCCTAGCTTCTCAAGAGGTGATGCAGGCTGGTTCTTAAGTACAGTGTAGTCTCCAAGCATCCACAAAGGAATGTCTGCACACTGGATCGGTTAAAACACAGTATTTATATAATTAATATTCAAGGTGATGTACACTATCACGATAACTCACTTTGTACTCAGAAATCAACAATGGTAAATATATACAGTTCTAAAGTGGTACCACTAACGTTATCAGATCTCATTAAAATGCAGAGAGGAAGGAAAGCAAGATGGTTGAACAATTGGCAGAATACTGGTCACTACCGTTAAACAAAGCTCTGTGTGGAGATCTCCCCACCTGGGCAACCTGTAGAAGAAAGATACAAGCTCAGTCCATATTGTTCTCACTAGACTTCTCAATAGTTCTGCAACCCCAAAGTACCTGGCGTTGTAGCGTTCCTCGTCGGGGAATCGATGGCCCTTCTTGAGTGCCCTCCCTTTAAGGCAGGAGTCACGGGTCGTTGAACGTCTGACGGAGAACAGGTCGAGCTACGACGGTGAAGTGGCAGCTTCGTTCCTAGCGGTGCTCATTGACGGGGAAGCGTAATGGTCCTGCAAGGAAGAGGCGTGCGGGGCACCTCAGTGTCGAGAGTTCTGGACCGCAAAGAGTTTAAAGAACTGTGGCCCAGCGAGGGCGTCGAGTCGTCGGCGTCTCTGTGGTCTTTGGGTGGCGGGAAACCGACCGGCGGATGCTCCTCAGCGCAAAACGGGAGCACGGCGGCTCCGGTCGGCGACGGCGGTCGTCGTCAATGGCGGACAACAGTCTGGCCGCTTCTCCTTGGAGTTCCACAGCAGTCCCCCTATCGGGTTGGCAGCCTGTCAAAGGTCTGTCTATCAGGGAGCTTAGGCAAAGATCAGCTGGTGCACGATGGTCCCTTGTAGCTTGGGAAGAGGGCGCCTTACCAGGTCCTCTCTGGGTCAGTCCTTGGAGGCACAGCAGCTTTCAGATTGTGAAGGAGAGCAACAGCAATTCTTCTCGTCCAGCAAGGTTTCAAGGTCAAGCTTCAGTTACTCCAGTTACTCGTCGTAGTGGACTTCAGTTTCTGAACACGATTCCTTGCAGTGAGAGGTCCCCAGATATACTGTTGATCTCCCATTCATTCGGCTGGGTCACACTCAAGCACCCAATCACGACTAAGGGCATTCATGCAGGCAGGCAGACAATCAGGCACACAGTGCTTTCAGGCCATTCACTTCTCTCCAGACACTCACAACAAGTTATGTGTATTGGGACATGTACCGAGCCATTCAACACTCCATACTGCATTCATACCGGTTTCGGGCAGGGCTGTCTCAGTCATTGTGTCAAACACCAGATACTAGACACCCACAACATAGAATGCGTATTCGTCAGACACTCCATTCACCCAGGTCCCACCCATAGGCGTACCCACAACATACGGTCATTGAGAAGGCTCCAGCCAGTCTGGTCAGCACTTCCCCACACTACCATATATGGAACTTCCACACAACAGTCAGTCAGGGGGAAGGGACAGAGTCAGGGCTTCCCAGGACTTCGGGAAGATCAAGGTAACAGGCGATGGAAAGCAAGAGGCCATGGGGGCCATTTTGTCTCCATCAGGAATCTACCGATTCCAATGACAGGGTCTGGGCATCCCAAAATGGAGGATGCTCAGGGCACCAGTCATTTCAGCACAGAGCTACCACCAGCCCATACCCTGCTCTGTGGGTCACACACAGGTGCCCAAAAACATACACTAGGGGCACAGGGTTGCACCCCTACCCATGGGTGCCATAAGGGTATCCCATGGGTCTGTACACCAAACCAAAAGAGAGCTGCACTGCCAGGAGTCCCACATGAACTCCTGCACGGAAAACATGACAGAACACACAATCAAAGCAGTAAAGGACAAGGATACGGAGGCCCTGTCCCTCCGATGCATTTCCAGCATCACAGCCCACCCCCCCCAGACTGAGGTTAGGGTGCCTAATCTCCCACGAGATAGGCACCCTCATCCAGACGGTCAACATACCTTCTGGAAAGGCCATCTGCATTATTGTGACTCTTCCCTGCTCTGTGCTCTATGGTGAAGTCTAGCCCTTGCAGGCTAATAAACCACCTGAGCAGTTTTGGGTTTTCACCCTTCATCTGCATAAACCACTTAAGGGTCAAGTGGCACAGCGAGTAGAGCGCTCGCTTTGACATCTGTGCAGAGCTTGCTAACGCTGGTTCGAATCCCGGCAAGGCCAAACTCAGCCTTTCAGCCTTCTGCGGTCGATAAATGAGCACCACACACTGTGGGTAATAATAAGCAGCGCTCAGATACCTGAGGGTTCGTAGCGCTATATAAATGCCAAATTATTATTATTATTATGTTCTGTTTGGACCTTGAAGGTAGACCCGGTAAGGTAGGGTCTAAAACACCTAAGGATCCAAACTATACTAAAACATTCCTTTTCAACAGTAGCCCACCTAAGTTCCCTACCCTTAAGTTGTCTACTGATGAAGATGATGGGAGTAGTTTCTTACCTGTAACTCCATTTCTCCAGCGTTGGTATCTTTCATGGATTCACATGCTTAGAATATTCCCCGTCGTCAGACTGGGAACCCTCGGTACACATATATAGTCATTTCCTATAGGAAAAAACTTCCGACACTTGTGTGTCCCATTCACATCTACGTCCTCTCTGGGGCCGTTCACGCATGCCCCGTAGGACGTAGCGGTATAAAAGCCCCGCCCCCGCGGGTCCTGTCAGATTTCGGCCCCTCCAAAGTAGAAAGGGGAACCTGCTTATGCACATATCTTGCACATTGCATTCCGGGGAGGCTGGTGGGCGCATGTGCATCCATGAAAGATACCAACGCTGGAGAAATGGAGTTACAGGTAAGAAACTACTCCTTTCTCCAGCATTGGATCTTTCATGGATTCACATGCTTAGAATAGATTGTATAGCAGTATCCTAAAAGAAGGAGGTGAGAATGCAATGTAACATACACTACAAAGAACACCCCAAAACCTAATATATATAGGCACGTAGGTAGCAACATATTTTCCGATATATACATATTCATAATACATACATATATATATACCTATATTGCTCAAACAGACACACTAACGAACCAGAATAGGCAAGGCAAAAGACAAAAGCTTAACCGTTTTTGGCTTCCCTCATTGAAACAGATGGCGCAGAACTGCCCTTCCCATTTGTACCTCATCCGCGTGCTGCCTTTCCAGGCAGTAATGGCGTGTAAACGTGTGTGGGACAGACCATGCCGCCGCCTGGCAGATGTCTGTCAGAGGAATTCCTGCCCATAGAGCCGCGGAGGAGGCTGTCGATCTCGTGGATTGGGCTCTAGGGTGTCCCTGTAGAGGGCTCCCAGCCTTGGAGTGACTAAAAGTAATTGCCGAAGAGACCCAACGAGCCAGGCCTTGCTTGGAGATTGCCCTTCCTCTCGCCGACGGGCCGTAGGCAATGAACAACTGTCTGGTAGTTCGGATATCTTGCGTCCTTTGCAGGTAAAATTTTAACGCCCTTTTGACGTCCAGAGTATGAAGGGCTTTTTCCGCCGCCGCCGACGGGGACGCAAAGAAAGTAGGAAGGACCAGGGTCGAGTGCTTGTGATAGACTGTCGGTACTTTCGGTATGAAAGTAGGGTTAGTTGATAAAATTACTTTGTCCTTAAAGAATCTCATATATGGAGGATCTATGACCAATGCCTGTAATTCCGACATTCTCCTAGCCGATGTAATGGCAATTAAGAAAGCCAGTTTCCAAGATAGGAACTGCATGGATGAAGAGGACATTGGCTCAAATGGAGGCTTCATTAAGGCAGCCAACACCACATTTAAACTCCACGACGGTGGGAACCGCTTCGTAGGGGGGAAAGTTCTAAAGAGACCCCTCATGAAATGTTTCACCAGTCTGTCACTGAATAATGGAGAAGACTGTCTCCTCCTCGTAAACCTTGAAATGGCCGCCAAGTGCACTTTGATGGACGACGATGACAGCCCACTCTCAGCTAGGTGAAGAAGATACGGAAGAATTTGCTCAGGGGTTACTTCTAAAGGCTGAATTTCGTGCTGCGTTTGACACCACGTACAGAACCTTCGCCATTTGCATATGTATGATTTGTTAGTCGAAGGGGCCCTAGCCGCCTGCAGAATTCTCCGGAAATCCGACGAGACTTTCAAGCTGCCGAACTCTGAAAAGTCAGGAGCCATGCTGTTAAGTTGAGGCTGTCCGGATTGTGGTGCCACACCGTTCCCTTGTCCCTGGACAGTAGGTTCGGCACTTTCTGGAGAGTTATAGGCTGTTCCAACGACAGATGTAGGAGGTCTGAAAACCATGGTTGTCTCGGCCAATACGGTGCCACTAGGATGACCCGGCATTTGTACCTGCGAATCCCCTGGATTGTCCTCCGTATAAGGGGGAGCGGAGGGAAAGCGTACAGGAATTTGTCCGTCCAAGGAAACGAGAACGCTTCCCCCAGGGATCCTTTTTGAGGCCATCTGCTCGCAAACTGTCCGCATTTCCTGTTTTCTTTCGTTGCGAAGAGGTCGATTGATGGGGTCCCCACCTTTCGAAGATTATTTGTAGCTGACCGGTGTCCAGTTCCCACTCGTGTATTTGAGCCATTGTCCTGCTCAGGGAATCCGCTTGCACATTCTTCACACCCGGAAGATGGTAAGCCACTAAGGATATGTTGTGTTTCAACGCCCAGTGCCAGATCTTTTGAGCTTCCGCCAAAAGGGTCCTGGATCTGGTGCCGCCTTGCTTTATCAAGTAGAACATGGCTGTCGTGTTGTCTGTCAGCACTCTTACTTTTGATCCTTTGATATGTGGAAGGAATGATTTCAAGGCCCATCTCACTGCCCTCAGTTCCAGCACGTTGATGTGTAGGTGCGATTCGGTCGAAGACCATCTGCCCTGGGTTTGATGATCGTTCATGTGTGCTCCCCAGCCTGTCAGGGAGGCGTCCGTGATGATGGTGTTCTGAAATTCCGGCTCTTGTAAAGGAACCCCTCTGTCCAGGTTGTGAAAGATTTTCCACCATTGGAGGGATCTGATGACACCCTCGTCGTCGACGGTTATCATGTCTGACACCGGCCCGTGGCCTGCTTCCATCTGTCCGACAGGAACTCCTGTAGAGGCCTCATGAACAATCGGCAGTTTGCTACTAGGCGGATGCACGAAGCCATGGAACCCAGGATTGCCACATATTTTCTCACGGAAAATGTGCTCTGTAGGCGAAGTCGACTCGTCAGTTGTTCGATCTTCAATATTCTGTCTAGGGACGGTTTCACTATTCCCGAGTGGGTTTCGAATTGAGCTCCCAAGAACTTCAAGCTCCTTGAGGGCTTTAGAGAAGACTTTTCGAAGTTCACTGCGAACCCCAGTCGTTGCAGAAGCTGTAAGGTGGCTTGTACGCTGTCGTTGGTCGACGCTGGGGAGGATCCCCTCACAAGCCAGTCGTCGAGGTACGGGTATACATGATGCCCTCCCTTTCGCAGCCAGGCTGCCACAGGTGCCAAACATTTTGTAAACGTTCTTGGAGAGGACTTTAGACCAAATGGGAGCACTGCAAATTGGTAGTGTGTCTGACCTACCATGAACCTCAGAAACCTCCTGTGTTTTTGACACACCGGAATGTGGAAGTACGCGTCCTGTAGATCTAGTGACGCCAAAAAATCGTCCCTTTGGACGGATCTGATCACCTCCTGCAGTGTAAGCATTTTGAATTTTTGACTCTGTAGGGTCTTGTTGAGGTCTCGCAGGTCGAGAATAGGGCGCCATTTTCCGTTTGGTTTCTTTACCACAAAACACTGAGTATACCCCTAGGCCTTTCTGCGATGCAGGGACTAATTCGATGGCGCCTTTCTGTAACATGAGTGTTACTTCCTGCCGCAAGATGTTTAGATGTGGCTGGGATAGGTGTATTGGTGGACATTTTGGAGGTTTGCATTTGAACAGTAGGGAATGTCCGTACCTCACAGTGTCCAAAACCCACTGATCTATTGTGATGGTTTCCCATTCCTCGATGCAGCTTGACACTCTTCCTCCCAGAACGGTACGCTTCCCGTCATTGTTGGTCTTTCTGTTTGCTCGTCGACGACGAATAAGTTGGTCGTCTCTTGGAAGACTGGAAGTTTCTGCGCCGGCTTGAGGTCTGAGAGGCGCGTCTATATCCTTGGGAAGGATACGCTGATCTACCAAAAGATCTATCCCTGGTTGCTGAGAATCTTGAGTTTCCAGATGCTCCTCTAAAGGGACGAAAAGAACGAAAGGGCTTACCGCTCTGGAGAGAACCCAACCAGCGTGCTGTATCTGAGTCCTCCTTCATGCCCTTCAAGGCCTCGTCCACCTTTTCTCCAAAAAGAAGATCACCTTCGAAGGGCATGTCCAAAACTTTATACTGTACTTCGGGTCTGAAGTTGGTGCACTTAAGCCAAGCCTGGCGTCTTAGAACAACTCCGTTATTTATTTGTTTAAAACCCGAATCTGCCAGGTCCACCGCTATGTTAATAGCATGATTAGATGCTTCTTCGCCTTCTCGAACCAGGGACATAGCCGTTCTTCTATGTTCTTCCGGGAGGTGGTCCAGAATAGGTGCCAGTCTGTGCCACATCTCCCTGTCATATCTGGCCACAATCGCCAGGGAGTTAGCTGCTTTCACCGTTGAGGCCCCCACAGAAAGAACCTTCTTACCAAACATGTCTTGGCGCCTCGCCTCATTATCTGGAGGGGTAGAGCATTTATGTTGGGAGAGGGATATATCTGACGCTGACCCATGGTCGGATAGGGAGTCCGAAAGCTCACCTTCCTCCTGGACTGCTGTAACAGGTGGAACCCCGATCGATCTGGTCGGGCGGCGTGAAGGGCCGGGCTCGTCGACGGGGGGTGTCGACGGTACAGGTGGAAGCCTTTCGTCCAGCGATTTCAGCAGCGAGTGTAAGGAGGACAGTACCTCCAAGGACAGGGTCGCCTGAGAGCTTGGAGGTTGAGTAAACACCTGAGAGCAGGTTGCTCCTGATGGAAACCTGGCTCGTAGACCGAGGTCCTCAGGGCTCACAATTCTGAAGCCGTCGTCTTCTTTCGAGGCAATTGACGCTCCCTGTTCCTGTAGCAATGTGTCAGGCAACCCAATATCGAATACTTCTGGTCTCCAGGCCAGAACTTCCGTCGACGAGGACATCGTCGCCGAGGTCGTCGCTGGGTTGATGACCGGTGAAATCGACTGTGTCAGAGGCAGTGAGGACACCGACTGGTTCGTCGTCGTCGACGTTGGGCCTGCAGGTGGTTTAGGCGGTCCCGCCTTCACAGCGCTCTCCCTGTGTTTATCCGAATCTCTACTCGTGGCTGATCTGTGTTGATCGCCCGAGGAGGATTTAGGCCTTTCCTTTCCTCGACGAAGTTGACGACGAGGTTTTTCTTGCAGAGTCTTTAGAAGAGTCCTTAGAAGAGTGACTTCGTGAAACGTCCTTTTCTACAGGTCGTGACTTCTTAGCCGGAGGTTCCGACGAAGTTGGGCGTCGAGGGGCTCCTGATGTTTTCGCAGAGGCCACGCTGCACACAGAGCCCACTTCTGACTGAGGGTACGCTCCCGCACCGTCATTTAACCAGGATATCAGCCGTCGATTTCGATCCTTCAGGGTTTTCTGGGAAAAACCTTTACATATTTCACACTGGTCTGCCGAGTGGTGAGGGTGGAGGCAATAAATACAGTCTAAATGGCCGTCCCCCTCGTAAACCTTCTTCAATCCGCACGTGGCACACGGGCGAAAAATAGGTTTTCCCGACATTCCGAAAAAATTAACAAACTCACAGGAGTTCGACAATTCGAAAAATCTAGCAGTAGAGACTACGCAAGGAGATCCCACTATCTTTGGAGACGGTTGAAATCTGACGGGACCCGCGGGGGCGGGGCTTTTATACCGCTACGTCCTACGGGGCATGCGTGAACAGCCCCAGAGAGGACGTAGATGTGAATAGGACACACAAGTGTCGGAAGTTTTTTCCTATAGGAAATGACTATATATGTGTACCGAGGGTTCCCAGTCTGACGACGGGGAATATTCTAAGCATGTGAATCCATGAAAGATCCTGTCAGAGGAATTCCTGCCCATAGAGCCGCGGAGGAGGCTGTCGATCTCGTGGAATGGGCTCTAGGGCGTCCTTGTAGAGGTCTCCCAGCCTTGGAGTGACTAAAAGTAATTGCCGAAGAGACCCAACGAGCCAGGCCTTGCTTGGAGATTGCCCTTCCTCTCGCCGACGGGCCGTAGGCAATGAACAACTGTCTGGTAGTTTGGATATCTTGCGTCCTTTGCAGGTAAAATTTTAACGCCCTTTTGACGTCCAGAGTATGAAGGGCTTTTTCCGCCGCCGCCGACGGGGACACAAAGAAAGTAGGAAGGACCAGGGTCGAGTGCTTGTGATAGACTGTCGGTACTTTCGGTATGAAAGTAGGGTTAGTTGATAAAATTACTTTGTCCTTAAAGAATCTCATATATGGAGGATCTATGACCAATGCCTGTAATTCCGACATTCTCCTAGCCGATGTAATGGCAATTAAGAAAGCCAGTTTCCAAGATAGGAACTGCATGGATGAAGAGGACATTGGCTCAAATGGAGGCTTCATTAAGGCAGCCAACACCACATTTAAACTCCACGACGGTGGGAACCGCTTCGTAGGGGGGAAAGTTCTAAAGAGACCCCTCATGAAATGTTTCACCAGTCTGTCACTGAATAATGGTGAAGACTGTCTCCTCCTCGTAAACCTTGAAATGGCCGCCAAGTGCACTTTGATGGACGACGATGACAGCCCACTCTCAGCTAGGTGAAGAAGATATGGAAGAATTTGCTCAGGGGTTACTTCTAAAGGCTGAATTTCGTGCTGCGTTTGACACCACGTACAGAACCTTCGCCATTTGAATATGTATGATTTGTTAGTCGAAGGGGCCCTAGCCGCCTGCAGAATTCTCCGGCAATCCGACGAGACTTTCAAGCTGCCGAACTCTGAAAAGTCAGGAGCCATGCTGTTAAGTTGAGGCTGTCCGGATTGTGGTGCCACACCGTTCCCTTGTCCCTGGACAGTAGGTTTGGCCCTTTCTGGAGAGTTATAGGCTGTTCCAACGACAGATGTAGGAGGTCTGAAAACCATGGTTGTCTCGGCCAATACGGTGCCACTAGGATGACCCGGCATTTGTACCTGCGAATCCCCTGGATTGTCCTCCGTATAAGGGGGAGCGGAGGGAAAGCGTACAGGAATTTGTCCGTCCAAGGAAACGAGAACGCTTCCCCCAGGGATCCTTTTTGAGGCCATCTGCTCGCAAACTGTTTGCATTTCCTGTTTTCTTTCGTTGCGAAGAGGTCGATTGATGGGGTCCCCCACCTTTCAAAGATTATTTATAGCTGACCGGTGTCCAGTTCCCACTCGTGTATTTGAGCCATTGTCCTGCTCAGGGAATCCGCTTGCACATTCTTCACACCCGGAAGATGGTAAGCCACTAAGGATATGTTGTGTTTCAACGCCCAGTGCCAGATCTTTTGAGCTTCCGCCGAAAGGGTCCTGGATCTGGTGCCGCCTTGCTTTATCAAGTGGAACATGGCTGTCGTGTTGTCTGCGCGTCAGTTTTGGTGACGGCATTGACTTCTCGGTAGTCCACACAGAACCTCCAATCCTTGGTACCTGCCTAGGAACTTGCCTTGGGGACAAGGACCACTGGACCGTACCAGGGACTGGTTGAGGATTCAATAACACCCAGATCCAACATCTTGGCGACCTCAGCCTGGATGTGGTTTTTAACAGTATCCGACATACGGTAGCACCTGCTTTTGACAGGCACATTGTCACCAGTGTCAATTTCATGCCTACACCCAGTGCTCCAGATAAGATTTTGAGGTCGGAGTATTTTACGCATGATTTTTCAAATTAGAGAGTAAATGCAATTTCAAGAGAGTAAAAATGAGTTTTCTCCTCTGCAAGAGAGTAAAACTTATCCAACACATACACCCAATGATACGTAAAATCAGACCCATAGACCAAAAGCGTTGTAGATCAAAGTTGTCTGGCTTAGGCAGAGCCCTTCACTCCACATGCAAACGGCACATCCTGTCTGGGCACATAGTAACGGCACATCACTCCACTTGATAATGGTACATATCCTCCCTGAACATGCTAGCTACGCATCCCCTCTTGACACATACTAACGAGTACGCCACGTACTCTGTGCACATGGTAAAGGCACATCTCATTTCAGTATTTTCAGAGATGTGCTGTTAGCATTTGAAGAGCACATTTGTGTCATTTGCATGCGTAAATTACACCTTTACACCGTGCGCATGCTAACAGCACATCTCTATGCATATGCTAATGGCAGATATTGTTTTCACGTATTGATAGAACACGTTGTTTAGCAAGCCTGATATTTGCACACATTGACAGGACATATCTCTACCCATAGTGACCTCAAATCTCTTCTCATGCTATTGGCACATCTCTTCTCGTCTGCTAATGGTGCATCTTCTCTGCGCACATACTAGTGAGACAACTCTCTGTACATGCGTGCTAACTGCGCGCATGTGCACAGAGGAGATGTGCATGCTAATGACATGCCTTCTACGCACATGCTAAGGGGACGTATCCTCTCTGCACATGCTAACTGCACATCCCATCCCTGCACGTACTAACTGCACATCCCTTGCAACGACGGGATGTGCAGTTAGCATGTGCAAAATCCACATCCTGTCTATGCACATGCTAACGGCACATCTCGGCTCTGCATGCTAACGGCACATCTCGGCTCTGCATGCTAATTGCCCTTCTGTTCCATGGCACATGCAAATGACACATCTTTACTAAGTACGTACTATGGGGACATTTCTTCTCTGCGAGTGCCAACGTAGCCTCTCCTCTGCATATGCTATAACAGCACATCTCCTCTCTGCCAGTCTTAACGGCAGGGCTCCCTTCTGCACAGGCCAAAACGTTGCATCCAGAGAAAGGGTGGAAAGCTACTGGGCAGGAGGACGGCCTGCACTTCCCAAGTTACAATTACGTGACGCAGCCTTGATGGGTGTGGCGCAGAGGGAAGACCGCAGAGGAGTCGCTTCTTTCTTACAAGAAATGCAATAATGAAGAATGACCGTTCACACAAGTTACTATCAGTGCTGGAAATGGGCAAAATGTACACGATTTTCCCCCTCCCCTTTCCTTATTCAGCCTGACTCGAACATGTCCTCGCCAGCCCCCACCACAATGCCCAACAGTGCTCCCCTGGCATTCTGCTCTGTTTTGCTGTAATAAATCAAGTTCCATTCGAAATGGGATAATAACCGTTACCACTGTTTAAAAGCTGAAGGAATTTGGCTAAAAGCGCTATATAAGAACACATACTCCCTTTCGACCTGTTATTGGCATAGCCTCCGTACACATGCAGCAGCACATCTCCTCTCTGCACATGCTAACAGCATCTCTTTTCTGCATGAGCCAGTCACACATGGCCTCCCTGCATGTTCTATTGGCAAATATATTCAGTTCAGGCTAATGGAACCGTTCATCCCTGCATGGGGTAACGGCCCATCCCTCCTGGTATAGCCCAAAAGCAAGCACACGTCTTACTACAGCCAGGATAACTTTATAAATTATACATTACAGAGCAGGTTTGCAACAGGCAACAAGTAAAGGAATAATTGCAGATGTGTTGGCTCCCGCCCCTTTATTTCAGCACTTTGAGGGGAGAGGTGGCTTGTGAGAGTAAGCCGACCTACCTGACCTCTCTACCATGCAGGGGCACAACAAAACCTACATTTCAGGTGGCAGGAGGGGGGAATTAAGTCGTGATGGGAGGGGCCACTTCAGAAAATAGGCAGGGCAAACTTGGAGGCTCTGCCTCCACTGTTCTACCCACCACCTCCCGTGGTCTGGTGTGGGGAACAATGTTAGGGAGAATTCTCTTATAAGGCTAATTTCCCAAACCTAGTGAGTCCCCCAGCAGCATTGCTGGATTTTTGGGGTTTGTTTTTTTCTCCTGTTCAGAGTGAGACTCTTTTCCTCCCACTCTAAGATTTGAGGGGTACCTTTGACTTTGTGTGCTTTTGGGCTATGGGGTCTTTTACTCCATAGGGTATCATCTGTTTTTAGTGTGTGTGTTACACAGCACCCTCAGTGCAGTAACACAGGGGTTTCATAGTGACCCCCAAGCATAGACTCCATACCCTGGGACAGACTACTGTCTCCCAGGGCATGTAGAGTCACCATTGACTTTACTAGTCTTAAATTGTGAACAGAACCAGTACAAACCATCATATTGTGGAAGTACTGGTAGGGCTAATTCGATTACCCCTGGGTCTGTTTTTCAAGTGGGCAATGTGCAGTCCCCCCTTGTCGAGTTTCTGGCTGGTGGCAGTGGTTACCACGCAAAATATTCCTTCGGAATATTCTCTATGGGATTTTCCCATTGGTTTTAAACGCACCACTTTTTGGTGCAATGTTAAAGATACAACAGATTTATTTATTTAATATTAAATCAACGGTGGGGTCTTTTTGCCAGAACTCTGTTCCAAAATGGCGTTTGTGTCCGTCTCTGACTGTGACCAAGGTCGAGCCCTTTGTTCCACTATATTTGCAGGATTCTCCACAGAAGCCCTCCAAGTGGTGCCACTCTGTCTAGGTTCCACAGGAAGGGTGGAGGGGGGAATTGGCACCCTGGACTGCGTTGCCTTAGCAACCCAAGTCGCACTCTACTCTGATTGGCCCAGTGGTGAGCCGCCCTGCTCACCACTTAGCATGTGTGAGTGACAGCTAGGCTGTTGAATGGGGGTTTTTCTGCATAAAATCAGGGCCTTTGGGACTGGAACTTCAGAAGTCGCCACCGGACCTAAGAATCTGAAGCGGGAAGAAGCTGAGCCATCTGCAACGACGACACCACTGGTGAAGCCCTGCTGCAACGAAACTCACCACTTTCCCAATGACAAGAGAAGATCTTCTGCTGGACGAGTCTTCTCCCCCTGAGCTGGTGGGATCAACCAGTTCACCCATTTTCGCTTCCAAAGATGTCTCTTGGTCGAATCGCCCGTGCCAAGCACCCCGGCGGCTGGATAGCCAAGCTTCACCACTTTGACAGCGAATAAAAGGACCGCACCTTTTAATCGGGAACTCCGCGGCTGGTTTCATCCCTGTGCAGTGCAACGACTCCACGTTTCCTCCTCGACGAGATCCTCTATTCCCCTGGTCGGGACAATGAACTGCAATCACTGCCAGGAACAACTGCCCCCGCTGGAGCTTCCTTTCTCTTTAAGGTACTGTGTCCTGCCTGGCCTCACTTTCTACGGATTGCTAAAGGTGACCCTTAAATCCTTGGCTTTCCAACTGGGTTGGCTCCAGACCTTTTAACTATACCTTTTGTATCGCCCCAAACTCTTTTGAACACTCTGCAAAAACTTTTAGTGCAAACTTAAACTGTGATCTTGGGCACATTTCGCTTTGCTCCATTTAAAGTGGGCCTGGCCTATGAACTTTTGCTCTACAGTATATACCGCCTTTCTTCACTTGCTCTGAGCTGCTAAAAGTGTTGGGAACCGTTTTTATTCTATGCCCTGCCTTTTCTCTCCCTTTAACCTTAACTAGTTGAGGGCCATCTAGGTTATGCGCTCACCTCTGTCAAAACAAATAGTGGTGCTTTAACCCTGACTTGTCTGCTAGTTATCCAGGGAGGTGTTAATACTTTATTTGACTGTGTTTTAACTTACTTTTGATTGAGAGTGCTAGTTTAGTGCATAAAGTGTGTTTTAAATAAATAATTCTATACTTTGTATACAAAGCTCTGGTCAGTGTTTATTTGCTCTACTGTGTCTTCAGCCCTATTGTGTATACTCTATATACTGCCTAACTCTTCTTGAGAGAAGTCTGACTGCTCAGCCACAGCTGCCAGGTAAATCTGGGTGGTACAGACTGCTACCAATTGGGTTTACTGCTTACTCCTGTAGTCTTAATCTTTTTGTAGTGTTCCCCAAGGGAACTGCACAGGGTTCTGCCTAACAAACAACTATTGAATAGTATATTTTATAGTGCAATATGCAGAGAGGTGATGGAAGACTTTCTTGAAAGTAACAGCTTTAAAGTTTTACTGCGTTTGTTCAACTACATTTTTCTGAGCACACACAGTAAAACTTTAACACCGCCAGTTTGGGGGAAAGACTTCCCCCACCTCTCTGCCTATCAGAATGCAAGTGTGCACATCCAGGGGTGCACCTAGGCTAAAATGTAGGCTGGGGCTAACCCTTCAAATGTTGGGCGAGGCACTAACTTCAGAGACACTGGAGGAATGGCAAACGTACTTGTGTAGGGGCATCTAACCTCATTACTAACCTCATTACTCATTGTAATAAGAATATTCTAGTGCATCTTCAAAGTTACAATCAGTTAACTGCTCTCCTTTGAGTTTGAAACACTCACTTCTTGCAGAACCTGAAGGTCCTAGAAAGTGTGAAAATGACAGATGGTGTGCAATGAAATACTCAATATCATAGCATAACAGGGCATTGCAGAGTGTGGGGCAGTACTCTGGACTGCCCAAGCAACTTCAGTGGCTGGGAGCAACAGGGGAGAAAATGTAATGTTGGTTCGACCACAGTCTGCTATACTAGAATCTCTGGTGCACTGACTGACTGGTGACCTATGTCTACCTGTCAAATCCAGTGTTACAAGAATGGGGGAGGGCCAGTGCAGCAATAATGCAATTCTATGCAGCAGTATTGGAGCCACTAGCAGAGGAGCACCAGTATACACCAATGTGTCCCTACACTTCTTAAAACTATCCTTTTGTAAGGGTGTAAACTTATAAGCACTCCAATTTTTGCAATTGAAGTCAGGATGAGATTACATTATTTGCCCAGCATCACACACTTAGGCTAAACAGCGAAGCTGGGATTTTAACCCGCTCATTCAATTTGGGCATGGCCACCTTCTTCTACGCTCTACTTGGAACAAAACTTTTACTTTTGGATGTCAAGACCTACCATAATACTGTCCTATAGAGTTTACTTGCATAGTAATGCATCATAACATGTAAATCCATATAGCAGCATTTTGTGCCAAAATAATATCACTGTACCTTTATTTTCCACATCCTGCATGGAAAACTAGAAGATGCAAAAGGCAAAACATCCTGGATTTACCCACTTTATTTTCAGCGCTTTAAAAACACCCCAAAAAATAAGTTGTGCCATAAACTCACTTAGGTTTGGAGATTCGTCACACACTTCCAGCGTGGTGTTATGTATGGTTATTAAAGAATATTCAACTAAGGACATCAAAGCAAACTTTACTTTTTAGCATATCAAGCTATTAGACGTTATGGGTATGAACACATTTTAAAAGGGTGCATGCTTTATCGTGTTGCTCGCTTAGCTCTCACAGATTTAGTCTTTCAGTTAGAAATTCACCATCATGCATAAGAAAGGCGGTACATCCCTTTTTGGCGCAGCCATTCCGACACGGGCCAGTTTGGCGCGACGGCTTCGGCGCAGCCATTTTGGCGCAGAAGCCTTTGTGGCGCTGTCGTTTTGGCGCGAGGGACGTTTGGACGTGGCTGACATTGCAGCCACGTCCAAATGTCCCTCGCGCCAAACTATGTGAGTGTGTTTCATTACCTTCTACTTGTGTCGGCACTCGCATGCAGCCTTGAATAATAACCGCAATTAATTTTTGTAAAACTCTTTGTAGAGTCTGGACAGAGCGCCTGCCTGCACAGAACACCTACCCAGGCAGAGTTCCCTCCTGCAGAGAACACTTTCCTGCACAGAGCCCCTCCACGCACATAGCTGCTGCCTCTACTGAGATCCCCTTCACAGCGCGCCTTCACAGCATCCCAGCACATCCTTGCATATAACACCTCCCTGCACAGTGCACCTCCCTGCATAACGCATCTGCCTACACCGAGTAGAGCAGCAGCCCGCAGCAGCTGCTTGCACACAGCACAGGCCCCGAGATAACACCGGACTAGCCAGAGCACTTAATATGCATGCATAGAGCATCAGACTCTCGAAAGCCACCCAGCTGCATAGACTATCTACCTGGATAGCCCACCTCAGGGGCTGACAGACACCTGCATTCCGAGAGCATTTGCCTCCATAGAGGACCCTCTATCCAGCAAATACCAGTTTCATTCGTCATTCCGTGGAACACCTGCCTCCACACAACACCTCAATGTTTAGAGCGCCTGCCTCCATAAAACACTGTCCTCATAGAGTTCCAGCCTGCTAAGAGCGCATGCCTGCATGGAAAACCTGCGAATGGCACCTGCCCTCACACACCACGCCTGCACTTGGAGCACCTGCCGCCTCAGGGAAACTACCCCAGCAGAGCACCTGACTCCACAGCACGCCTGTCAATACTGAGCACATAGCCGCCGCCACACAGTGTGCCTGGATGTCTTGTGCACATTGGGAGCGAGACTGTCCCGTGTAGAGGCTTGATTTCCTGTCCTCATAACAACCAGCAGTAACGTGCACAGTGATTTCTTTATTGCACCCAGTGTATCTGACTGTCTGTCAATAGTGTTGGAGATGGGGTTCTTTTTGGGCAAGATCACATGATGCCTCATAAAAGGAGTAAAAGGAGAGATTGTTTTCACATTGACCACTGCCGCCGAGCTGGTGGGGTGGAGTGGAGGTGAGGGGGCGGTTGGTGGTAAGCAGCCGATCTAGCTGCGATCCTGGCGGTCTGCTGAGAAAGGAGGATTTAAGCTGTGGAGGTTTTCAGTGAGCTGCCAGTGGACACAGAGTTTGCAATGAGGAACACGTTTGGTCTGCTTAGCTGCAAGCGTTTAAAGTGTGCATCGTACATAATAGTGACTGGCGAGGTGCCCTGCATGCACTCCATACAAACAACATGTAAAGACGGGAATGGACAGCTACAAAAAAATAATGACATTACGTTTTTGGTGCAGCGCCGCCAAGGGTGTGCTCTCCTGGAGAGAGATGTCCCTTCTCAGAGATATGCTGGCTGACAGTTTGTGGCCAGGAGTCCTCCGCGCTGCTGCTCTAAATGGCATGCACATGTGCCATGCCAGAATCTGTCTGAGTACATCAGAGAGCCCCTCACGCCAAAACATCCCTGCTGCAAATCGTCCTGCTCTGTAAGAAAGGCTATGCTGCTGACAAAAGTAACGCAACAGTACCATCTAGTGGTGAAAAGTATGTTTTTTATGAATAAATCAAAAGCGTACATGGTACGCAGTAAAGAATTAAAACATCCGTATTTGCAATAATTGCATGCGTAAATGGGCAAGATATGCTTGTTATCTGGAGGGCTGCCTACACCACAGTGTAAGGCCTGGTGTCAGGGAAAACAGAGAGGCATGCTGCCGGAGCAAAGTCCTGCAGGCCCTCTGCTGCTCGGTTGTCAAATCTGGAGAGAGCTGCACTCCCTCCACTGAGCCATCCTGAGGGTTGCTATGCAGCAAATCAGGAAGGGGCTCACTCTCATCCTCTTCTTGCTCTGAAGCTAGCAAGAGGCATGAGACTTCGGCCCGCCTGTGGAAAGGCTCGAGTCTGTTAACATGGAATACTTGAGGTGCCACCCCAGTGACTCCCATGTCAACCAGATAAATTATCTCGCCCATCTTGGAGATTATCCTGAAGGGTCCAGTCCATTTATCTGCCAAAGCCCGAGGCTTGGTAGGCTCCATCACGAGGACCTCCTGTCCCGGAGTCCACTCCACTTGCAATGCTTTAAGGTCATGCCAGTATTTGTTCAATTCCTGGCTGGCCTTGAGATTCGCTATTGCCAGACCCATCATCTGTGTCATCCTCTGTCTGAGGCCTAACACCTAGTCCCCCACTTGCTTGGCAGGACCTGGAGGGGTGGCCTCCCAACCTTCTCTGATCAAGGCAAGGGGTCCCCTCATGGGATGTCCAAAGAGTAACTCAAAGGGGCTGAAACCAACACCCTCTTGAGGTACCTATCTGTAAGCAAACAGCAGACATGGCAGGAGAAGATTCCACTTCTTCCTTAGGGGCTCTTCCAAAGCGCCTAGCATGCCCCTGAGAGTTTTATTAAATCTCTCAACCAAACTGTTGGTCTGGTGGTGGTAAGAAATTTCTCTTATCAACATTGTGAATTGCACAAGCCATTTCAAACGCTTCAATCCATTGGAGGATATCAGAACCCTCCACCTACACACCAACCAAATCTTTCATAAACTTGGTTGCTGGTGACCTGCCACTCTCAACTGGTTTAGCTGAAGTCTCCACTCGAGCTTTCTCTAGCTCGATTCTTTGGTGCTCAGTGTCCCTATCTTTGAGTATCACTTGCTGTGCCAACTCCTGTTTCTTAAACTCAGCATCTGTTGCCAACTTTTTGTATTGAAAGGCTAACTTTTCCCGTTATAGCTCCAATTTTAAAAGTTCAATCTTCAGGGCTTCCCCCTGAAGAGCATTGCTGGGGTTTGGAACAGAGGCAGCAGGAATGGTTGCATTCCCAGAATCAGATTCGGTGATAACCCTCGAGGTAGAGTCCTCAGTGTTTGCATCCCCCCCTTCAAGAGCTCCACAATCGTCCACCAGGGCAGCTATCAGCTCTGCCCTAGACGTATCCACAAAGTCTAATTCCCTGGCTTCACAAGCACTCTGGAGAGCCTCTAAGCTCATCCGAGTCAATTTACCATTCACAATAGATTCCATTGCTTGTAACGCAGTTATCTTGTACACAATTAAACCTTAATTTAACAAAGTGCAGATATCCTTTGTAAGTGGCACGGTTATACACTAATTCTTAAAACCAAAACCATAAGCATCCCACCGCTGCCACCAGTGTAAACCAACCAACCGCTGGAGAGGGGTGGTCTGTACTTCTTCTCTCTATATGGTAGAGGAGAGGAACAGAGGACCCCAGCCCAGATTCTCAATTGTGATAGCAATGGACGAGCAATCAAGGCCTAGCTTCTCAAGAGGTGATGCAGGCTGGTTCTTAAGTACAGTGTAGTCTCCAAGCACCCACAAAGGAATGTCCGCACACTGGATCGCTTAAAACGCAGTCTTTATATAATTAATATTCGAGGTGATGTACATTATCACGATAACTCACTTTGTACTCAGAAATCAACAATGGTAAATATATACAGTTCTAAAGTGGTACCACTAATGTTATCAGATCTCATTAAAGTGCATACAGTCCGAATGACACACAGATCAAAATAAAGAGGAAACCAGCAGCAGAGAGAGGAAGGAAAGCAAGATGGTTGGACAATTGGCAGAATACTGGTCACTACTATTAAACACAGCTCTGTGTGGAGGTCCCCCCCACCTGGGCAACCTGTAGAAGAAAGATACAAGTCCAGTCCATATATTGTTCTCACTAGACTTCTCAATAGTTCTGCAACCCCAAAGTACCTGGCGTTGTAGCGTTCCTCGTTGGGGAATCGACGCCCCTTGTTGAGTGCCCTCCCTTTAAGGCAGGAGTCACGGGTCGTCGAACGTCCGACGGAGAACAGGTCGAGCTATGACGGTGAAGTGGCAGCTTCATTCCTAGCGGTACTCGGTGACGCGGAAGCGTAAATGTCCTGCAAGGAAGAGGCATGCGGGGCACCTCGGTGTTGATAGTTCTGTACCGCAAAGAGTTTGAAGAACTGTGGCCCAGCAAGGGCATCGAGTCGTCGGCGTCTCTGTGGTCTTTGGGTGGCGGGAAACCCACCGCTGGATGCTCCTCGGCGCATCGACGGTGAGCTCTTCTCCACCAGGATACAACGGCGATAATGCGTCCTGGATTCGAAAGTTCTTAGGCAAAACGGGAGCACGGCGGCTTCGGTCGTCGACGGTGGTCGTCGACAGTGGCGGACAACAGTCCGGGTGCTTATCCTTGGAATTCTTCAGCAGTCCCTGTATCGGGTCGGGAGCCTGTCAAAGGTCTGTCTACCAGGGAGCTTAGGCAAAGATCAGCTGGTGCAGGATGGTCCCTCGTAGCTCGGGAAGAGGACGCCTTACCAGGTCTTCTCTGGGTCAGTCCTTGGAGGCACAGAAACTTTCAAATTGTGAAGGAGAGCAACAGCAATTCTTCTCGTCCAGCAAGGCTTCAAGGTCAAGCTTTAGTTACTCCAGTTACTCATAGTGGACTTCAGCTTTCGAACACGATTCCTAGCAGTGAGAGGTCCCCAGATATACTGTTGATCGCCCATTCATTCCGCTGGGTCACACTCAAGCATCCAATCACGACTAAGAGCATTCATGCAGGCAGGCAGCCAATCAGGCACACAGTGCTTTCAGGCCATTCACTTCTCTCCAGACACTCACAACAAGTTATGTGTATTGGGACAAGTACCGAGCCATTCAACACTCCATACTGCATTCATACCGGTTTCGGGCAGGGCTGTCTCAGTCATTGTGTCAAACACCAGATACTAGACACCCACAACATATAATGCGTATTCGTCACACACTCCATTCACCCAGGTCCCACCTACATGCATACCCACAACATACAGTCGTTGAGAAGGCTCCAGCCAGTCTGGTCAGCACTTCCCCAAACTACCATATATGGAACTTCCACCTTACAGTCAGTCAGGGGGAAGGGACAGAGTCAGGGCTTCCCGGGACTTCGGGAAGATCAAGGTAACAGGAGATGGAAGGCAAGAGGCCATGGGGGCCATCTTGTCTCCATCAGGAATCTACTGATTCCAATGACAGGGCCTGGGCATCCCAAATGGAGGATGCTCAGGGCACCAGTCATTTCAGCACGGAGTTGCCACCAGCCCGTACCCTGCTCTGTGGTTTACACACAGGTGCCCAAAAACATACACTAGGGGCACAGGGCTGCACCCCTACCCATGGGTGTCATAAGGGTATTCCATGGGTCTGTTCACCAAACCAAAAGAGAGCTGCACCGCCAGGAGTCCCACATGAACTCCTGCGCGGAAAACACGACAGAACACACGATAAAAAGCAGTAAAGGACAAGGATACGGAGGCCTGTCCCTCCGATGCATTTCCAGCATCACAGTGCCATCCTGTGGTTTTTTGCCTTCCAGTAAAGCAATAGTCTAGCAAACTTTTCTACCTTATCTAAGCTCCTGTCGTCTTGTCTAATTGTCTACTTGTCTTGTCTCTTTCTGTCTTGTCTGCTGTGTCCTTCCCTAGTGTTCTCCCCCCCTTCCTCCTTTCTCCTCTCCCTACCTACTCTATGGTTTGCTCTGTCTCTCCTATGTTTTCTAACTGCTTCTCTATCGTCTATCCTGCTCGCCTCACTAAATCTGGTAGTAAGAAGTTTAAAAGGACATGCTGGTCACCAACCCAGGCCTCTCTATCGCTCATACCTATACCAGTGCCTCCTCCAGGCAAACCTTCACCAACATTCTCTTTGTCGTCCCCTCGCCAGACCTATGGACTCTACATTTGGTCTCTGTGCTCTCTCCTTTCTCTTCTTCTCCCATTAAAGGTGGCACCCGGTGGGAGGCCCTCCTGGCCTCCATCCACTCTTCTAAGGTCATCATTAACGTTTACCTGAATGGTACCGTCTTGGTCCAAGGCCCTCAAACCAACCTTCTCCTCTTTGATAGATGATTCACATGCCTCATCAATTTCCTGTCTTCTCCTGCTGTCCCCTCTCTCCCGTCAATGGCTTCCTTGCCTCCCCCCTCTGCCTCCTGCTTGGCTATCTTGCCCACTCCTCCTCCCTCCTCTGCCCCCCTTGGGCTTCTTCTACACTTCCATAGGGCATACCTCTGGTTTGTACCCCTCCCTGTATGTCTTTCAAGGATGGCAACCTTCTCCATATTGCCACTCTCAACTCTCGCTTAGTTGTCAAACACTCCTCTGACATCTGCCGCCTCCTGGAGGAACTTGACCTCGATGTCCTCTGTCTCACCGAGACATGGTTCATGGTGAACTCTGTCTCGAGCTTTGACAGTCTCCTCCCTGATGGCTACAAGATCCTCTCCTTGACCAGATCCAACCGTTCTGGAGGGGGGGGGGGTAGCCCTGATCTTCCCTGAGTGGATTCCTGCCTCTTTCATTCCTATGCAGGCCTACTCATCCTTCGAATGCCTCGTCTGCAGGCTCTCTCTCTCTCATGGCCATTCCATTACTGTGGCTACCATCTATCGGCCACCTGGACAGATCTCCTCCTTCCTCTCTGAGTGGGTGGACCTCTCCTCTTCCCTCCTGGTCTCGACCACTCAACTCCTCCATCTTGGAGACTTCAACATCCACCTGGATGCCTCCTGTCCTTCCCCTGGACTCTTTTGCGACCTCTGCGACTCTCTCTCACTCTCTATTCTCCCCTCTGGCCCGATTCACTCTGCAGGGCACACTTTGGATGTGCTGATCTCTTCACACCTTCCCCTTTCTATCCCTCTCACCACTCCTCTCTCCTGGAGTGATCACTTTCTCCTTTCCTCCCAGCACACCCTCTCTACCCCTCAGGCCAAGCCAACTCCAGCACTGCCACCTACCTTCTCTGTTATCCGACCCATGAAGCATGTGTCAGTTGAGGCTTTCGGCGCCACTTTCTCACCCTGGGCTCACACCCTGACACAGCCCTTTCCATGCTCCACTCTGCTATATCTGATACTCTTGATGTTCTTGCCCCTGTCATGAGGATCCCATTGAAGCCCAAAGCCAAGTGCAACTCTTGGTATGACTCTGACCTCGCCACCCTTAAACGCAAGTGCAAGGTGGCTGAGAGGAGATGGCGTGCTTCAGGTACATCCTCTGACAAACTGGCCTGCCGCATGCTCAAAGGCAAAACTGTCTCTCTGTCTGCACCAAGAAGAGAGCCCTCATCCAAGCCTGCGTCTCTGCGGTATCTAACATCTCGGCCGAACTCTTTAAAATCTGCAAGGAGCTGGCCAATCCTACTGCTGTCTCTACATCTCCTGTCCCCTCCCAGGCTCTTTGCACAGCCCTGGCTTCTCATTTCATCTCTAAAACTCAGGACATCCTGTCCTCTGTCTCTTCTCCCCCTCTCCCTCTACTCACTGCTCTTCTCCTGACCCTTCTTCTGCCACCTCTCCTCCCTCCTTCACTGCCTTTCCCCTGTTCTCCCCAGATGAAGTTTCTAGACAAGTCTGATCTATGAAAGTCTCGTCAAAACAGGTTCACGCCTGTTCCTCCAAAACCATCAAGGACCACATTGACACCCTGGTTCCTGCTATGGCTGACTTCTGCAACCACTCCTTTGCCACTGGATTCTTCCCTTCTCCCTTTGTGCACCCTCTTCTTAAGAAACTCACTGCCGACCCTTCCTGCCCGGCTAACTATCGCCCAATCTCCATTACTCCTTTCCTGGGCAAACTCCTGGAAAAGCTGGCAATCTCCCAGATTAATCGTCATGATGTTGGTTGTCTCCATGACCATCAGTCTGGCTTCAGATCTGCCAGAAGCACAGAAACTGCTCTCCTGAACATCCGTGAAGACCTGCTCTCAAACCTTGATTCAAACACCCCCTGTGTCCTCATCTTACTTGATCTATCTTCTGCCTTTGACACGGTCAACCACACCATCCTGCTCAACAGTCTCTGTGATAACCTGGGTATCACCGATCAGGCCCTGGCTTGGCTGACTTCTTTCTTCTCTGATCAACCCTCCCAGGTCCAACTTGGGCCTTTCCTCTCCTCTAACCCTATCTCTTCTTGTGGTGTCCCCCAGGGGTCTAACTTCTAACCCTGGTTGTTCAACCAATATCTGGCACTTCTTGCCCACCGCATTGCTGCTCACTTCCCCAACTTTCAGTGCTACGTGGATGACACTTAACTCATTTTCAGGCTCCCTTCTGCCACCTCTTCTCCCTCTCTCATCTCTGACTGGCTGTCTGCTATCCAGGAGTGGTGTGCCGCCAATGATCTCTGCCTTAATGCCAGTAAGACCGAGATTCTCCTCATCTGCACACCTGCTCCCTCCTTCCCTGTCACTCTATGGCTGGCCTCTCTTGGCCCTCTTCCTGCTCCCATCTGCAAGGCTAAAAACCTTGGGGCCATCTTTGACACCATACTTTCCTTCTCTCCTCACATCTCTGACGTCTCGAAGAAGTCACACTACCAGCTGCACCTCCTCAGGCATATTCTTCCTTTCCTCTCCTTCCCCCAGAAGCTCACTGTCTCCAGAGTACTGGTTCTCTCTAGGCTAGACTATTGTAACAGCCTGTTTCAAAATCTGTTGGCCTCTACACTCCGCCCTCTGCAAATCATCCAAAACAGGACTGCAAGACTTGTCCTTGTCCTCAAGCGTATCTCTCTAGGACTGAACTCTCTGCACTGGCTCCCAGTGGCTGCAAGGATTAAGTTCAAAACCCTCTGCATTGTCCACAAGGCCCTCTGGGGCCTCAATACCTTCAACTCTCTCTTCCTAAATATCTTCCTTCTCGAGCTCTTCACTCATCCGCCTCCAACTCCCTCAGGGTCAGTCGCTTCTCCAAGGAACAAGTTGGTGGTAGATCTCTTTCTTCTGCTGGGGCCTCCCTCTGGAACAGCCTCCCTGCCTCTCTGAAACTTGAGGAGAACCATCTGAGGCTAAAAACCTCGGGGTCATCTTTGACTCCTCACTCTCCTTCTCTCCTCACATCTCCACATCTCTAAGAAGTCTCACTACCAGCTGCACCTCCTCAGAGGTATTCTACCTTTCCTCTCTTCCCCCCAGAAGCTTACTATCTCCAGAGCTCTGGTTCTCTCTAGGCTGGACTACTGCAACAGCCTCTTTCTAAATCTGCCTTCCTCTACTCTCCGCCCTCTGCAACTCATCCAGAACAGGACTGCAGGACTTGTCCTTGGCCTCAAGCCCAGGGATCGTATCTCTCCAGGACTGAAATCTCTGCACTGGCTCCCAGTGGCTGCAAGGATCAAGTTCAAAACCCTCTGCATTGTCCACAAGGCCTTCTGGGGCCTGGGTCCTCAATACCTTCAACTCTCTCTTACTAAATATCTTCCTTCTCGAGCTCTTTGCTCATCCGCCTCCAACTCCCTCAGGGTCAGTCGTTTCTCCAAGCAATGAGTTGGTGGTAGATCTCTTTCTTCGGCTGGGGCTTCCCTCTGGAACAGCCTCCCTGCCTCCCTGAAACTTGAGGAGAACCATCTCCGATTCTGGAAGCAGCCCAAAACCTTTCTCTTTTGACACTTTGATTGCCTCGACATACCCTTCTATTATACTTTTTCAGGAAACTATGAAATTGGATGCACTCACATTGATAGGATGTACTACTTATTGCTCACCGGCTAAACGTATAATGTTGGGGCGCCCGGCTGGCGGATTAGCAATTGCAGTGAATAACACACTTGGACTTCAAACTAAACTTATATGGGAGTCATCCAATCTTAAAGCGATATCAATAGATCTGACCAATAATAAAATGAAAACAATGCTAATAAAAAGCTTATATTGGAATCCCAATAATACCTTAATTGATTCCATCTTCAATTAATTGGATGACTGCCTAGAAACATCAAATATGGAAATAGGCGAACGTGCGACCATAAATGGTGGGCACTTTAATTCTGATTGCCAACCTAGACTAGAACACCATCCAAAAAAAGGTAAACGACTGATGAAAGAGAGAGGGTCAATGTGGAATTCGTACTTTGATGATTGGGGTATAGATGTGTATGGAATTTCTTGAGCCAGGTGATTATTCGACTTGGCGTAGGGGATGCAACTCTTCAAAGATTGACTATATATTCCTATCCCACAACATCATGCCACTAGTATCTCCTTTAGCTATCAGTCTAATAGTACATGGTGGTCATGCCCAATTATCGCTATTTTTAAAATTTGATTACCCCCTCCTAGACTTAGATCCCTCCTTAGTCTATCCAGAAGTAGATAGGCCTTTAAAATCGCTTAGATGGAATCCAAAACTATGTCAACAATTTGCTGGGTTTGTATCAGGGCAGATCGCTATCATCCCTATGGTTCAGAGAAATTCCATCTTTACTATGAAGACTATATGTTCGAAGATAATCCACACTGCCCTAGAACATTTCCGCGAGAAGTGCAAATTTAAAATATATCCAAAACACTTTGACCCACTGATTAAGACCCTAAAAAGGGAAAAAACAAAGAACTGAGGAATCTAAGAAATTGTGCACAAACCATTTCCAACTATCACACGTTGCGTTGCGTAAACATATAATAGTCAGTTATAAAACCAAGTTAAAACATCTCAAAATCCTAAACTATAACAAAGTGAATTGTACGTTGATCAAGGCAATATGCAGCCATGATATAAGAACAATCTGGAAAACTATAAAAAGCTCAGACACGTCTCTGATTCCACCTATGCAGAATTGCAAATCAGAGAATAAGTGGAGTGAATATATTACCAGAAGAATTTAGAAATCTTCCAAATTTGCCTCTGTGTTATAATGAGTTGGAGCGATATAAATGGTCAGTAGACGATATAAAATGGCAATTAACAAACTGTCGTACGCAAACTCTGCGGGACTGGATGGGTTACCTCCTTGTGTTTACAAGACATATGTAAATATGTGGTCACTAATCCTAAAGAATAAATTTGATAATAAAGCAGCTACCAGGACTATTCCCAACTCATGGGTCACCTCTAATATAATTCCAATCTACAAAATCCTTCTCTACCAGAAAACTATCATCCCATCTCACTTATCAACACAGAGGCAAAGATATTTGCTATGTTACTCCTGTATGAGCTGGATAAAGTCATTCAGAAATTGGGATTGTACTCCAAATTTCAAACAGGTTATCGAAAGGAAATGAGTACTACTTGAAATGCGACCATCATTGCTCATATTAAAGCAGGGACAAAGCTGAAAGACTCGTATCCCATTTACATGGCCATGATTGATATGTCTGCAGCTTTTGATTGTGTCGTGTGCAATCAACTGTGGGCAAAAAATGGCAAAAAAAGGCATCCCAATTGAACTAATTTATTGGTTCATTAAGCTACATACGGATACAGCGTATAGGGTATGTAGTTCAGCTGATGGGAGAACAACTGCCCCAATAAAGACCGAGTTGGGCCTTGAAGCAGGCTTGTAACCTGGCTGCATCATTTTTTAACTTGTACATAGCAGATATGGATCACACTAGGTATGATAGAAGTCTATTCTTGGTAAAACTGGGTACAATGCGTCTGCAATGGCTCACCTTTGCAGATGATATTATCATCTTTGATTCTACTCCGAAAGGAATACAAACTAAACTCCATCTATTTGAAAAATTTGCAATAGCGCATAATTTAACTCCAAACCCCATCAAAACAATGATAATGAAATTTGGACCTAAGACAAAGACAACGGGCTTCAAATGGTATCTTCAGAATATTTCTATACCATTGATAGAAAATGCAACTTACTTGGGCAATTTTATTAATGAGGCCAATTCAGTTAAACATTGGGTCTCATCACTAAAATCTAAAAGTCGTCCTTTTCCTTCTCAGTTGAAAATAATATGTGCAAAATATTGCACATTTTCCTTAATACCGGTAATAGACTTCTACACCTTAAAGATCGAAAGTGTTCTTCTGTACTCCCTGGGCATCTGTCTCCTTGACTTGAACACTGTCCTAGATAGCCTTCAAGGTACATTGTTGAAAACTGCATTACATCTTCCATTGAGTTTACCTAACTGTGTGTTTAGGCATGAATTAGGATTAATTGCTTTATCTGCACGAAGAAAATGGCGTCAGCTTTGCAATTATGCCAAAATGTGCTCTCCTCAACCCAATTCCCTGTATGTTGATCTGAAAACAAATATCCATCTGCTTTATACTCCGTCAATAAATTGTCACCATCATGCAATGCAGGATATACTTGCGGAACTCCGTATTACAGGCAAGGATTTGTGTCTGAGACCAGCATATGCAAAGAAAAAACTATATGAGAACGATTGGTGCGAAACTATTGCAGAATAGGAAGATATAAAATGTATTCAGAATATAGTATCTGTACTAAAAAACGAGTTCCAAGATATACTTACATTGATATCTTCCCCTGCAATAAATATACAACATTCTATATGTGGTTTAAATTTAATTTATACCGTACTCGAGAAAGGACTAAGCATTGGAACAAAGGTCATACGGTTACAAGGACAGAAAAGTGTTGTTTTGATCCTTGTGTAGAACCAATAGAAACGCTCAAACACCTAATTTTATACTGTTCGCATTTTAATGTCAAGAGAATGACTCGGTTCATGAAATTTGTTAATACAGACTATGATGACTGTCTTGAATCACTTTGGGCAAGAATGATGCACAGGAAATATAGACCTTTAATATATGCCCTACTGAATTTTTGTGAATTTATAGAAATTGAATTATTGCAGCAAGGCAGACAATGAGAACCTACTTGTTATTTTCGTTATCTTGTTTTATTTAGTTGTATCTGTTTTAGTTGGAGGTGTTTGATGCGTTTGTATTATTATTTACTTGTTGTTTCAAATTTTATATGTATGAATCTATGAATGATATTTCTTGTCGGATTTATAATTCTATTTTGTAAAGGTTCATTTTTTATGAATCAAAGACAAATAAAAAAATAATTTCTCTTTGCTTCTGCCTTTTCTCCTCCTCTCCTCTGCTGACCTCCTGGCTGAAACGGAATCTGCACTGGTTACCTGGCCACCCTCTGATCCCGATCCCAGGTCCCTCCCCCCACCAGTCACACACACCTGCACTGCCTGCCTGGCATCCCCCCGCACTTGGGGACTGTTTCTGTATCCCTTCAGTCCCACTACCAGCACTTGACACCTGATGTCTGCACTTACCTCTGTACTTGCCCTCTTGTGGCCGTTACTTTACTTATTGTTATTATTCTATTCCCATGTGCTGCACTGTCCCTTTCCCCCTCCCCCTGCACTTCTCCCTTTCCCCCAACCCATGCAATTGTGCGATCTGAATGACACCTGGCCTAGTATGATCGTTGTCTGTCCTGCCCTTGTTCCCCCTCCCTTGCCTCATCGCGCCTTGAAACACTTGTGTATAGGCGTGTTATAAATGCCATATCATATCATATCTCTGGTTGCAGAAGCACTTCAAGACCTTCCTCTTTGCTTCTACTTTCCCTTCCTCCTCTCCCCTGCTGATCTCCTGGCTGAAACTGAAACTGCACTCGTTACCTGGCTACCCTCTGATCTCGGGCTCAGGCCCTTCCCTGCCAGTTGCACACCTGCAGTGCCCCCCTGGCAACCCTTGCACTAGACTGTTTCTGTATCCCTACAGCCCCATACCAGCACTTGACACTTGATGTCTGCACTTACCCTTGCACTTGCCACCAGCTGGCTGCACTTTTATTTATTGTGTTTATTTATTTTACTGTTATCCAATGTACTGCACTGCCCCCTCGCCCCCACTTTTTCCCTTCCCCCCCCATCCTATCAAATGCCTCCAGCAAATAGAGCGCGCCTCTTACTTCTCGGTGTTGGCAATCTTCATTGCTCTAGTTCTCCTCATCTCAGTATTTTCGGACAACTCCAAATGAGAACATGTAAGAGTTTTACTATTTCTCAGAACTGGATGTTCTAGTCTAACCTAACAATATGTTTACACATGCCTGCCAGTTACTTATTGCAAAGGCGTTAGTATCAAACTAAAAGGCAAATGTGCCACACTGCTAAAGGTCCATGCTACTTAGGAGCAACTTTTCCTGAAAATCCTCACAAAAGGTTAATGCTAACACTACAAAATCAGTCTCTGTCGCCCTATCTAGCCAGGGAGGCGACACTCTTGTAGTTCCTTCCTCCCTCTCATCATCTCAAATGAGCGTATTCCCGTGGCAGAGATTAAGACCATTAAGCCTCAAATCACATCGGTAACAGCTTACTGAGTCCAGGCCTGCCAATTTCCCCATGTCTGGCCATACTCTTCCCCACATCATGTAATTACATGAGAAAAGTATTAATGTAAAGTAATAATAGTTGTGTTTAACAAGCGTTTAAGTAGTTCCATGAAATTTGCCTGCAGTACATTTTACAGACCCAGGTCTGGTTTTGGTGCGGCAGATGTTTTTATTCAGTTCCCCTGTCCCTTTCCCTTCTCTTGTGCAGGGGACACCCCTACAGACCTTGCCCATCAGAGTCTCAAACACCCCCACCATGCTGTTGTATGGGGGACACCTCTGCAGTCCCCGATCTCCCACCTCTATCTTACCAGTCCATTGTGCCCCCCACACAAAACTCCATCATCACCACCTATCCCCATCCCATACCTCTTTTTGGTTCTATCAAACTCTTTCTGCCTACCCCCGTCCTTTAAAAAAAAAGCACGAGCGCCAATTCCTGATAGGCCTTAGTTCGAACAGAGCGGCCTGTCAGGAATTAGCCCTTGCTAAAAATTGGCTATTTGGTTTAACCAGCCTCTAGCTGGTTTCTTTGAACTGGAGCAGCCATTTATGGATATGATAGCAGCTTTTATTTCCATATTAAGGAGATCCTGTCCAAAACATCCAGACAAGAATCACCAATCTATCTCTAGGTAACCCCCCAAGTGGAACACTACCCTGGCCCTCCCGAGCCTTAGCGGTAAAATCCTTACCATAAAAACAGTGGGGGATACGAGCCTCAGCCGGCCTCTACTCATTTTTCCTGATACAGACTTCCAGGTCTCAAAGTCAGCTTCAGTGATTGGCAGTACTAAAGGCATTGTTATGCACATTAATTATATCATCATCAGCTCCATCCATCTGTTTTCATGGTACTGATCACTTGAACTGTTTTGCAGGTTGACAAGGAAATCTGATGATGTCGGCAGATTCTATGGCGATTGTTTGTGCAGCTCTCTCAGCCCTCGTCTTTGTGGAATTCCCTAAGGTAGAATATACCCTTTGCAGTAAAATCTTATGAAAATCCTGGTCAATGAATGGAAGTTGTACATTGTTCGTTTGCTGTGTAATATATCAATAACAAACATGTGGGAGATTCCATTTGGAAATCCTGTTAGAAGCATTCTTAATCTTAGCCCATGGTTTGACATGTAATAGAGCCTTATAATCAGAATATGTTGGCTATCATGGTTCTTTAAAGCCTGAAAACTCAGGTGAAGGACATGAGAAGGACATGAGAGAAGTAAGGGCTGTTTATCAGGCACTGGAGCATTTAGGAGCAGTACTTAGCTTCAAATTCTCATTATGAGGCCATGTGAGGAACTTCTTTTCCCTGTGTATCCTCCTCTCAGGTGGCCAGGAAAAGGCCATTGATTTTTGATCCTGACCTTGGGGGTGGATATGCTAGGGAGGGTCACATGGGTGGAGGTATCTTGGGGAGTGGAGACAAGACGTACTTAGGTGAGACATGGTATCCCCCATTAACTTTTCAGAATGAACCGTCTATTCCTCGGGCCTTTGTGGGCTACTGTGGGCCCCTTCCCTTTTCTTCCCTCCAAAATGTCCCCCAGAAACAACCCCTCCACACTGTGACGAGTAAGAGACCAACTAGGAAGACACATCCTCATTTGGGTGAGACAAACATATATCAGCCCTTTATTTTGTTAATACAGACACACATCAGTTAGGTATCAAGACGAGGAGGAGACAACACAGACTTATACAGACTTCCTTTATTAATTCAGATATCCCCAAACACCACTCTGGTACTGAGATGAAGAAGAGAGCTATGGAGGTGTACAGGTGGAACAACCAGGCACGTTCAACGAATGGATTCCGCAAGGGTCAGGCAATTGGACTTCATGACCCACACGTGAGGTCAATTAACAATTCTAATGGATATGAAAATCCTTGCCACACAGCGCGAAGGGGAACGGGCTGGAAAGAAGGAAGTTGGAGGCACCAGAGCTGGGAGCCGTGTCAAGTAGGAGAAATGGAGGCTGAGGTTGGTCACGAGAGGGTCTGGAGGTCCTGCTGCCTTCCTTATCTGGTGTGCACAGCAGGAGCTGTCATATGACCAGGAACCCCAGTCGCTGCAGGAAAGCAGCAGCGCAAGCAGTTCTCTCTGTGGCTTCCACGAGGGAAGCAAAGCTCGTGGAAGCCTGAAAGCCGAACGGGGAGAAAGCAGAAGTGAGCTGCCATGTGCAACCGGTGAGTTAAAAAAAGTGAAGCACTTATACCGGGGTGCTCCGGGAACCTGAAACAAGTACTTTTGAATGCCGAACGAATTGAAAGCTATTGTAAGTACTTTTTTGCCACTTTGATTTTTTTGAACATTTTTCATCAAACAATTCATTATATTTCAAACAAAAACACCAATTATCACCAACCTTTTTATGCCCAGCCCCTCTTTTCCCTCCTCCCGCACTAAAGCTACCAAGCCCAACCATCTGGTGGGATCATACTTTTGAACAGAACTGAGTCCAAACCTTTAGCCTTAACTGGCAAGGAGGGTTCTACATACAGAGCCTATATATTACCACTGACCCCTTTGACCTCGAGGGCTGCAACACAACACTAGAGCTAACCAGGTATTAAAGATTTAGGCCATAACAACCTTCTTTTAATGGTACAAGACTCCACTCAAACAAAGAACTGTCCATCTTATCGTTAACCATCACTGACAATTTTTCATACGTAAAAATACCCCACAGTTTAGTGAGTCATTCCTTTTTGGTCTGAGTGGTCACGTGTTTCCAATTCTGAGCCAGAGCTACCGCTGTGGCCCTTAGCATGGCTTCAACAATTCTCGGGAAGGTAGATGTGTCAGAGTCAGGGGAAGGGACACCAAGCAACAATTCCATGGGGTGCAGATTCGGGGAGACACCGGCCATGTCCTTGATCCAGCTCAAGAGTTCAGCCCAGTAAACTTGGATGGACGAGCACTCCCAGCACATATGGTACCATGTTCCCCGTTGGACACATTCCCTTGGGCAGAGCAGAGAGACTCTTGCAAACATCTTAGATAGCTTAGCCGGGGAAAATGCCAGGCATGTAGGATTTTAAAGTTATGTTCCATCGCTGCCGTATACAGCGAACCAGCAAGCAATACTTTAAAGACTGTACCCCGGGTTTCTTCCTCTATCTCCATGCCCACCTTTTCCTCCCAGAAATGTTTAAAATTCTGTCTCCCCTTCAGATCTGCCGTGACCAACACTCTGTAAATTCTCGTCAGTGCTCCCTTCCTTTTGGCGGACTCAGCGACAATTTTCTCTAAGGGGGTGAGGGCACGGGAGAACTCCTTGCACCACTTGGGGTCCATCAGGATGCACTTCAGGCGAAGGTATTTAAAGACTGACAAAGGGTTAGCCCCCATAGCCTACGCTAATGTCTCATACTCAATGAAGCTATGACCCTTAAACAGCTGAGCAGCTCTCCAGACCCATTTGTTTGTTTGTTTGTTTGTTTATTTTATTTGTATGGCGCTCCAAACCCAGAGGTAGAAGGGCGCTTAAGAATTTGGTTACAGCGTTGTGAAGTATCTTAGTTTTGCATACTTCGTACAAGTTTATAATATAAGCATATATCTATACAGTGAACAGTAAACAAGAGCAAATGCGTACAATATGCAGTTTTCAATATAAATACAGATACCGCACGGGTCTGGTGTTAATGGCGTTATTCTTTGTTTAGAAGCCAGCTGATGACCTGCTTCCTAAAGACCTGGAAGGATTCGATCATTTTGATGTTAAGCGGTAGGGAGTTCCAGAGTTGGGGGGCAAGCACTGTGAAGCTTACCCCTCCAGCTCTTTTTAGGTGGAACCTGGGCACTGATAAGCAGAGTGTTGGAGGATCTGGTGGATCTGGTGGCTGGTTTCAGGGTGAATTTATTAGCAAGGTAAGGTGGTGCTAGGTGATTGAGGGATTTGTACGTGAGGCAAATGGTTTTTAGATCAATTTTTTGGCGTATTGATAGCCATTTGCAGGCTTTCCTAGTAGCGGTGATGTGCTCATGTCTGGGAATGTTGAGGGCTGCGCGCAAGGCGTTGTTTTGTATTACCTGCAACTTGTTGAGTACGGATTGATTAGCACCTAGGTACAGGCTGTTACAGTAATCGAGTTTTGATTGTATTAGGGCCCTGGCAAGGGTGAGGCAGCTGTTGGGTGATAGGAAAGGTCTGCTGGCCCTAATGAGCTTGCCAGTATAGGCAGCAGCTGAGGCAGTCATATTGGTGTGTTTGCTAAGGTTGGTGTTGGCATCTAGATAGAAACCAAGGGTTTTTACGCTTTTGGCTATGGGAATGGCGTGGCCGTCTATAGTGATGTTGTTATAGCTAGGGTCGAGTTTAGTTAGAGTGTTGGGGGAGCCGACGATGAGGAGCTCTGTCTACTCCTCATTCAGGCAGAGACCATGCAAGGCCATCCATGCCTGAATGATGGAGAATATTTTGTTGATCCGGGCGGAGTCTGCTTGGTAATTACCTGTGATGGTGAGGAGTATCTGGGTGTCATCTGCGTAGTTTGTGTAGGTGACACCCAAACGGTCCAGTTGGTCAAATAGAGGCTTTTTAAATATGTTGTACAAAGTGGGGGATACACAGGATCCTTGTGGGACCCCGCATGTGATGGGGATGGGGTCTGCTGCAGCTGTGGTGGAAAAGACTTGCATGGTTCTGTTTGCCAGGAAGGATTGTATCCATGTGATGGCGGAGGGGGAGAAGTGGGCTGCGGTGGCAAGGTGATTACAGCGGACTTCGTGGCTGACCAGGTCAAAAGCCGCTGAGAGGTCTAGTTGGAGTAGGATTGCGGTATTGCCTTTGTCTTTAATTTCATCAATCTGGCTTTTGAGATCAACAAGGGCGGTTTCAGTTCCGTGTTGAGGTCTGAAGCCGGATTGACGTATTCCTAGCAGTTGGTTGGATTCCAGGTATTCCTGAATTTGGATGTAGGCAACTCTGTCCAGGATTTTCAGTAGGAAGGGGACTGTGGTAATGGGTCTGTAGTTGGTGGGTATGGCCGGGGTCGAGGGATTGTTTTTTCAGGAGTGGGAGAACCCACGATTGTTTTAAGTTGCTGGGGATAGAGTTATTGGTGAAGGATAGGTTGATGAGTTTGGTAATGAAGGGGGAGAGCTCCCCGGCTGCATCTTTTATGAACTGAGCCGGACAGCTGTCTCCTTTGCAGTTAGAGGGGTTTTAGGGTGGTGATGATTTTTTGAACTTCCGGGATGGTGACTTTCTTAAACGAGAAGCCTGCGCTAGTGTTGTTGGGTGTGGGTAGGCTAAGGTTGGTGACCTTATTGTTGAAGAGTTGTTGCCGTTTGTCTTCAATTTTAGTTTGGAGTCCTAAAGTTTTGTTGTTGAGGGCGTTCTGGATGTCGGTGCACCAGGATTTGTCTTTTAGGCCGGTTTCTGGAGGTGAAATAGGGTTTTCTAGTTCCTTCAGAATTTTGAATAATTCTTTAGTGGAGGATCCTGCCGCCTGAGTGATCCTGGTGTTGTAAGCATCTTTTTTGGTTTGGATTATCTCACTTTTGTAGCTTGAGGATAAGTTAGTGAGGTTGGATTTGTTTACCGCGGTGGGGTTGGTCTTCCAGGTGTGATGAGCCTTAGCTTTCTCTTTCCTGAGTGTTTTGAGCTCAGGGGTGAACCACGAGTTCAAATGAGCTTTAGGTTTAACTTTGCGTATTTTTAAAGGGGCAACAGTGTCCATTGCCTTAGCCATGGAATTATTGAAGGTGTCGATCAACAGGTTTAGGTCAGCGTTGGCGGGGAGAGCATTAAGGGTGGGTAAGACCAGTGGTAGTAGGGCTTCAGCAGTAATGTTGCGTTTATTCATGGTGGGACATGCTGGTGCCATGGGGTGCTTATTGGGCAGTGCCTGATTGGTGTTGACCTTAAGGGGGATCATGTGGTGATCGGTCCATGCCAGAGGTTGGGGGTCTTTGCAAGTTGTATTGCAGTTGTGAGTTGCTACCCAATCGAGGGTTCTACCTTTTAGGTGGGTGGGGAGTGTAACGAGTTGAATAAGACCATGATCGGTTAGGACATTGGCTAGGGATGCAGCATGTGCATCGTTTGGGTTTTGGTAGCCAAGATTGAAGTCTCCGAGGATCATGATTTGTGCTGATGGTTTGGAGTTTTCGGTGATGAGGGAGGTGATGTCTTCTTCAAAGGTCCCAGGGGGGCCTGGGGGTCTATATATAAGGTGGATGGTGATCGTGGTTGTGGGGGAAGTTTGTAGCTTGGCTGTGATTAGCTCACAGGATGTGAGAGCGACTGTGTCGGTTAGTCTAAGGCCTAGGGCAGATTTGGAAATGATCGCTACACCTCCACCTCTGGCGTTTGGTCTGTCCGCTCTGAGGATAGAGTATTTGTCTGGGATGGCTAGCGATAAATGGGGTCCGGACGCCTCATGAAGCCAGGTTTCTGTTAGGGCTAGAAAGTCGAGGTCGTTGGTAAGGATAATGTCTGCAATTTCTGTGGGGTGGGCAGCCAAGGATCTGACGTTGAGTAGGGCGCCTTTTAGAGGGGGAGGTGTGGGCTTGTTCGAGGCGATGTGCTTTGTGTTAGTTTTGGTGTAAGGTTTGGAGCTGGGAGTGGAAGTTGTGGTGGGGAGCCTGGAGCCTAATCTATCATTGCGTGCTGTGAGGTTGGGGGTAAGGGATGGGGTGGTTGGGACGGGCGGCTTAAAGCGGGCGGGGGGTTTGGTGGTCAGTTTAGTTTGGTTAGATTTAGCAATGGGGCTGGGGTGGCTGTTGGCAGGTGGGCCATGGATGGCAGTGGTGGTGGAGGTGGGAGGGTGGTTAGTGGAGGGGAAGGGGGATGCGGAGGGTAGGAACGGAGTGGGGCATGGGATGGGGTGGTGTCTGGGGCACCCTAGTTTAGCTAGGCCGTCCTGGAGGGCTATGTAGCTGTTGTTGCTACACGGTACGTTGTCCTGTATTAAGCAGAATGGGAACATGATTAGGGCGAGCCAGAAGATCATGGTCTATAGATACGGGTGGCACCGACTAAAATGCAGTGAGGCAGTAAATACACTGGGGCTAGAGGCGAGAAATGTGTACAGAAAAGGCTAACGTGACATGTGCAGACAGGTACAGTAGACCAAAAAGGTTCACCTAAATGCAAAATTCACAGGTAAGGCTAGCGTAGCATGTGCAAACAGGTACAGTAGACCAAAAGGGTTCACCTAAATGCAGGATTCACAGGTGAGGCTAGCGTGGCATGTGCAAACAGGTACAGTAGACCAAAAGGGTTCACCTAAATGCAAGTTCACAGGTAAGGCTGGCGTGGCATGTGCAAACAGGTACAGTAGACCAAAAGGGTTCACCTAAGTGCAGGATTCACAGATAAGGCTAACAGTAGACCAAGGTGGTTCACCTAAATGCAGGATTCACAGGTGAGGCTAGCGTGGCATATGCAAACAGGTACAGTAGACCAAAAGGGTTCACCTAAATGCAAAATTTACAGGTAAGGCTAACAGTAGACCAAAGTGGTTCACCTAAATGCAGGATTCATAGGTAAGGCTAGCGTGGCATGTGCAAACAGGTACAGTATACCAAAGGGTTCACCTAAATGCAAAATTCACAGGTAAGGCTAACAATAGACCAAAGTGGTTCACCTAAATGCAGGATTCACAGGTAAGGCTAACAGTAGACCAAGGTGGTTCACCTAAATGCAGGATTCACAGGGAAGGCTGGCGTGGCATGTGCAAACAGGTACAGTAGACCAAAAGGCTTCACCTAAATGCAGGATTCACAGGTAAGGCAGTGAGCTCATACGATAGGGCAGCAAAATCGCGGCACAGTAGGTTCAAAGCAGTGTGGACAACAAGATCCCGGCAATATGGGAATAAAATGCAGTGCGGGTGACAGGCTCTATTTGGGCGGCAGTATGGGGGCTAGTAGAGTCATGAGAATGGGTTGTCCCAAAGCGGATAGGTGGGTTTGGGTGGGTGGCTGGGTGTGGATTGCATTTGCCCTCCAGTGGATAGCAAGTCAAATGAGGGGTGGTGAGATCACCTCGAGTTCTGTGTGAATAGGGGTCCCAGGCAGGTGCAGGCACAGGTGTAGAAGAAGTGTACCTTATGATGATTGCAATTGCGCAATCCGGCGCATAACAGGCGCAGAACAGGGCCTTATCAAACGCAGGCCTTTGCAACAAGCGGCCGGCTTCCGCCTACCGGCGGATGTGCATCATTAATATGCACGAGCGTTGCTTAGCAACGCGTTCGGGCGCCATCTTGGGTGCAGGCAACTCCGAAATGGCAAGAAACAACTTGTATTCATTCAGCACGAGAGCAAATGCTCAGCCAAATGGGGTATTTGGGTGAAGTGGGGTCAGGGCACATCAGTGCTCACCTGAGGCAGATGTGGATCCAATGTTTGCTGTGGGTGCGTGCGTTACAGCAGCTCCTCGTGGCAAGGTCAGCGTCGCGTGGCAGGATCCAGGTGCAGGATGGGAAAGGGCTCCTGCCCTCTCCAGATCAGCAGGTACTGAGGCAAAGTCAGCGCAGAACAGTGCCTTATCAAACGCGGGCCTTTGCAACAAGCGGCCAGCTTCCGCCTACCGGCGGATGTGCATCATTAATATGCACGAGCGTTACTTAGCAACGGGTTCGGGCGCCATCCTGGGTGCAGGCAACTCCGAAATGGCAAGAAACAACGTGTATTCATTCAGCACGGGAGCAAATGCTCAGCCAAATGGGGTATTTGGGTGAAGTGGGGTCAGGGCACATCAGTGCTCACCTGAGGAAGATGTGGATCCAATGTTTGCTGTGGGTGCGTGCGTTACAGCAGCTCCTCGTGGCAAGGTCAGCGTCGCGTGGCAGGATCCAGGTGCAGGATGGGAAAGGGCTCCTGCCCTCTCCAGATCAGCAGGTACTGACCATTGCTGCATGTTACGAAAACCCTTGTCACCCAGGTTCGGGGTTGGGGGGGAACAATCTCAGGGACGAAGACCAGGATAAAAGGGGTCCATTTGCCTTATTACGCTTTCACAACTCCCAGAGCATCGCCAATGTGAGGTGAGTTCTGCTATGGGGGGGGAGCTCTTTGGGCGATGACCACAAGAGATCTCTTACTTTCTTGGGGTAAGTATATGTGTCCTCTATGTATGTCCAATAGGTACCCATATACTCCCTCAAGTGTTCCATCATTACCCAGAGCTGTGCTGTCTTGTAATATGGTTTAAGGTCTGGGAGGCCAAAACCCCCAAGGTCTCTAGGGAGAGTCAAGGTTGCATATTTAACTCTAAGCCTTTTCCGTTTCCAAATAAACTGTTGCACCAATGCCGGCAGTGTCCCGAAAAAAAAAGAATCTGGTAGGGGGGGTGGAGAGAGCTGTAAATAAATACAAAACACGGGGGAGGATGTTCATTTTTACCGACACTATTCGGCCAAACCAGTAGAGGGTAAGCAGGCCCCAGCGTAATAGATCTGATTTTATTCTCTCAAGGATTGGCGTGTAGTTGAGATCAAACAACTTATACAAATCACTGGGGAGGTGAATTCCCAAGTACGGGGAGGACTTGCCCTCGATTGTCATTCCACCTATTGTCTTGCTACCAATGGTTTCCCTGTCGCCTCCTCCCATGGGCATCACACTGGACTTGGAAAGGTTTATCTTCAAGCCAGAGAATCCGCCAAAAGTTTATACCTGGTTCAGGAGTCTCGGGAGGGATTCCGGTAGATTAGTCAAGTAGCAGAGAATGTCATCAGCGAATAACGACAGTTTAAAGTCTTGTTCCCCACATTGGATTCCCTCAATACCCTGGTCCAATCTAATGGCGATAGCCAAGGGCTCCATAGCCAGGGCATACAACAGGGGGGAGATGGGACAACCCTGCCTCGTCCAACCCTGCCTCGTCCCTCTAGTGAGCTGCAGGGGGGAAGAGACTGTGCCGTTGACTGCCACTCTTGCAGTTGGGCCGTTGTATAGTGTTACGATCCACCCTCTAAATTTCTCTCCTAGCCCCATCCTTTGCAAGACTTTGCCCATGTACTGCCATTTGACCCGGTCAAAAGCCTTTTCTGAATCTATAGACACCAGGTGCGCCCACTAGCCCTCTGCGTCTGGCTTCATACATTAAGTTTAAGGTCTTCCTTATGTTGTCAGCTACTTGTCTGCCCGCAATAAACCCTACTTGATCCCCAGGAACCAGCAAGGATAGCTGCTCGGCCAACCTATTGGCCAAGAGTTTCGCCAACATTTTAACATCAGTATTCAATAGGGAGATGGGTCTATAAGATTGACACTGAGCAGGGTCCTTCCCCTCTTTGGGTATAACTACAATTAGGGCCCCTAGCATAGACTGAGGAAGGGAGCCCGTTTCAAGGGCCGGATTAAATAGCTTGACCATGAACGGGGCCAGGGTGGAGCAAAATGTCTTATAAAACGACACCATAAAACCATTGTCCCCAGGAGTGGTGCCCCCTTTCATACCACTAATGGTATCTGTCACTTACTGAGCTTTAATGGGCGCTTCCAGGGGTTCAGCCTTTTCCGTCGGGAGGCACGGGATCTGGAGAGAGTCCAGGAAGCGGTCAGCATCGGCCCCATCTCCCTCATATTCTAAGGTGTAAAGTACCTTGCAAAACTGTTGGAATTCCTCCGCTATCTGGCAATCCTCAAGAAGCCTCGTCCCCTTAGTAGAACAAAACACATCTACTATACGACTGTTCCTCAGCTCCATCATCCTCCATGCCAGGATCTTGTCGGCCTTTTCCCCTTTTTCCATGTACTGTTTCAAGAAGGCCAGCTTTCTTTCTGTTTGGCCAACCAAGAAGGCCTATAATTTTGCTTTGTGTTCCTGCAGTTCCGCCCATCTAACTGGGAACATATGGGACTTCAGTTTATCCCCCGGCTGGATGGCCTCAATTTTCTCTCTAAGGAGCTTCTCTTCGTACACCCTTTCCCTCTTTCTCCTTGCTCCCATTCCAATAAGAACTCTCCTTATCGTAGCCTTGAACGTCCTCATTGTCATTAATTTCAAAGTATTTATTTATCGCTGAGAGCAGTGTATGGGCTAGCAATTTGTCCCGTAGCAACGAATCATTGCATGACCAACTCGCTTTATCTTGGGGTTTCGGGGGCACACCTATTCGGACCCTCACTAGGTCATGATCTGACCACAGTATGGACCTTAGAGAAATATGTGAATAAAGGGTCTCGCCCCTGCCCTCTCGTATGAGTGTCCGACAGCCCAAGTTCATCATGAACCCCCCGGAAATGGGCGGCTACCCGCCGTTGCGCCATGGTGTCGGAGTAGAGACCCTTGCTCTTCCTATCACTCTCGGGGTGCAAGACCATATTAAAATTACCACCTACAATTAGGGCACCCTCGGCAAATGACATTATTTTGTTTCTAACCCCTTCCCAATATTGGTCTTGGGCCTCATTTGGGCAATAGAAGAAAACCACTGTAACCATGGCTCCCCCAATCTCCCCCTTGATCATCAAGTAGGGTCTTTGCGTTGCGCCTTTGGTGTACACTGCAACCTGTTAGACACCAGGAGAGCAACTCCTTTTTTTTGAGGGGCCAGAGGCATGGAATACTGTTAGGAAGGATTCTCTTTACTGCACCTTTCCTTCCATCTTAATGGAACCCCAAACTTTTAGCTTTTATTTTTGAATCTGACCTTTACTTTTTGCAGTACAGTGAAGCCTTAAACTCAAGAAGCTTAAGCTTCACTGTACTGGCCTTTGCACATGTGGTATGGGGAAACTGATATGTCCTTCAGGTTATCAGTACTGGGAAACAGTGTTTCCCTTAGTCTTGTGACTATGTTGCTACTTGTGGTTACTTTTGGATCACTTGTGGTAACTTTTTATCATTACACAATGCAGCTTACACTGCAAGTGCAATGGGGTGCATTTTCTGTAGGGCCAAGACTAACACTCAAAGGATTTTTGGTTACTCTAGATGTGCTTAAAAGATGGGCTGGTGACAGCAGTGACTTTTTCCCACTTTTTGGGGAATTTCGTTTTAGCTTTACCACGTTTACCATATTTGGCTACTGACTGTGGCTACTGGTCAAACATGGCTGTGCCACAATATTTTTGCCTGTTCTTTTTGCCATCTTGTTGTTTAGCCTTCTTCCTGTCCTCAGAGTCCAGGAAGATCCTTATAAGGACTTCCAGTGCCCCGGAAAGCAGCAGCTTTTGGCGGGCTACTGGAGGGCTGTGTGTGTTTGCAGGCAGGATGTGGGCTGGGTCAGTCTGACCCCAATCCACATCCTGGTTTCTGTGTGTCTGAGTGGTATGCATGAGTGTTCCCGCCAGTGGTCCTGATTGGACCACTGTGGGGTGTGTGTGTGTGGGTTAGTTTGGCTATTGGCTAGTGGGAGTTTCAGCTCCTACCTGGCTTTTAGGATAAGAAGAGGACCACGTCATACATTCTTCAGAGATCCTGGAAGAAACCTGAAGGAGCAAAGTATCCTGTCCAGCTGAGAGACCTGCAAAGAAACCTCAAACCTAACTGAAGGAGGCCTGGGAACCGACTTCTGCTGCAGCCCTGGTAGAGCCCTGTCTGTCTTGTAATCTTTATTAGCCCTGCAAAGGTGCTACGACCCCTGGAGTGGAGGGACCATCCGTTCCCGACATCGGCTCGGTGCTCAGCACAAAAACCACCTTTGGAAGTGCCCTGGAACCATCCTGTGGCTGACTAGCAGTGTTTATGGGTTACTGTGCTAACTTCGTTCGCGTTCTGGGTTTCCACCTGAAACTTGGTACAACATCAGCTACCACTGCAACAACACCATCTGCGAAATATCGATGCCCTAGCACAAAGGGGACGAGAGAAACACTGGAAAGTCTGACCGCGGCTACTGAGTCCTGTTGCATCGCTGTGCGCAGTGTGCACCATCCGAAACCTGCTTTTCTGACACGAGTCCAGTCCTGAGAGGGGTGCTGCATTGTTTGTTTTTGTATACCATGACCGAGAGTCCTTGCACCAGCAAATGCCACCAACCTGTGTGAAGCTCGAACGGGCAACCCCTGAAAATCGAGGACCACAGATTTTGGTGGGAAAAGCAAGTCAGGACACACTTTCTTTGTACTAACAAGACTGGGGAAGATTCAGAGTAAGGGGAGGGGGAGTTAATGAGCTTTTAACATACCCCTCTACTCCCATTATAAATCAATAGGCTTATAATAATCCTATTTCTAATACTATTGGCTTTGCCATTACTTGCCTTGGCAACACTTCTGACTGTTGGGGATAATTTCGGGCACTTGTCTACATCGAACCCTAACTCTAAGAACACTTCACTGGACCCCAGAGACCCTACCTGCATTTTTTCTGGAATCCTAAATTCTGTGGACCTGTATCCTGAACAATAGGGCACAAGGCCCCAGACAACTTAGGGCTAGACAATTCTAGCTAGGGACCCTCTCTGTGGACCTTTTTGTGTATAATACTTACCTATCCATTCCTTTGCAGGAGCATTTGATTTGTATTGTGCATTATAACCTGGTGAATGTGCAATTAGTTTGATAGTATTGCGTGATAACTCCTTTCCTGTCACTCACTGGCAGGCCCCTCTGGCCCTCTTCCTGCGCCCACCTGTGAGGCTAAAGACCTCGGGGTCATCTTCGACTCCACACTCTCCTTCTCTCCTCACATCTCTGACGTCTCTAAGAAGTCACACTACCTGCTGCACCTCCTCAGAGGTATTCTTCCTTTCCTCTCCTTCCCCCCGAAGCTCACTGTCTCCAGAGCTCTGGTTCTCTCTAGGCTGGACTATTACAGCAGCCTCTTTCTAAATCTGCCTACCTCTACTCTCCACCGTCTGCAACTTATCCAGAACAGGACTGCAAGACTTGTCCTTGGCCTCAAGCCCAGGGATCGCATCTCTCCAGGACTGAAATCTCTGAACTGGCTCCCAGTGGCTGCGAGGATTATGTTCAAAATCCTCTGCATTGTCCACAAGGCCTTCAGGGGCCTGGGGCCTCAATACCTTCAACTCCCTCTTCCTAAATAAATTCCTTCTTGAGCTCTTCGCTCATCCGTCTCCAACTCCCTCAGGGTCAGTCGCTTCTCCAAGCAACGAGTTGATGGTAGATCTCTCTCTTCGGCTGGGGACTCCCTCTGGAACAGCCTCCCTGCCTCACTGAAACTTGAAGAGAATCATCTCCAGTTCCGGAAGCACCCCAAAACCTTTCTCTTTGCTTCTGCTTTTTCTCCTCCTCTCCCCTGCTGAATTCCTGGCTGCAACTGCACTGGTTACCTGGACACCCTCTGATCTCGGACCCAGGTCCCCTCCACCGTCAGTCGCACTCCTGCACTGCCTTCCTGGCAACCCCCACACTCGGGACTGTCTCTGTATCCCTACAGTCCCACTACCAGCACTTGACACCTGATATCTGCACTTACTCTTGCACTTGCCATCAGCTGACCGTACTTTACTTATTGTTAATAGTCTATTATCCCATGTACTGCACTTTTCCCTCCCCCTCTCCCTTGCACTTCCATCTTCCATGCACTTGCGCAATCTGAATGACACCTGGCCTAGTAGGTTCGCTCTCTGTCTTCCCTCTGTTCCCCCTCCCTTGCCTCGTTGGGCCTTGAAACACTTGTGTATAGGTGCATTTTATAAATGCCATATCATATAAGTCTACCTGCTTCTCTTCATTTTTCTATAGTGTGTTTTGGCCATAATTAAATAACTATATTTGCATACATCATGTCTAAGTGTAATTTGTGATTCCCATTGTGTGACCTCATTGTGGACCCTTTACAAGCTCACCACCTCTGAAGAACTTAGCCTAGACCGCCTGTCACTGCTACCTAAACTGGTTTGGCTACAGCTTCCCAGCGTTGTCCCTGTCACAATATAGGTCGGCCTTCAATACATCTGTCCACCAGGCCAAAGTATAGAAAGTCAGTCCTAACAAATACCTCTTTTGTTGGCCTGGCTCTCGGGGCCAGCTCCCTTGCCATCACCGAGTGGGTCTCCTGTAAGAACATGAAATGCAATTTTAACCGATTGAATGTCCTCACCACTAGGGATCTTTTGTGTGGGTAGTTCAGTCCACATACGTTTAGCGAACCCAATGCCAGTGCGCGTTTTACATCATCCATCAGAGGGGCGTACCAATCGCATGGGCCCCCCTGTGTTAAGTTCACCATGCTCCTCCCCTTCCGAGTTTTTTACAAAAATGGGTAAATAGAAAAACAGTTTGCAATTGGTGCTGGGGGGGGGCTAAGGGGCAGGCATGACATTTTTTTACTGGACATCTATGATAGATGTCCAGTAAAAAGATACCATCCCTGTCCCCGGGCCCCACTGGGCCTAACACAATCAACATGATTATGTGTGTATGCAAGGTGCTGGGGAGCCAAGGGGTAGAGCATGGTATTTTTGACTGGGCATCTATGATAGAAATCCAGTAAAAAAAAATACAATCCCTGTCCCCTGGGGTCCGCAGCGCCTCAGAAGGAGAGCTGATTTTGGCAAGTTGGTAGGGGGATTGTGCAACAAAGGCATTTAGGCATTTTTAAAATGCCTTTGTTGTACAACCATCCTTCCCCCTCTATCCACCACTTGCCAAAATCAGCTCAATGGACCAAAACAAACTAACACACACACACACACACACACACACATTCATACATCAATCACTCTATCATTCACACGAGCATCCATCACCATACACTCACTCATAACACAAGCATACACGCATCCATACACATGTTTTAAAAAAAAAATTAACATAAACGTACCTTCTGCATTGGCTTGCGTGTGGGTGCTGAAACGCCCTGTTCCAGGCCGCTCTGTCCATATGTGCGAGGAGGCGAAGGAGCTCACCTTCGCACATACAGACATGCAGTGCCCCAGCCAGCATTTCCAGTGAGCAATGAAATGCTGGCGTAGCAAAATGGCCCCACCTAGCATGGCTCAGTGAGCATGTGCGGCTGGGGAACTGAACATAACTGTCAAAGGGAAATAGTGTTTACCTTTGACAGTTCAGCCAGCCCAGGAGCACTCCCTCAGCTAGAAAAAGCAGCTGAGGTAGTGCTCACTGTTAGACTAGGCTTGTTCGTTAGCTCCTCCATAATGGGTGACGGGGCCACTGGGTGGGCACCCCCCTCGCCATTATGGATGAGCTGCCAGACTGGCTTATAGGGCAATATGGCAATGCCTGTACCAAAAATGCAAAATGCTAGTGTGGGCCAGTCAAAATAGGCCACCTTTTTGGCCAATGTGGGCCAGTTTGATGAGTTACTTCACTATGCAGTTAATAATTTTGACCATTGTTGCTGCATAAATATTCTTTAAATATCACAATTTACTCATATTTTAACAAAAGGAACCCCCTTTGGTACTATTGAAACAGTCTGTGATTAAAGGAATGAATATCCATTTACAACCGCGGGCCACTTTTTAATTGGTGCCTGAGACAGTTTCATGCTTTAGCCCGACCATGTGAGCCGCCCCTGCCCATTTCTCTCACAGCCCACAGTTTGAATACCGCTGCCCTAAGGGTCTGGACTAGGACTTGGTAGCTTGTGTAAAAGATAAGTAACACTATGAGTAACAACAAACCCCCCAAATTACCCCCCCTCGAGCGCCTGGACTGCCTGCGACTTTGGACTTGCCGCCGGGCCAGGCCACCAGTCCCCAGCCCCCCTGGGCTAGCATGAAACCAAATACCACTTCTGAGCCACCCCCCTCCGATAAGCCCAACAAAGCTAGGGATCAACATCTATATCCCTGCCCTCCCCCTGAAACATTAGCAATCAAACAAACAAATTGTAACGCTCACCTGACTCACCACGGAGGCGCTGGCCTGGTTCGCGCTGCTGTGACCTCTTCTAAGGTGATGCGCAGGGTTCGGATGACGGACTGGACCGGGCCCCCAAATCTGGCATGTCTGGCTCGCAGAAGTATCCTTCTGTAGGCGAAAATAGGGATTAACTGTCTGTGGGGTAATGCAATCGGCCTCCCACTTTCCCCTCTCACCCTCCTCGAAACCCTTCTGTGATTCCTTGTAGCGTCTTACCTTAGGGTCTGGAAGGACAAGCTCTCCATCCTGCTTCTGATGCAGGGGCGCGTTGGTATCCAGTTGCTTCACTGGATTTTCGGATTGGTGAGACCCAAACTTGCTTGGCTTCCAGGTAAGAGGTTCCCCTTGTGTCCATGCATTAATGTACTAATGCTAGTGTCTTTTTCCCCATAGGGGCCGGGGTACGGAATGCCAGAGAACAGGCACCGACCCGAGATGAGAGGTGAAATCCTTGTAGAAATCAGGTAAGTCTTTAATGAGCGTTTTTTGGTAATGTCTTTTCATTCGCTCATTAACGCTGATGTCTCTTTTTCCCCTTAGGGGCCGGGGTCCGGAAATGCCAGGATGCGGCAAGGACTCGAAATGATAAGGGAATGAATTAACTGGTAAGTCTTAACATGGAGATTTAGCTTTCCTTATTCCCTTCTCTCTCTCTCACCTTTTGTTCTTGTCTTTTTCTCCCTAGGCGCTGGGGCGTGACTGCGAATCCGGATGATCGCTGCTGAACATGGAGGCGCCCTGTAAAGGTGAGTGGAATGCGGCGCTGCAGCGATCGACGCAATGAGCTTTTAAATAAAAGTCTTCCTTTTCAGGATTGTCGGCGAGATGTCTCCGGGATGCGGATTTAGCAGTTAAGGACTTTTCCTTCTTCTGTTCTCTTCCTTTGCAGGTGATCCAGGATGCTCGCAGGCGTGGCAGAAGTCAGGATGCAGGAGCAGACACGGTGAGCGTCCAGCTGCTAGATGCAGAACAACGCGAAGCATGTGTGGCTGTTCGGGTGGGGTTTAAATGGCCTTGGAAGAAGTTCCAGGTATGTATCCTTCCTCCAATCGGGTATGTATCCTTCCCCGACCACGCCCGGATGGTAAATTAGTCCCACAGGTAAAGTAGTTCCTTTCAGGCCTCAAGGAGGCCGGGATCCTGCAGCATGGTCTGCATCTGGTAAGTGCACCCAAGCACTCCCATAATGAGTGTGGCGCCTATGGCGCCAGGACTGATGTCTTTTATGAGCCTGGCGCCATAGGCGGGCATCATGACAGCACTCCCCCCCCCCCAAGGCCCTTCCCAAGGTTGTTCCCTCTGGGGGTTTTGGTTTGTCTGGGAAGAGTCGGTGGAATTTCCTGACTAATCGAGGTGCATGCACATGGTCGCTGGGTTCCCACGACCTCTTCTGAGGTCCCTACCCCTTCCAATCAATTAGGTAGAACAGTTTTGACCTAAACATTTTTGAGTCTAAAATGTTCTCCACTTCGAATTCGGGCTCCCCATCTATTAGAATAGGTTCTGGAGGTTTGAGTAGTCGGGTTCCGGGACCCACTGGTTTCAGAAGTGACACGAAAAACAGGGTGAATTCGCATACTAGCTGGTAAATCAAGTTTAACAGCCACTGGGTTCATTATTGCCGTAATAGAATAAGGTCCCAGATATTTTGGGTTAAAAGTTCGAGGCCCTTTGAGTGGTAAATGTCTGGTAGCTAACCACACTTGATCCCCAATCTGATACGGAGGTGCTTCACTCCGATGTAGATCAGCATTCTCCTTGTATTTTCTCTTGGCTTGTTGTAAATGCGTAGTTGCCTCTTTGAAGGCTTGGCTAATTGTAGAATGCAGATGTTCTACTGCAGGCATTCCGAGGTTCTGAGGTGAGTCAAGGTTTGAGGTTTGAGGGTGATGCCCAAACAAAGTATAAAAAGGACTGTGGCCAGTTCCAGAGTGTACCGAATTATTATATGCGTATTCGGCTATCCAAAGAATGTATTTCCAGTTGCTTTCAGATTGCTGTAACATACACCGCAAGTACTGCTCAAGGGTCTGATTTGTCCTCTCGGTCTGACCATCGGTCTGAGGGTGGTGACTGGTCGATAATCTTACGTCGATCTGTGCCATTTGACAACATTTGCGCCAGAAGTGGGAAATGAATTGGCTTCCCCGGTCAGAGATTAGTATAGATGGGAATCCATGAGCCGAACAATATTTTCGATGAATTCTTTGGCTAGGATAGAAGCTGAAGGTAAACATTTCAAAGGAATAAAGTGGGCCATTTTGGAAAACAAATCCACAATTACCAGAATAGTATTGTACCCCGAACAAGGAGGCAGGTCCGTAATAAAATCCATTGATAGGGTGTGCCAGGGTGCTGGCGGTATGTCTAGAGGTTGAAGGAGACCGGCTGGTCTTTTCTTTTGACTTTTATTTTGGGCGCAAACACCACAGGACATCACAAAAGATTTAACATCTTTTCGCCAAGAGGGCCACCAAAATTGTCGTTTTACCTTTTCCTCTGTCTTGGCAATACCGGGGTGTCCCTCTATTAATGTATCATGATAACCGGAAATAACTAGTTCGTGTAATTCCTTATGTGGCAGGAATAAGCGTCCTTGGAAATAAGGTAAACCATCATCTATGGTAAAGACTGATCCCTTTTGTATCCAATCCTGTAAGGTTGTAGGGTCCAGGAGTTGTTTCACTCTAGCTTGAATGTCTTCAAGCGTCTGTAACAAAGTCATGCCTAGAATCCTCTGTTCGGGAATTATTGGTACTGGTTCTGAGTTCGTATCAGATTCTCCCATTCCAATTCGGGATAAGGCGTCTGCTTTGCCATTCAGCAAAAAACAAAGCCCATCGGAGCTGCCGTGATGACTGAGCCTTGGCGGTTTTCAAATACTGTAAAGTCCGGTGATCGGTGATCACTGTGATGGTATGTCGAGCGCCAAGCAGATAATGCTGCCAGGCTTTAAAAGCAGACTTAATGGCTAACAGTTCTTTGTCAGTGATTGCATAATTAACCTCGGGTGCCGAGAATTTTCTGGACCAAAATGGTACGGGATGCAGTTGGTTGGTTTCGGGATCTCTTTGGGACAGGACAGCTCCCATGGCTAGGCTGGATGCGTCAGTCTCGACGACATAAGGGAGATCTGGACGCGGGTGTTTCAATATAGGTGCGGAGGTAAACTTAGCTTTAAAATCCTGAAAGGCCTGCTCGGCTTCTTCAGACCATTCAAAACGTTTATTTTTCCTCAAGAGTGCAGTAATGGGTTGTACCACGCGTGAAAATTCCGGGATAAACCTGCGATAGAAATTGGCAAAGCCGAGCATGCTTTGGACCCCTTTTACAGAGCTAGTTGATGGCTATTTGAGGATGGCATCCACTTTTCTTGAGTCCATTCGGACTCCTTTGGGTGTCAGGATGAAACCTAGAAACTCGACTTCTGTGGTATGGAAAACACATTTCTCCAATTTAGCAAATAGTTTGCGTTGGCACAGTTTTTCAAGCACTGCCTTGATGTGTTTTCTGTGATCAGATTCCGAAGAGGAGTACACCAGAATGTCATCGATATATATGACAACACAAACATCGATGAGTTCCCGAAGGACATCATTCATGAAGTATTGGAAGGCAGCCGGCGCATAACACAATCCGAAAGGCATCACCTGATACTCGAATAATCTGTATTTAGTACGGAAGGCAGTTTTCCATTCGTCGCCTTCTTTAACTCGTACCAGATGATAAGCCCCCCGGAGATCTAACTTGGTGTATATGCAAGCGTCCTTCACCTGGTCAAGGAGTTCAGGGAGCAGAGGCAGAGGATAACGGTTTTTTTTGTCCCGAGGAATTGTGTTGTTTTGAAAAGCTGAAAGATTTTGAACTCTTTGGGAAAGGAATCCCCTTTTGGTGTTTCATTGAAAGCTATAAGATTTTGAACTGTTGGGGGAAGGAAACCCCTTTTGTTGTTTTGTTGGAAGCTGGAAGATTTGAACTCTTGGGGAAGGGAATCCCATCACTATACGCTCAGAATGAGCTCCACCTATTTCAATGATTTTAATGGACAGCGTAGCCAAACGTACCCCATCATCACCAACGTTATAGGGTTATGCAATGCAGAACAAGGAACTTAAACAAGGAACTTAAACACAGACATCCACAACAAACACAAAACGTTTGTCTTTTTACAAAAATTATAGAAACTGTTTATTTAAAAAAAACAGCAATTGTCGGGACCATTCCAAATACTTTTCATTTTGACACGACGATGAAAACATTCAATTGCGTCCATGAAAACAATGTTAACTTTTTCGAACACAGTTCATAGCTACCGAACTTCGCAGCATTCACATTTTCAGTGAAAATGTCAACGGTAATCTTCTACTGCCAAATCTGATCATCGATCCATCAATGCAAGTCCTTGCGTTCGTCACCAAAAATGATCTTCCATAATCGACGAATAATCTATACACATGGCACTCCATTTCAGAGGAGAAATGACTGCTTTAAAATTGAAATAAATGCAACACTTTCACATCCGCACTTTTCTAGAACCTATATGCTCCCATGTTGCTCCTTGTTACTGTAACGGCAAAAGGACAAATTGTTGTCTGGCGATCGTCCCAAATGATTGTTGTCACATATCCTTTGTTGATAATTATTGTCCAAATGCTGTTGAAGAAGCCGTCGGCCAGTAGACTGTACCCATGATACGCACAGAGTGGGAGTATATAACTGTAAAATCGAGAATGCAAAACATACATATTTCAGTAATAACTTTATAATTAAACATGAATGTACTGTGTTATTCTTGTTTTGGCTATAAATTAAAGTTACAATTAAAACGTACAATGTGTACTCTTTGCATCAAATTGAACATTCATCCGTCAGAGCGTCCATCATATGGCAGACAGTACACTTTCCACTCTTCAATAACTATTATTTAAAATCTTGCTTACATTGCGTTTTGCAAATCCATTCTTCCGATGTAGCGGAGGACCAACCACTTCAAAACACAGTTTACTGAAATAGAAACTTTACTTTCCGGTGTTTGCTTTTAGTACAGTGAATCTTATCATTTCTTTGTGGATTGTCGACACATTTACTCCTTCAAATTCAGAGTGCAGTGTATTGAAGGACACATAACAGTGGCACTCTTCATATAGCGTTCACAGCGTACCCAAGTCAGTTTCATTTCTGGAAACACATGCCACAAAAATGAACAATATTACTGGCAAACAGTGTACTACAAAAACAACCAAATAATTCAAGTAAACCACATATCACAATATTTACTTCTATTTTACCAGTATCAACGCACACAGGAACGGATTTCCCTATACGTCAATAATGATGTGCCATCTGCTCTCAGCTATAAGAAGCATTTCCCTAGCAGAGAGTTGGAGCGGCAAGATTGAATATATAGTGAAGAAAAGTAGTTTGTCAGAAACAGCCAGCTGCAGGTAGTGTGTTCCCACGCCCCAGACAGCCTTGTGAATAATACAAGGTTCTTCAATTTCATCCTTAAAGCCACCACCAAGGCCACAGACTTTGTCCAGCAGAATTGATGGAACTTGAAGGGATAATAGTGACGAAAAGACAAGCACAGTGATCACGTAAAAGTGTAACATGAACAGTGCAGTATAAGCTTACTAGCTTCTGTGTACATCTATTCCTGCAATCCTATCAATTTCTGCATTCATGCAAGCGCCCCTCAGTAAGATGTAAATATGCAAAGACCACAGGCGCATGTTCATAATGCACATTGGCAATACAAATACCTTCACTCGTTACTTACAGTTTGGCTAGCACTGGAGCACATACACTTTTCGTCTATTGCAATCTGCAGCCACTTATCATAGTATCTACTTTCCAGCGTGTCCAAACTTCCTTTACTTTATTCATTTATTTCTTGGTTATTTGTGAAGCCCCAAAAATCAAAAAGAAAAAATGTGCACATCGGCACAAGACCAAAAAAGGGTGGTGGGGCCAGGGAACAAGACAACAATGATTTGATATAATAACTCATTTGTAAGACACCTGTGCACAGGTGCTTCTAGGCGCATCTTGACAGGGAGGGAACAACGAAGGGAAACAGAATAAGTGATTTTACTAGGCCTTGTGTCATTCATATCACACAAGTGCAACAGGAAACAGAGGATAGGTGCCAGGGGGATGGAAGGGTAGAGTGCAATAAGCAACCTCCAGTAAGTGATGACGGGGTGGCCAGTTCTAAGTAAGTGCAAATAGGTATGGCACCATGTGCTTGCAGATAAAGTCCATAGTGCGTGGTGGGCTCGGAGACAGAGCATGGACCTACTGGTGATAAGGCAACCTGGTCCCCATACCTTTTACTGGGTGGCCAGGTAACCAGTTAGTGCAGCATAACGAGAACTTCAGCAGGTGGGAGGGAGAGAGACCAGAAGCATAAAGGAAAGTCTTCAATTACTTTCAGACCCTGAGGTGTTCCAGCGTAAGTTTGAGAGAGGCAGGGAATCTGTTCCAGAGAGAAATCTGCCCCCCCCACTGTCTACCTACAGAAGCGTCTAACCCTTAGAGAGTTGAAGGTGCATGAGCGAAGGGCTGAAGAACAAAAATGCTTAGGAAGTGAAAGTTGCAAATAGTGTGGTCCCTAGCCCTTGAAAGCCTTGGGAACAGTACAGTTGGTCTTGAAATTGATCCTTGCAGCTACCAATGGAGCTAGTGTAGAGATTTCAGGACTGGAGATATATCATCCCTTCAGTTAAGGCCAAGGACATGTCTTGCAGTGCTGTCTTGATAAATTGCAGAGGTTGAACAGTAGAGGTAGGAAGATTTAGAAAGAGGCTGTTACAATAGTCCAGCCTAGACAGAACTACAGCTCTTGAGACAGTGAACCTCTGGGAGAACGTGACAAAAGCAACAATACCTCTTAGTAGCTGCAGCTGGTAATGTAACTTTTTCAAGACGTCCGTAAAGTGTGGGTGTTAAGAAGCATTCTCATTCTATAGCTAATTTCCCTTACCTATAGAGTCCCCCAGCAGGTTTGCTGGATTTGAAGGGTTTGTTCTTTTCTCCTGCTAAGAGTGAGACTCTTTTTCCCACTCTTAGGCATATTTGCTATGTGTGTTCTAGGCTATTTTTTGTGTTTAATGTCTATGGGGTTTATCTTACCCCCATAGGAACCATCTTTATTCACATGTGTGACACAGCACCCTCCGTGCAGTGACACAGGGGTGTTGTAGCGACCCCCAAACATAGACTCCATACCCTGGGACTGACTACTGTCTCCCAGGGCATGTAAAGTCCCCATTGATTTTACTAGTCAGTCCTTATGAACAAAACCAGAACAACCCATCTTACTATGGAGGTACTGGCAAGGGTTAATAGTTTTTCCCTTATGTTCATTTTCGAGAGGGTACCGTACAGTCCCTCTCTCAAAAGTTTCTGGCTGGTGGCAGTGGTTACTACCAAAAATATTCCACTGTGAATATTTCCCTATGGGATTTTCCCATTGTTCGTGGCTACCACATTTACTGACAGGCTCTAACATACCGCCGGTTTATTTTTATATTAACTTAACTCTGGTAGGTTTAATTTGCCAGAACTTTTATATAAATTCTTTCTCGTGTCTTTCTCTAAGATCCTAACCCAGGTTGGGGATACTTTGTTCGTCCTTTTGGTGGGCTTCTGCCCAGAAGCCCTCCTTTCGGCGCCACTGAGTCTGGGGTGGACCCATTGTGTGGGAGAGGGAGTAGGACCCCTGACAGTGTTGCCTCAGCAACTCATGTCGCACTCGGCCCTGATAGGCTGGAGCGTCTCTCGCCAGGATGACCACTCCAATGTGTGAGTGACAGCTACGCTTTATGAATGGGGATCTTTGTGCATAAAAGCAAGGTCCTGAAGACTAGAAGGGTAAGGCGTCGCCACTGGAACTAAGAAGCCGAAGAGGAGAGAAGCCAAAGACATCTGCACCAACTGAACCACTGGTGAAGCCCTGCTGCAGCATCTCACCACATTTCTCCACACGACGAGAGAAGATCTTCATCTACAAGAGCCTTCTTCCCTTGAGCTGGTGGGGCCAACCAGTTTGCCAATCGCAGTTCCAGGACCTGCCTTGGTCGAATCGGCAGTGCCCTGCACTCGGAGACCGGATAGCTAGGCACCCGTCCACCCCGACGGCGATTTAAAGGAGCGTACCTTTTTTATTTCATTTGGCAGCACCGCGGCTGGTTTCACCCCTGGGCAAAGCAGTAAATCGAACCTTCCTCCATGACGAGAGTCTCTCTTCCTCTGCTGGATCTCCCGAACTGCCAGGAACAACCGCCACCGCAGGATCCTCTTCTACATTTTAAGGTACTTTGTTCCGCCAGGCCTCACTTTTCGTTTGGTTGCGCTAAAGGTGTTTTAAATCCTTTACCTACCTATTGGGTTGGCCGCCCCCATCATCTAACATTGTCTTTCACCTTCTGCAACCACCTTTTCGAATCGTTTAACAAAGACTTGACTGCAGCTACAAGAACATTTTGCTCCTGGGCCCTTTTGCCCTGTACCACTGACTTTGGCACAGGCCTATTGACTCTGGCTAAATCTGTTATAACTGTCTTCTCTAGATTGCTTCTCACCTAGAAATGTGTTGGTGTACCTAACTCTTATAACCACCTCTTTCTTCCCACTTTTAAACTTGTGAAGTGCCATTTTGCTCGGTTTTCACCTAAGTATTATACATGCTAAAGTACTGCCTTGACTAAACTTGTTCACAATCTTATTGGGAAGTGTTGCGAGGGGGCCTAAGAGTATATTCCTGTATAACTTGTCCTTTCCCTCCCTTGTGAGAAATTGATAGAGTGCCATTTGTCTTCGGTTTTCACTGTGCCGTTTTGCTTAGTTTTCACTCTTGCTCAAACTTGTCTACAATTTAACTAGGGAGTTGTGTATACTTTTCTTGACTGATTTTAACTTGCTTTAATAACTGTGATTAATGTGTTGAACTAGAAGTGTGTAAAATAAATATATATATTCTTTTTAATACAAAGCTTTGGTCAGTGTTTCCTTGTACCATAGTATTGTAGCCCTATTGCGTAAACCCTGAATACTGCTCATCTCCCTCTTGACATACGTCTGACTGCTTAGCCACAGCTACCAACTAAATCTTTGTGGTACAGACTGATACCAAAGGGGATTTATTGCTCATACCTGTAGTCCTAATCTTCTGTAGTGCTCCCTAAGGGAACTGCACAGGATTCTGCCTAACAGAGGGTATATGGATAAGGTGGAGTCAAAGATGTAGGTACAGGACCCAAGGAGGACGGCGGAGTGAAATAGGTAAAACAGTAGCAGGGGTCTAATAAAAATTATCTCAGTCATACTGGCATTAAGGCACACATTGTTGGATGCACACAATTCCTGAATCACACATACACAGTCAGCAGTAAGCGAGAGAGGAGAGGCTTGAAGCTTGTCATCCGTATGACATTGAAAGTTAGAAAAAGAATGTAGACATTAGGTGCGCTACAGGTGCCAAGTAAACGTTGAAGAGCCACGGTGAGATATGTGGTCCCTGGTCATTCATTTCGAATTACCTGGAGTGGGCCGAGAAAGAAAGTGGGTAGATTAAAGAAGAGACTGTTGCAATAGTACAGCCTGCAAAGCATTATTGCTCTACAGATGTTGAGCTTCTAGGCAAAAGTAAGAGGAGGACGATGTGGATGAGGCAAGCGCAATAGGCCCACGACAACGTTCAAGGGACACATACATATGTTCATTGCAGGAACGGGGTATTCAAAGGGAAGTCTGCAGAAACCGGGACTGCGGTGGCCATTTGGACAATAGTCACAGTGCATAAGATGCCTTTCAGGTGCACATGGTGTACCACACCTTGAGCGTCCCCATCCACCCAGCCCTCTTGCAAGTGCACCATCGCAGGTGGCAACTCAACTACCATTGATACTAGACTGGGGGTATGTAAGAGCAAGGCAAGTGCCATAGGCCAATGCGTGTGTTATTGCACACCAATATGTCACAATACTCGTATATGTTTGAACGTGTAGTGCGGTTTCTCATAACTGTTTACCTTCAATTATTTTTATATCTGTATTTAGTTTAGTAAGGTGGATATCAATGACACTACAAATTATACTGCTGCGGGTGACATCCTGGCTGCATCAATCCACGGTACTGTCCGCTGTCACTGGGGAATTCATCAATAATGGCCCAAACCACACAAACTGGTATTACTCTTCGACGCAGAATCCCAGTCTTCCATGAATCCACCATGTAAATGCGTGATATGCCACAAACCTGCACCACCTGTGCAACAAATATAGACATAAATTAGTGGAATGAAAGCAATAATTGCATTTTTTTTGCACTACTTTGTAAAATGTGCTGCATTGTTTTCATTCATGAAGTACCTTTTCATACAACGTATTAACAGTACCTGTATTTTGAGAACCACAAACAGAACTCTGGTCCATTTACATTCAGTAATAAAAAATTGAGTAAATTGTTATGCCAATGTAACAATGAATCTACCCTTTCAATGGTCATCAATTGTTCACAACATTTACTTAAACGACTCGGACCAGTTGTGTTTGCAAATGCTCGTCCTTCATAAAAATGCCAAAAACAATCCTGACAACACTTACAGGGTCTCAGGTATAAAGCAACAATTGGAATACTGTGCAGGAATGGTAAAATGTACAATGACCACAGAAGAAGATCCACAAGAATTCCTGATGTACTTACTACAAGTACTAGAAACCAAAAACATCCCTATAAATGAAATCTTCAGGATTTCATACACGTGGAAGCATACATGCACTCTCGCAACCATTTTTCACAAGACCACATCCCTACCGAAAGATTTCTATATGTATCCATACCAAATTGTGAATGTATTCCATTTCACCAGCTTCTGCACAATGCAAAGCATGGCATATTATCCCCTTTTTGCAATTCCGACAATCGTTCCACCATACAAATAAACTCACATAGCCAATATGTCATACTAATGCTTCTAAGGTACATTGCAAATATAACTGTAAGCACCCGGCCAAGGATCTCTTGGAAAGCAAACCTTCACAAACAGTAGGTATAATATACCACGCTAGTGTCGCAACTACATCAGGGCACTACATTGCAAATGTGGACAAAAATGTTGTTGGTTTCAATGTAACAATACCACAGTTTCCCCAAAACACAGCTTACTAGCAAATTTAACAAATGCTTACTTAATATTCCTTCAACCCAAATTTAGTCACTAAACTATAGCTCAATTAACAGTTAGAATACGCCAGCAGGTATCTAACTACATCCATAATACTGCAAGAACATTTATAAAAGTCAATCTAGTTAGAATACGCCAACAGGTATCCAACTACTTCAAAACACCTTTCATTATAAAGCACTTCAAATACGCCATCTCAATTCTTATATCATAAAACATCTTCTCCCCTCTAATGTAGTTAGACTATGCCAACAGATATCTAACTATTTCAAGCATTCCCTTAATTACAACATACTACAAACAAACATACTATCACCTTTACACTCACGTAACTGTAGTCCGTTTCTTTTTTTATCCAGTACAGATTTTTTTCCCCCAATGACCCAATGATTATGTAATGTCAAAACAACAGCAGTGTGTCATACACTAATGTTGTACCAAACATAGTACTTCAAATGTACTGTTTATGAGGGTCTGAAAAAGAAAATGTATATTCAAAACTGTATACCACTACAGCTTTTGAACTATCATGCTTAACCAATTGTACTTTTTTTTTCTTCACAGAAAAGAAACCAGAGTTTGCAGCTTCATGACGCTACAACAAGTAGCCACAGCAATCTTAATCAACTACATATTCTGTGATCACTATCCTCAATTGTACTACAATCATAAGTACCATATACAATTCAATTATATAATTCCTCCATATTACAAACACTTTATACTCCCATTACATTACGTACAATTACTTTACACATATTGCTACTATGGCTATTCTGGCCAGACTCCGACCACATTACCTAAAATTATAATACATATTGCTACTGTGGTCATTGTGCGCAGTGCCCATATTCTGGGGTGCATGACCTGCGGTCATTCCCCCAGAATGTAGTAATTGACCACAACACAATTAACTGTATAACAAGTACTTATCATACGTGGTCAACGAATAAAACTCACCCTCAGCCCCCTGCAATAGAAATGATGTCCGCGGACACATTGACCGCAGAACCAGTGGCATTTCCAAACCTTTTTTCCACCTATAAAAACAGCTCTACATTACCTTCATTCCACTTCCCTACCATTTCTACGCCCTCTTTCAGCCATCAAATAACCACAAATGTCTTTCCCAAGCTGTCCATTCAGAACGCTGCCCGTTGACTACCCTGCGGGCAGCTATGTCACCTGCACTGCCTTTTCCAACCTACAAAAATATCCCCATATCATCTTTTTTCCACTCCCTCAACCTTTGCAGCCCCTCTTTCCACCACCAAATGACCCAAAATGTGTTTTCCAGACTTTTTCCCCAGAGCTCTGTCCGGAGATACTGGCAGTTGTCCATGGATCCAACATAGCGGGTGCTTCCAAAAATATGAACCACCTCACGTTTTGTATTCACCAATCAGCGGGTGCGTCCGGTGTCTGCGGATCCCACATTGCCCTCTTGGCTAATTGGAGGCCTGTCCGCGTCAGCATAAGGAAGTGAGTCCGCAGACCGAACCCAGAAATAACACTTTTCTTTGTACCTACTATTTGGTCATTTAAAAAAAAATCTGGGATGGATTTACACCAAAATGGATTTGCACGCTTTCGGGACCAAGCCACTGCTCCTGCCGCAAATTTGGTGAAAACCCATCCAGCAGTTTGGGCTGTAGGCATCAGCAACATTTTTTTCACCATTGCGTCTATGGGAAAAAACCACACATTTAGGCCATATACTTTCTTTTGCAACGTTTCATGAGGATTCGTCCAGGGGGGCGAAGTTATAAGACACCCAAAAAGTGCTCTTCCTATGGGTTGAGCAACTTAACCATAACTATATATATTCAAGGATAAAACTTTAGTTGCAAGGACGTTAAGGTGTGCAATACATTGTAAAAAAACCTTTGAAATTCAAGGAAAAAGTTTTAGTTGCAGGGTTGTTAAGGTGAGAACTTAATGCAGCAAAACCCTGGAAATTCAGCTAAAGCCACCTTAACTTTGCGACCCCTGTTGCAGACTATAATATTAATGACCACAATGATGACATCACAGATCACACGCATGGATCACGAGTCAACGCTTCGTGCCCAAGTTGTTTTGGATATGGTCCAAATCCATCCAACGTTTAGGCTGTGCGCTATTGCAAAAATTAACCTTTTTTGTCTATGGAAAAATGAATGGGAAGTAGGCCGCACTTTAAGAATTTTTTAAAAATGTTTTACGCTTAATAACCTTTTTCTATTATTTAAAGAATCTTTACGAAACTTTGCAGTCTGGGCAGGAGGGGGGCCCGGACCTTTATTCATTTTCGAAGTTGCAGCCAAATCCGTTACTCAAATCAAAAGTTTCGAGGGGTTCCTATGTGTCTCCGACTCACCTTAACTATAGGGCGGCGACTGGAAAAAACAAACGTACAAAGTACGATGCAAATGCACTCCTCCACCATCACATGGCACAGATTAGCATGAAGGCAATCCTTGTGGCACAAAAAAGATTTATTTATTTATGGATCCCTTAACAGGGACATGGAAGCCAACAATGACGCGTTTCGCAACAACCTGTTGCTTGTTCACATTCAATTCCATGTATATATATATAATAAAAACAGTTGTGCAATGCCATACTCATACATACATACAAAGATCTTGGGCACAATTGGTACTTTATCCGGATAAAGATCTGTGGGCCAATGTAGAGGCTCCGCCCATCTCCGTAGTGCAGCCATTTGCATATATTCACACACTGCATTCACCCATTAAAAATAAATGGAGATATTTATGGAGGACAGTAAAGGGAACATCTCTTCAGTATTGAGCTGCAGTGACGTTAAAGAGCAAAATCTAAGCTGCCCGTGGAATGGTACGGATGTCTCCTGTCATAAGTGTGGGGTTGGGGTTGGGGGTTGGGGCTGGTGATCAGAGAGCCGAATGGGGAAGGATGTTTTCTGCAAAAAGGCAGTCAGTTCCGCAACATGGGGAAAGGGACAGAGAAAATGCTAGGCCACATGTTATAATGGGTAGAGTCACCTAAGGCTATGAGGAGAAATGGGCTGAACATTGGGCAGTGGAAAGGAATGCAGTGGGAAGGTTCTCTTTCGATATAAGCATAAAAGGAATGATAAGGTGGATAATAAGAAAAATATAATAGTGTGTCACACAATTTCCAGTGTTAGCTTTTTACATGTATTTATTACCTTTATTTATATTTACTGATTAAATACATCTGACATATGTGCATTTCTCACAAATGCAAAAGTGTTATTTTTCTCCTCTCTAATAGCTGAATGGGTCTCGCAAGGGAACTACCAGCTGCATATTTGCAGTACATAGACATAGTTACTGAATAGTCAGTCCCCTGGTGGGAAAACAGACAAAATATCTTTTGCACCATGGTTCTACCTCCCCCATCATTTATAGATGTCAACTTTGTACCCCAAAACAATGACCATTTACCATATATTTCTATGATATATATTTGAGCTACATTAGGTTTTTATTTTGTCATTGTTTCTGATATGAGACCAAATAAGACCACATATAGATCAGGGCACTGTCCATGGCTGTACAGTAAACCCATGGAGGCCCGGGAGATAATCTGTTCTTCGATCTGGATCTCTATTTCTTCTGTATCACTGAATCCTCAGTCACAGATGAACATGTTAGTGCGCTAACATACCACCACCCCCATCCGGCAAAACCATCAGCAGAGTGGGGGAGGATCACTTATTCATAAGAATAATATTTTGTGTGCCAGGCTAGAGGCACCTCCGCATGGCGAGATTGACCTCTTGCATGTAAATATAGGCCAAAGCTGTCTTTACAACTTATATGACTGTACAGAGATAACCGGCCCCATCCTACCCTGGCCATATTGTCCTAACATTCGTGGCGAATTCCTTGCCTATCTTGCTCTCATTCATGTTTCACCAGCTTCCTGTTTTTGACTGTAAGACCTATACAGCATTTAAATCAATTTTTGTTCAATAAGGTGCAAATTCTTAGCCTTTTTAGTTTTGGCTATTATTAGGTGTTGCAACACCTATAAGCCGAAACTATTGCATTGGTGTACAGCTAGGGGGGAATGCCATATGAGGCGGGACATAGAGTCTGTAGGTGTTGTTTGGTTATGTGCCCAACCATTGCCTGCCCATGGCCACGCTAATCCCTATGGCCATTCCCACCTCTGCCCACCCAAAACACCACCTCATGGGAAACCTTTGAGCTTGCTTTAGTCAAGCCTTACCATCAAACTTTGCACTTGAAGTGCCTGCCAGTGTTTTTTCAAAGCAGCCTTCTGCGAGTTAATGACTTAAATGGAGCTGTAAAAGTGCTACTGGTGTAATAAAAATGTCTCACCAGATCTGTCTTCAGCCACTCAGTTTATAAACACTCTGCGTGTCCTTCACTGAAGTCCTGTTAATAACAAGCACTGACAAAGCCAACAGTTTTGGCTTGTATATAAGTATTGGCCATTTCCCATGCCTACACAAAAGCCCACATTGTTGGCATTGCCAATGCTTGTTTCAACATGTTAAATGGCTCTAGCTCATTAGGACATTTTTTCTACGGCAAATGTATCCTAGATTCCTCCATTATCAGTTTTGCTCCTGAACCGTTCCGTCAGATGGACCATTTTGGCAGTTCCTTTCAGTTTTCTATGACTGATCCTCCACGTGCACTATTTCATAATTAAACAATTAAATAATGCAAATTGTCCGTAATTGGACCCCAAACCATGCCCCCTTTAATCTCTACACTCCCTACTTAAAGAAAAAGCATTTGATTGACCTCAAACCTCACATAACGTCCTAAATTGTATTATATCGCACACCAAAGGTATGACCTATCCCTGGCAGGGGTGAGCTGGGAACCAAAACAAGCCCTGAAAATAATTTTCAAAGTGGCCCCATTACATATTTTCAGCAAACCCAACCCCTTTTCTATGGGAACATTTGGAAATACCACACAAAAGAGGCCCAAGGTGCAGAGGCCTACCAGGAAATCTCCAGAGTTCCCTATAGTCCAGCCCTGATCCCTTAGAACATTAGAAAATCAGACTTTAGACAGCAACCGAGATGCCCAATGCATCTGTTGACCTACAAGGCTTCAATTTGTCGAGTAGAATGGAAATGAAGAGAACCAACTCATCATACAATATAAGTGTTCTCAGAGTAGAGGTTCAACATAAAACAAACCACATAATGAAGAAGCAAATTTATTAGATAGAATCTTCTAGACCCCAAAGCTTTCCAGAGATTTATTTAGCGTTCTCATTTAATTGGAATCCCACATCTGGCTGCTGCCGACTGACCACATTTTGCGGTGGGACATTTCACTGCATCTTATCGCAGTAAGTTTGAGCCGGGTAGAGGGGTGGTGCGTGGTAAAATATGGGTGGAGCATTGGGGGCAGGCCAAGGAGTGAGTGGCAGGAGAACAGGGGTATGGGTGCCTGGCCCTTCACGAAAAAAACTTCACAGTAAAATGCAGCACAATGTCCCATGCGGTTAGAGCCATTTAAAAAACTCAAGATCTATACTTCAGGAAACAGAATCTTGAAGCCATAGAAACTTGATATTATTCTGTTTTCCATATTAAAATTGACATCAAAAGCAATCTCGTCTCGCAAGCTTTAAATGTAGACCTTAATGTCTCAGGGCTCTATGTGATCCTCTGGAATAACCTAATAATCATATATCTTTGCACCCGCTGCTATCAGATCAAATGACCCTAGTGATTACCAATCCCAAACCTTCAGTTTTACCCAAACGATCTCCACCTTGCTAATGTGGTTATAAGTATCATCACTTTGCAAGCAGAGAGATTTTAATTGACTATTAACACCTCTTACACCTCTTTCATTTTGGGTACACTAGACAGCAAGTTTAAGGCAACAGTGTCCCCGCTCCTGCTAAAAAAAGGCAACTGGAGGCTGCTGTAGATTTCAGGCAAGCCCTTCATTTGGAAGCTCCAAGAATCAGTATCTGTTGTATCGTTTGTTGAAGCATTCCACACATAACAAAGAAAAGCCCAGACAACATGGTGCCACCATTCCCTGCCGTAGAAAATCAAGCACCTCTTAATCAGACAAGAGCATTGGATACACACGATCATCCTCTGGTCCTATCTCACATTGAGGGAATGGGAAACAGCCAACCCATCAAGACTCTGCACCTAGGAGAAGCATCTGCCACCCTGCCTACACTCCTCGATCCTCTCTGGCTAAGTCTACGAGCACACATCACCTTCAAACCCTGCCACCTGGCAGAGATAGTCACCATCTTTGGCGGTCAGCAACAGAAGTCAAGACCCAAATTCTCGGCCATCTTAAGACCACAGATTCCCAAGTCGATATCCGGCAGCTTTTTAGGATAACACTCTTGTTCTTTTGCTCTGTTAACTGTAGACCTGATTGGTTCCAGTTTTCAACAGACCTTGCTGTGTCTTTCGGGCCCACTAGCTACGGTAGCAGCCCTGTAGTTATGGTGAAGAACACTTTTTGGGTGGCTTATAACTTTGGTGCCGTTTGATGAAGCCTCACCATACTTTGTAAAAAAAAAGTATATGGCTCACTCTGTATGATTTTGCAAAGTTTGGTGCGGTTTTGGTCCATGAGGGGGGGTGCAAAATTAAAGTGGGGGGGGCCCAAAATGAAATCCTCAGACACAATGGGAAAATAATTTGCTTGCGTCTATAGCCCAAACAACTGGATGGATTTTCACCAAATTTGCACCAGGAGCTGCGGCTTAGTCCTGAAATAATGCTTTTGGAAGTGTGTTGTAACTCATTTCCTGATTCCGAGTCCGCGGACGCCTTTGGACCAACCAGGGAGCGGCGTGATGTCCACGGACATCGTACACGCCCATTGATTGGCTGGTGAAAAACGTGAGCTGCGTCAGATATTTTGAAAAGGTCGCCATGATGGATACACGCACAGCCGCCGTCGACTGCTAACAGCGCGGTGAGCAAAAAGTCTGGAAAACACATTTTGGGTTATTTGGTGGTTGAAAGAGGGGCTGGGAAGGGTGGGGGAGTGAAATAAAGTTGACATGGAGCTGTTTTCATAGGTGAGTCAATTTTAGTGTCCGCAGACATCATTAGGATGGCTGGGGGTTCTGGGTGAGTCTTGTTATTTGAAGGTGTATTGTACGTTCTTGTTATATGGTTTAGTTATATTGTGGTGGTTGCGGCCAGTGGCCAGATTCTTGGGGGCATGACTGGCAACACACACTATAGTAATATGGTTATAGTAATTATAGGTAATGTACAGGGAGTATACCATATTTTTAATATGGTGGAATGATATAATTGAAGTATATGTGGTATTTATGATTGTAGTACAATTGAGGATAGTGTTCCTTGATCTTTGCTCCCCTTTTGACATGATCAACCATGCTATCCTCATTAAACGGCTGCATGATACCTTCAGTATCACGGACCGGGCACTGCACTGGCTGACTTGCCCTACCCAGCTGCAAGTGGGCTGTTTGTCCTCCACCACCTCACTCTATACCTGCAGCATCCTCCAGGGTTGTATCCTATTGCTGTGGCTCTTCAATATGTATCTCGTCACTCTGGCTCACCTGATCTCCTTCTTTTCTCCTCATTTCCAGTGCTATTATGATAACACACAGTTTACCTTGAAACTTACCTCTACTACTTTCTCCTCCCCGTCTTTCATCCCTGATTGTCTAACCGCCATCCAGGCATTGTGTGTGGCTAAAAATCTCTGTCTCAATGACAGTAAAATGGAGATCTTTCTTATTGGGACACCTGTGCCCTGTTTCCCTCCTACCCTCCGGCCACCCTCCTTGGGCCCTCTACCGTCACCATCCTGTGAGGCCAAAAACCTTGGGGTCATCTTTGACTCCTCTCTCTCCGTCACTTCTTAAATTTTGGATCTTGTCAAAAAAGACCACTTTCAGCGTCACCTCTTTACAGGCATTCTATCTTTCCTCACCTTCCCCCAGAAGCTCAATATCTCTAGAGCCCTGGTCCTGTCTAGACTGGACTACTGCAACAGTGTTTTTATCAACCTCCCCCTTTGTTCTCTAAGCACCCTTCAGCTAATCCAGAATAGGGCTAGAAGACTTATATTTGGCCTCAAGTCCAAGGATCATATCTCTGCAGCCCTAAAATCTCTACATTGGCTCCTGGTGGCTGCAAGGATGAAAGTCAAGATCCTCTGTATCATCAGCAAGGTTTTTGGGGCCTGGGACCACGCTATCTCCAACTTTCTCTCCCTAAATACTCCTCTGCTAGAGCCCTCTGTTCCTCTAACTCCAATTCTCTGCTTGTCAAATGCTTCTCCAAACAGAGAGCGGGAGGAAGGGGTCTCTCTTTGGCTGGTGCCTCTCTTTGGAACAGCTTCCCTGCCCCTCTCAGAGTTGAGTCGGAATTCCTTAAGTTTTGGAAACCTCTGAAAACTCTGCTTTTCTCTTCTTCTTTCCCTGTATTCCGTCCCTGCTAACTCATAGCACTGCCAGTGAGACTGGTGGCCTGGCCCCTCAAACTTCACAGGTTCCAGGCCCTATATGTAGTCGACACTTGTACCTTCCCCCTACAGCAGTGGCCCTGTGTGTCTACCGCCTGGCGGATGTGCACTCCAACCTTGGGACTCCTCCACCGCAGCAGTTAGCCAGTGGCATTCCACCTTGGCATCCCTTGGCACTTCCGTCCTGGGCTCCCATCAGCACTTCCTCATCCTTACTCCATATATTCACTGAAAAAAAACATAGTTAAGGTGCACTTAACTTGTGCAGATTTAACGCAACAAAACCCTTGAAATTCAGCGGATTTGGGAAGTCATGACCAGCTTAACTCGGTGGCTCCAGTTGATGTCCCCCATGATTCCATTTTGTATGTCATTGTGAATCCCTTCTCTGATAACATGTACATGTTCTTGGGCTTTGCAACGGGAGCATGCTGAGTTAAGCTGGTCATGACTTCCCACATCCGCTGAATTTCAAGGATTTTGTTCCATTAAATCTGTACAACTTAACTGCACCTTAAATAAGCTTTTATCAGGGAATTTCAAGGGTTTTGCTTTACCATCGTTTTTTTTAAAGACCGTGTGGCCATGTCGACTGTACATGTCCTATCAATATGTTTCTTTTGGACCCAATAGATGGCCACGGCCTTTGGCCATGGCGACTATACTTGTCTTTTGTGCCCACTAGTCAGGGTCTTTGGCCATGGTCAGTGAGCACGGCCATTGGCCATGCCCACTGTATATTTTAAAACACTACCGGGCTACTGGCCATGGCCTTTGGCTATAGTCAGTGGCCACAGCCTTCGGCCGTGTCCACCCACTGTACATGTTTCTGCAATATGCCATGGCCGCTATTCATGTCTTTCGGGCCCACTAGCCAGGGTCTTTGGCCGTGCCCACTGTACATGTACATTTAGTTCTTTATTTTTGCATCTATAAAGAGCACTTAACCCATAGGGACTTAGGCACTGGTTACAGAAAAAGAGCAGGTTAGAATTGGGTGAAGCAAGTCAAAGTTAGGATTGGCTGATAAATAAGGTGTTAAGGGCGATCCCAAACAGATCCAGAGGAATCAGAGTCAGCCCTAACAGAACTCAATGATGGCGTAGACAAAGTGCAAGGCAAAACCCAGCTTTATTATCATCCAAGCAAAGTCGGGAAGGCATACAAGCATTCAAATCTCATCGCTCTCACAGGTTAATAAAAGACCCTTCGTTAAATACTCAAAACCTGTCATAACATAATCTCTGTTTACAAAACCTACAGGGAACAGAGATAGGTTAATGGGATTGGCTACATGCAGATTCTATAGTGGTTAAACATTTCATTGGGTTACACATATCTGATTGTTCCACCTAGAACCACCCCTGTATTGATAACGTGAAAAATACGGTTCCATGTAATAACGTCACCGCACAAATGTCAGTTTTAAAAAGAATTGTGGCAAAAAGGCAGTGGTATGGCCCCTGCAATCCATGCAATGGATGCGGCGGACACTCCTGCAACCACCGGACCCATTATACCTCACAAAGGGAGCGGGAGACACCCCTGCAACCTCTGCTCCCCTTGTGTGGTATAGTGGAAACACTTTTATTGGTATCCCTACATATTATCCCCACCAAAAATATTGCCGAATATATGGTTGTCTCGAACGCCATAGGCGATATTTTTGGGGGGGGGGTAATTTGTGGGAGCGGGGGTTGCGGGGGTGTCCCCTGCACATCTAAAAAATAATGCGGGGTTGTCCCCTGCAGGTTCCATGCCTCAATATTGCAGCAAAAATATGGTGATATTTTTTTATCGCAATATTTTTGCAGGGATATTAACACATGGAACCCTTTTATCGGATCACACCACTGCCTTTTTGCCGCAATTTCTTTTAAAAACAGCGATTTTTCAGCAACCATATTACTGGATACCAAAAATACATAATCTCCACGACAAGGGGTTGGTTGGCATACTACTTAAGGAGTGGCCTTACATTTGGGGTTCTGATAGGTTAGCTTTGCGCTAACCAACCTTGGACGCTTGACAGATCGCCAAGATATGAGCCAGACAGAGGGTAGGGAGAGAGAGGCCCATGGAGTGTTCTTCGTTCCATTAAAGGTTACCATCCCTCATTTCTAGGCCATGAGATTGGACAATCTCTTTGTACTATCCCCAATGTCATATCCCCAAAACATGCCTTACCTTGGCTTCCGGCTGCCTCCAGCCACTTCCACACCCCTGCCAGCCCCAATGGCCCATTATTTGCTCCCAGCACTCCCAGGGTCAATCCCGGCGAGAGCCGCAACCTCCTACCACGTAGCCTCACATACGGGACCACTCGCAGCTCCCCTACCACAGTTGCCCACACCGAATCTCCTAGAGACAGCCCCAGCCTGATAATTACTGTCCAATCTAAGGCCACTCCATGGGACAGCCATCCTCTAACTCCACCACTCGACCCCCAAACTGACTTGCCCACACCAAATATGCCAAGCCCAAGGAACCGCAACCCCCTTACCCAGGGAAGGACTCGCACCTAAACTGTGCTCTAATTAACGTTCGCTCATTACCTGCAGATGCCTTGACATCTCTGACCTCCTGCAACCTTGACACCTTAGCCATCTCTGAAACCTAGCTTCCGGATGCTTCCGGCCCAGCTCTTGCCCTTTCCCTCCCCACGGGCTACACAATTTACTGTAAAGACTGACCCAACACTAGAGGTGGCGGCGTGGCCTTGGTGGCCAAAGACTCCCTCCCTTTCAGACAAGTCAACACATCACTACAAGGGAACAAAGACATACTGTCCTTAAAGTTGTCCCCATCACCCACCTGCACCATTACCTTCCATATCATCTACCGCCCTCCTGGCCCATCGCCCAACTTCAACGAGGACCTTCTCCACATCCTGGAAAACAGCCACAAGATCTCCTCTAAATAAATTTCTTCAGGAGTCCTACATTTGGGCCTCAATTATCCAAAGGACCCCATGCCGCCTCCCTGGCAAAAGCCCTCAAAACCTTAGTCTTCAAGCATTGTGTCAGCTGCTCCGACCGCCATACATTGCCGAGTCCCCCAGGGCTCGTGCATAACCCCTACATTATATAACATATTCACCAGACCACTCTTTGACATCCTTGATTCCATCGGCATAGCCTACACCAACTATGCCGATGACACGCAAATTCTCCTCCCGCTTACTGGCAACTATGAGGAGGACTTGACCATTCTCAATAAAACCTGCTCTACTATCCAGGCCTGGATTGCAGCCAACCGCCTTTGCTTGAATGGGGATAAGATTGTTATCCTGCTGGTAGGATCCCTGGTGGTGCTTAAAAATCTTAGTGACCAATACTCAGCCTTCCTCATCGAAGATATTGTGATCCCAGTCTCGGCATCTGTCAAGACACTAGGGGTCTACATGGACTCCACACTTTCTCTGTCCCGCCAAGTTAACGTTATCGGCACTTCTGCGGCATATGCAACAAAACTACTTAACGCCTCCAAACCCTTTCTGATCACAGAGAGCTGCCTCACTATTGCCCGGGCAGTCATTGGCTCGAGGTTGGACTACTGCAATGCCCTCTGAGTTGGCACCTCCACAAAAAACATCCTGAAGTTGCAGGTTATCCAAAACAACACGCTACGAGCAGCCCTCATCATTCCCAAGAGAGAACACATCTCAGCTGCTACGAGAACGGAACACTAGCTACCTATCAGGAAATGAAGTATCTTTAAACCTATGTCCATTACCCACAAATGCCTTTCCAACACTTCCCCCCTACCTTTCAAAGATAATTGCTAGAGTCCACCCTGCCAGACCAACGAGAACACTTTATGCCGACCGCATTGGCCAACCCAAATTCATATGCGCCAAAGCTGGGGGCACAAGCTTCCCTTACATCGCAACCAAACATTGCGACGCCTTGCCCCCAGCCCTAAGAGCTGACCCTCCTACTGGAAACTCTGCAAAGCGCTGAAAACCTTGCTATTTGAATAGTCTGTCTGCCAATCTTGTACTGCTGCCTAATGTGATCCTTTTGAATGTGAGTAACTGGTTGTAACAGCGCCTCGATGCCTGTGGGCTGTTTGTGCACTTTATAAAAGAAATAAATAAAATAAATAAATAAATAAAATACTTCACCTTGTAGAGCAGCTCATCTCTGTGTGCCCTTTTAGGGAGTCTTGCAGGTGTCCTAAATATGTCGGCTTCTAATGTAAATCCGGGGAAAATCACCACTTATTACCACCAGGGAGCACAGGCATCCCTACTTTGGGGGAAGCTGAATGCAGGTCTTTGAACCACAGGCCCAGTAGTGGTCCATTATCATGGCTGTACCTACTTTCATGCCTGGTATGTCAAAGGTGCACCCACATACTGTATTCATTCCCACCTTCACTATGCCATTATTTCAGAAGCATAGGGTCGTATTTTTCAGTGGTCTTATTGGCATTGGTCCCCCCTCATCTTCTACCCAGGTGAGCCGTTTCTTATATTCAGGCCATACCTTAAGACACAGGTTGTTTGTGTGCTGCCCCACTTATTTAGGCTGTTCTAGGAGTGCTAATGCTTTGCACCCTATTAATCCTTCAAACCATCCTTCATCAGTATGTACACTTCCTTTTATTTGTAACTGGTCTCTATTCCAGCACTTAGGTATTTCTTTTCCTTGGGCAACAGTACACTGCAGCATTTTGTGGTCCTCTATTCTAATCCTTCTCCCACTCATTGGGCTTTATTTCATCGCCCTGTGTTGTGTTTTAGCATTGATCATTGTGTTCTTTTGTTTGATGAGATGATCCTCTCATGGAGAACCTGCTTTTGTTACCCACTTTAGGGAAGCTGTGTGTGCCTGGAATTGTTCTCGGGTCATACATAGTGCAAGGTATGTTAGGCAATGTGCTGTGTTCGCAGGTATTTCTGTGGCTATGAACAATCTGGTGGCATTCATGGCATAGGGGGTGAGGGAACACACAAAACAACTCTCATCAGACGGCTCCCTCCCCACTTTGCTCATGTGCTTGTACCACAGGTTGTTGGTGACATGGATAGAATCCTCAATATACTTGCTCAATTATCTTGAGTCATTATGGCAAACTTCTTTTCAGTCTTTTAATCTGCATGCTCACTACAGGGAACTTTTCTGGTGTCATTCCATGTGTCGTTGCCACAGTAGTTATGCTCAGGTTTACTGGTCTAGCTGTATTATTGAGGACCAGTTCTCTTGCTGCAAAGAAAATAATAAAATGAAAACCACAAAATGTAAAGCTAATTGCTCTGATCATGATAGCTAGTGTGTGTACCTCTTGCAGATAACATGGGGCATTATTCCCCCATCCTGCTAAGAGAGAATATCTGACCTCATTTAAGAGACGCATTGTTCTACCGGAGGAAACGTCTCTTTCTTCTCCTTAATGCAATAAGTGGGTGCACGAAAGACCCAAGTTAAGCAGGCAAGAAAATTGTTTTAGAAAACGATGTATGCTTTCAGTTTCAAAGAATAGACCTCCTCAAATTCCGGAAGCTCCTCAAGACTTTCCTCTTCACCTCTTCCTTCCTCTTCCTCACTCCCGTGCTGATTCCCCACAGACACTGAGATTGGTGACCTGGACATTTTGTGCCCTCTGGGTCCTGGCCTGCTGCCCAATCGCCTTCAGCATTCCGCCCCATCCCAGCACTTGCCTTGAGGCACCCACTGGCCTGTGTTTTACAGGCCAGCACTTATAAATGGCAGGTGACCACTCTGTACCAAGCAATCTCTGACAGTCACTTATTGTTGCACACAACTGACTCCTTGGCACTTCCCTCTGTGGAACTCCTAGCACTTACCCCCCTTCTCCGGCCCTCCCTCTCTCCCTGCACTTGCACGTTCTGAATGCTCACAAGGCCTAGTAGGACCACCCCTTTTCCCCGATCTTCTGTTTTCTTTTGCTTTTGTTCCCATGTTCCCTCCCCTTTGCCCTCTGGGTGCATTGAAACACAATTTCTTGATGTATAAGCACCTTACAAATGCATAATAAATAAATACAGTAGGTTGTGTTTCTGTTACCTTCCGTGGGCTTGTCGTAGGTGCATCATTTTCACATTTCTGTCCCAGCGTTGTTTCCTGGTGTAGTTTGGTGATATGTGTTTCGTGGTTAGTCATCCTACCCCACTGCTCTCTTCTTGTAGGCACTTGTTTCCATTTAAGGCCTTTTTGTAGACCTGCGTTTGGACAGTCTTTCGTTTTTTTCTTATTTTACGCTAATGTATCACAGTGGTATTTGTGGCATCGCACGCAGTGTTGGGGCTATGTTGGTTTTTGGGCGGCCGTGTCATTTGGTACTTTCTGTTTGTGGTTGTAGTTTGCAGTGATCTGCATCCTCTCAGGAAACTACAGTCGGACGACGTTTCCATTTGCAAAATGGCTACTTCTGTACCGCCGACGTCTGTTTTCAGTTTCCACTGCCCGTTTCTGAACCAGGACTCATCTTCGTCATTGACGCTTTACTAGTCATTTTTCAAATAGTAAACTCCAGGCAGTAATTGTAATCTCATTTTTTCTCTTTTACAGGTAAATGGTCAAGTTCAAATGTTAGACATGGCGCCCAATTGCTTTGATGACCAATATATAGACTGTGCCGATAAAATGGAAAAAGTAATCACTGCAAGTGGACTCTTAAAACAAGAAATGGATTTCAATCAAGATTTCAAAAATCAGTGGTCCAAAGCAAAAGAAGCGTGGGCACAAAAGAAGAAAACTGGAAAAATGCCTCCGCTCCCGCAGGGCTTCAAGGAAGAGTACGGCATGGCATTGCTGACCTACACTGGTACTGATATTCATAAGCAATTCAACAACGCTGTGAGAGTGGGGAGCCAATCTCGAGACCATTACATGGAACGTTTTCTTTTCAAGTCCTTGCATTTCTACATGACCAGAGCTCTCCAGCTCTTACGCAAAAGCTGCAGAACAAGCCTGCAGGTGGTGTACCGAGGAGTGCGCTCCATTCGGTTTGTACCCCCGAGTGGATCCGAAAAGAGAATCCGTTACGGACAGTTTACTTCCATATCATTGGATAAGAGTACAGCCTCGGCCTTTGGTACCGATACATTCTTCACCATAAGAACTTGCTTCGGGGTTCAGATCGCTAACTTCTCCTTATTTCCTACTGAGTCCGAGGTGCTGAGTCCAGCGAACGAAGTGTTCACGGTGTCTGCCTACACCGAGGCAGGGCACAAGTTGGTCCTCAATAGTACACAGAGGACCTGCAGTAAATATAACTGTACATACTTGGGCGGTAAGTGTTTGTGTGATAAGGTAAGTCCCCGTCTATAAAAATGTGGCGTTCAAAATGGCCGCTGCCTGATCCTTTGCAGAACTGGGATCAACCTATTTAGAAGCAACACAAAGGGCCTGATTTATGAATCTTTTTCCAATGGGATTGCGCCATTGTAAATCAGGCGCAAATACTTTAAAAATATTTCCTATATAAATAAAAGCATTATGGGAGCTTTGCCTATATAATGAAATTCATAGCAACCACTGGACTTGAGGTATCTTGACCAGTTATGGTAGTACATAAGGTCCGAATGAATGTTGTGTCTCACTGCTAGGTTGAGATGAAGTCATGTTTTATTTGTAAAAGGTTGCTACACACATAGCACGTGTGGTGCCAATCACATGAGGAGTTTCGACACGTGTTTGGACCATGGGGTCTTTGACAAAGCAGGTTTAGGTAATGCTGGTATGTTTTCCTGAAGATCACTGCGACCGCGCTTCTCGTTGACACAGGCCTCACTGGCCTCACAGCTGCTAAACAGCATTACCTCAATCAGGAAAACATACCCCCATTACCTAAACCACCTTGACAAAGGCCCCTTGGTCCAAACACATGTCGGCACTCCTCATGTGATTGGCACCTACAACTGGTCAAGATACCTCAAGTCCAGCGCCATAACCGACCGGGTTTCCCCCCCTCCTTTTCTCTCCTTTACCTCACAATATGGGACTACTGAAGCATCCCAGGGGTACTCAGTAAATGGCAGCAGGACATATACTAACGTACAGAATCAGAGCCCCGCAGCGATCCACTTTTCCTAAATGCTCTGACCCCCACTTTTGCTTCATAGCAACCACACCATAAATTACCAAGCTCTGTACTTTCAAAAGTGCATTAATCATCTTGTTAAATCACAGTGTTTCTATGAAACCTAACACTGGTGAGTACTGTAAGGTACTGGGAACCAGCATCTTCTAGAAAGGTAGCCCAAAAAACATAGGAGACACTTAAAGGAGCGTTCCGGGACTTTTTTTTTTATTGTCCCTACGGTTCGGCCATGTGTTTTTAAGCATAACTCGGTAGATCGTAGAAAACTTTCCTATGGACCTTACCCGACTTTTCGTCCATTAACGCACTCGAAATCAGCCGCCATTTTATGATAATCCTATCACTTGCCGCATCGCCCTGGCTCACCTGCTTTTGCGGCACTAAATCAAATCCCCCGCCCCTGAAACAGACTTTATCAAAACATTCATATTCCCCGCCTCTATCCGTGACGTGACTGTGCTGCGTAGGCAAACGCGCCCAGGCGTCTTCTACGCGACTCCACACAGAACCCGGAAATCAACACAGATCAGCTCACACAACACAGCGCGCCACAATTCGCAATATGAAACTGTACTTTTAAATCAAACCGCAAGATTGTAAATTTGGTAAAGTACATTTATTTGACATCAAATGTTTAGAGAATATTCAGCGATTTTCTTTTTTATTTGCTCTCGATCCAAAATAGTTCGTTTTGAGGCACGCGATGTTCCTTTGCTGTACACAGGGTCTTAGATCATCTCACAATACAGCGCCACAATTCGGAATATCAAACTGTGGTTTAAAAGCAAACTGCAAGATTGTACATTTGGCAAAGTACATTTATTGGACATCAAATGTTTATAGAATATTCAGCGATTTTCATTTTTATTTGCTCTCGATCCAAAATAGTTCGTCTTGAGGCAAGCGATGTTCGTGTGCAGTAAACAGGGTGTTGGTTTACGATAAAATAAGCTCTTCGGTCGCACTGATAATCGCATGGCTGTTCCAACAACGAGGCACTAGGCCACCACAACGGTCTGTATGTTGCATCTAGCCGTTAGTACCGCGTAAGGGCATACTTGTACTTGGCGATCGTCCCATAAAATGGTCAGGGTGGTAACGTTGTTCACGCGGAGAAGCAACTGGCGGTTAAAGAAGCCGTCCGCCGGTGTCTATTACTCGTGACACATGCAGTAATGCATGATGTACCTGTTTGAAAAACATAAACAATGAAATTAGTCTCACCATCAGATCTTTATTAAAATTATTCATTTTATATATTCGGTCGGTAAATTATTTCATAGCTAGGACAGTGCAACTGGGTTTTAAACGTCAAGGGGGGGCTGTAGGATACTGAGACAGTCCCTCAGTGCAGGGGTTGACAGGGAGTGCAGGTGGAGAGTGGAAGGGCCCAGGACCGAGATTGCAGACAGTGGACCAGTTGTTGCAGGGGAGAGGGAGAGAGAAAGCAGAAGCAAAGGTTTTGAGGTGCTTCCGTAAAAGTAGACGGTTCTCCCCAAGATAGTGCGCGGTACAAAACAACATGCCACATAGAACGAACAAGTACAACTTAACCCGTCTTTAAAGCAACTGTATAGTAATTAAATTGCGGTATAAACTCATCTAAAGAGTTACTTACATTATATTTGCATTTTCCATTGCGTCTGTGCGTAGGGCAGCCCCGAAATACCACTCCTTCTATGCCAACGTTATTTCTTCTAATGAACGAACATGAAATGGCTTTCGTTTCTGAAATTATATTCATTATCGTTTCTTACGTGGTCCCGGCCTGTCAAGGTCAAAATACAATAGAACCTTATACTGAGTCGTGTGCCATTCTGGCACCCGAGAAAAAATCAAAGCAGCTGACCTTCACTTTGAACGAGCACACATTCCTAGTTAGCTACATTGAGTGTAAGGCATTCTCACAGGACTTGAAATTTACACTCCATCTTTGCATTTTGTCTGCGTGCTTTGCAGCCACACAGAACCATAAATACGGAGACATTCTATATTTTTTGAAAAATGATTTATATTACTGTTTGGTTTAATTTAATGCGCAAATGAACAAGGTTGGATAGATACACATATTCAATGGGCCTGCGACATGAGGAGACTTGAGAGAACAGACAATGAAATTACAATCATTTAAACCGTGATGTGTATTTCTCAATGAGTTCTTCTTTAGGTGGACATGGAACAGATGCAATGTTGGGTGGCAATGCAGTTGACCCCTGCACAGGTTCGTTCACAACTCCATTTATGTGCCTATCTAGGACGTCAACAATAAGTTTCTCAATAAACTCATATTGCATATCCTCAAACACTGGTTTGATCACCCATTGTTTACTTCTTTTAGTGAAGGCCTTATTGTAGCGAAGCGTCCCTAAAGTTCCGGTCGTCCTACTTTGTTGACGGCCAACATTATGGTTATGTGCCAAGACCGCTAAAAGAGTCCGATTTATCATGCCCTCCATGCCAAAATGCAATCGTTTTGGCCTGTACTTGAGGCACATATTGTGGAACACCTCCAAATCTCCTGTGTGGCAGAATTCCGTGAGTCCCCTCAAAGCTTTTGTTATAGTTTTATCAAATACAATCTTTTCAATGGCTTTGTGAGTGGGTGATGAAGGAATCAACCACTTCTTCTTCCGTGCCTCCTCTGTGGACAAATGGCCATGTTCACAATTGTGGAAATGTTGGTTCGTGTTCCATCGGTGAACGTTTGTACAGTGTGGCATTACTGACCGCCATTTTTCCAGTAGAATTTCCAACGACCCTCCACATGTTTTTGAGCTCCACCAAAGATGGTTGCTGATTGACTTGGACCACTGTGAAATACCTTGCAATTCTTTTTTTTTACCTGCAGCCGACAATTTTTTATTGATTGATTTTGCAAGATGCCAAACGTCAAATTGGTGATTTATATTTTTGTACTGTTCTCTCATTGTCTTGGCAATTGAAACGTGTCTGTCCGTGGCTATCAGGTCGATCACCATTCCCCGCGATTGTAGTTCTTGCAATGATGCTACAAAGCCAACTTTCTCCATGGCCACTGAGGATGTACTTTGTGACACCTGCACGACCACCGAACTCACAATTTTCTTACTTTCCATGTCCTGAAAGTGGTAGGTGCAGTACTTGGCTGAAAATCCTGGGCTGTCGCACTGTCCATCACCGGCTAGCCTGAACCGTTTGCCCGCGAATGTACTATCAATAGACATTTTTTCCATTCTCCAAGCTTCGCTAATGGCTGGAAATAGATAATAGGTTTGGTATTTGTAGAACTGAGTTTTCGCAATGAAATGGATTCCCACAAACTGAAAGAAAGACTCTAATTTTTTAAAACTTGAACCACTAAAAAGTGCAGCCGCTGCACAAAGTAGATTGCCTGCTGGCAGTTGTCCCAGCATAGGTTGTGCAGACCATGTGAAAGGATGATATTTTGTACAGGTGGCATGTATTTTAAGGTTAGTGCCTCGAATTGCACGAGTCACATTAATCAATGGCTCCCCACATACTTCCCCACCAACCAAATGCCCACATTTAATCCGAATAATAATATCAATCAAACAACTATCGAATACAATGAATTTGGCCTCTTTCCTTATACTGTCACTCTGCATCCCAGCTGGTTCGGCCTGTAACGTTGAGGACATGTCACTCACATGAAAGGTAGAATCTCTGATATCGTCTTCCGCTATGTTCAGTGATATTGATGGTGTTTCATTGTCGCCTACTTCATTCTCTTCCATTGCAACATCTGTTCCTTCTCCGGCGATGGGTGAATAAAACAATTTCTTCAACTTTCTCGCGGTCTTAGTTTTTGCGGGTGTGGATTCTGTGAATTGATCTCCGACTGCATCCGAACTACCAGGAGGACATTCACTATCAATGGCTGGTGGTGGTATAGCTCCGTTGTCAATCACTTCATATTCTTCCCATTGGCACGATGCTTCTCCAGTCTCAAGTCCCTGCCAAAAGGTTTGACAAGCAACATCTCTCGTTCGCTTCACTGTCTGTGTAGATCTAGTTCGTACACCCACTCGCAACTAGAGGACAGATTGGAAAAGGGGTGTTCAGTTTAAACACAACTTACAGTATTGAACTATTAACAGTGAAAAACAACATAATATAGTGACCAGGACACTAACCTTCTTTTGCTTTCTTTTCTTTGAAACTTTCTTGCCTCGAACTTCAACATCAGGACGCTGTTGCTCCGACTCGTGTGTATATGTCTCCACTTCCTCTTGCGCTGCAACGACTATGTTTTCCTGATAAGCACATCCATCACGCACTGACGCTCCATCGACTCCCTGAAACATAGAACTTTCATTAGTATGTATAATAATATCGAAAACACAAAATGTACTTGGGGACCAATACCCACGTACATCTCAATAGCAAAACACGAATGAACGCTTTGTGTAGAACATTCAAACGACAATTATTCACGCATTGTTGATCTAGTTAGATGGAACTGTCAAGATCCATACCTTGGGCTCCTCATAGACTTCCATTGATGATATTATTGAAGATGATGCTTCAGTGACTCCCTGAAACACAGTAATTGCATTAGTATGGTTTTCTATTTTGATAAAAAGAACATAAAGTTTGTGCAGGCGTCAACGGCTCATCTAAATAGACCTGCACAAATGATCAGTTGTCTAAAATAAATAATGGATATCTAAATATGATTCGATTTGCTCGATCGTTGGAAGTGTCACCACCCAGAAATCTGCATCAACTACTAGGGGTGATGTTCTTGTAGAAGAAGCTCCGTCATCTCCCTGAAACATAGTACTTGCGTTAATAAAGAAGGAAGTATAGCGGATGTAATCACGTCATATGATCTCGCTTGATCGAGCTGTCAGTATCCATACCTCGAAATGCATAAGAACATCAAGGGACGATGTAACTGCGGTGCACACTTCTGCAAGCTGTTGCGCCGACCCGTAACTGCACGCTCCCCCTTCTTCTTGGACTAATGCTCCATCGACTCCCTGAAACATAGGACTTTCATTAGTAATGAACACAATATTGAAAAAAGAAGACACATACGAGGGCGACGACAGAAGGACATATCAATGGCTAAAAACGAAAGAAACATTGTGTGTAACAATCACGCTACAAGAATGCAAGATCTGATGATCTCCATCGATGGAACTGTCCTGAAACGTACCTCGAGCATCTGAGTGACATCAACGGTAGTCGTCAATACGTTGGACTCCTCAGCATCTCCCTGAAAGACAGTACTTGAATTATTTTGGATAACAATAATTATAACTCAAAACAAAGACTAGAGGACGAGTACAAGGGTGTACCATTAGGTAAAATAATTACACGATAAATTAAAACTGTTGATTTACATGCCTAAAACAAGTCAATGGCAGAATAGCTAAGTAAGATTACCCGATAGGCGCTTGAAGTGGCTGATGACTGCAATAACGACACGGATGGAGAATCTTCCGCCTTCATATTGAGTGGATACATAAATGGGGAAATTATTGTTAGCTAATGCTACACACTACCGCAAGGCCGAGAGATAAATACGTAAACTTGACTCACCAGTGGAGGCATGTGGACGAATAGAGTGGGAATAGCGGTGGAGAGCAATTTTCGCCTCGCTCGCGGTGTGTTCTTCTTTATTAGCAATGATGTGGAGTACATGTCAGAGGTAAAGTGCCTGCTGCAGATGCGGTATCGATCACCCCTCTTGTCCGCAAAGACTTCTAGGACTCTACTTTCAAGCTCAGAGGGTGGATATCCGCAATATCGGACCCATTCTCTTATCTGATCTATTGTCTTAGGGAAAACATGCATTATAGTACCTTCAGATTTATTATGGGTCTTCGAAGGGCAACCGCCAATGGAACAGGCAGGCATTGTGGAAAGTTCTGAAAAGTAAAGATCAACAATTCTCTATGAATACCAATGTGTTAAAAAATTAAATGACACATAAAAGGTTCAATGCAAGGTATGTTTTGGTTCTTGGAACTATACACGTTATTCACATGCGGATAAGTATTTGAATAACTTTAAAAAAATAGAAAAATAATTTGACTAAACTCAGAACATATGACTAGTTCCTTGCATGTACTGTCTTGAACGAAAAGAAATTGGACGCAAAATGAGTATGGTACATGGCCTTACCTTGACGAGCAAACAGTTAGATGCAGGGATCAGAGTAGTTTCTTGTCGAAGAACAGGGAGCAGTTCACAGGTTGCAAACTGACGAGTTTCCTCGAAGTGGTCACGGAAGTTCACAGAGACGAAGAGCAGATAACCAGCACCTTCACGGGTTGACTAGCAAAGTGCAAAGAAGTTCTCATTATAAATATGAAGTGGGTTATAAAGAATTCGAAACAGGGGTGTGTTTGTGAATGAATGACCACTTTGAAGTGTACATGGTCTTTGGCACCTCTTGGCCTTTATCGCTCCCTGACAGCTCCACTTGCCAGCACAAGTACCCCGGTGCGAACTGCCTTTGATAGGGCGGGGGGTGGATTGGGGCGGTGGTCGTGCAGACAAGACACAGGAAGACTCGTGAATGGAGACACACTTATGTGGATTGCAGGGGGCCGTCCAGCGTGAGGGGGGATGCTTGGCAGCAGACACGGGGTCTGGAGGTAGACATGGGAACAACAACCCATGCGCTATAGACCACTTTGAAGTGTACATGGTTTTTGGCACCTCTTGGCCTTTATCGCTCCCCGACAGCTCCACTTGCCAGCACAAGTACCCCGGTGCGAACTGCCTTTGATAGGGCGGGGGGTGGATTGGGGCGGTGGTCGTGCAGACAAGACACAGGAAGACTCGTGAATGGAGACACACTTATGTGGATTGCAGGGGGCCGTCCAGCGTGAGGGGGGATGCTTGGCAGGAGACACGGGGTCTGGAGGTAGACATGGGAACAACAACCCATGCGCTATAGACCACTTTGAAGTGTACATGGTCTTTGGCACCTCTTGGCCTTTATCGCTCCCTGACAGCTCCACTTGCCAGCACAAGTACCCCGGTGCGAACTGCCTTTGATAGTACATGGAAGGCAGGGGGGTGAGTTTATAAATACCTCACCGTCCCAGGAGAATATATGGGTGCAGTTCACCCTGGAGACCCTGGATGTCTAGGCTTGATGCCAACCCGCAAAATAACATATGTATGTCTGCTGCATATGGGTTCAACGGTTATGTGGATTTAAGGTGGGCGGCCAGCGTGAGGGAGGATGCTGGCCGGAGACATGTGGTGTGACAAGACAAGGCACAGGAAGACTATTCAATGGAGACACACTAGATTCATTTAAAAAATCAAAACAACCATTGTTAAAATATATGTTGTGTTTTATTTTAGATCTTAATTTCAATTGAACATAAATAATAAACATTACACATTGTAAAGTTGCGGTTGCAGCACATCCCGGGAAAATCCGCGATATTGTCCACTGTCGCTGGGGAAATGTTGTCTAATGGCAAGTACCGCACAGGCAGGTATTACTCTCCGAACGCGGTGTCCGAGCCTCCCGTGAAGCCACCAAGTGAAGCAACGATAGGCCACCAGCCTGTACCACCTGTGAAAATGAAAGATGCAAACTGTATTAAAATGACAACTTTCTTATCACTGTCGATTCAGGTAAAAAATGTCATTCTGCTTTGAAAAAAATTCTATCTAGAAAATGCACAACATGGAACCAATTTACATGCATTCGAATGATATGTAGATGTAGTTTTATATGTGGGAGACGACCATGAAATAGTAGTGGCATCACTGACATCACAACCAGAGTATACTTACTCGTTACTCGGATTACGCGGACGAACAGTGCCGCAAAGTTCGTGCATAAGCACCATCATCATCCTCAACACGGTCCGTGAGAGGCAGGCTTCCCTGAACTCTGGCAGCTCGGTGATGCATTGCGGACTTGGCTCGCCTTCCGAAATGTAGGCCAAGCACCCGGAATTTTCACGGCAGCAGCAGTTCTCCTCCTCAGTTGGCATTAGCTCGCACCAATTGCACGTGCACCAGGTGGAGACGCCGTCCATGCGACATGGTCCAGGCTCTTCATCCGTTGACTGGTCCTCCCAACTGCCGTCCGAATCCCCATCGTTTTCGCGTGCTTGCCTTTCCAGTAGTTCTTCCTCGGTGTACTCGGGCTCGTACATATACGGCATTATTGTAGCCATTGTGTGGTAAAGAAAGTAAAATAATTTACAGAGATGGTACAGGTGTTCACAAGGCCTAGAAGCGGCGAAGGTAGCTGACCAGAGCACAGAAACGAGTCACAGAATACTCAAAGTAACACAGAGAGAGGAATGGATTCGAAAATCTGCTGCTGTGTGTTGTGAAACGGTGTGTTTATACTTATTGAGGAAAGAGGCGTCCTGCCATTTCCATGGCGACACTTCATTAGCTGAGGCGCAGCGATTGTTGACACGAAACGTGCTTTGGCGTTGGGAAATGGGCGGTACGCGTCTGCTGATGTCAGGCTCAGGGGCGGGGGATTTGATTTAGTGCCGCAAAAGCAGGTGAGCCAGGGCGATGCGGCAAGTGATAGGATTATCATAAAATGGCGGCTGATTTCGAGTGCGTTAATGGACGAAAAGTCGGGTAAGGTCCATAGGAAAGTTTTCTACGATCTACCGAGTTATGCTTAAAAACACATGGCCGAACCGTAGGGACAATAAAAAAAAAGTCCCGGAACTCTCCTTTAAATTAAATAAATGGCATATATTTATTTTGTCCCCCTTCTGGGTGGGGGAATTGTGGGCCCATAACTACTGATGTAACCCCACCCTAAATTAACCCACAAGCCTGCAGGCCTGGCTGCTGCAGCCTCCCAGTGCCCATTTAAATACATACCAGATTACACCAGTTTTACAAACTTTGTAGACTGAGTAAAGACGATTTGTAACAAATGTTCATGGTTCCTGCTGAAAATTGCAAGTATGTGGCTTACTGGAGAGAAAATATCGATTCTATGTGAATAGATCTAATTTTTTTTTATTTGTTTTTATTAAGCATTTTTCAAACCAAGAACATACCTCATTTTAAAGGTCTCAAGAGAAAAAGACCGATTTACAATGCCAGATTTCCTTTTGGTCGTAAAAACAGCATTGTAAAGGTCTTAAAAAAAAAAGTCTTTATTTTGTTTTTTTTTTAAATATTCAGGGGGGCTTCACCCGCTCCCCACCCCTATTGTTCTTCGTGCCAGTCAGCCCCTGCATGCACTCGTGTGCGGCAGGGGTGTGACAGTTCCATTTAAAAAGGCTGCTCCTTCCCATTTGATCTTTTTGTTAAAAAATCTTTTTAAAAATACCTTTTCACTTAGAGTGAAAATATCACATTGCAGACTCTGCCTACAGCAAACAAAAGTCAGGAGTGGATAGGACAAGTCAATCTGACAATTTGTGTTGGACGAAATAATTGTACTGGCACCTCAAAAAACATTAGAGGTTCACAATGCCAACTTGAAGAATTAGCAATGCAACATGCAAACTATTTCTCCCCATCTGACCCCCATACAGTCACCTCGAGAAACAGGTCAATCAATCAGTCTCCTTTATTTTGGCGGAAACCGCCATAAAAGATTAACATAATACAATAATTCAATCTTATATACATGATCCAAGACAGTAACACATTAAGAAAATGTTTTTCAAAATCTCTGTGAGTTTAAAATGGAGATTTAAATAGAGTTAGCCAATAATAGATGTCATGACTTTTGGTTTGCTCCGAAGGGCATCGCTCCTAGAGAATATATAATTAACAGTTAAATGCAATGATCATTGTCAGTACTCACATAAAGTGAGTAAGTGTGATTGGCAACCGAAAGATGTAATATACGTCTTTTCAAAATTATATAATACGGGTATCAGGTACACATTTCTGCAAATTAGAACCGGAAACTGGGTTTGTCTCGTCGTGTCTGAGGCTCAGATAAAGTATTCAAGTGCAGAGAGAAATTCATGGTTATTATAAATAGGGAGGGCAACTGATTTCAGCAGTTCAAGAAATGTTAAGCTACCTATTACTAAAATACCTGAGATCATCGGTGCTAGCGGACAAACAGGCAAAACCATCGGAATTATCTTAAGCCAAGTACTTTACTCTGAAATGGCACTGGTTAGCTTAGTTCTTCTTGCCAATGCCCTACTTAAATAAGCAAGATCTTGTGGTGTTGATTTGTCACAAAAGTAAGATACCCTGGCAGTCCCATCATGGATCTGAAAGGGAAATATGCTATAACCTTCTCATCTTGCCTCGTTCTGCCAGAAACTGTTCAATCTTGAGCTTTAGGTTCCTTTTTGGTATCTTAATCCACAGTTTATGATCAATGAAACAGGTTGCCAAGCCCAGCTTGATTAAGAATGACTTGACATAAATAAGCCAACCGACCTTACTCCGGCAGCTTAATGACAATACGTTGGTAAATAGAGCGTTAGTTAGGTTGTCCCCACCGTCCGACCATAGGCTGTGCCAGAATCAAATTGGTCTAGATTGAATCATATCTGTTAGGTACGTCAATCCGGTCTGTGGATGGGTTGTGTAGACCGAAGTGGACTGTGGGACGGAGAGTAGTCTGCATAAGAAGTCATTTTCTGCCGTCTGGAGGGAGGTTACATTAGTGTGATCCCATATTTCACAACCATACGTCCAAGCTGCCACTGTGTTACCTCTATAGTCAACATGTGTTCAATTGAGTGGTGCCTGATATTTTTGGCAAATCTGAAGATCCCCCCAGAAATCTGTCCAATTATTGTCACTGATTTGGCTATATGATCCCCCCGGGTTAGTTTGGTGTTAAATCTTGAGCCTAGGTTGTCAAATTTACTGCAGACCCCTAGTTGGTACCCGTTTAGACAGATCCTTGGGAGAGGCTTCCTTTTCCCATAAACACACATTATTAAACACTTCCTTAAATTTACTCTCATTACCCTGGTCGTCATATATGCTGGATACCCTTCAGCTAACAGTTGAAGTGATTTGTTGTAGTTGCCATTAGAACCTCATCATCTGCATAACTTAATATTAAGGCACGCAGTTGCTCTTCAAGTGAATTTGTGTACACATTAAATAAAAGAGGAGCCAGCACACACCCTTGCCGGACCCATTGTCCACATTTATTTCTTCACTGAGTATGCCTCGCATGCCAAAACAGGCCTCCACCCTAGAATCTCTGTGGAGAGCCATGATAATTTGCAAAAGTGGGCCTGGCGCACCCATTTCACTCAGCATTCTCCACAGGCAGTTCCTGTCCACGTGGTCTACAGTGGAGCTAAGGTCCATAAAGGCCACGTAGACGGAGACGTCCAGGATTTTAATATATGGACATGATATGGCATTTGTAACGCGCCTATACACAAGTGTTTCAAGGCGCGACAGGTAGAGGATCAGGTAGAGAATTTGGAAGAAATGTCATGCAGCATCTAAGGTGTCCCGTACCAATTGAAGAACACCTTGTAGGCTATTGGCTTAAATTGCACACAGGTGGATGATTCCTTAACCGGAGCCAGATACTTTCCCGCTCCTGGTCATCGAGTTCCCTATCAAGGTCTGCATGATTATTCTCATATATCGCCATAAAGATTGCTCAATAACGATATGCGTCTATTATACCCCTTTATTAGAAGGGTAGAAGACCCAATGTCACAACTAGAGACTTTGCAGACATTCCATCTCTCGCAGACTAAATTCCTGCACACGTTCCAGATAGGATTTAGTACTATCTCAATTCAACAGCTCTTATAAGCACAACCCTCTGTGCTCGCTCTCCACTTGGGAAAAGAATTTTCAGGATAGCCTTAGAGAATACTCAGGATTCCAAAGCATCAGAGTGAGAGGAAAGGGCAAGTCCATCCTACATAAATAAGCCAGTCACCAGATTAAGGTGTGGCAAGAAGGGGTGCAACCAAACAGACCACCAAAGGGGTTCCATACTATTACTAAACTCCTACTCAGCCCCACACTACTACTAAAGCAGACGTGATCTCAGTCATAAAGTTCAAAGCCACAACATGAATGGTACACCTCCTCTATGTCTTTAAGGTAGCATGGACCGAAGGCAGGCTATACTGTTCGAGAAGGTGTAAGCTAGGTTTTCTAAAAACAAGATATGAATTACACAGGTAATGCAAACCTTTGAAACAAATGGATACTCTGGGTATGAAGAACAGTGATATGCGGGCAGATAGACTTGGTTGCAGGTTCAAGTTAAAAAATATGTCTTTTAAAGTAAAAGGTGGGGCGTTTAATGTCACTATGGACCTCAGAAGAAGGCCAGAGGTACAGAACCACTCAAATATCTTGATGTCCCCCTTGGGGTGTTGTGAGACCCTTCCCTGAGTCTCTGAGGAAAGATGAGTCAATCTTCTGCTTTCCCATCCAGGAAGGTTGCCAGGGGCCTGTGAAGAGCTACCACCTCAGCAGAATCTTGGGTACCAGTGTCCAGTAGAAGTCAGGTTTCCCTCCAGCAGTTGCTTGGTGTGCTGTGTGATGCTGCACTGGGTCCCTAACAAAAGGTATGGCCACCTTCCACCCTTCCCAACCACTTCAGCAGGAAGAGTCCTGGGTAGCGGTGTCCAAGCAGAAGGCAGGTCTTTACCAATAGAAGGTCACTTCAAATTGGTGGCCTTTAAGTAGGTACTGGGAGGACCTTTCTACCTCCTTGAAAATCTTTATCTTCACCCCAATGGTTGGGGACTTGGAGCAGGCTTTACCAAAACACATTTACAGCAACACCCTCTTCAGGTTGGTTCAAGATGAATCTTCAAGATGATTTAAGGGGGAGGGTTTTCCCCTTATATACTCTGATTTGCCGCAGTGGATTGGTCCATTCCAAGCCTTCTGTAAGGGGCCAACCCTTGCTACTGTAGCAAGAGTGTCGCCACCTGAATGTCAGCTCGCAGACTGCTTTATCTTGTAACATGTAGGAGGGGTCACAGGAAGGAAGATAGCCTAGCCATTTCAAAAATATCAGGACCCTATTTATTGGCTCAGATCCCCTCCTGGGCTCCACCATATTCCCCCCTCACATTTGCCAAAGGTCCAAACGGCTCTAGTAATTATCCCCCTGGTGTGACTTGCCCATTGTGGTGGCAGAGCTTTCTTTGTAGTGCCAGTTCCCACCGTACCCCATGGGAGTATGCCCTGTCCTCCTGGGAAAGTATCAATCCTTCACAGTTGAGAAGAAAGGGGGCATCCAGGGCCGGCCCCAACATTTGTTGTTGAAACCCCCAGCTCCAGACAAAAATACACACAAACCTTGACAGCTGCAAGAGTCACAGGAAACCAGTTTATAACAAAATGACTTCAGATTGATGTTGGCATTGAGAATCGAATTTCCCCATAGCCCACTATATCAAATTAGATAACATTTTATATTTACTTTCAACCAATTCTGCCACAAGGCCATGGGATACACAGTTCAATTGAAACCTGTGTGTTTAACTTTAAAGGGATTCCTGTTTTGAGTCCAATAAAAGGCCAATGCAAAATGTAGAATAATTCTAGTTGCAGGCATGATAGAAAGAAATCTTTTGGAGGCCATCTCCCTGATATGATCAAACATGCTATTTCCAATGTGTAGACCGCTAGCATACGTGCTGGATGTTTGCCAAACCAAAATGCATTTACACTTTGTAAGTAACCAAATCGGATGCAGCATATTCTAAAAGTGTGGTCCCATTGCTGCTAACATGAATTTAGTTCCAGCTGTTTATAAGTCCACAACATACTTTCCTCACCCTGTAATACTTGAATAATAAAGTGGTATGTGTCAAAAGACATCTATATGATGTGAAAGAGTTCTGTTACTGCCAATGATGCTTTTAAAAGGAAACATGCATGAGAAACTGTTACTCAGTTTGTGCATATGCACATTTTCAGCTGTGCATGTTTTCATGTTAGGTACTGTGTGGCCTAACAGCCTATGGCATGTCAATTACTAATTCCCAGCAGAAAGTGTACATGGGGTGTCTTCTCTATGGATGTTGGTAAGTACAAATTTGCATCCAATGGCCAGAAGGACCAGCTGGGTACAACCTCAAGAACAATATATTTTAAAACAGAGAGTGCTGTCTGAAAGTCAGACTATTTAGCACCTCTGCCTTTCATAGCAGAATCCATTTACTAGAGCTCCTAACATTTCAAACATTCCGGGAGATTCACACTAGAAGAATGAAATTCATCACGCTTACCCACCGCCATAACCATGACCTACCACTGTTTCGTTGTGTCAATGTTACTTCATTCTCCAATAACCCTTAACTGGCCATCTGGTAGTGTTTTAAAAGTTGCATAGATTGTAAACCCTTCACTCTAGTAGTGATGCCGACCACGTTTTATTGGTTATGTAGGATTATTTGTGCTTTGAAATCTTTTAAATTCTAGGCTCACGTTGGCAGAACATGCCAATCTAACTTCCCCATTCATACAATCCCACCCCACAATTCTGGGCAAAGAACAGACAGTGAGGTAATCAGGAATCGAAATGTATTTAAAAGAATAATGCAACTTCAACCAAATTGGTTTCCAGCTTCATACCATTGAGATCAATTAAAATAAAACATGTATTTTAAAACATTTGATTTTCTCCGGTCTCAAGACAAGTATGGTAACAGAGAAAGTTGTTTGAATAAATACTTAATATCATAGATACAATCAACCAACTCCCTGGTGCAGGTGTGCGGGGGGAGTGAATGCATGAATGTATACTTCATTCGATGTAGACAATGTTCAATTTCATTTGGCTCCTGCAGGTTTAAATTCAAAAGTGCTTTCAAGGATTTGTTTACTCTGTTCTGAATCTGCATGTATACTGTGTTCTCAAAATACATGGGTGCAGGTTTCACTAATCATGCATGTGTGACATTCACTAAATATGAGTGTGTTACTTGCAGTCCAAACCTGTATGTCTGTGTATGTATGTGTGTGTGTGTGTGTGTGTGTGTGTGGTTCTGCTTCTGTCCCCCTGGTCCTTCTCTGAAGGCCCCTAGTGACATGTACGACCCCTTCCTCCCTTGGTGCTGAAACCAAATAACCTTGAACAGTTAAGACTGATTGCTTTAACGACTACCCTCCTATCAGTATCCAGAGTGCATCCCTTTCCTTCGTGAAACTGTCTGTCCTCTGTGTTCCTTTACAGGGTGGGTTGTATGTTGTAGTGTGCTAGAACTGTCTGCTGTAATAATAATAATAAAGTGCATATTGTTATACAACCTTGACTCGACAGTCCCTTTTATTATTGTGTAATAATTACATTTTCGCTGTGTTGCAACCAACCAATTATCCACAATCCTGCAGAGATAAGCCTGCAGTTCCATTCATGTTACCAAAATTGGAAAAGATGGTTTATAATGTACTTGTGTTCTAATCTGTTCGGATCCCTTCTTGTATACTAGAGGTGTGTGGCTGATTGATGGTTTTGAAACCGATATTCATCCCTGGACCACTGGTGCCCCGGAAGTTGATTCCTCACAGAGGGAGAGTGAGAGAGACTAGGGATACAGCTATTTATGCAGCTTTAAATTCAGTTGTGTGTGTACTATTTTCAATATATGGATGCATGTACAGCCTTAGTATGTCTACATGTAATTCTTACCCTGCATATGTTTTTGGGCTGGAATTGTAGCCTTATCCAGTAACATATACAATGTCAAAAAACATGCCCTTCACGTTACACCTGAGTCTATTTGGCCATTTAAAAATAATGGAATGCACGGGTTTGCACTCTGCACACATTTCATGGAATTAATTATTTATACTCATTGTTGTTGCACCAAGATCTAATCTATCGCTATGGCCTACCCCAGCTGCATTAATGCTTGATATCACCCTAGGCGATAGTATTTTGCAATGGTGCTATAACCCAAGATGATGTTAGACCGGCTTATGCCACTTATTATATTTAAATAGTGCTTCATTTTACAAAGGCAATTCCACATTAATTTGCATAAAGAGGTCGGGAAACCCTCTACCGGTACGAACACGGCCCATTGATCTGTTGTTGGGTGGATGGCCCCGGGGAGGGTCTTCACCACGCTTTAGCTCACTATGCTTTTCACAGAGGATACATTTCCATACACATATCAGTCTTTGTCCCACCCGTAAGTAGTCCAGCACCGAAATGGTAGGCAATTCTCCTCTGAACAAGAGTACCAACAGCATTGTTTAAGGGACTTAGGTTTAGTCACCCTAAGTTTCCTAGGGACATCCAGGGCAAAGACTGATATGCAAATGGATATTTCCCTTCTGTGAAAGGTACAATGAGCTAAAGTGTGGCTGCGGACTCTTGAGTGGGTACCTTCCCAAAGAAGTCATTTAGCCGGGTACGTTCTCGCACAGGGGTGCCTATGGACTATTTTTTCACAATTCCACATTAATGTGGCACCAGAATACTGTCAGTTTAAATTTTTGTTTCTCAATACAAAGTAGATTGGGCTTAAAAGAAACAACATCTCACTTTGTGTTCAATGTAGATGGGAGAACACAGGGCATTGAGATATCAGCACCTGTGTTCCTGTCTTCAAATTGCATTCCCCACAGCCCTCTTTCCTTTATCCTCTCAGATTTTAACCTGATTAATCAATCTGAACAGTTTGTGGTTGACTAGGGTTTCATTTACTTTTTAATATGGCTTCTGATTATGGAGTGTCAGCAGGGAACAAGGTCAGCCTGGAATCATCCTTTCAGAAACCCTCTCTTCAGGTGGTTTATCTGGAACCCAAATTCAAACAAAGAATGGTCATATTTCTCACAATTAACTGGTCTTCCATCTGCATGGGGTCAATCCTCCAAGATCTTCTCCCGATATTCCATAATCCACTCCTATTCCATAATCCGTTTTTATTTCCTAGGTGCCTGCAATTATATATCTTTCTGACTCTACCTCTGCCTTGTGACAGAGGTATGATTTTCTCAGTCCCATGATTCAGGAGGGTGGGAGTCAAACCACTCCCATTAAAGAAACCCCTATTTTGTTTTTGGAATCCAATTTCTGATTAAAATATGCTAGCTAAATAAAACCATGTATCACTGTATTCTACATGTCAGTGTGAACAATTAGACACATGAATAATTGCGCTATGATAACATTTGGCACAGTTATGCATTTTTACTATTTTTTATCTATTCAAAATGTGGCAAGGTCTATATGTTTTTACATATTCTGATAGATATCACTTCTATCTACAAACTGTCATAATTTCCTGCTTGCATTGCATTGCAGCAGTCAAATTAGTGATTGTAACATTTTATGTAAATTTCCCTCACGTTAATATATCAAGTTTCCTAGTGTGGAGTTGCTGACATGTTCCTGCAGTTGGCAGTGGCAGCGCATTGCCTACATACTCCTTTTGTATGATGTATTAATGTGTGTGAGACCAGATGTCTTTTGCCGTGCATGAGGTTCATAACCTTTCCTTGACTCCTTTACTAATGCAGTTTTTCTGGCAGGCCTGGACTTTGAAAAATGATGGCAAGCCCATTGAAGCTCACAGGTCCGGATCAGCCCTCTGTTATGTTTCTTTATTGTTCATTTCTGATCTGGGTAGGCCTGGAAATGAATCTGCAAATTGTTTTGAATTTGCTTTCAAGTGTTTCAAAACTCCAGTTTTCAGTTACCAGACTCAGACAGGGCCCTTTGAATTTTGAATGCAACGACACCATGTGAAACATGTGTATGTTAGAATTAATTGGATTTTTTATTTAGTTCCTGTATTGCTCTATATCGCCTTATTTTAAGTAAAATTAAACATCTGCAAATACTGTCATTGAAATTGTATACTGTTTCCTGTGCCACACAAGTAACATTTAGGTCTCCTCTACTTAATGCTGCAATAGACCATATAATGTACAACTTTGTGTATCCCAAAACACATAGTAAAGATATTCCTTGAAAACAAATCACATTTACAAATTCACAAGTGTATTAAGTGTTGCAGTCGGCACAGGAGATTGGACTGTGTGGTATTGCTCTCTTGTGAGAGTTACTCCTGTCCTGTGTGTTGCTCCAAAATTGTCAATGTACTGCTGGTAGTGATGCGCAACTTAAAGCCAAACACGAGGTACATTTGGGTCCACAAAAAATTCAAAAAGATCAACATGTGGGCCGAGCAAACATTGAGGATCTGCTTAAAAAAAATTGTAGACCAACTGACTCTGCAAAAGCAAGAAGCCTTGGGCAGTACCCTAGATGAGCCAGAGTCAGTAAATAACAAAGCCGATAAAAAGCTTGTGGATCCCAGTAATTCTACTGTTATTGAGATCATGGACAATGAGCACTTGACGCAGTCTGAGAGGAGTATGGGAGCTGCCAGAATGAATAAAGATGCTGCCATTGCGAGTAATGAGGATTATTATCCTTTGGTTAACAATGCCTCTCCGACTGTGTCTGTCTTTTCATCTAGTCCTAATCCAGGGACGAATGCTAAAACTCGGAATAAGAAACAAAGAAAAACCTGCCACAAGAAAATAAAAAAGAAAAAGGCTATTAGATAACCTAAACATCAAGCAGACATCGAACCTCTGGATCAACTTCTTACGGTAAAGGATGTAAACACATCAAGGCTGCTAACACCTTGCCAGACCTGTGTAGATGAAAAAATAAAAAGCTATCTAAAAAGCGAAGCCGGAAGCAGGGTGACAATCTTCATGGTTGGCTAGTACACAAAAAACTGAAAGATTCTCTAACCCTTACTACTAAGAAGCAAGAGCTGCAAGAAGAGAATCACTACACTATACACTCAAGTCTAAATGCTGAACTTGAAGAGGAGAATGATGGTCTTTCCTCTTCTTTGCTGAATGAAGAAGGAGATGGGGGCTGTGCTCGTAAATCTATGCACATGTTGCCCATGAGGCCCAGGCACATAACGGAAAAGGAAGGCTGCCTTTTACCCACCCAAATCACTATTAATAAAAGTAACAGCAATAGTTTTGCAATCAAGGAACTTTTTGACACGGATGAAGAAGGTGCTATTAATAGACAATGGGCCTCATTACAAGTATGGCGGTAAGGCAACAACGGTGCCAGTAGCGCTACCGGCACCGTTGCTACCGTACCGCCATACTACGAGTTCGGCTCGCTGGTGCCTTTGTAACCACCAGGTCTGACTTGGTGGCTGTACCGGCACCGCAAGCAGAACATGAGGTGCTACCACCTTCCCCATTCAGCCATATGGGGCTGAATGGGAATGGGGAGTCCCTTATTACCGGCAACCGCGAATGGGCAATTACTGGGTCTGCCAAAATTGGCATGATCAGGTAATTGCCCACTCGGGGATGCCGGAATAAAATGGATACCGGTGGCAGCCTCGGAATGAGGCCCAATGTCGTATGACCTTATTCTTTTCGGTTCCTGACCTATGAGTTTTGATATCTGATTACATTGACTATGTGGAAATCCTTGCATCCTCCTACCCTCAAATATCGGTAATTCACTGTTATACCTCAAAAGTGGTGACGTTTGTATTGTCGTACCTACCCACTTTTCTGAAGATGGGGTTTGATTTATCTACGGACCCCCATGTGAATATAGAACGTGCAGAGCACTATCCAGGACTAAAAATAACATGTACCAGCGAAGGTAGACAAACAAGGATATCAAATACCAAACTGGAGAGACATAGTCCGGAACCGACCACTGATTTGGCGTGGCTTCCGTCGGCACTTTTGAAGAAGAAAATTAATTCCTAATACAGATAATAATTGTCTGTAGATTTTAACATGGAATACTAGTGGCTTCAACCATTTGGCTCAATCACTGACCTCTCCTTTCTTCTCTGACAAGGACATTTTTCTTTTACAGGAATCTTGGTTAAAAAAAACCCTGGACGGATTTAGCACGATAGTAAACGGTACTGCAAAAGACCCTAGAGGGTGACCTATAAATCATTGGTAGAGGGATACATGTGTTGGCAATTAATGTTTATAGCCCGCTGTGTGTTACTCAGCTTCGGGCCGTATTAGTAGCTATTTCTGAAATAATGTTTCAGAATCACACAATCTCAGAACTGCAAACACGATAACCGTAATCAGAGTTGACTCTAATGTCCACTGCGGCCCTCCTTATCACAATGAACATTATAAAGATGTGATACCACTCATTCCAGAAGCACGTTTACACATAATTAAAGGTGACAGATCAGGTACTAGGTTATTGAATTTTATGGTTAGACAGGGGATGGTCATGATAAATGACCGTGCTAGAGGGGAGACAGCCCATCTACCCACTTGGCATATGGACTTGAAAGAAGCTACCCTGGATTACATCTTTGTGGATGTCTGCAACTGGATAAATGTGGATTGGATGACCATAACTCGCACGGAACAAAGCGATCATGACATCATAAACTTGACTATTGATATCAGGTTGGAGGCTGCAGAGACCTGTATGAAAGGTTTGCTTACAACTAACAGATAAGGCACTCGTCTTTATTGGTCCAACCATAGCATTACAACACTAAATTATAATTTAATTTAAGAATGGCTTGCTCCTCTATCTCTTGCTTGGCCCCCTCAGGCACCGAAGGAGCTTAACGGATGGATTGTATTAGTAATAAACAAATGGGGGAAACAAACCCCAGATTTGTTTAAAGCAGGACATGATAGTATGATGCTTAAATTGCAGCACGGATGCACCATCTCAGACGGACTATACATATTACAACTAAAAATAGGTCTAGGTAGAGAATAGATTTAGGCAAATGAAACCTCTTAAAAAACAATATAATAATTGGTTAAAAGAACACAGGCTGTCAGAGAGAAATAAAAAATGGTGAACCATGCTCAGAATCCTAGCATCAAAAGAATACTGGGCTTTGGTAAATGGTAACTTAGGTAGTGTTAATGCCACTCTGCTAAATACTTCTCAGAAGAGAAATGGGTGACATATGTGACCGAAACCTCGACACTGATTTCAGTTTCAGGCTCCCTCAGATAGATACAACTAATTATAACGCTGAAGACATTAAAGTATGGATAAAAGTCCTTAAGAAATTCGGTGCTCTGGGACCTGATGTCCTTACCGTCCTCCACGGTTGGGGGGAATGGGAGTGCCTGAGATTAAGGGCCTCATTACACATAGGCGGTAAGGGTTTACCGGTACAGTTATTTTACCGGTACCGGTAAACCCTTACGGCCTTACTACGAGGTCCCTTTGTGGGTTGGTACATTAACGCCTGCTTTTAGCAGGCGTTAAAAAACAAACCCGCAAAGGGACCGGGGTGCTAATTACGGTACCGCAATTACCACCTTCCCCATTCCCATTATGCCATATGGGGCAAGAATGGGAATGGGGAAGGGCAATGGAGGAAGGTGGAATTACCGCCTTCCCAACCTTGGAATAGGACGGTAATTCCCCTTTCCTCCATGGCGGTACCGGTAAATTACCGGCATGAACCATGGTGCTAATAGCGCCATGGTTTACCGCCTACCGTGTAATGAGGCCCTAAGTATTACATACTGGCGGCCAAAGTGACTCTGATGTTGTATTGGTCCGGGAGAAGGGTTGGTATAAGCTTGAACAGGAGTCCACGATTATCCCGCTGGAAACTTTGTAGTTCTTGAGGGGAGTGGCACGGAGTGCAGAAGGCCCTCTATTGGAGGCATCCAAGGCTACCTTCGGTTACTGGGATCAGGCTCTGCAGTGGAAGAAAATACCTCTAGGCCATCAGCAATACAGTCCAATGGGCTATAATAAGGACCTTTCCTCAGGAGGGAGCAATATCTTCTGGGTACACTGGGAGCACGTACGGCACTCATCTGCAGGATTATTATCGGGAAGGAATCCCACTGCGGTTTGAAGACTGCAAGGGAAAATTCCATATTGTGGAGGAAGAGCGGTTCAGGTGTAAGAAGGTAAGGCATTGGATTTCACAGAAGGAGGTGAAGGAAGTGGGCACTCAAGCACCACTGGGCTTAGAAATGACAATACGAGAGGGAGTGGCTGCCAGGGGTATCTCAAGGCTATATCTATCATTTGTTTTCTTTCTTATTGTGTCTTTGGTTAAACAAATAATAAACCATAAGCACATAAATGAACAAACAAGATGTAAAATAAGAAGGGTATTTAGAAACAAGGCATAAATATCAGACGCTTTAAAACCATTTACACATATTTCATTATAGCATAAAACAGACATTTCCACATATTTCCGTTTGGCAAAACACAGTTTTGGAATTATCTAATAATATAAAAGTTAAAATTACTGTAATAACGGATCAAGAAGTTCTATTCAGTAGCTCCCTCCATATATAATACGCAGCTGCAGTCTATGTGACAGACTCTGCACTATATATGTAGCTCCAGAACTGGTCTGTCTCTATGAATTCCAGACTGGAAATCATGGTGCAATATCCCTTAGTATATAGATCCGGCAACTTGGGACAGCAGGTGAGTAGATGGCGGGTGGTTTCAACTTCACCAGCACAAAATCGCCATTCCAGTCCTCAAAGGGAGTCACAGTTCGGTATCCCAAAACCTCTCTGGTGGGGAGAATATTAAGCGCACAAATGTAATAAATCTCCTAAGTGGGTAGTGACACGGCCTGACTAAATATGTGCAGGGTGTTACGTTTAAACCCCTAACTTGAGAATTCAGCGAGGCTAGTCTTGGTGTGGAGCCGGCCTAGATTGCAATTTGCAGCCAAAACCTCCATGTGTCCCTTAAATTTTACAATCCCAGCAGGAGAGTCAATCAAATCTAATATTTTCACATTGATTTCATTCAGGAAATACATAGTAGTAGCTCCCAGATCCCGAAGGTATAAATTAGTCGTGTTTCCAATGTAGTGTCTCATAATTAGACCTTTCAAGAAGGTTGTGTTTAGATTAGAGGAAAGAAAAGGAAAATCAAAAATGTACATCGCAAGAGATACCATTACACTCTTAGCGGAACAAGACCTAGTTCTATGTGCAGAGCTTCAACAGGTACTGAATTGGGGACCCCCATTATGGATCGAAGGATCTTAGCCTCTAGGGTCTCCAGCCATTTCATTTTTGACTTAGCAATGGCGGCTGTGCCGTATAAGTTCCCTGGCACCACACTGGTTCTGTATATCGATATCATGCCCTCAATATTGTATCTGCCTCTGCTACCAACAAACATCCCGAGCGTCCACCATTTTTTCCGGACCATCGACATTGTATATTTTCCATAGTACGTGTTGTTAGGGCGATCTTTCACAGGTAAGCCTAGGTACAAGTAGCTTACAACTACTTCCAGGGCCACTTCTCCCAGATTCCAGATAAAAGATTTGTTTTCCTTCACATTAGTACCAAAAGTTACTATTTTAGTTTTGTCAATGTTGATGATGAGATTGTTTTTGTTGGCCACACAAAGACAGAGCCGTGATAGACCATTGCCAACCAATGGGAGTGCGATCCAGCAACACTGTGTCATCGGCATAGCCGAGACAGGGTACTGGAGCGCCACCCAATGTAGGAGGGACATTTCTAGCCTTATCCACAAAAGTGACCATGTCAGAGGTATATAAATTGTAGAACAAGGGGGCGAGGACACATCCCTGCTTTAGTCCGTGGTTGGTGGTTATGGATCTAGACAGAAGACCTGCCGGAATCACACCACCACGGTAGTGTTCGTATAGAGTTCTCTGGTCAGGTATAGTATCCTGGGGTCAATGACCCAGCTTGTACGTTTTGCCCATAGTCGCTCACATGGCACTGTATCAAAGTCCTTGCAGAAGTCTGCAAAACATGCGTACAATTTATTTTTCCACTTTCCCCATTCTGCTTCAGCAGCAAGGCATTGCAAAACACAGATATTTAAAATGGCCGTGTGAGCTTTACGAAAAGCCAGTTTGATATCTATGTAGCAGTCCATATTCTTCCGCCCACACATTCGATTACTGGGATCAAGCTCAGCGGTGGAAGAAAATACCTCTAAGCCTTGGTCCATACAGTCCGATGGGCTATAATAAAGACTTTTCCCTGGGATGGAGTAATACCTTCTGGGAACACTGAGGGACGTACGGCACTCATCCGCAGGATTTTTATCGGGAAGGAGTCCCACTGCGGTTTGAAGACTGCAAGGGAAAATTCCATATTGGGGAGAAGAGCGGTTCAGGTGTACGCAGATAAGGCATTGGATTTTACAGAAAGTGAAGGAAGCGGGCACTCGGACACCACTGGGCTTAAACATGACAATAAGAGGGAGTGGCAGCGAGGGGTATCTCAAGGCTATATCTATCATTGGATAAGGCTGTATAAGGAGACAGGCTCCCATATATGGACAGGTGGGAACAGGATTTGGGAATGGTACCTGAAGAGGAAGAATGGGGCCAAATATGGGAACTGGCGTGTCAGGCAGCAAAATGTATGGCCATTAAAGAATCTGCAATACGATTTGGCACAGGTGGTATATGACCCCACAGCATATCCACACAATCAATGCACAATTCTCGCTTCTGTGTTGGAGACAATGCGAGGAAGTGGGAGATCTTCACCACATGTGGTGGTCCTATTCCGAAGGCGCAGTTGTTTTGGAAGGACATTTCGGGGCATATTAAGGACATAGTGGGGATCCAGCTTCCAGCAGACTCAAACGTGATTCTATTGGGTGCAACAGCAGAAGAAACATATGCAGCAAGTGGGGCCAGAGCAACCCTCATTACGCACCTGTTGACTGCAGCTAGAATGACGTTGGCCAAAGGGTGAAGAACAAAAGAGGGTCCTTTGGTAGCTTTGTGGTGGGTCAAGATATGGGGGGTTCTGGCAATGGAAAAGATATGCGTGCTGACAGAGATGAACAGATCAATGAGAAATATCTCAATAACAAACACAACAAAAATGTACTTACCTTAAATAAGGAGCGTTTGTTCAAGCTCAATTTTTGGACACACAGGGAATTGTGAATCTTACGATAAATATGAACATTGGCCCAGCCTTGATAAAGACCTTTAGCACGGTCGAAACACGTGTTGGCACAAGGACAACACAAGTGTATGGATATAAACATTAGCATATATGTATGGTTTAATACATTGATATATTGTGTCATCAAAGTGTACTGTGTAAAATACTGACAAGTGTTTACATGTACCTAGCAGAAGATTATGCTGGGACTGTTTCAGCTTCATTTGACTACACATGTGGCTAAAGGCTGTTTAGGTTGAATGTACATGACATTAGTTTATAATCATTGAATGTGTAGACAGGCGGATGCTGTTGTAGACATTAATGTGGCAATAGTGTATTGTAAGATCAGGACACTTAGGGAATGTGTCTGTATACCCATGCATCACACAGATTGTCAGTGATACCCACCATATGAAACCACATTATAATAAAAGCTACACAATAGAACTTGTAATTATCTTCATTTAAGACCAACACAAACTTGATTGTTTACTATAATTTATACTGTGCTAGGGGCTCGATGTATATTCTATTAGTACGTCCTATCCCTGCTGGGTTGAGGCTGGCCCGGATACACAATCCCAAGCAGCAGACATGACACAATTGTGCCTATGTCTGAGCACAGGATCCAGGATCACCGAATGTAGCCTTACAGTTTTATAGACCTAGAGTGCTCAAGAATGTCTCCATCTTGTGAACTTGGGAAGGGAATATTTCGAGGACAGCTGTGACGCATAAACTTTTAAAGTCTCATGGGCTCAAGCTATGCCATATTGTTTTTTGGTTGTTGTTGGGGTGGGTGGACGTAAATTGAATATCGAAAATGTGTCCTTGTCACTGGAGAAGCATTTGGAGTTCAGTTAAGTGATAGTTCCTCTATTGTTTGCCTTTCATTGTACTTATTTTTATTGTTGCTAAGTTCAACTGAATGTACCACATTGTTCTGATGATGCTTGACTAAATAAAGCTTACAAAAAAAAACAATACGATCGATAAGGTTGATTCAAGCACCTGGGCCCACATCTTTCATAAATACATGGTTTATATTGTAACCTTAAATTGGATTCCCCTCTCTTGGAAACACTCTTTGCTGATACCGATTCATAAAACGGGCCCAGAGGCAATCCTGCCAATTATCGGCGTTTGGCCCTGCTGGATGTTTCCAGCTGGGTCTTTCCAACCATTTTATTAAGAACTCTTAAACAATGGGTACAAGAGAGGGGCCTATTGCATGTTACTTAGACAGGATTTCGAAGTCATTGCTTGGCTGTGCACAACATGTTGATTTTCCGAATTCTTATCGGTCGAGCCAAGGCGAGTAGGAGTCCACCGATATATGTGATATTTGTTGATTACAGCCGGGTTTTTGACTGTGTAAATAGATCTAAACTTTCGACAAAGCTTCAGACTTGGGACATTGAAAAGGGCCTTCTTGACATGCTGTGCCAGCTTCATACAGACACGGCTGTCCGGGTCCGTTGGAATGGCACAGGCCAATTTTCCAGACTAATAAAAACAAATAGAGGATTCAAACACTGGTTTGTACTGGCCCCTCTACTTTTAAATCTTTATATGAAAGACCTGCCCAAAGTTTTAAGAGGACGTAGGACTTTCCTGCCAAAGTGTGGCACCGAACATCTCCCTATGTTGTCATATGCGGACGACATAGCCATTATAGACGGAATTCGGAGACTCCTCCATCCACGATGATCCCTAAGCACAGTTTCAAGTAGCCAGGGGTTATTGGCCTTATAGAGATCTCTTTTTCATGAATGAGGCCAACCACTAAGAACCCAATGTGAGTTTTTGCCAACCTGAAAAGTATATGGCCCTCATTACGACCCTGGCGGAAATCGAAAAACGATGGCGGAAATGCAATACCGCCATCGAATAGCGCTCGGTGCGACTATGACCCGTCACCGCAAAGTACGAAGCCATTAGCGACACCGTAGTGAACGCCAACGCTAACTGCACCAAGCACGCGCGCGCGCGCCATGCCAAACCGCAAACACCACCATGGTGCAACGGTACGCCAATTCCGACCCTAGCGGACATGTACCTAACGCCATCAGGCATGGCGGAATGTACCATTCCGCCATGGCGAGAAGTACGGCATCGCGAATCAACCGTAAACGGCCCCACTGAGTGCCTGTACACCGCTCCCTGCCCACAAAGTACAACTCCCCGTAGGTGCAATGAAGCCACAATGCAACCATTGAAATGTACAAGTCACCCATGCATGCCAACGAACAAAAGAAACACAAGAGGGGCCAATGGGAGCTGCAGGGCACAGATGGCACGAATACAGAAGCCATCCCAATGGACATGACCACAGTCCCCCACCAAGAAACGCACGCAAACACAGGCACCTGTGACCAGCAATATTCCGAAAACCACATCATTCAACCAGTCCACCTGGCTGACCGGCATCTGTTACACAAAACCCAATCCCCCGCCCCTGAGCATGACAACATTCAAACTGGCATATTGGCAGCCCCCATCCCTGACCTCACTGGGCTTCGTAGGCAAACGCGCACAGCACAGTACCACGCAACTAAACCCCGAAGCTGGAACCCAATGCAGATCTCCTCACAATACATCGCCCCCCAAATAGGCATATGCCACATCACTTGCAAAGAAAAACGCTACACGGGCCAAATCAGAATAGAAATTTTATGCACATCAAAATCACCAAGCACATACAGCCATCAGGCCATGAACTCCAAAACACTAATCACCATTGTGGGCTGCTTCCGCAAGAAATGACCAGCCACTACCTGTGTGTCGCCCTGTTCCCCCATGGTACACAGAGCCACATTCACGTACGAAAAGGCAACATGGAAGCGCACAGAACCGCAGGGCCGTCCCAATGGGGAGGCACTAGTCCAGCTGAAAGGCCGAAATGTTGCTCCGAGCCACCAGTACTGCGTAAGGGCATGTGGCCCATTGGCGATCGTCCCATAAGATCGTAATGCTGCTCCACTGATTAACACGAAGCAGCAGGTGTCGGGAGTAAAATCCATCTGCAGGAGTGGCATACAGATGGCAGTGGCAAAAGGGGAGGAGATACCTGTCAACCAAAAGAAAAGAAAAAGAACAGAATGGCCATCAGAACTACATACCAACAACTCACTTCAATGATCACACGAAATCCACAGCCATATGCATGCTAGCCCACTCCAAAGGAACATCACCACCCCAAAACCACTTGCGACTCATAACCATCTATATCGAGGTGCAAACACCATCACAAACGAGTGTCTGAGGGCGCCTCGAGACAGGGAGGGCTCAACAAGGCCAGATGGACGATGGTCCCACTATGGCAGCCCTGCATCACATAGCGTAGGGGAGGCGGATAGATCCCAAGAAGCCCTGTACATGGCAAACTCTGTATCAAATCACCTGCCCATGCATCCATCCATCATTCCCTCATCCCGGGATCAAAATGCCTGAATAATTACTCACATAACATTAGAAACATCCATTGAGTCTGTGCGTTATGCAGCCTGCTAAATCCACAGTGCCCCAGCCCGTAATTCCAGTGTTGTGAAGTAACATGTATTTGGGAACGGACGGCCTCATCGCCCACGTAGCTATTGCGCATCCCAAACTATTCATATCAATCATTGCTCCCTCGCCATGGGCCCTGTCTCAAGGACATAGAACAATAGAACGTTACATTTGCAGTCAGACCTGTGGGCATCTCCTCGCCGCTAGCTGGAAACCGAAAGCGCCGCCCTTCGAATTCCTCATTTGCAACATCACGTCGAAAAGGCATCTGTGGCCGTTTGAAATCACTAATTATTCCATCGAGTGCGGCTGTGTGTGAAAATGGCAACTGCCTTCACCCACGAATGGGACGCCCCGCCCGTCGTTGCAACTCGGTACAGTGATGCATGAGGGCCCACCGTTACTCGAGTACTACGTCCCACTGACCCCTCACAAGTCTGTTCGCGACTGCACAGATAGTATGTGAAACAATGGGACCACAGCAGAATGAACATATCAACCAATCTTACACGGCCATCGGGTACAAATACATGATTGCAATAGCAAGATACAATTCCCCGAATTGCAGCGTTGTGCGCGGGACGTGCTCGGCCAAAGGGGAGAGCAGTTTGCACAGGTGGAATCAATCACCACAGGTGGAGGCCATACAGCCTGAAAACACATAAATTGCACAGCCAGTCTCCTCCCACAACCACACCGAAATGCTACCGGCAGGACTCGCGATGTTGGCCCTGGGGGACCTGATAGCACTGCAAGTGCTCCGACTCCAAGAAGTAGACGAACACCAACTACAACCAGCCGCACGGAGGAGACGCAGGAGGAGGAGGAGGCCAAGGCAGGGCCAGCAAGGCCCACCAGCACAGCCACTACCACCACGCAGGCAGCCCGCAATTCAACGCCTCCGAGCACATCCGTTCAACCTCACTGATGAGCAGATCCACACCCTCTACCGTCTGGACCGGGACACCATAGCCGCCATTGTGGACATGACACAGGCTGACCTTGTCAGCATGATAGATAGCCCAACCGCCATCCCACCCCTACTGAAGGTGGTGTCTGTACTCCACTTCCTGGCCACAGGCACCTACCAGCACACAGTCGGACAGTTGCATGGCATTTCTCAGCCACTGTTCTCACGGACACTATTGCAAGTGCTCGATGCCCTCCTGAAGCACGCAGACGACTACATCTCTCTACCACGCTCGGAGCAGGAAATAACCAACACAAAAGTGGGATTCCATGCACTTGCCGGCATACCGGGTTGCATTGGTGCCATCGACTGCACCCATGTTGAATTGGTCGTCCCACATGCCATGGAGGCCCAGTACCGCAACCGAAAACAATTTCATTCCCTGAATGTACAGATGGTGTGTGACTCCAACAGGATCATTACACATTGTTGTGCCCGATTCCCTGGATCAACCCATGATTCTATGGTCTTGAGGAACTCTACAATACCACGCTACATGGAGCGACACGCAGGGAACAGATCCTGGCTACTCGGTGAGTCTCATTACATGCATGATGATGTGGGGTATGTGAATTGTCAATGACCTGCCAGGAAGGGGGGGGGGGTGTGCGTACGTATCAATGGCATTCCACATCATACGTTTCTCGTCCACATACAGGTGATGCTGGATATCCACTGAAGAGATGGCTCCTCACACCAGTCCGGAACCCACGGGACCAGCATGAGGAGGACTACAACCATGCCCACTCACGTACCCGTGTAGTCATTGAACAGGCATTCGGCCTACTGAAGACCCGTTTCCGCTGCCTCAGCAGGTCTGGCGGGGCACTCCTGTACCGCCATGAGAAGGTTGCAAAGATGGTGATGGCATGTGTCATGCTCCACAACATGTGCGTACGTAGAAATGTGCCCATGCCCCCTGACGCAGAACTGCAAGCACCTGATGATGGTCATGATGAGGGTGGGGATGTGGCAGCACCTCATGGAGTCTGCGAGGCACCGGAGGGCCGTGACATTCGTCAGCATCTCATTGATGTATGCTTCTAGCACTCACGCCTGGTGGCTGATACATGGACACGGGACTCGTGGCACTGCGTGTGTCTGGGACATGCACAATATGGACTGTACGCCTATGATGGCCTAGTACACAAAGATCAATGTCCACACTTCTCATTGGTTGATCGTGCACTTTTTATGGCATATGTGATATCATGTTGAACACCCTATCGACCCGCCACCCAAGTGAGCCCAACACACCCCCTCCACCCTCCTACCTCCCCCCCGAACACCAGTGTCCAAAGATGCTCATTGTCAGTGGGCTGTCGCTATTGCATGCCCCCTCTGCGGGTATCAGGGGCACCCCTGCCTGTGGAGCGCAGGTTCCTTCCAGATCTATGTTGGGGGCTGCCCTGGACGGAACTTGCAACGGATGATGTGTCTGCCTGCTCACGTCCATGCATGTCCCTAAGGGTTTGCGAGAGCTCAGTGAGCACACGGCGCACTGCGGCAAGTTCGGCACATACGTCTTTGGACGTCGCATGCAGTTCCCCCCTCAGGCTCTCGGTGCTACTCTCCATTTGGACTCTCAGGCTCTCGGTGCTACTCTCAATTTGTGCCCTTAGCGTCTCTGTACCTCTCTCCATTTCTGCCCTAAGTGTCTCTGTTGATGTTTCTATGTCTGCCTTGGTGCCCCCACATTCATCGGCATGGCCCTTGAGGAGTGTGGCCATTTGCTGCTGTTGGACGATTAACTTGTCGAGGGACTGTTGCCTCTGCTGGGCCATGGCCATTTGCGGTGGTGTCACAGAGGGGCTGTTGTCCTCATGTTGCCTTGCCACAGGGCTTGTGGGGGATGGCCAGTCGTCGTCTTGTGGCTGCACCTGCGTGGTATCCTCATGTTGTACGGGATGGGACAGACAGGGGGATTGGGACAGGTCATGGATGGATCTGACCTCGACATCCCCGTCTTCTGTGTCCGAGCATGCTGCCATCAATGGGGTGTCACCTATGGTGCTGCTGCCACCAGAGGCAGTGCCTTCTGTGGCATCCATTGGGGGGACCTGTGGTGGTGGTGTTGTGGCCATGCTGGCTGCTGGGGTGCCTGTTGATGTTCCCTCCTCTGTGCTGCCACCTGATTTGTGCTGCTGCCGTGTCTTGATGCGTGCAGCTGAGGTGGAGGGTCTCTGGCCGTTGGTCTTGGCCCTCTTTGCAGGTGTGCTGGTAGGGGTGTCCTGTAGCTCGTCGTTTGGATCGGACCCTGTGGTGGAGTAAAGGAGGGCGAGGGTTATTGATGGGTCAGTGGGAATTGGAATGGCATTGTATCACATGCATTGGGGTGGTACCTGAGGGTGATTTGGGTCGGGGTCTTGGAGGTGCTTTGATTTGTGTGTGGAGTGAGGGTGCAGTTGTTTGGCAGCCTGCAGTTAGGGTGTGCCTGCTGCACGTGTAGTGCGTGTATTAGGGGTTTTTAATTATTTATGTATTTATTGTGGGTTTTGACGTGCGCTTTCAGGCCGATGTGTGTGGACGTTCTCCTGGACATGTGTTTCTGTTGCACTATGTGGACGCATGGTACTTCACATGGATGGACTGTGTGGATTTGGCATTGTTTTATCTGGGCCACCTACCTGAATCTTCGGATGTCTGCACTCCTTTCTCCATCCCTCCGACTCCCTCTATGCTCTCCATTCCGATGGTGGAGGCACAGATTTCTTCCCAGGGGGTCAACTTGATGGGTGATTCAGGACCTCCCCCGGTGGCTGTGGCAATGTTGCGGTTGGCAGAGAGTATGCTGCGGACGCGTATCCGCAGGTCGTCCCATCGCTTGCGGCATTGCTGTGGGGTGCGGGGTGCGGTCCCCACCGCACTTACCCGCTGTGCCACCAGAGCCCATATGGCCTTCTTGTTTGCAAGTGCCGTCCTGGTCATTTGCGTGGAGAAGACGACGGCAGCATTCTCCTGGAGGGTCTCTGTTAGCACGGTGAGTTCCTCACGGGAGAAGTGGACCTGCCGCTTGCGGTCGCACGCTTTCTTCGCTACTTTTCCCATTTTTCTTGGTTTCGCTAGGGTGGTTGACGGGTTGGGGTGTGTTTCAGGGTAGTGATTTTAGTGGTTGTGTGGTTTTGGTGTTTTTATAGGTGTACGCCGGGATGTTTCCCGTTCCGGGCCCATGTTTTAACTTCCGTTTCCGTATATTTCCGGGCACCGTACTTTCCGGTAGGCGCACACTGCGGTGACCGCTAAGAGGGGTGGCGGTATTGCACCTAGGGCGCCGTACGGCGGCGGTGTGGGCCGTTTTGGGGTCATTTCCGCCATCGCGGACTTTGCACTTCCGCCGTGGCGTGGTGCTCGTGCCCGATGGGTCGGAATGGGCCGCACTTTGCTCCTTCGTACAATGGCGGAAACGCTATTTACGCTGTGGCGCTCCGGTCAGTCGCTTTCCGCAAGGGTCGTAATGAGGGCCTATGTACTTTAAGTGAATCTATTATCTCAGGGGACAAGTAGAAATACAATATTTCAGACTTGGAGTAACTTATTTTAAACCTGACACTGAGGCATAATCATTAAATGCGGTCATGCAATGTGTGATCGGTGTGACAATGTGTGCCATAGTGACCAGGACGTCATTTGTGAACATGTAGAGCTTGTACTAGTTTTTCCCAAATCTGATTACTTGACAGTTTGTGCTGGCCATTACTCATGTAGCAAAGTGTTCCATCGTGACAGCGAACATCAACAGTAAAAGGGGGGCACCCCTTCTCACGCTAGGTTCCAATCGTGCTCTTTCCCCGCTCCACCCTGATTCTAGAAATACGTCAGGTTTCATTGCAAATCACCCAATTCAGGACGACTTCCTCAAAACCCATTGCCGTAATCGTCTCTCTTAGGAAGCCACCATTGAACCCGTCAAACGCTTTCTTGGCATTCAAAGATAATAGGATGATGCTACAGAAAATGTGCCACTTTTGTCTAGTAGGTATGACCTTTGCAAAAGTTATCATATGTTTGCCTGCCCATCATGAGCCACGCCTGTTCTGGATGGATCAACTCAGGGACCAGGACCTCTAAGTCTGCTTGCAAGAATTCTGGTGAATAATTTTGCATCCATATTTACTAACATTATGGGTCGGTATGAGGCCCTGTTCCCTGGATTTTACGAGGATTTGGTAAGCGGCTCGGAGATGACTCACTCATAAACTGAAAGATGGATCCAGAATAATGGAAGGAGTTCATGAGATGGGTCAGAGGGGATAAAGGTTCTTTTGATAACTGTTTATAGTCGTGGCTTTTGAGACCATCAGGTCCAGACATCTTTTTACATTTTAAGGATTTAATCACTTTTTTCCCTTTTCAATATGGGCTGTAATGGGGCCTCTTTCTTCTCTGGGGTACTCCAGGGAAGGTCTGCTTCTTCTTGGTATTGCTGCTAGGCTTCAGTCGGGGGCCTTTGAGGCACTGTTGAAATTACTTAATCTAACTAATCCAACTAAATTGAAAGCATTATCAAACTTTCTGTTCACAATTTTGCCTTTAAATGGAAGGATGCGCACCTGTTTTGTCCTTACCATAAGGAAGCGGGACAGCATCCTACCTTCTTTATTTACTTTTTTCATACAATGTAAGTTACCAGTTTAGAAGGTTTCTTTCTATTTAATGTCCATGGTGTTCAGTTGCCCTGAACTCCCAGTAGGTTTACACAAACCTTTCTAGAACCAGTTGTGTTATATTTTGCCTCTACCAGTTGCCGAATAAACTTCTCCAATTTTAACTTGCTGGTCCTAGCCAGCTTAGCACCAACAGCCAAAGCTACCCCATAATTACAAACTTAAATGAAACCCAGTTAATATTAAAAGATTTATCCGTAAGCTTCTTCAGCTGAAAATGTTATATTAACGGATCCGAGACTCCTTTAAACACCACCGGACCCCGCAGCAAGTGCTCAGTAGTGTCCCCAACCTTTCAGTTGAACCCCGTGGTTTCAGAAATAGTTCGACTTCCATAGGACACGGGTCAGAAATATTTAAGATGCCCATGGAAATCTCTTTTGCTAATGGCCTCCAAGAGAGAGAGATACGTATGAAATATATCTATCCTGGAGTATGTCATGTGAAATTGTGAGATGGTGGTATAGTCAATCTCAGTGACACAGAGAGAATGTCAGATGTGTTTTGCCCCAATGTGGAAACCCCATGTTTGCGATCTTCTGAGGTTGATTTGGCTTTGAAGCCAATCAATTCTTCATTAATGTTTAGGTTCAGACCTTCAGGCAAATAAGTTCCCCTATGGCAAACTGCAAGATCACTGGAATGAAGGTATGGAGGAACTCCTCATGTTCAGAGGTCGGGGCAAAAATAGACACTAAATGTCATGCCCCCGCCCCCAATGTTCCCATGGATGAGACATAGCTCCCACGTGGATCGCTCATGGAGAACAGTGAATCCTCCCAACACAGTAGGGATACAGTATGGCACTGCCCAAAGTGATGATTTGGGTTGAGGATAACCTGTGACTCCCTATGCAGAAGATGTGTGCTCTGAATTATTGCTATGTCCCCTTCAGATTTCCTCAAAAAGTGAATCAGCCTCCACCTTTTATGGGGCGAAAAGGCGGATTGTATGTGCTTGTTTAGAAACTAACCATTTCAAAAATCCCATTGAGTACTGTTCTTTCTTCAAATGGAGCCACATAATTGGTCTCTCTCGCTTTCTCTCCCTCTCAACTCCCCTTCACATACAACACTCTCCGGGGACAACCCTGTCCCTCCTCCCTGGTTCCCCTCCCCCTCAGCCACAGTTCCCCTCTGTCATTATGCGGGGGAAGCCCCAACACTCTGCTCTTCTCCTCCTACCCCTTCCTCTCCTACCCTCCCACCGGTCCTAATCTGTTTCCCCCTCATCCCCATAGCACTCTCTACTCCCCACTTACCTCTCCTCCTGCGACCACCTTTTGCGTATGGCATGGCTGAATCAACGTTTTGTGCTGTTTACATATTAAATGCTGATTGCAGTATTGTAACCATAATTCTTTGGACTGTACCGTATCCTTCAGAGCATCTCCCCTCGGAACCCCAATGTTCATATCACCTGCTCCCCTCACCCTCAAAGCAGCCTCCATTAAACCCATTAGGGAGCGTACCACAACTGACATAATAAAATGCCACCACCTGCCCAGCCCAACCTAACCTAACCCACCATATGTTTCCAACATATGAAACTGTAAATAAAAGCAACACATTAAATGAAACTGTCGGAGTGGATGAAGGTGGCAGTCCTGCAGTCATGACTGTCAGGGCTGCCATGGCAAACAGAGAAATGAGAGATATTGACCCCAGTGACGCCTCTAGAGAAGAAGAGGAAGGTCGGCACCTAAGAAGTGCGAAATTTTGCCAGAAACCTGGCCAAAAACATCAGCCAATCTCCTCTAAAGAACATCCGGTGACTACTCCTTGCAGGGCAAATATGTGCACAAGCGTGGAGCCTCGGAACTTAAAAGAACCAGTCGTACTGGTTCAAGCTGAAGTTTACCAACAGACAATGTGTGAAAAACCGGCTCTTGTAGCCAAAATTATCAAATATAAAAACCATCAGCCTCCTGCTCCAATTGAAGATTTCATCAAGGAGAGTTCCCAACACCATCAACGCCAAACCTTACCTGCTGGGGTGTCTGCTTCGGCGAATGTCCAGGAGCCGGCCCCGGCCTCTCCTCGCGTGGAGCGTGTCCTGACGCCGCCCCCTGCCTGCGCGGCAGCTGCAGTAGTGCCGGACCCCACGGCAGCGGCTCTCAAAGGAGGGCGGCTGCCCGTGTGGGAAGGTGGGGAGGGGTTGGCGTGGCGGGACAGGGAGGTCGAGGAGGCCTACAAGGACGTGAACTCTGGCCCGGGAGCCAGTACGGTGGATTCCCTCCAGTTCTCCCCCTTCGGGTGCCGGCAGGCACTCCCCGCCCCACGTCGGCCGCTCTCGGAGGAGGGCTTCCGTCAATGGGTGTTGCAGAGGGGTGGAGGAGGGACGAGGAGAGAGCGAAGACGTGCGACGGAGAGAAAATGATGGAGGAGGTCGCAGGCCCAGGTGAGAGTGGGGCCAGGGAGCTCCTAAAGAAACCGTTCATGCACCTGCTGCCGCAGCCTGCCCTGTCAGGGCAGGTACAGGTGGTGGCGATGCTCCACGCACAAGCGGAGGAAAATGCAGAAATCAAAGCTGCCCAAGATCAAAATGAAACGACCGAAACCATCGAGCAGATGGGAAATAACACAAACAAAGAAAAGACAGAGAACAATGTCCATGACCAATAAGGTATTTAAGAGCCGCAATACCCTGAACAACAAGAAGGGGCTCAGAGCAAAAAAATTGATGCAAAAGCCCAAACCAATGCAAAACATACCCCAAACAACGCTGGTTAAAGACAAAGAAAATCAGTCTAAGCGAGGGGAGGGAGGGGCACTCAAAAACTCTATAAGGGACTATTTTATGGCTCATGGAAGACAAAGACCAGTAAATGGTCTCCATCCCATGGAACTTTCGGACCTGGAAATACTGGAAGCACTAAAACGAATGTCTACCTGTGGCCAAACTGCGAAGACTGGAACACAATGCCAGTGAAAAATCGACCTCAAAAAAAGGCGCAGCCCTAGATGTGAGAAATGAGACACTAAATCAACCAAATAAAGACAGGGAGACACCCAATTTGACATCTCCAAGGAGATCACAAAAACTGTCAGAACGACAGCTAAATCTGTCGCCGCTAAATGAATTCAGCAAGCGTGACAACAAGGTAAATTCAGACAAAAATTGCGCAACAGTGAAGGATGTAGCAGTCACTCAAAGTGAAGAAAACAACCCTCAGAAAAAGAGCCACACTATGGATGAAACTGATGTCTCCAGTGGCCCACCAATAGAAACATACGAGGGTCTCCCCCAATCAACTCCTGATATACTATCACCAATGGGGGCAGCCGCCTCACATTCAGAAAAAGACAAAAAAGAAATTACTGATGAAGCGCATAGAACACTGAAAAAAGCATCTCATCAGGAAGAGTTAAAGCCAACAGAGCGGCCAATGTCTACACGGCGGGCGAGTATGTCAACGGAGAAGTTACCCCCGACAGACATAAATGAACTTAACCAAGACCTGGCCTTGAGACCACGACACAATCTAAACCAGAATATGTGGGGTAATGATAGCCATAGCCCCCTCACAGATAGTAACAAAAATCGAAGAATATCATTGGAAACAGCAAGGCCTTCACGAAGCCAATGGGCAAACATGACAACAACGTCAAACGACTCACCAACAAGGAGAGCCTCCACACAACAACAATCAGCAAGCCCGGTGGACCTCTCAAACAAAACAAAAAAAATGGACTTACTATCTATCATGTCATCAGTAAATATAGCGCTATCACCATTTATGAAGCTGTATGAAACCATTGCAGAATCATTGAAAGATCATACAAGTATACAAGCGATGATACACAGTAAAGTTATATTCTTAGAAGCCTACGTCATGGCCTTGGAAGCAAGGAAAACAAACACCTTGGAAGCAAATGAGGACGTATTTGCTCAACGTAAACAAGTGAACCACCAAGACAAAGAGCAAAGCGTGGTGGGAAAAACAATTGGGACCCAAACCATCGCAATTATTGACTTAACAACAAACAAATTAGCAAATGAGGAAACAAATAAAAAGGCGAAGACGAAACCACTACTGGGTCAAACTAACATAAACTTGAAATCAAGAAAAATAACTTCACCTAGATCAAACAAAACTGGTGCTCAAACTGCAGAAGGTATCTTTCAATTCTTCACACGTCCAGTAATTCAAAAAGATACACCACAAATGGAAGACAGCATAGTAAACTTACAACAAACAAACAACCAAGAAATGTCAGATAAAGGAAACACCAGCTTATCGCCAACAACAATTGACTTTATCGCAAACGAAGAACTGATGAAACTGAGCCAACATTTGACAGAACAGGTCCCGATGACCTCAAAGCTGGACAGACTCAGTGAAACAACAAACTTACAAACTAGCAGGGAAAAGAGTAAATCAGAATCACTACAGAGTAAGGAGGAAGAGATTTGTGAGAATGCAGCGACATAAACTAGGGCAAAGGAGAAAAGTCAAAACAAAATGGATACTCGGTCGCTAGAAACAGCAAGACAGATAACTTATGATGAAAGAAACGAAAAGAGAAAGGGCGAGATCAAGAACCCCGGATAAGCGGACTCCCAGATATCGAGAGAAAGTGCAAAATCGCACTTACTCTAAAAAAAATGGATTATGAAAACGATAAACCAGACAGGAGACCCCAGAACAGTCGGGAGGATCAAGGAAGAAACAGAAAAAGCTACAGAAGCAAAATACCAACTTGGCCTTGCACTAAATCTAGGAATGATAAAATCAGGAATAACGACAAATATCGATCCTGCTCCCCATGGGAGCCAGGGGAAACAGTCTTTCGTTATAGATCCAAGACGCAAAAGTATAAGCAAAAATCGAGTAAAGGGGACAAAGCGAAATGGCAAATTAAGCTGATACAGGTGGAAGAAAACAGAGACAAGATAATACTGAACCGCAATTCTGTGTTAAACTCTTCAAGTATATCCAAAAGCTGAAACATATTAAATCAGAAGACTTGCTAGTGGTAGAGCCTAGCCACGTAGACACCAAGGCCGAAACGGTGCTGTACATAGCATCAACAATGCTAAAAAACCTTTTCTTTAACAGCAAAACGGAACTAGAAGATATGGGATATGAGTTAAAAGTGCAATCCGCAACAAGTACAGAAAATAACAAAAGGGATGCAGAAAGCAAAGAATACAATACGTTCCGGTATAAACAAGCAGCGAAAAATCATAAACATGATACATTAAGAACTCCAAGGAAGAAAAATTCTACAAATACTAAGGAAGGAGCTAAGGAACGGGAGCCCGAAAAGAGATCAGGGGGAAATCAGCCAGCCCTTAAAGAAAATAACTACGATAATCCAATAAAGACAAAAGATATAAGAAAGACTAACAGAGCCAGGGCAACTTCTAAAATCAGATCAAAATTGACAAACTGAACGCGAACTTAAAAAAAAATGTAAACCAATGAAAGGGATATAATCCTGGTTGCCAAAAGCGTTGAGGGACAAAAAGCAAATATAGCAATGCAGCAGAGACATGCACATTTCTCAGGAAAGACCTCGTTTGACTCACCAAAAGCAGATGATAAAAATGTGCTCGTGGAACACGAGAGGACACAACCACTTACTGACTACTAGCGACATGGACTTGGGGGCATATGACTTAACATGCCTCCAAGAGACTTGGCTGACTGAATCACCCTCAATGAGGGGTTTTGAACTTATCCTGGCACCGTCCAAACAAGGGCGTCTAGGAAGACCTTCTTCGGGCCTACTGATCACCTGCAAAAACGATTGTGGGATCAAACTGGAAGAAACCCTGATTAGCAACCAAACGATATTGATGGTCAAGGCATCATGGACCCGCCAGAAAACCTATAAAGCTGGATACGAAAAATCCACGCTAATAATAGCTAACACCTATTGGAACCCAGCTAGCATGGAGACATCCGACTACTTAGAAAACAGAGGCTGCAATAGACAAGGCTCTGGCAGACCACCTGGTAAAACACTTCCTGATTTGCGGCGACTTGAACGTTACGTGTGCGGGCGCGGCAGAAACCGGAGAGAATCAAGGCCAACGCTCGACAGGTAAACAACGAGGTGAACTATGGACCAAACTGATGGAATCAAGAAACCTACACAACTTGCACAAAGCTTTCCCAGATCCAAACCGTCCTCCATCGTGGGAAAGAAACAAATCTACGGCAACAATAGATTATATCTTTGTCACTGAACCTATCTTGGCAATAACCAAATCCTTCGAAATAACACGAGTACGAGCTCGTGATCACAATCCCCTGTCAACCATCTGGGAGTCAACAAGCCCCCCGAACGACTACATTGAATTCAACGTAACTACAAACGCGCAGGGAAATCGATTGAAACTGTGAAAAGAGTCCATTGCTGACATAGAAAACAGATTCAATACTATGTCAAAGGAAATGGGCGCAAACAAAACGGATTACATCCCCCCTTTTGACGAAGTACAAAAAGACGTCAACTTCAAAAAAGAAAGGTGGAAATCCTCCAAGAAATGTGTTTGATAAAACATTGGCGGAGAAACGCTGTGATCTTTGAAAAACCCAGCGCAGAGCAAAACTTACAGGAACACCAGTAGCAGTAAAAGAAGCGGAAGTGGCAACAAGACTCTACAAGTCATGGGTAAAAGGATATAGATTGATTCTTTACCAGCAAGATGCCAAAAATATTCTAAAAACCATAAGCGGAAGAAATAAAAAAGAATTTTGGAGCACATTGAGATCCACATACGACGTGCAAGAAAATTCCATAATAAGCGAGATTGGAGAGGCAACATGGACAAAACATTTTACATCCATGTACCTGGCGCCAACAACTCAAACAGGGGCATCAATAGAGCATAACCTGGAGCCATGGGTAAGAGTGGGCGACCCAGAGGAAATTAAATTAAAGATCTCGGGCTTAAAAAACTCACGAGCCCCAGGACCCGACGGGATTACAAACGTGGATTTAAAAACAAACCTAAAGGAGTGGGCCAGCCTACTGAGTAAAATCTTTGAAAGATGTTCGAACCTGAAAAAGATACCGCCCTCTTGGAAATCAGCTACAGTGGTACCTATTTTCAAGAAATGAGACAAAAAGGACCCAGTAAATTATAGACCAATTGCTCTTCTCGATGTATGCTCCTCGACCGCTTTAAGATCTGGGCGGAAAATTCACCTTGCAATGACCCCTTCCAAACGGGATTCAATTAAAACATGGGCACGGCGGCAAACATCTTGATGTTAAACGTGCTGAAAAACAGAGTATTGGAAGGGGGTACAAGAATCTTTGTCGCTTTCATTGACCTTACTCAGGCCTTTGATCGCATAGACAGGTCTAGCCTTTGGTCAAAACTGGAAGCCTGGGACTGTCCATCAGCCTTACTGAATCCAATCAAGGCCCTGTACACCGACACCAACATGCGCATATGACTGGATCAAAGTGGTTTGTTGTCATCACCAATTCCAACAGCACGAGGTGTGAAACAGGGCTGCCCGCTGGCTCCAGCTTTATTCCTGGCATTTATTGGTGACATAAACGAGGAAGACATTGAAACACGATCATTCCCTCCAAAAATTTGTAAAACTCCCATAACAAGACTTCTTTACGCAGACGACCTGGTCTTACTGGACCAGATGCCAATAGGACTTCAGCGTCAACTAACAAAGCTACAAAAATATATGCAAAAAAACAAATTGGAAATAAACGTTAAAAAAAATGAAATTCCTGATATTAGAAACATCTATCAGGAAAAAAGAAAAACCAAGACTAAATCTGGAAGGAACACCAATTGAAAGAGTATTTGATTTCAAATATCTAGGAGTGATCTTAGACTATTCAAAACAGGATAAAGCGATGCAACTAGCTCTAATGACCAAAGTCAACAAAATGGCAGCCCAAGCCAGGGCCATAGACAAAAAGTTTGGCAGATACTCGCTAATCCCAGTACTAGAATTTTATAAGAAAAAGGTGATGCCAACGCTTACATATGGCAGAGACGCAATGATCAACCTGCCACCAAACATCTGGGCAAAAATGAAGGCAAAATTTGGGAGGAAAGTTCTAACGCTACCAAATTCCACCCCGATCGCATCGATCCGTCAAGAGCTCAGTTTACCGTCCCTCAAAAGTACAGTGACACAATCAACACTAATGTTGTACAGGAAATGCCGGATGGCAGAGACTTTGTCAATATACAACCTCGTCAATCAGGAAATAGAAAGAAACACAAGTAAACGGCTTGTAAATTGGAAAGAAGAAAACAGAGTGTTGGAACAGATACAGGCCGATGAAGATTTATTAATAAAGAACCCAAAGAAAATACTTACAAAAATTAGAGAGCTCAACTGGATATCTACCTTGGAAACAGCAGGAAAGAACAAACTAACTACACACCTGCCACCTAATACGAAGAAAATAAACAAGCTCCAAGAATACATTAAGAAGTTTCCATCTAGGAAGGGGAGAGACATGTTGCTATGTGCCCGCTTAAACCTACTGCCGACCAATGAGATCTTGGCCATTAGAGGCAAGTCGGAAACCAACTTTTGCCGTTTCTGCAAAACACAAGAAAAGGAAACAATCCGTCACTTACACCTAAAATGTGCCGCAAACCAACATATAAGAGAACGATACCTAAGGTCAATCTTCTCGGACTTCATCATCTCGGACGAAGAAATATGTTGGTTTCGTTTGATTGGAGGAGAGAAAACACAATGGCAAATAGCTACATATAAAATACTGGAAGCCGTAAATTTTCCGAGATAGGCACATTTTTAGAGAGTCAAGTTCTTTTTCTTCTTCTTTTTCTTCAGCACGACAAGAGCATGACAAAAAGTCTATCTATGTAAAAATCTTTTGATTAAATACTAATAAAAAAAAAATGTAAAACAAAAAAAACTGTCATAACAGCAAATAGTACAAGTTGAGGTTACACCAAATAATCCCATAGGTATGACATCGGGGCCCAACTCCACATGTGTATCTATATATTAAAGCCAAGCCAAGGACCTAGCTCAGATGGAGCCTCCAAAAATGTTCAAACACTCCAGAGTCCAAGATAAAATCATGCTCGGAACGCTGGTTGCCATGCCCCATTTAGAACAGATGGGACCATCTTTAATACCAGCAGATATCTGGGCTGAGTGATACTTTGTAAAGAAATGTTAGCAGATGCCAGGAAACACCTTCTATTAGTCATTGAACCGTTCCGCTCTTTGAGGGCTTCTTTCTCCATCCCGTAGCTTGAGCTGCTTTCTTGGTCCTTTAGGCTGTCTTCCTCCATCCCGTTGCTTGAGCTGCGGTGTCTTCCTCCCACCCCTTTGCTTGAGCTGTTTTCTTGGTCCTTTAGAGTGTCTTCCCCCATCCCGTTGCTTGAGCTGCTTTCTTGGTCCTTCCCGGATCTAACAGACACCAACTTGCAGGCTTTGGAAGTTCTGCTTGAACACGCTCCCCGTCTTCCTGGAGCACAGTCCCTAGGAGAGTGCAGCCTTGTTCCAATGTATGAATGTTGCTGATGACCTTCAAGATGAGCCAGTGGAGAAAGTCCAGCGAACTCTGGCATTATCCTTCATCCGTTTTACTGTCAGTGGCCTAGAGCTCAGCCTCATCTGCAGCTTAGCCCTTGAAAGGACCTCAGCCCAGGAACTCTAGTGGGCCTGCTGCCTGGCAGCTTGAAGAACTTTGTCTTTGAAGGTGTAAGAGTGAGGTTTGAAGAGTGTCCCTCTGTCTTGCCCTTTCCTCGTCCCTCCTCATGCCCTCTGATTGGTCCCTATTCAACTGCATGTTGACTTCCACTTCGCCGGCGACAGCAACTATTTCCTTCATGAATCTACTGACAGCAATAGTCAGTGATGTAGCCGAACCATCAAATAACCTAAATCAGAAGATATAAAAATCAACTTCATGTACACATTTTAATAAATAAAGTGTTCGTAGCTGCAAGGTTCCATCACAATCCCTTAGAATATGAGACCATGATGTAGACTGACCCCTTACATTACAGAAACTACATAATTATAATTGGTTATTTGTAACACGCTTAATACCAAAGAGGTTTTTAGGCACGGACGCCGGATTCGAACCGGTATTGCTCAGCGAGACGAGTGCGCTACCACTGAGCTATACTACCCATTCCCTGATCTAAGTTCCAGAGATATCCCTGAACAGATATCACAGACTTCGCCATTGTATACATTTAAAGGGAATCTTAAACAAGCATTGGCAATGCCAATAGTTTTGGCGTTTACTATTGTTTTTGAATTTTCTATTTATAGGCACCAGAGTGCAAGGAGGAGAGTTCAAAGTAGGATGTGATATGGGGTGCAGGTGTGCAATAGATTAAGAAGATGAATAGAGGAAGGGAGGAAGCCATCAATAGAGGGTGGCCTTACCTCAACGCCCACTCTTCCTCATCCCAGTACTTACCTCATGAGGCCCCTGCCTCCGACACAGGACCATCTTCTATTTCTTTTATTTCTTATAACTCCTCCCCTTAAACCACAGCATCCAGTTTAATTTTTCCTGCCTCTGGCAGGTTGGACTGTTTACGGCGCAGGGCTCTGGGGAGCTACAGTTGCTGGCCCCCTGGTGGGACTGTGTGGCAGGGCCTCAGTTCACTCCAGGTGCTGCATGCTCCCTGGTCCCCTGCGGGGCTGGGTCCCGGTTGAGCAGGAACCAAAAGCTTCTCCCAGTTTGTTTCCTGGCACAAGGCCGGCATAGAGGCATTGCCACCCGGGTTCCTGCTACAGTAAGGGGGTCTGCCTGGGAGATGGGGGGTCCATGTATGCCCTGCGGGCTGAGTGTGGTTTGTTTTGCATGCCGCTTCACTCTGTGTTCCGTTCCTTATCAGTGCAGTGGGCTGGCTGATTGATGCGCCTTCCGGGGCAGGGTTGGCTCCACCTCCGGATGGGCCGGGGGGTTGTTGGTATTTCTCCAGTGGAACTGGGGGGAAACTCTGATTTAAATGGCCCATTCCTAAGGGGATTAAAAGTTTGTTCTCCCTCATTGTGGGTTTTTCTCCTGGCCTGCAGTTTAAAAATAATTGTTCAGCAAGTGGCGTTCCTGTTTTTGCTTGATGCACACCATGGGAAAGCGCTCTGCTAAACTCAGGCACCTTGTCCTGTCCTCTTCCTTGTCTTCCTCTTCACCTGAGCTTCGCAGGAGGAAAAAGAAAAAAATCAAGGCATTTTTCCTTATCTAGGAAGGACTTAAGCCTGGGCACAAGCGCCAGAGTTAGTCATTTTCATCATACCCCTCTTCTGGCACAGAGCCCTCCTCTGCTGCTTTCTGTTCATCATCAGCTGATGCAGAAGGGAAACAGCTGGACAGGGAAGAGGTGGAGGTAGTGCTGGCTCAAGTTTGGGACTGCATGGGTTTTCGAAGCCCTTGGTACCAGTGGAAGGGTCTGACCAAACTATTCGCCAGTCTAAGCATATCCCGAGGATGGGGTTGCCTTTGGTTTCTGATATCCGGGCTAAGATCCTTCGTGAATGGCGTGGCCCAGAGAGGATTGCCATGCCCCGCTTTATGGCCAAACTCTACCCATTGAAAGGGGGTGAGACGATGCTCTCGGATTCAGTTGAGGTTGATGATATCCTCGCCAGTCTGGTGGGTCGCTTCTCTATGTCGGCCGAGGAGGCACCTGTCTGTGACCCGGTGGACAATAGGGTGAATTCCAGCTTGAAGAAGGTTCATGCTGGTGCACATCTGGCCCTCAGGGTAAATATCTATGGCTCCTAAACTGCAGAGACTGTACTGAGTGGCTTCAGGAAGTTAAAGAAGGCCGTGGATGGGGATTCTGACTGTGCCCCTCTGCTGGCTGACATGCAGCGGCAGGTTGAACTTTTGTCCGATCAGGAGTTAGATGGAGTGCATGGCTCAGCCATGGCCATGGGTGCTGGTCTGTTGGCACGGAGGCATGTGCATCTGCAGGATAGGAAAACGGAAGGCAGCTACCCTAAAACTTCCTTTTGACAGTTCCAAACTTTTAGGTGATGTACTTAAGTATAAAGTGCATAAGGTGTTTCGTGCTGACAAACACGCTGACAAATTACGTCAGAAGTCTACATTGACGGTCAAGAAATCTTTTTCTGGTGCGGGTGATGGGCGGTCTTTCCCTGGTTCCTCCTCCCCCTCTTTTCAGAGAACCAGTGGGGGGGGATGTGGTCCTCTGCGCTCTTCTCGTCCGGGCCCAGCCCAGAAGTCCTGATGGTTTGGGCAGGCCGGTGGGTGGACGTCTCCAGCTGTTTTTTTCGGTGTGGAACCAGTGGTGCTCGGTTTCTTGGGCTCTGGACACCGTTCGGAGGGGTTATTGTATAAACATCCCGTCTCCCCCTCTCCAGGATTGCATGGTTCGAACTGCTGTTCCCCGATCGCTGACCAAGAAGTTGGCTATGTCAACTGCCCTTTCCAAATTGTTCCTGAAGGCGGCGATCATGCCTGTTCCCTTCCAGCTTCAGGCTCTGGAATTCTACTCGCAGGTATTTCTGGTCCCCAAACCTTCAGGGAAGTCTCGCCTCATCTTGGACCTCAAGGCTCTGAACTGCTTTGTCCGGAAGGAACGCTTCAAAATGGTAACTTTGCAGAACATTTTCCCGATGTTGCACAGGGGGGACTGGATGGTGTCCCTGGAACCCCAGGATTCTTACTACCACATGTCTCTCGGCACCTGCCACATCACTTTCTTCCGTTTTGCAGTGGGATCCTGGCATTTTCAGTTCCGAGTGGTCCCGTTTAGGTTGCGCTCGGCCCCCATAGTGTTCACCAAGCTGGTGGTTCCCTTGCTGGTGCATCTGCACCTGAGGGGCATTAGATTGTTTCCTACCTGGACGACTGGTTGGTCAAGGCGGCCCTCCGGTGGACAGTCCTTTCTCATCTCCAGCTGGTCTGCCTGTCATAGCGGGACTGAGGGTTTCTGGTGAACTGGCAGGAGTCTCATATGGAGCCCTCTCAGGATCTGGTTTTCATCGGGGCTTTACACCAGGATGGGGAGAGTTTTTCTGTCCCAGGAGAGGGTGCATCGCCTACTGGCAGTTTTGGCAGGGTTCTCAGGAGGTGGTGTGTCTTGGCTCGCCTGTTACTCATGCTTGAGGGACACATGGCATCTTGCGTATTTATGGTTGCTTGGGCTCATCTTCATCTGCAGCATCTGGTGTCTTATCTACTCTCTCACTGGCTCCCGGCTTCTCAGGCTTTGCTCATGGTGTGTCCATCTCTGAGGGCCTCCTTACTGTGGTGGTTGCAGGTTCTGAATCTCCAGGTAGGGGTGTCCCTGGTCTGTCCTCCTGTGACCACTCTTACTACAGAAAGGCCGGGCAGTGTTGGTTTGGATGGACAATACCACAGCATTGGCATATGTCAACCACCGGGGGGGGTCTGGCTGCTCCTTGAATGCTCTGGCAGCTCAGATAGGTTCCTGGGAGGAGTCGCATCTGTTGTCCCTGGTGGCCTCTCATGTCAGGGGGGTGGAAAATGTTAGAGCGGATCTACTCAGCTGCTGGTTCCCCCCTTGCAGCAGAACTGATTCTGTCGAACAGGGTATTTGCAGAGATCTGTCTCAGGTTCAGGATCCCCGTTCTGGATCACTTTGCCTCTCCGGCCTCTGCTAAGGTTCCTCTTTTCAGCTCCCGGTTTCCGGCCGAGGGAGCTTGGGGGCTGGATGCCCTTGCTGTGCAGTGGCCTTGGGTTCTCCTTTATGCATTCCCTCCTCTCCCCCTTCTTCCCTGGGTGGTCCAGCGCATTAGGGAGAACAGGTTGACTGTGTTGTTGGTTGCTCCGTTCTAGCTCCACCAGAGCTGGTCCCCCTCACTGTTGGAACTTCAGTCCTGGGAAATTTGGTTGATTCCAAAGTGGCCTTGACCCTTGGTGGCGGGTGTGAGGCTTGGGGTCTGGCAGATTCAATGGGCAGTATGGCTATTGCATGTCTCGATTGATATCCCAGGGGTTTTCGGGTCCTGTGATCAAGTCTATCATTAATGCTCGTAGACTTCTACTCTGAAGGCATATGGCAGGTGAATGCACTCCCAAATCACGTGTCCCAATAAAATTGTAAAAATAATGTAGGCTCCCCGTCAGGGGAATGAGACCAGGAGATGAGTTGCAAAGATAAAGTTTATATAATCATAAAAATTGCCAGCAAAGAACTCTGCTGCCCGAAGGCACTCTGCCGAAACATTACACGGGCAGCACATTAAAAGGACACACAGCATCACTGATGACGACAGGTATATGGTACATTTTCTTTTATCGGATTGGTGGGTGGCACATAGGGCAGTCAATACTATAAGGGATATAAGATGCTGGTTGGTCGCCGTTGTGCCGTTGCTCTTGGCACTCGTGGGTCGGCTGGGCTCATCTCTGCGGTGTGATGGTCAGGGAAAGGAAGCAAATTCTCTAACAAACTAAACTAAACAACAAGAACTGATAATGCAGCAATAATGGCACACATACAATCTTGCATGAATGGGGGTACTTAGGTCATATGAGCTACTGTATTGCCATTCCGACCTTTACATTTTGGATTCTCTTTGAAACTGCAGATCTCGCACCCAGGTGCCCACCCCTAAGGTTTAGATCTACCATCTGTCCTCTTGGGGACCTAGCGATATGGGTGGGCATGTGTTGCTTTTGGGATGATATACTGCTACACATGATTATGGCTGTAGCGGGAGTCCTGGAATGATCGAGGCGCGGGCGGGTCAGATGGGTGTCAACATGAAAGGAACTGGGGGGGGGGGGCTCGGGCGGGTGGGTTCTGGCCTGGCAGTGTGGGGCTTAAGAGGGCACAGGCAGTTTAGTGGAGATGAATGGGCACTAGGGCTTATGACTTGTCGCTGTCTCACGCTCTCCACAGAGCACATTCTTTCGGAAACGATACTACGAGATTTATAACAAGGCATGGCTGGCTTTTGTGAGAGCAGGGCTCGTGCGGAGCTGGTGGTGTGAGGCGCTGGGAATGGGTGAGCTGTATTTTTACCGAGAAATTGATTTTCAGGCCTAGTAGAAAAAAATGGCGTTGGGACTAGTTCAAAATGGCTTCTTAGAGCAGGGCTGGGCCTACAGTATATGTGTTATTTTCTATGGGATGTGGTGTAACAGAATGCTGCGTGGTGTGGCTGCTTCTCCCCCCTTGGTTATTACATATGTTATGTTCCTAGAGTGATGCAAGGGGGGGGCAAGGATTGTCTCCTTCCCAACACAGGCACTGAGGCCACTTCCGGGATTGGTGTGGGCACCTGGGATCCCCCCTGCGTTTCGGTCTACCTGCTATTCTCCAGTTCCTCCAGGAGGGTTTTGACAAGGGCCTAGCGATCTCCACGCTTCGCTCCCAATGGGCCTCCATTAAATTCCTCTTGGGGGACTCTGATGGCCACCTGAATGGGGAGGTGTTGGTAGGGAAGTTGCTTCAGGGGTCTCTCTTTTTCCTGTCCTTATAAAGGGCTTCCCCCTTGGGATCTTCCTCTTGTCTTGCGGTTCCTTCAGGGGCCTCCTTTTGAGACCCTTTCTGAAATTGACATCAAACACCTTACACTGAAGACTGCTTTCCTTATCGCTATCACATCTGCCCGTAGGCTGGGGGAGATTGGGGCGCTATTGTGTCATCCCCCTTTCCTAAGGGTTCTACCGGACTCTATCCGAAGTTCCTGCCTAACATCTCAGGATCTGGTTCTCCCTGCATTTTTTCTGAAACCACAAATGCCGAAAGAGGTGGCTTGGCATGCCATTGATGTACAGCGGGCAGTTCTGGAGTATTTGGCTCGAACTGTCCCCTTCCGGCAGGCTGATAGCCTATTGGTTACTTTGGCCCTGCTGGTGCGGGCCAAAAGGCCTCTGTGGTTTCTTTTTGCTGATGGATCTGTGTTGTTGTCTCCATGGCCTATGTGGCTTCTGGCCTGCCTGTTCCTGCCCAAGTTCAGGGTCTCTCTACCAGGGGTTTGGCTGCTTCCTGGGCAGATACGAGGGGGTGGTTTTTCTACAGGAGATTTGTAGGGCAGCCACCTGGGCAGATCAGAGCACTTTCGTCAACCACTATCGGTTGAATGTCTCCCACTCTGGGGATGGTTCCTTCGGGGTTGGGGTTTTGTCTATTGGGATGCGAATTTGGAGTTATTAAAAGGTGTGAGTTTTTGTTCTGCACTTTCTGGCTCTGTGTCTCATTGGGACCTCTCCCTGTTACTGCTATGGTATGCCTCATGAGGTAAGTACTGAGACGAGGAACATTGGACGTGGAGGTAATGCTCCGATTACTTACCAGTAATCTTCATTACGACTAGTCTTACTCTTTCTCATCACAGTACTGACGACCCCCTTCTGCCTCCCTGCAGGGAAGGTCCCATGCTCCGGCTTGGATATGTTAAACTGGATGCCGTGGTTTAAGGGTAGGAGCTATAAGAAATAGAAGAAGGTCCTGTGTCTCAGGCAGGGGCCTCATAAGGTAAGTACTGGGTCCAGTAAGTAATCAGAGCATCAATGATGAGCAAGAGGAAATATGAGCAAGAAAGGGTGAGAGTTTAAGAAACCAGCATAGAGATAATGACAATGCAGAGAGAGACAGCGCAGAGAGAGACAGGCAGAAAGAGAGACGGCAGAGACGGGACATCTGAGAACTCTGTAAAGAGCAACACTGAACTACATTTGGCAATATAGTAGAGGGAGAAAACACCATTAAGCTACAAAGAATGAAACAGCAATACACGATTTCACCCAAAATCAGACAGTGACAATGCGTTTCGGAAATGTCCACGCGGGTGCCTTCAGATTTAGCAGGAGCCTTGCGTTTAACACGAAGAACAATTTTTCTAAAGCGAGTCGCCCTGGAGGTCCTTCCAAAAGTCGATTATTATTAGAATGTAGGGTGACCAGACGTCCTGGTTTTGCCGGGACTGTCCCAGTATATGGTGCTCTGTCCCCCTTTCTCAAGATTATGCTCCCATTGGAAACTGCAGTGGTCCCGGATTTTTGAAGTAGGTCTTTATAGCCGGCAGGCAGGAATGCACAATCTCACACAGAAGAAATGCTGCATTTGACAATTTAGTAGTTTGTGATGAATTCATTATAATATGTGTTACTTTGAACAATAAGACTTAAACCCCCTTCTCCAAACGCTACTGTGGGGTAGTGCCTTGACATCCACTGTCAAGAGTTACCCCTACTTTTATGTTAGTTGCCCTCTCCCGTTGTTTTACTTTTTAAATCTGGTCACCCTAATTAGAATTATATTCGTATTGCCAATACGCTCATTCCTCAGAAGAGCCAGTTCTGAAAACCTTCCCATCAACATCTCAGCAACAGCGCCGTCCAATCAGAAAAATCCACTGCATCGTCTCCTTGGGAACGCACCCAACAAAAACGATTCAGCAAACCGCCGCAGGGCTGCGGTGGTTAATAGTACAGTGTGGATGGAGGGATAAAGGTAGTGTGAGAGACATTGGCAACAATAAAAAAAAGCCTGCTCTGATAACCCCTTCCCAGTGTGAAGAACGAGTACATCTGGACAGCTGTACTGTCATCCGTAATGGTGCTAAACACACCACCTAGCTACCACCCTAATCTGGTGCCAGACATATAGCTAAACCAGCAAGGACTCGCTGGGGTGCCTAGTCACTGCTACAAGGTTACACAGCAGATAACTCGACTTATTCCCTTTACTGCCAACCACACACGGGAGCCGGTGCATCAACATCTTTTCAAAAGAGCGAAAAGAACACATATGCGGACAAAACTCAGTGGCATGCCATATAAAACCCCGCCCCCATAGTACACGTTTATATTTAGGAGACCGCGTGGATATTGCAATTTAACAAAATGCCACAATCTCCTTTAATGCGCTATAATTAAACTCACGCAAATCATTAATTTGCTGCACGTCCCCAAACTCTGGTGGAAACTCATCTTTCATCAAATATGAATCCCAGGCAAATACCGGCAGGTACACACAAGTAAAAACAATGAAATCAGGGCACCTCAGGTACACACACGTAGAAACAATGAAATCAGGGCACCTCAGGTACACACAAGTAGAAATAATGAAATCAGGGCACCTCAGATACACACGTATAAATAATAAAAATCAGGGCACCTCAGATACACACAAGTAGAAATAATGAATTCAGGGCACCTCAGGTACACAAGTAAAAACAATGAAATCAGGGCACCTCAGGTACACACAAGTAGAAATAATGAATTCAGGGCACCTCAGGTACACAAGTAAAAACAATGAAATCAGGGCACCTCAGGTACACACAAGTAGAAATAATTAAATCAGGGCACCTCAGACACACGTAGAAATAATAAATTCAGGGCACCTCAGGTACACACGTAGAAATAATAAATTCAGGGCACCTCAGGTACACACGTAGAAATAATAAATTCAGGGCACCTCAGGTACACACAAGTAGAAATAATGAATTCAGGGCACCTCAGGTACACAAGTAAAAACAATGAAATCAGGGCACCTCAGGTACACACAAGTAGAAATAATTAAATCAGGGCACCTCAGACACACGTAGAAATAATAAATTCAGGGCACCTCAGGTACACACGTAGAAATAATTAAATCAGGGCACCTCAGGTACACACGTAGAAACAATGAAATCAGGGCACCTCAGGTACACACACGTAGAAACAATGAAATCAGGGCACCTCAGGTACACACAAGTAGAAATAATTAAATCAGGGCACCTCAGACACACGTAGAAACAATGAAATCAGGGCACCTCAGGTACACACGTAGAAATAATAAATTCAGGGCACCTCAGGTACACACGTAGAAATAATAAATTCAGGGCACCTCAGGTACACACGTAGAAATAATTAAATCAGGGCACCTCAGGTACACACGTAGAAATAATAAATTCAGGGCACCTCAGATACACACGTAGAAATAATAAATTCAGGGCACCTCAGGTACACACAAGTAGAAATAATGAATTCAGGGCACCTCAGGTACACAAGTAAAAACAATGAAATCAGGGCACCTCAGGTACACACAAGTAGAAATAATTAAATCAGGGCACCTCAGACACAAGTAGAAATAATAAATTCAGGGCACCTCAGGTACACACGTAGAAATAATTAAATCAGGGCACCTCAGGTACACACGTAGAAACAATGAAATCAGGGCACCTCAGGTACACACACGTAGAAACAATGAAATCAGGGCACCTCAGGTACACACAAGTAGAAATAATTAAATCAGGGCACCTCAGACACACGTAGAAACAATGAAATCAGGGCACCTCAGGTACACACGTAGAAATAATTAAATCAGGGCACCTCAGGTACACACGTAGAAACAATGAAATCAGGGCACCTCAGGTACACACACGTAGAAACAATGAAATCAGGGCACCTCAGGTACACACGTAGAAATAATGAAATCAGGGCACCTCAGATACACACGTATAAATAATAAAAATCAGGGCACCTCAGATACACACAAGTAGAAATAATGAATTCAGGGCACCTCAGGTACACACAAGTAGAAATAATGAAATCAGGGCACCTCAGGTACACAAGTAAAAACAATGAAATCAGGGCACCTCAGGTACACACAAGTAGAAATAATTAAATCAGGGCACCTCAGACACACGTAGAAATAATAAATTCAGGGCACCTCAGATACACACGTAGAAATAATTAAATCAGGGCACCTCAGACACACGTAGAAATAATAAAAATCAGGGCACCTCAGATACACACGTATAAATAATAAAAATCAGGGCACCTCAGGTACACACGTAGAAATAATGAAATCAGGGCACCTCAGACACAAGTAGAAATAATGAAATCAGGGCACCTCAGACACACGTAGAAATAATGAAATCAGGGCACCTCAGACACACGTAGAAATAATAAAAATCAGGGCACCTCAGATACACACAAGTAGAAATAATGAATTCAGGGCACCTCAGGTACACACAAGTAGAAATAATGAAATCAGGGCACCTCAGGTACACAAGTAAAAACAATGAAATCAGGGCACCTCAGGTACACACAAGTAGAAACAATGAAATCAGGGCACCTCAGGTACACACAAGTAGAAATAATGAAATCAGGGCACCTCAGGTACACAAGTAAAACAATGAAATCAGGGCACCTCAGGTACACACAAGTAGAAACAATGAAATCAGGGCACCTCAGGTACACACAAGTAGAAATAATGAAATCAGGGCACCTCAGGTACACAAGTAAAAACAATGAAATCAGGGCACCTCAGGTACACACAAGTAGAAATAATTAAATCAGGGCACCTCAGACACACGTAGAAATAATAAATTCAGGGCACCTCAGATACACACGTATAAATAATAAAAATCAGGGCACCTCAGATACACACAAGTAGAAATAATGAATTCAGGGCACCTCAGGTACACACAAGTAGAAATAATGAAATCAGGGCACCTCAGGTACACAAGTAAAAACAATGAAATCAGGGCACCTCAGGTACACACAAGTAGAAACAATGAAATCAGGGCACCTCAGGTACACACAAGTAGAAATAATGAAATCAGGGCACCTCAGGTACACAAGTAAAAACAATGAAATCAGGGCACCTCAGGTACACACACGTAGAAATAATTACATCAGGGCACCTCAGACACACGTAGAAATAATAAAAATCAGGGCACCTCAGATACACACGTATAAATAATAAAAATCAGGGCACCTCAGGTACACACGTAGAAATAATGAAATCAGGGCACCTCAGACACAAGTAGAAATAATGAAATCAGGGCACCTCAGACACACGTAGAAATAATGAAATCAGGGCACCTCAGACACATGTAGAAATAATAAAAATCAGGGCACCTCAGATACACACGTATAAATAATAAAAATCAGGGCACCTCAGATACACACGTATAAATAATAAAAATCAGGGCACCTCAGGTACACACGTAGAAATAATGAAATCAGGGCACCTCAGACACAAGTAGAAATAATGAAATCAGGGCACCTCAGACACACACGTATAAATAATAAAAATCAGGGCACCTCAGATACACACGTATAAATAATAAAAATCAGGGCACCTCAGGTACACACGTAGAAATAATAAATTCAGGGCACCTCAGGTACACACAAGTAGAAATAATGAAATCAGGGCACCTCAGGTACACACGTAGAAATAACGAAATCAGGGCACCTCAGGTACACACGTAGAAATAATGAAATCAGGGCACCAAAGGTACACACATAGAAATATTGAAATCAGGGCACCTCGGGTACACACGTAGAAATAATTAAATCAGGGCACCTCAGTTACACACTTAGAAATAATGAAATCAGGGCACCTCAGATACACATGTAGAAATAATGAAATCAGGGCACCGCAGGTAAACACGTAGAAATAAAGAAATCAGGGCACCTCAGGTACACACAAGTAGAAATAATTAAATCAGGGCACCTCAGACACACGTAGAAATAATAAATTCAGGGCACCTCAGGTACACACGTAGAAATAATTAAATCAGGGCACCTCAGGTACACACGTAGAAACAATGAAATCAGGGCACCTCAGGTACACACACGTAGAAACAATGAAATCAGGGCACCTCAGGTACACACAAGTAGAAATATTTAAATCAGGGCACCTCAGACACACGTAGAAACAATGAAATCAGGGCACCTCAGGTACACACGTAGAAATAATAAATTCAGGGCACCTCAGGTACACACGTAGAAATAATAAATTCAGGGCACCTCAGGTACACACGTAGAAATAATGAAATCAGGGCACCTCAGGTACACACGTAGAAATAACGAAATCAGGGCACCTCAGGTACACACGTAGAAATAATGAAATCAGGGCACCAAAGGTACACACATAGAAATATTGAAATCAGGGCACCTCGGGTACACACGTAGAAATAATTAAATCAGGGCACCTCAGGTACACACGTAGAAATAATAAATTCAGGGCACCTCAGATACACACGTAGAAATAATAAATTCAGGGCACCTCAGGTACACACAAGTAGAAATAATGAATTCAGGGCACCTCAGGTACACAAGTAAAAACAATGAAATCAGGGCACCTCAGGTACACACAAGTAGAAATAATTAAATCAGGGCACCTCAGACACACGTAGAAATAATAAATTCAGGGCACCTCAGGTACACACGTAGAAATAATTAAATCAGGGCACCTCAGGTACACACGTAGAAACAATGAAATCAGGGCACCTCAGGTACACACACGTAGAAACAATGAAATCAGGGCACCTCAGGTACACACAAGTAGAAATAATTAAATCAGGGCACCTCAGACACACGTAGAAACAATGAAATCAGGGCACCTCAGGTACACACGTAGAAATAATTAAATCAGGGCACCTCAGGTACACACGTAGAAACAATGAAATCAGGGCACCTCAGGTACACACACGTAGAAACAATGAAATCAGGGCACCTCAGGTACACACGTAGAAATAATGAAATCAGGGCACCTCAGATACACACGTATAAATAATAAAAATCAGGGCACCTCAGATACACACAAGTAGAAATAATGAATTCAGGGCACCTCAGGTACACACAAGTAGAAATAATGAAATCAGGGCACCTCAGGTACACAAGTAAAAACAATTAAATCAGGGCACCTCAGGTACACACAAGTAGAAATAATTAAATCAGGGCACCTCAGACACACGTAGAAATAATAAATTCAGGGCACCTCAGATACACACGTAGAAATAATTAAATCAGGGCACCTCAGACACACGTAGAAATAATAAAAATCAGGGCACCTCAGATACACACGTATAAATAATAAAAATCAGGGCACCTCAGGTACACACGTAGAAATAATGAAATCAGGGCACCTCAGACACAAGTAGAAATAATGAAATCAGGGCACCTCAGACACACGTAGAAATAATGAAATCAGGGCACCTCAGACACACGTAGAAATAATAAAAATCAGGGCACCTCAGATACACACAAGTAGAAATAATGAATTCAGGGCACCTCAGGTACACACAAGTAGAAATAATGAAATCAGGGCACCTCAGGTACACAAGTAAAAACAATGAAATCAGGGCACCTCAGGTACACACAAGTAGAAACAATGAAATCAGGGCACCTCAGGTACACACAAGTAGAAATAATGAAATCAGGGCACCTCAGGTACACAAGTAAAAACAATGAAATCAGGGCACCTCAGGTACACACAAGTAGAAACAATGAAATCAGGGCACCTCAGGTACACACAAGTAGAAATAATGAAATCAGGGCACCTCAGGTACACAAGTAAAAACAATGAAATCAGGGCACCTCAGGTACACACAAGTAGAAATAATTAAATCAGGGCACCTCAGACACACGTAGAAATAATAAATTCAGGGCACCTCAGATACACACGTATAAATAATAAAAATCAGGGCACCTCAGATACACACAAGTAGAAATAATGAATTCAGGGCACCTCAGGTACACAAGTAGAAATAATGAAATCAGGGCACCTCAGACACACGTAGAAATAATGAAATCAGGGCACCTCAGACACACGTAGAAATAATAAAAATCAGGGCACCTCAGATACACACGTATAAATAATAAAAATCAGGGCACCTCAGATACACACGTATAAATAATAAAAATCAGGGCACCTCAGGTACACACGTAGAAATAATGAAATCAGGGCACCTCAGACACAAGTAGAAATAATGAAATCAGGGCACCTCAGACACACACGTATAAATAATAAAAATCAGGGCACCTCAGATACACACGTATAAATAATAAAAATCAGGGCACCTCAGGTACACACGCAGAAATAATAAATTCAGGGCACCTCAGGTACACACAAGTAGAAATAATGAAATCAGGGCACCTCAGGTACACACGTAGAAATAACGAAATCAGGGCACCTCAGGTACACACGTAGAAATAATGAAATCAGGGCACCAAAGGTACACACATAGAAATATTGAAATCAGGGCACCTCGGGTACACACGTAGAAATAATTAAATCAGGGCACCTCAGTTACACACTTAGAAATAATGAAATCAGGGCACCTCAGATACACAAGTAGAAATAATGAAATCAGGGCACCTCAGGTACACACGTAGAAATAACGAAATCAGGGCACCTCAGGTACACAAGTAAAAACAATGAAATCAGGGCACCTCAGGTACACACAAGTAGAAATAATTAAATCAGGGCACCTCAGACACACGTAGAAATAATAAATTCAGGGCACCTCAGATACACACGTATAAATAATAAAAATCAGGGCACCTCAGATACACACAAGTAGAAATAATGAATTCAGGGCACCTCAGGTACACAAGTAGAAATAATGAAATCAGGGCACCTCAGACACACGTAGAAATAATGAAATCAGGGCACCTCAGACACACGTAGAAATAATAAAAATCAGGGCACCTCAGATACACACGTATAAATAATAAAAATCAGGGCACCTCAGATACACACGTATAAATAATAAAAATCAGGGCACCTCAGGTACACACGTAGAAATAATGAAATCAGGGCACCTCAGACACAAGTAGAAATAATGAAATCAGGGCACCTCAGACACACACGTATAAATAATAAAAATCAGGGCACCTCAGATACACACGTATAAATAATAAAAATCAGGGCACCTCAGGTACACACGTAGAAATAATAAATTCAGGGCACCTCAGGTACACACAAGTAGAAATAATGAAATCAGGGCACCTCAGGTACACACGTAGAAATAACGAAATCAGGGCACCTCAGGTACACACGTAGAAATAATGAAATCAGGGCACCAAAGGTACACACATAGAAATATTGAAATCAGGGCACCTCGGGTACACACGTAGAAATAATTAAATCAGGGCACCTCAGTTACACACTTAGAAATAATGAAATCAGGGCACCTCAGATACACAAGTAGAAATAATGAAATCAGGGCACCTCAGGTACACACGTAGAAATAACGAAATCAGGGCACCTCAGGTACACACGTAGAAATAATGAAATCAGGGCACCAAATGTACACACATAGAAATATTGAAATCAGGGCACCTCGGGTACACACGTAGAAATAATTAAATCAGGGCACCTCAGTTACACACTTAGAAATAATAAAATCAGGGCACCTCAGATACACATGTAGAAATAATGAAATCAGGGCACCGCAGGTAAACACGTAGAAATAAAGAAATCAGGGCACCTCAGGTACACACAAGTAGAAATAATGACATCAAATAAAATGACAATATATCAGGTCACCTCAGGTACACACGTAGAAATAATGAAATCAGGGCACCTCAGGTACACACGTAGAAATAATGAAATCAGGGCACCAAAGGTACTCACGTAGAAATATTGAAATCAGGGCACCTCAGGTAAACACATAGAAATAATGAAATCAGGGCACCTCAGATACACACAAGTAGAAATAATGAAATCAAATAAAATTGCAACATCTTAAGTCACTGCTGGGAATATGGAGTTAGCTTTACTTATGAAACAACAACAAAAAACCGTCCTGCCCATGACATGTCTAGCCAATGCCCATAGAGGTGCAGCGAGCCCCCCTCCCTCGCCATCCTCCACACCAACACTGCTCCCAAACAGGATTGAACCGCTTTTAACACAGAGTGGAAACTTCAGAAAAGCAAGAAAAACGTCCTTCTTCCGATGCGATCGCAAGCGCACTCAAAGAATTAAATCCCTGGTTCGTGGTGAAACGCTGTTTGAAGTGTCGGTGTGTCATTCTCGGTAACCTCCTTCTACTGACCCCACTGCTGGTCACCGCTCTCCAGGGAGTAGGCTCTGCAGCTCCACACCTCCCCGAACGTGACACAAAGGAACAAAGGGATCAGTCTGCCACTTTGACATAGTCCCACAGGATTTCAACTTTAAAAAAGCATTGGTGCGATGATTCCAAGATGGCCACCCGCAGGTGAAGACGCACGTCTCCGAGCTCTGCACCTGCAGGATTCAAAAGGAGCATAAAGCATACAGCAAGAGCTAAAGAAAAGGTGCTGAAAGCACATGGGATACTTGCATCAATAACGTCTGAGGCTGCAGACCGTGGGGCTCCCTCTACGCGGAGGAGGAAGAGCTCCGACGGACTGCTGTTTCCCAACGGTCCGAATCAGGCGGGAGCCCCGAAGTGAGAGGCCTCGAGGGGGATGGGCGAGTGAAGTGCCCCGCCTGCGGAGCCCCCTGGAGAAGTGGGAGTGAGCTCCCTCCAGGGCACAATTAGCCCCAAAACACCCCCCCCGGCAAAGGTTTTGGTGGCGGTTGCTGCCGGGGGGCTGGCATAGTGCCCTACGTGGGAGAGACGGGGGTCGCCCTACCGAAGGGAAAAAGCCAAATGGGGCCCCAGTGGTGCTGTGCGATGAGCGGGGGACAGCCGACAGCCGAGGGACCAGATGGACTTCCAGCTGGGCAGGTGGGGGTCCTGACCCACGGCCCGTACCGTCTGGGGGTGCCCCGCGGCCCCCTCCTCCCCCGGTCCCCTGTGCCCCCGGAGAAGAGAACGCAAGAAGGTCGCCCGCTGGTGTTGAAAGGCGGATCCGGAGCAGGGAGCGGGCTCCCTGCCGGGGTGGACCTGACGTGGCTGCGAGGAGGTGGGAGAAGGGGCTGGAAATAGGCAGAGAGCCCTGCGGTGCTGCCCGGGCCTTGGAGGGAGTCAGCCCGGGCGACCAGACCGGACGTAGATGGAGCAGCAGCAGCCGCGAGGGGAGAGCCCTCTTCATGAGCGCGGATCATAGCTGGCTCCTCCTGAGATCTGCGTTACCCTACATAACAGAGTTTTGGGTGCCGGGTTGGGGGTGCTGCCGGTGCCTCCTGGTGCGGCGGGGCCTCGGCCGGTCCCTTTACCGAGAGTGAGCCCTTCAGCGGGAGCCGACGCACGGAGTCAAGACGAGGTGGCATTGTCAGCTGGGGAAGGACGGGAAGTGCGGACGCAGTGACTCCACCATTGCTTAGCTAGTGCAAACAGAGCAGCGGGGGCTACGGGGGCCGGGTTACCAGAAGTAGATACTGAAGAAGCAGCGACAGGGGGCTGAGTCTCCCGAGGGGAACTTTGCAGCAGCTTTGCTTAGCGCATTCCCCAACGGGGAAAGGTGAACACCAATCGTCGGCAGACCCGCTCCATCGGGGGCTCTTCAAGCCCCACCGCAATACAAGAAAGGGAGCAGAGGGTTCACAATGGAAACAATAAACCCTGGCCCACACGGAGCAAACGGAATCAGCATCAGTAGCGGACGCCTGGAGAATAAAGTAGGAGATTCGCTCATATCTCTTAACTAACACTCAAATAGGGAGGGAGGGCCCAATAGCAGGCACTGGTCTGGAGCTGGCCCAGCGGGGGCGAGGAGGAGCGGGGTGGAGGCCTAGCGGACACTCCTTCAGAGCCGGTTGGACTCCGGGAATTCAAAGGGGACTTAAAGGACAAACCCCCACAGTGGGATAACACTTCAACAGCAGCAACCCCAAATAATAAAAGTGGGGTAAGAGGCTGCAGCCGAACACAGGGGAGCCGGGTGCCTGCGCCACACTGTACGCAATTCCACCAACGGGGACGCACGGCCAGCCAATACCCGCTCCAGCAGTCTCAACAGTGGCATTGCCTTGGCGGAGAGCACAAAAGAGTAGAGATACCTGTGAGTAGCCTAGATGCCTGGCGCCAGGACAAAAAGTGCAACCCCAAAGGCGAAAAGGTCCCCCAAAATTCAGGATAACCACCTAGCCAGGTGTTGGAGTCGTCAACAACCACAGGACCTAAACGCACTGTCGCTGCCACAACACTCTGTAGAAACAATGTTGGATACATCTCCTAGTGCCATAGACTCAAATAAGGAGGACCTACTGACCTGCTTAAAGGGCATGGAGATAAGAATGACAAATGCATTCCAGACCCAAAACTGGCAACTACGAGACGGCCTTAAAACTTCACTACAAGAAGTCCGTAAGGAGATCAATGAGCTGGGAGAGAGAGGCTGGGAGAGAGAGTGGACACAACGGAAAACGGCCTCTCTAACCTATTTGAAGAAGCTAAACAAGCCAGCCAGTTGCTGGCCCAATTAGCGGTAGCTACGAACAACCTCGAGCTTCAAGTGGAGGATCTGGAAAACAGATCACGCTGGTCCAACATTCGCGTTAAGGGCCTACCAGAATCGGTTCCAGATGGAGATCTACGTGACACTTTACAGCAAGCCTTCGGTCGCTTGGTACTAGACATTAAGCCGGAATCAATAGAGTTTGATAGGATCCACCGAGTTGGGCCCCGCAGAGTGGAACCAGGAGCTCGCCCTAGGGACGTGCTGGTGGCACTAACATCCTATGCCATAAAAGAAAAGATTCTGAAAACTGCCAGAGAAACCACCGATATGACAATCAATGGGAGCTCGAGCCAGCTGTTCCAGGATCTGGCACTCTCTACCCTACACAAGCGGCGCCTGATGCGCCCAGTGACGAGAATTCTGCGGGATAAACAAATCCCCTATGGATGGTCGTACCTGTTTGGCCTTACATTCAGTTGGGAGGGAAGACAGAAGAAAATCAGCACCTGTGACGAGGGCCTTGCGTTGTTGGGAGTGGAAGAGAACCAAAGCCGAGAAGAGAGTGGTCGGGTTCAAAACAAACAGCAGACCGGGGCCAACACATGGGAATGGGCTAGATCACGCAGGAGCAAATCTAGGAGAGAGCCGCATCTTAGAGGTCCAACTAACACCTCACCACGTCAGGAAGCTTAAAGTTGATAACTCAGGACGCCCCGTGGACTCCGGCCGAAGTTGCCTACAGCAACATCCTAATATAATAGAATACACAGCTACAGGCCTGCAGAGGCGGAGCAGGGAGATGCCGAACCTTGGAATCCAAACCGAGTCAGGGATCTCTGAGACCACTCGGGAGCAAAGCCCTATACAGTGACCCTAAACCCCAGTTTTTCAGAAGGGTTGGATTATGGGAAATCTCGGTCACAAGGGCAACATGGGGGGAGGGGTGGGTGGAACTGGGGGGGTAGAGAAGCAAAACACAGTGCAAATAGCGGTAGTATGAAACAGAATAGAATAAAAATACAAAGAGCAGGGACGGGCGTCATTGAGGTGAATTGGGAGCGGGCCACAGAGAGGGGGGACCCCCCCATAGAGGAAGGATGGCAGAATCTAATGTAATTTCCCTGAACTCACAGGGGCTAAATTCTCCGACTAAGAGGAGGGCCATACTGGAAAGGTTGAGGGCTATGAAGGCGTCTATTGGGATCCTGCAGGAGACCCACCTACTCCCGAAAGATGAGAGGAGGATGTCCCACCGAGCTTTCCCACAGAAATTTTACGCCTCCAGCGGGGAAAAGAAGAAGGGAGTGGCTATCCTGATAGGACGGGACTTAAGAGTTCAAAAAGCTACAACTCCGAAAGGATAGTGGGGGAAGGTACCTCGGGATTAAAGGGAGAATAAAGGGCTGTCTGTATACAATCCTAGCTATTTATGCCCCCAATGAACGGCAGGATGTATTCCTCTCAAACCTACTAATCCAGTTGGGCAGCTGGTGTGAAGGCCAGCTGATAATAGGCGGGGACTTTAACTGCGTCATGGACCCGGCGCTAGATAAAACCCTCCCCCCTACAGCGGCGGACCAAAAGAATAGGCAAGCACTGGGACGCCTCTTCAGAGAACTAGGGGCCATAGAGACGTGGCAATTCTTTCATGAGGGAACCAGGGAGTACACCCATTACTCATTGGTTCACCTGGGCTATTCCAGGATTGATATGATCCTGGTATCGGCTACGCTAATCCCCCAAATAACGTCAGTAGAAATAGGGGTGGAATACTGTTCAGATCATGCCCCTGTCATGGTGGGGGTGGACTGGGGAGAGGGAGCGCGGAAACAGAAGCCACCTTGGAAACTAAATGAACACCTCCTGAAGGATATAGCGCTAAGGGCCCATATAGAAAGCACCATCAATAATTACTTTAAAGAAAATGATAACGGGGAAGTGAGCTGGGGAGGAATATGGGATGCGGGGAAGGCAGTGATTAGAGGGGAGCTCATATCTCAGGCGGTAACATACTACAGGAACAGGTCCCTCTTAACACAACAACTAGAGAGAGAAGTGAAGAATGCCGAAATTCAACACAAGGCCCGGCAAACAAGGATGTCCCTACGCGAACTCAGGAAAATCCGAGCCCAGCTCGAGAGCCACATGGCAGAGCGCATGGCCCAGACACTATTAAATGCGAAACAGTCCTATTATACACATGGGGCAAGGCAAATAGATTCCTGGCCGCTAAATTGAGAAAAAGGAAGGCCCAAAATTACATTACGCAACTATACGACAAGCACGGCAACCCCCACACAGCGGAAGCAAAAAAGATGGAAATAATATTGAAATTCCATGGAGATCTCCTGTGTAGAGAGAACCTGGACAGGGGGAAACAATATTCCTACATTCACTCAACCATCCGGCCACAAATCATGGAGCAAGAAAGGAGTGACCTGGGAAGCCCGATCACAGCACAGGAGATCAGTGATGCAATTTCAGCACTTCCGACGGGGAAAGCTCCCGGCCCGGACGGCTTCAGTAACGGCTACTACAAAACATTTTGCACGCAACTTCTGGCTCCATTGACCAAGCTCTACAACACAATCAGGTAAGAGGGTCGAGTGACGCCAGACATGGGGCGATCCACAACCATACTGCTATTAAAGCCGGGGTAAGACCCCCAGGAGTGCTAAATACAGATGCGAAAATATACACCAACATTTTGGCAACAAGACTGATGAGGATCCTTCCGAACATAATTCACGAAGATCAGGCAGGATTTATCACTGGCTGACTTACACAGGACAATGTACGAAGAGCAATAGATGTAATAGATGTAGGGAGACGAACAGAACAAGCAATTGCGGTGGCCACCCTGGATGCAAAACGAGCATTCAACAGTATGGATTGGAACTATCTGGAAATGGTGATGGAGGCCTTCGGATGTGGACCAAAATGTATAAATATGGTGCTAGCTAGCTACCAAATCCCGCCAACTAGCTTCATGATCAACGGACAAAGCACGAAAAACATACGCGACACGGGTGTCCATTCTCCCCGTTGATATTCGCGATGGCAATGGAGCCATTTGCCATGCGGGTTCGGCAGGACACCGAAATCAGGGGCCTGAAATTTGGTCACACAACTCACAAAATTGCGCTATATGCCGATGACATCATGCTTTTTATGAAAGACCCAGAAGTAACGATGCCCCAAACAATGTCACAACTACAGGAAATTCGGGAGGTCTCTGGATTCGCCATCAGTTTCTCAAAATCCAAAGCAATGAACATTACAGAGAAGAGAGAAGTGATTGAGCACCTAGAGCAGTACTTCCCAGTGCCGTGGGTGAAAGACACACTGGTGTATCTGGGGATTTGCTTAACGAGCGACCCGCATAAACTATACAAAACGAACATACTCCCCCAATGGAAACAGTTGCAGGACGATATGCTCAGGTGGGAAACCCAGGAACTGTTGTGGTTCGCCCGAATCACGGCAGTAAAAATGACTATTCTCCCTCGTCTCCTCTATGTGGTGGGAGCCATTCCAATGACCATTCCCCCGGCCAAAATCAAAGAACTGCAAAACGCGATATCCAAGTTCATTTGGCAGGTGAAGAAACCTAGGGTCCAGAAACACATCATGTCGCGCCCACCACTGCACGGAGGCCTAGCAGTGCCGGACGTGAAAGGTTACGTACTGGCAGCTCAGCTGGCCCCAATGTTGCAGTTGCCTAACCCCGATAATCAAAAAGGCTGGTGTCAAATGGAGCAAGCGGCCACAGCAACCACTCTAAAAGCGCTAATATTTTTGAAAACGAGGGACCGAGAGAAAGGGGGCCCTCTTCTGGAAGCGACCAAGTGGTCCCTGCTCAACTGGGGCACCGCCCGGAAAAGGAAGGGAATCCCACGAGGGCTAGGCCCTAATACCCCATTAATGCACAATCCAGACTTCTCACCGGGCTTCCAAAAAAGGTTCTGGGACGGGTGGGCAGGAGCCGAAGAATTGACCCTTTAAGAGTGCGAAAGGCGACCTGTACCACATGTGGTGGATGTGCCCCAAGGCAAATGTATTTTGGAAAGAAATATTGGGCCACATCAAAGACATTACAGGGGTGGAGTTGCCGATGTCCCCAAAAACAATACTGCTAGGAGTCCCTAAAGAGGGGATTTACGCAATGTCAGGGCCCAGAGCCACTTTGATTACCCATCTGCTATCAGCGGCGAGAATGTACCTAGCACAGAATTGGAAGAACGAGTCAGGTCCACAGACCGCTTGGTGGTGGGTTAAGATCTGGAATGTAATGGTCATGGAGAAGATATGCGCCCTCAATGCCGGAAAGTACACAAGGTTCTTAACTATATGGTCGCCCTTCCACAACCTAGTGAAAGACAGAGAAGCCCATTACTTCAAGCCTCGCCTACTCAGGAGCATGTACGTTATTTGATCCTTAACTGTGTTATACCCAAGACTCATTTACTCACCGGGAAAGCCTCCCAGTTCAAATGTTTCAGGTTTAAGAGGGTGTAAGAGGGGAGGGAGTGGAAGGGGGGTAAAACAGAAAACAGAAAACTCTCGAAGGCTAATAGACACACGTCACACAGAGGAGCATAAATCTGGTGACGCACAATATTCTAACAGACTATAAAGACCCAACATGGGGTAATGTATTTGTTTTGCTGCTTTGTTGTTGTATGCCTTCGATTAATAAATAAAGTTGTAAAAAAAAAAGCATTGGTGCATCAGTTAAATGCAGTCATTTTGCTTTTACTTAGATAGCGGCACAGTTTACCGGCAGCAGCAGCAGGGGGCCGTTACTGAGAGGATGAAGGCCCAGCTGGTGCTTCAGCCATTTCATCACCACGCTTGGCATGTTGCCATGCCAATGCCATACACTGCTCCCGAACTACCCTTTACAGTTTTCTTTTACAGCAGCAATGTTTTGGCAATATTTTGGTGGTTACACACCAAAATGGCCCAAAAGAGTTACAAGTAAACCGGTCAGCAAAAGCACTTCATGTAATCAGGGGGGAAAGTCCCCATTTTACTTGGAATCCAAGTTGTCTGGTTATAAAGTTTAATTTTCGAAAGGAAGTCATTTGTAGTGACCCAATCGGCTTCCCATTTGTAAGGTGTTACTCCCTAAAATATCTGAAAAGTCACGTGTGCTGCAACCTTTAGGAGTCCTGAGAATGGGATACTCTTACCGCACACATGTGCAAAATGATATCCCAGGAGGCAATGAGTGGGCTTTCTTATACTGACCATGGCCTGCCCCCGGAGAGAATAGTGGGCTCTGGGCAGCGTGGGCCCTCTTCTATGAGCTATGTTAGACCTGGTAACACATTTTTATAGGGTGCACTTAGTGTAAATAAAACAGTCACAGACTTATCTTCAGTTTAGCAGATTGATACCTTGCTTTATATAAGCCACATTTGGTTCAAATAGCACATTCTTACATTAATCCGGTCCTAACATTCAGGATAGGACAGTCAGATCACATCTGTTACATAAAGGGTTGAGCATCATACATTAGGTCACCTGGGAGTGAGTCAATTCACCTCTGGCAAATAAATAAATAATTAACTATTAACACTTGAAACATTGTTAAGTCAGCCAGTTCACATTTGTAAGATAAATGATTGAATATCATACAGGGCGTGAGTCAATTCACCTCTGACAAATAAATAATTAATTATTAACACCTGAAACACTGTTTAGTCAGCCAGTTCACATTTGTAAGATAAATGATTGAATATCATACATTTGGTCACCTGGGAGTGAGTCAATTCACCTCTGGCAAATAAATAATTAATTATTAAATACCTGATACACTGTTTAGTCAGCCAGTTCACATTTGTAACATAAATGGTTGAATGTAATAAATTGGGTCACCTGGGAGTGAGTCAATTCACCTCTGGTAAATTAATAATTAACTATTAATACTTGAAACGCTGTTAAGTAAGCCAGTTCACATTTGTAACATAAAAGGTTGAATATTATACATTGGGTCACCTGGGAGGGAGCCAATTCACCTCTGGCAAATAAATAATTAATTATTAACACTTGAAACCCTGTTTAGTCTGCCAGTTCACATGTGTAACACAAATGGTTGAATGTCATAAATTAAGTCAACTGGGAGGGAATCCTGACCTCTCCTAGCTTAAGCGTTTCGCATAACCAGGCTCTCCCCACTTTTTCCTCCGTGAACGTAAGTACTGCAAAACTTCCCCCATAAGGGTGCGGGGGCGAGAGGGAAAAAGAAAACCAAAGGGGCTTGTGACTGCTCCCTTCACTTTAACACAAAAGAAAAATGTACACTAGTCACTGCCCGCCTGTACTTTGCCGGCGAGTGAGTTTACCTCTAAACAGTTCAATATTGTTCGATCTCTCGTTCACCTTCCGTCTGACAGGGAAGAAAAAATGTACACTAGCCACTGGCCTGCCTGTGCGGTGCCGGCGAGTGAGTTTACTTCTAAACAGTTCAATATGGTTCCACCTTTCGTTCCCCTTCACTCTGACAGGAAAGAAAACATTTACACTAGCCACTGGCCCACCTGTGCGTTGCCGGCGAGTGAGTTTAATCCTTAGCGGGGGCATCCCAGTGCCGCCCCCCCCTCCATTGACTTGTTCCCTCAGGCCACCGCCCCCCCCGCCCCCACCCCCAGCACTACCCCGACCCAGTAGAGGTTTGTCAGCCAGAAATAACACACCAGACACTTTGTAAAGTTGGAAGAGTAAATGCCACAGCAGCTTTATTTGCATAAAGTCTTGGAGTTATCTTACAGGCGATCCGTAATTCACCACACCACCGGTTCTTCTATGCCGTGTGTGGTTACCTAGGTTACCCTTGCCCTCCCCCACCCCCTCCCTTACCGTCCTCGTCCGGTGGACGCCTCGGGTAGAGCCCAGCCCTTGCTAGCAACCTCTCTCTACCCCTGGCCATTTGATGCTTCCCGTTTGTCATACTTCCCGCCAATATTCCTTATACATTCTGGCCGACACCGCCCTCCGGTGCCGGCTAACAAATTCTTCTTCCTGGCCGACAGCGCCCTCCGGTGCCGGCTAACAAGTTTTTTCCCTCTGGCCGACACCGCCCTCCGGTGCCGGCTAACAAATTCTTCTTTCTGGCCGACAGCGCCCTCCGGTGCCGGCTAACAAGTTTTTTCCCTCTGGCCGACAGCGCCCTCCGGTGCCGGCTAACAAGTTTTCTCCCTCTGGCCGACACCGCCCTCCGGTGCCGGCTAACAGTTTTTTCCTTCTGGCCGACAGCGCCCTCCGGTGCCGGCTAACAAGTTTTCTCCCTCTGGCCGACACCGCCCTCCGGTGCCAGCTAACACGTTTTTTCAGTCTGGCCGACACCGCCTTCCGGTGCCGGCTAACACGTTTTCTGGCTGCCTAGATAATCATCGCTTTGCGATGTACAGCTGTCCCAGCGCCCTTACTACTCTAATCTGGCCCCCCGTCCCCAACTGTGCCGCTTCTACAGCAAGCCCCAACTTGTCCCTCGTTCCCTCGCAGTTCCCTCTCCCCCAGGCCTCCCTAGGAAGTCTAGCCCAGAGCCCGCACCCCCGTCATCTTCCGTGGACACTAGCCCTCCCCATTCCTTTCCCTAGCTTGCTCCTCCCCTCTCCAGGTCCCAGGTTTCTTGCGTCAGGCCAAACCCCCCCCCTGACAATTCTGCCCCTCCAGATCCTAGGCTCCCTTTTCCCCCAAAGGCAGACTTCCCAGCCCTGTTCTTTCGTACCCCGTATCTTGCCCCCCCCATCGTTGGTCATTGTCCCCCCTTGACTTCCTTGAACCTATTTCCCCCCCACCTGTTCCCTCTGCTCACCATACAGCCCTGTCTTGGTCCTCCCACCTCCCCCTCGTGCCTCCCTCCTTCCGTGAAGACTTCCGCCTCCAGTTACCTCTGTCAACTTTACCTGAGCCCCCGTACTCTCCTCTTGCTCCCCCCGACCGACTTCCCTTGACGACCTTTATTGTGATTTTGTGTCTCTTCATTTCTCCCCCCCCACGCCCCGCAAACTTGGGTTGGAAATGGCTTCCAAGTCCCCCAAACCCCTCCCCTTTTTCCCAGGGCCTCCCCTGAGTCTAGAACTCTTGGGGCGCCGTAAGATCTAATCTGTTGGCTGAGCATTCCCCTATGGGCCTGCCAGTTCTTTGCTAAAGGGATCGCAATGTAACTCCGCCGGGCGACCTGCAAAACAAAAGACCATTTAGTGCATACATTTTGTTTAAAGGGAGGGTGGGTGGGTAAACAAAATGCGACCTCCGGCGGGGGCAGAAACCGAGGGATAGAGAACGGGCGCGTTGAAGACCCTCCCCCTTTATAGGGCCTTCCTCTCCCTCGGTTTCCTGCCCCCGCCTCTCTTACCCCCCACTCTGAGCCTCTTCCGGGGGTGTTTCTATGGCCCATATCCCCGCCCCCTGACGTGTCTGAGGAGGGGGGGGGGCCGGCTGGGCAACCCCCACTAAGGGGCGGCGCCCGCCAGGCCTCCTTCGTAGGCGCGTTCGCCCGCCATAGCGGGGGCATCCCAGTGCCGCCCCCCCTCCATTGACTTGTTCCCTCAGGCCACCGCCCCCCCGCCCCCACCCCCAGCGCTACCCCGACCCAGTAGAGGTTTGTCAGCCAGAAATAACACACCAGACACTTTGTAAAGTTGGAAGAGTAAATGCCACAGCAGCTTTATTTGCATAAAGTCTTGGAGTTATCTTACAGGCGATCCGTAATTCACCACACCACCGGTTCTTCTATGCCGTGTGTGGTTACCTAGGTTACCCTTGCCGTCCCCCACCCCCTCCCTTACCGTCCTCGTCCGGTGGACGCCTCGGGTAGAGCCCAGCCCTTGCTAGCAACCTCTCTCTACCCCTGGCCATTTGATGCTTCCCGTTTGTCATACTTCCCGCCAATATTCCTTATACATTCTGGCCGACACCGCCCTCCGGTGCCGGCTAACAAATTCTTCTTCCTGGCCGACAGCGCCCTCCGGTGCCGGCTAACAAGTTTTTTCCCTCTGGCCGACACCGCCCTCCGGTGCCGGCTAACAAATTCTTCTTTCTGGCCGACAGCGCCCTCCGGTGCCGGCTAACAAGTTTTTTCCCTCTGGCCGACAGCGCCCCCCGGTGCCGGCTAACAAGTTTTCTCCCTCTGGCCGACACCGCCCTCCTGTGCCGGCTAACAGTTTTTTCCTTCTGGCCGACAGCGCCCTCCGGTGCCGGCTAACAAGTTTTCTCCCTCTGGCCAACACCGCCCTCCGGTGCCAGCTAACACGTTTTTTCAGTCTGGCCGACACCGCCCTCCGGTGCCGGCTAACACGTTTTCTGCCTGCCTAGATAATCATCGCTTTGCGATGTACAGCTGTCCCAGCGCCCTTACTACTCTAATCTGGCCCCCCGTCCCCAACTGTGCCGCTTCTACAGCAAGCCCCAACTTGTCCCTCGTTCCCTCGCAGTTCCCTCTCCCCCAGGCCTCCCTACAAAGTCTAGCCCAGAGCCCGCACCCCCGTCATCTTCCGTGGACACTAGCCCTCCCCATTCCTTTCCCTAGCTTGCTCCTCCCCTCTCCAGGTCCCAGGTTTCTTGCGTCAGGCCAAACCCCCCCATGACAATTCTGCCCCTCCAGATCCTAGGCTCCCTTTTCCCCCAAAGGCAGACTTCCCAGCCCTGTTCTTTCGTACCCCGTATCTTGCCCCCCCCATCGTTGGTCATTGTCCCCCCTTGACTTCCTTGAACCTATTTCCCCCCCACCTGTTCCCTCTGCTCACCATACAGCCCTGTCTTGGTCCTCCCACCTCCCCCTCGTGCCTCCCTCTTTCCGTGAAGACTTCCCCCTCCAGTTACCTCTGTCAACTTTACCTGAGCCCCCGTACTCTCCTCTTGCTCCCCCCGACCGACTTCCCTTGACGACCTTTATTGTGAATTTGTGTCTCTTCATTTCTCCCCCCCCACGCCCCGCAATCTTGGGTTGGAAATGGCTTCCAAGTCCCCTAAACCCCTCCCCTTTTTCCCAGGGCCTCCCCTGAGTCTAGAACTCTTGGGGCGCCGTAAGATCTAATCTGTTGGCTGAGCATTCCCCTATGGGCCTGCCAGTTCTTTGCTAAAGGGATCGCAATGTAACTCCGCCGGGCGACCTGCAAAACAAAAGACCATTTAGTGCATACATTTTGTTTAAAGGGAGGGTGGGTGGGTAAACAAAATGCGACCTCCGGCGGGGGCAGAAACCATGGGATAGAGAACGGGCGCGTTGAAGACCCTCCCCCTTTATAGGGCCTTCCTCTCCCTCGGTTTCCTGCCCCCGCCTCTCTTACCCCCCACTCTGAGCCTCTTCCGGGGGTGTTTCTATGGCCCATATCCCCGCCCCCTGACGTGTCTGAGGAGGGGGGGGGGCGGCTGGGCAACCCCCACTAAGGGGCGGCGCCTGCCAGGCCTCCTTCGTAGGCGCGTTCGCCCGCCAAAACAGTTAAATATTGTTCGATCTCACGGTCCCCTTCCCTCTGACAGAAAAGAAAATGTACACAAGTCACTTCCCAGCCTGTGCATTGCTGGCGAGTGGGTTTACTTCTAAACAGTTAAATATTGTTCAACCTTTCGCTCCCCTTCACTCTGAGAGGAAACAAAAATGTACATTAGTCATTGGCCCACCTGTGTGTTGCCGGCGAGTGAGTTTATTTCTAAACAGTTCAATATTGTTTGACCTTTCGTTCCCCTTAACTCTGACAGCAACACCTGCACTCACTCGTGACTGATTCGGGGCTATGCGCTAGCAGAGCAGCACCAGCGGGGAGGCGCACTCCTCCCGACCTTAATCCCCCGCCTCCAGCCGGTTCCAAACTCTCAACCCAGGATTGGGGAGAGTAAGTCAGGCCTGCCAGGAGTAAGGACAGCTGGAAGGGCGTCCCCTCCAACAGCACGAGAGCCGGTCTGCCCCCTCTGGATCTCCTGCAAGCTTCTCCTTCGTGCCACACCAGGATACAATTTATATCTTTCCGGCCTGCCCACCAGCAGCCATCTCGCAGGGGCCTCCTGACAGGAATAATTCCAAAAACTCCTCAGCCGCATACATGCTCCCCCTGTTGGTGGAGCATACCAAGTCCCCTGGGAGCTTCTCCTGTGCTGATCGCTACGGGAAGCGAGAAAGGCCCAAATAACAAAGAAAACATGAAACCAGGGTAATTTATATGAAAAACCACATTAAATGCTGGTTTACACATAGCTTGTCTTTTGCCCTGAATTTATTATTTTTGAAGTCAGAAAGAGAGATCCCTAAGCCATTCAGAATCCTATTGCATTTGGATCTTAGTGCGTTCAAGTGTGTGTTAGAATCAGTAAATGAATATAGGACAGAACTTCAAAACATAGAATTTGGAGGACAGGATAGAATTTTGTAATACAGATTAAACATATTCCATTTTACCCGTGCCCTCAGTGAAGTAAGACGCAACTCGAATCTAATTTGAGTTATTGCCACACATTTCGATAGTAACAAAACCTTTTTCCAGAAAATTTCTCCCAACCAAGGAAGGTATGCCCAATCACCCAAATGCTAGCATTCCAAAGCAGGAATTATGAGTGGAGTCACTTCTGCTTTATAAAAATGTACAAGTGGGATCAATGAAAATCCAGACAACCTTTTCTTTATTCTCTTCATCTGGGCCACAAGTAACACAATCTTTTTTCCTAAATATAATGATATTAGAAGGCGATTCAATTTAATAAAAATGTGGATACCTAAATAACATAATCTTGCTGTGGTTTCCAGTTTATAGCCATTTAAATTGGTTCCATTTAAAATGATGGATCTTCCCCCGCCTGAAAAACAATTGATCTTTGTCTTTGCACTGTTTGGTTCTAATTCATTCTTTTTTAGTTTGGTCAATTAGGTGGTGCTTTAGCACTACCTATAAACCAAAACTATTGCAACAGAGGACAAATAGGGAGAAGTGGCATATGAGGAGGGGCACAAAGCTTGTTGGTGTTATATGGCTATTTGCCCAAATTAGCATGGCCATGGGCAGCTGCCCCTCCCCGCCGAAAACACTGCCCTCATGGCAATTCTTTGAGCTCACCAAGCGAGTGGGCCTAGCTTAGCGAAGCAACTGAGCGCTTTACAGAGGTATACAATATTACAGATATTATACAGACTCCACAGGGGAAGATACCATTGGTGATCTAGAGGAGTCCATTTGAACAAAGTGCTGGTGGTTTACGAGGTAGGTCTTGAACCAGAGTAGGACAAGGTTGCCCCACTGTAGGGTAGCCGTGACTCTGTGTGGTCCACTGTGTCAAAAGGGGCAGCGAGGTCGAGTAGAACTAGGATGCAGGGGTAGCCGATGCACCTAGAGCTTTTGTGTGCTCTCATCTAGATATGTTGCCAGGATTCCAAGGATGTGGCAATCACCAATTCCTGGTCCCATTTGAGCATATACGGGAGTCCCTCCCCCTCAGGCAGTTTTTCTAAGAGTCTATAACAATTGGAAATCTTCTTAAACCTCAGTCCCTCAGGCATTGTGAGTACCAAACCAGTCGGGACCGTGGTTCCTGCTCACTTCACCCCTCCATTGGTAATCCAGTGTCTGATTTGCGTGTGACTGAAACATTCTGTCTACGGAAGAGAACATCTCTCATTACATTCAATAAAGCTAATGGGATGGCCTTCCCTATATAGTTGCCCAAGTGTCAAGGGATCTTGTCTTTCCCAGCTCCTAAAGGTTCTTTTATTCAGTCCCGGAATAAATTCAGGGCTCTGGGTGACTGGTGAGAGAGTGCCCAGTCCCATTCTAAATCCCAGCTGACTGCCCGCTCTAGTTCAGTGTCACAGAGTGCAACTAACAGTAGCTATGAGACAAACCCTGGTTCGCCTGACTTTTTTCAAAAGGAAGAGGAGAAGGGCAAGCGGAAAGTTCAAGTGTGTCGATTCAATCTCCTTCCATTTTGGGTCCATCATTGCATGTGGCTATTTGGGCCACTAAAAGGTACCTCTGAGCCGAAGGGAAATTCAGTCCTGTCGTGGATCAGACTCTGATCTTCCATTTTGGTTTTCTTTATTAAAAGAAAAGAGAGAAACAACTCCTAACTTTCCCTGATCTATGGGTTTCCCTGGCTAACACAACTAACCAGGGTGCTTGTCAGTCAGTCCAAAAGGAAGATCTGTCCACCGTCCAAAACTAATCTAACCGGATGCTGCCACTACAAAAAAAACAACTAAGGCCAATGAGAATGACTACCTTCTTCTGTGAGCTGATTTCCTCATCACGTTCACCTTAATAAAGTAGTCAACGGTACTTCTAGGTGGCTACTTTTAGCAAGTCATAAAGTTCAGCAATCGGCCTTTTCAATTGTTTATAGGTGTCCTTGGCACTTTGGTTTCTCACTCGTCTTTTTATTTCTCTCTCTCTTGGTTTAGCTTTGCACATCCAACTTGAGACTTTCTCTTGCTTTACTCTCCAGTTGTCCTCTTAGTTAGGACAAATGAGATCTTTCCTAAAATGGATCTCTTTCTCTCTACGTCTTTGTGTCTTTTTGTCAAGTCGAGATATTTCAATTGTAACTCTCTTTTGTTATGTAGCTCATATACTTGATCTTTACTGGGACTACTATGAAGATTCAAATAATTATTCAAACTTTTCTCCGCTGTTTGGTCTTTATTGGGATGAGTATGAGTGTTTTAGTAATGATTGTCACTCTTCTCAACTGTTCGGTCTTCACTGGGACGAGTATGAATGTTCCAGTAAGGAGTCTCACTCTTCTCCACTACTCGAGCTATACTGTGATGAGTGTGATTGTTCCCTTCATTATTCTCGGTTTCCCTCCCGGGTCTATCGCTCTCCCTGTTACCTTTAGTTTTCAGGGTTAGCATCAACGGGCCTGTATTCAGGACGGGACCTTCTTCCGTGCTTGTCAGGTTGGCGTCTCCGCTCTCTACTTCTTCTCCATTGTGCACGCCCCACGGTCCCTTGGACAAGAGTCTTGGTGCCGTTCCTGGACTTCAAAGTCCATCGACGTTCGGTCACACCACCACTCTCCAGTCGTTTGCACATTGGACACTTCAGTCCATCAACTTCTCTTGCTTAAGGTTGGCACGGGTCAGGGTTTGCACGCGAGCTTGCTTCCAGTCTGGAAGCTGCTCTTCCCTGTCTCCTTCAGCTTTGCTCATACTGCTGACCTGAAACTCCCAGACTTCTCTCCCCCTCAGCGCTCCTCCTCCTAGATTTATGAGGCTGCCGTGGGACTTCCCATGTGCAGCGTCAAAGTTCTTCTTCTTGGTTCATCTTGCAATCTGTATTACTCCAGTGGTTTTCTGCATTTCAGTACCACAGAAGTACTCCTTTTTAGGTTTATTCAGAGGTTCTATGCGGCAATAACAAATGTCAGCTAGTTCTTCATGTTTTCTTCTGGCAGATCCTTTTACCAGTGGATTGTAGGTAAGAGGGTAAGGAAGTTGTTGGTAATTACTCAGACGAATATGAATGTTCCAGTAATGCTTCTCACTCTTCTCCACTGTTTGGTCTTTACTGGGATGAGTATGAGTGTTCCAGTAAGGATTCTTATTCTTCTCCACCACTTGATCTATACTGGGATGAGTATGATTGGTCCCTTCATTATTCTCGGTTTCCCTCCCAGGTCTCCCGCTCTCCCTTTTACCTTTAATTTTCAGGGTTAACGTCACCGGTGCTGTACTCTGTGCTTGTGAGGTTGGCGTCTCTACTCTCTACTTTTTCTCCATTGTGCACATTCCACGGTGCCCTCAGATAAGTGGTCTCAGCGTCGTTCCTGGCCTTCCAAGTCCACGACTTTTGGTCATGCCACCAGTCTCAAGTTGGTTGCTTGCCGGACACTTCAGTCCATCAACGTCTCTTGCTACAGTTAGCCACGGGTTAGGGTTCGCACGTCAGCTTCCTTCCAGGCTTGGAAACTGTGGTTCCCTATCTCCTTCAGCTTCACTTGTGAGGCTGACTTGAAACTCCCGGGCTTCTCTCTCTCCACTCAGCGCCCCTCCTCCTAGATTCATGAGGCTGCGGTGGGACTTCCCTGGTGCAGCGTCAAAGTCCTTCTTCTTGGTTCATCTTGCAATCTGTATTACTCCAGTGGTTTTCTGCATTTCAATACCACAGAAGTACTCCTTTTTAGTTCATTCTGAGGTTCTATGTGGCAATAACACATATCAGCTTGTTCTTCATGCTTTCTTCTGGCAGATCCTGTTACCAGTGGATTGTAGGTAAGAGGGCTAGGGAGTTCCTCATCGGAATGGGAGTTCTTGTCCCCAAAGGGGGAGTCTCTCCTGGTGAAATCCCGCTAGCCTCTTCCCCTAGGGAAGGTATCGCTTAGCGGGCTCACCTCTCTAGCCTCACAGGGAAAGTCTCCCCCTGGGGAGATTTGACTGAATCCTGTAATTCATCACAGTCCCCAAGCCCCTTTTGATCTGGTAAGGACTTTCTGTGGGACCCTCAGGGGTTTATGATCCCATATAGATTTCCCTATCGCTCTTTGGAGTCCTAGTAGGACCCTAACCGTGATCTGGACCAGAAGAGCCTGGAATACATAAAGCAACTTAGGGAGAAGAGTCATTTTTACTGCTTGTATCCAACTCAACGAGGAAACCTCCTGTAAATCCCAACGTGCCAGTTGTTCCTTGGCCTCTGTCCACAATTGAGGAATATTGGCTTTCATAAGAGTGTCATATTTTGAAGTGATTCCCAAGTATTGTATCTCATTCTCTGCCCACTTAAAAAACTTTCATTCAGCACCCTAAGAGTTCCAGGGGACATTGATTCCATGACATTGTGTCCTATGTATTTCTCATTCTTTATATGGAAGCCCGAGATATCGCTCAAGTCCCCCAATGAGGTCAGCAATTTCGGGAAAAAGATGCAAGTGGGTTCTGGAAAAAACAGAGAACATAATGTTGCTTTATGAGAGGAGTTCCCATGTGTAATCCCCTAGATCCTTAGGCTTAAACAAATCTGTTGGGCCAATGGTTCCATTGCCAGAGCAAAAATCAGTGGTGATAATGGACAGCCTTGTATGGTTCCTCTCTGCATGGGGATGCAAGGAACCTCCCCCAATCTGGATGCAATAATTTTACAATATATCTTTACATCCATGTTGAGCAGCGAAATCGGACAGTATTCCGTCCACTCTTCAAGAGTTTTGCCCAGATCAGGAGTAAAGTTGTTAACAATTCCACCGTGGACTCTGACACTGCCCCTTTTCTCAAAAAAGATTTGTATAACTTGGTGAGATGGGGGTTATTATGTGGGTGAAAGTCCTGTAAAATTACTGGTGAAGCCATCTAGACCCGAGACCTCACCGATCAGGAGTGGGCGGATTGCCTGTGCCACTTCTTGTTCTGTTATCAGTAATTCCTGGGACTTATAGGTTCCCCTGAGAGTTTTGGGGGCTTTGCTGAATTTTTAAGATTTTCCATTTGTTCGGAGTCCCCCAAGAGTCTGGATGCCACCACTCACAAGTAATTCTCAATTATTTTGAGGTTCCCGATTCAGTAGTAGTACTAAGGCCTTCCTGATCTGTCAGGGCAATGATATAATTGCGCACAGATCATTTGCGCAGTTTTTGCGCTAAGAGTTGTTGGATTTGTCACACCTAGGCATTACAGTGCTGTTTCATGTATAGAAGTGACTGGGCTGTTTTTGCAGTCATGTGAACCTCTAGCACCTTTCTCTCCAACTGTAAGTCCCTCAAGGTTTTCTGTTCGTGTGCTATTTCCTGGGTACAGACTTCCTCCTCCAAGAGAGTCCGATGAGCAACATTTGCCTGGTTACAGGCTGCCATTTGGCTAATGATTGCCCCTCTGAGAACAGCCTTCGCAGCATCCCATACAGGTCGAGGTCTCTCATGCCATTCGCCGTAAAATAATTGCACAGCGTGTCAGTGATATGGGCTTTAATTGCTACATCCCTCAAGATGAAGTCTTTCAATCGCCAAAGCGGTCTGTTATTCCGGGCAGCTATCCCCAAGTCCAACAATTTCTTCCCTGGGGCATGATCAGAAAGAACCCTTGGAAGCATCTCTATCCCCTTCGTATCTGAGATCATGGTATTGAATAATAGTATCATATCTAATCTCGATAACCCCTTGTGAACCGCTGAGAAAAATATGTAGTCTTTCTCCTCTGGGTAAAAGAACCTCCAGTCTTCAATAACCAAGTGGTCTCTAAGTAATTTGTTCATTGCCTGAAAATGTTGTCTATCCAGGTTAATGGGCGGTAGCGACTTATCTATAGTGGGATCTACCACACAATTAAAATATTTTCCTGTTATCAAATCCCCAACTGCAAACCCAGACAAGACCCTGGAAAAGGACTAAAAAAGGCGCCATGTCCTTCATTTGGGGTGTATATTGAGGCAAAAGTGAAAGTGTGATTCCTCAGTGTCGCTGTGATAGCATGTGTATCTGCTGTCCATCCCTCAGTGTGTCTATGACCCTCATCCAGATTGAAATAGCGAGGGAGGAGATGAGACTCCTGAAGAAACACCAATGCAGCGTCCAGTGACAATAATCTATAGAGCGCGGGCTTCCATTTAGTCGGTAAATTAAGTCCCGGAACATTTAGGGTAACAATTGCTAGGTCAGGAGTTGCCATTTAGAACCCAGCGGGGACTACTGTCACTCCCATTACAGCCCCGAGTGCCTCCTCAATAAGGTGACCACACATAACTTCTTACAGGTAAGGTTCAACATCAAAAGCAAAAACAATATCCCCAAAAAATATCCGGTAAGAAAAAAAAAGAATACCCACTAAAAGAAATTGTTGCATTTTAACAATTACACATTTTTATGCCCGGTGTGACGATTCACCGGACCCCATCAGTTCTTTCCAGAGGGGAGCCCGTCTCTATGAGGCTATGGAGGTGAGACCACCACCCAATAATCCCCCTGGAGTGGTAAAAAGTGGGAGGACCTCCCCAAGAATGATATATTATTCAGAAATAAAATACCTCTTCACAACAGTGATCGCAGAGACCTAAGAGTCAAGTCTTCATTGGGGGTGATCTCCCTCAGAATAGTGTGAAGATAAAGTGATAAGGATACACAGTACAAGAGTGCCTCGGGAGTGAGCTCCCTTGTCACAGTGAGAAATGTAAAGTATGTGAGAGATACCGGAAAGGATAAAGAACTGGCTGAAATAAATGTACCCAATGAAGTATTGACAACCAGGAGATGAGTGAATAAGGCCTTCACACTATTGTTTAAGAGTTCATGGGAAGAACTAAAAAGGTTTTGCAAAACTTATGAGAAGAACTGCCTAGAACCAGTATATGGAACATTTCCAGACGGACCAGGAGAAGGGAGTCATTCTCCTGGTCTTTGTCTAGTTGGTAAATCAGACCCTATTGCAAGAGACTGCTGTTGATTCAACCTTAGTGTGAAGTAAGTCAACCTGAGTCTGAAGTACTTAACCAGGAGAAGGGAATCATTCTCCTGGTGGTTGACCAGGAACTTTATTGAATGCTTTTTGGTTTATTTTTGCAGTGGCAGGGATAGAGTAGTTGGTTTGTACAGAGGGCAGCATCGGTAAACAATGTGTGTGTGTTCAAGGCTATTTGGTCACCCTCCTCTCTCTTTTTAGCAGATTTTCCTTTTGATGGGATACAAAATAAGTGATGTCTGTTTCACTTAGAAAAACATGTTTTTTTATTTTTATATCCACAGGTCTTGTATCAATCCAAGTATAAAATCACATAAACAGACGACAACTTATTCACATTCATTGGCAGCAAAAAAGCCTTCAAAGCAATACCTATAACATATTAATATCAACATAGTGCATTTTGTAGACACATGGGTGAGACACTGATATTCGACAGTGTCTTATTTAGTCAGTTTCTTTCTGTGTTGTGGTGTCTGCCCTGATTTTAGCAGTGCTGATAGTTGTTTCTTTACCAGGTTGACACAGTGTGTTTCGGCCATCTAGCCACCGGACTACGGTGTCACAGGTTGGCGGCCTTCATCAGGACGGAGATGGGTAGGAGATGGGCACAAACTAATGTGCAATGTGTCTGTCTTTGTAGGAGCCCGGTCCACTCTTGGAAAAGTGGAGTTCAACATGTCGAGATTATTCAGTGTTGGCAATCAGCAAGGCCAACTGGTGGGCTACAGAACCTTTCCAATCTAACAGACTGAGCAGCACGCACTGTCAGCGGTTTATGTAATGCAAACGGACCGCAAGCACATGATAGCTACATGATTGGATAGATTCCGTCACACACACATTGTTTACCTATTATTGATCTGGAAGGTCTAGGCTCACCAGGTACCCTAAGAGAAGTCGCAGATGACGGTATATACATTTCTTTTGGCTTCCATCCTGACGAGCACCCAAGTTATTCTAGGTTCAGGTTGGGAGCCTTCCTCCCCCTTTAGAAGTAGGGAGAAATAGGCTTCTTACCTTATTTAATAAAAGTCTTTAGCCAAAATAATAACACCTCGTCAGCCTCCTTACTCCGATACTGTCACACTGGGTAGGAAAATCCCCCACCCCAGCAGGCATTCCAGTATGTGTTAGGTGTCGATTCAGAGAGACTGCCCCATTTGACCCCCTGCCTGCCTTGTGTAAACAACTGGGCTATCTGCCTCCATACCAATACAACGTGAAGTCCCCTTGAGACAAAAGAAGGAACCATCCAAGTGAGCCAAATCTGGCAATGAATGATAAGATTACAAGATCAACCATTAACAGTGACAGGAACCTTCAGTGTTTGTTTCTGGGGTTTGACACACTTTTATTTATTATCGAGAACCTCGTATCTGTCTGTCTGTCTTTCTGTCTGTCTGCCTTTTGGCCTCCTGGGACATACAGACCTCCCCCCTTCAAACGATCCAAGTCTGTTTGTTCTTCCTCTGTGCGACCCCCTGGCCGGTCCTCCATTAGTGTTGCTTCACTCTCCATTGCAATTCTACAAAATCCCTCACACGACAAGGCCATGGTATTGTGCGATGCAGGTGCGCAGGAGACGATGCCTGCCAACACGTAATACGTTGTGCCTACGTACATACACCCAAACCTTTAAGAACTGCGGATCGGACCCTCTGCGGCAAAGCCCTTGCAGGACAAGGTTGCAGTGTTGTGTGATACAGATGCGCAGGAGACACTGCCCGTCGACACGTAATACGTTGCACCTACGTACACGCATCGAAACCTTTATGAACCGCGGATCGGACCCTCTGCCGCAAAGCCCTCGCAGGACAAGGCCACAGTGTTGTGCCACGCAGGTACACAGGAGATGCTGCCCGTCGACACGTAATACATTGCACCTAGGTACTGTGAGAAACCAGAGGGTGTCTCACCTGCTAGTCGCCAGGGATCTCTCTCTTTCAGGGGACCAGGGCACGGCCATCGCCTTTGGATCCAGACCCTGATGGTGAACCAGTGTGGGAGGATTACCTGGGTAGGGGGTCTTCGGGAGTGGGGGTGAGGCAGCCGATGGTGAGACATGGTATCCCCCCCACTTTTGTTTATTTGATCCACCCTATTTTTTAGGATCTTCTGAAGTCCCAACCCCCTCCCTTTTTTACACAAACACTGGGCAGAGGAAGAGGATGACTGAGAGTAACCAGACTAACTCTCTCACATCGTATTACACATGTCCCTTTAATCGGATCAGGCAAAGTCAGGCACATTACTCTAAGTGCATACACCTAATACCAATTAGCTCTCCTCACACGAATAGAAGGCAACACCTGAAGACACACTCTGAGCAAGGCGGAACACAAGTGCGAGCAGAACTTCTGGGACAAAGGCACACCTACTGAAGCAGAGCAATGGACCACGGGTCGAAAACCCCTGGAGTTCCCTACTGGAGGTCGTTGCTTCCGACAGGCCATGAAAGACACGTGGAGAAGGCCAGAATCCACAAGTGAAGATTGCATTGTGTTTCAAGGACACCAGCGACCCTCCTGGGTGAATGGCAGAGTTGGGGAGGTGAGGCCAAGCTTGTGGTACTAACCTTGACTCGTATATTGGAAATATCGAAAACAAGAAAGAGCCGCACATAGCCGGATGGTTGGCAAGTGACCTGAGAGACCGGTGTGTGTTAAAGTGGATGTAGTAGGAACATTATATCGCAAGTGAAGGCTGCACATGTGTGAATGAGACGCAAAGAAAGCCAGACCTGTGAGTGAACTTTGAAACAAGGACAGCTGTGAGATCAGCGATACTAAGTAACTTAGTAACGGAGCGGTCTGTCGAAAGGTACTAGCCCACTCGACCGTCTCTTTGAAAGGTACATTGTTTGAAGCAATAAAGGGAATGAACAGAAAAAGTGAAGAAAGCGAGAGTAAACGTGAACCTTGAGTCGAAGTGGTCCTGCGGTGGTCTGTATAGAAAGCCCCACACATTTGAAAGTCTTTGATGTCTGAAAGTGGTCCGAGCCTGACAGAGGGAGACCCGAAGTATAATACTCTTGGCGAAGTGAGCCCCCTTGCAAGATTTTTTTAAACTTTGAATCGAGAGGTATGTGCCTGACAGAGGGGAGTTTATGCGAATTGTGTAGTGAAAGGTGTGAGCTCAGCAGAGGGGGACCTTTGTGAACTTTGTGTTGGAGTACTACTTTTGAAAGTCAAGAAAAGAGACTTTAACGTGGAATGCCAGGCGGGCCTCAGTCCATGTTTTGGAACTGTTTATAGTGTTGGAAACCGAGCCAGAGTGTGTCATCCTCTCTAAAGGCACAGCCTTATTCCGTGAGATCTAACGTGGGGAGGAGAGCTGGTTCAACCACCTTTATTCTTTTAAACACTGATTTATCCTTTTTATACATTTCTCCTTTTTACACTTTTTGTACGAGAGATCGGGCAGGTATTAGGTTTTGTGAGCATAGGCCATTTTGATTTAACGGACTCCACTAGGATTGTTTTGTTTATCGTTTGATGGTCAAGACTACTCTCATCTGAACTATAGGACTTACGATCCCTCCCCCTCCTACTTCCTCCTTGCACCGTCTATGGTGCTTTCCATCTCCCCTATTTTCACAAACTGCTACTCTATCTCCTATCCTATACCTCTCAGAAAGTCAGGAAAGAAGAAGTTCAAGAGGGACATCCTGGTCTCCAACCCAGGCCTCCCTATCGCTGATACCTACATCAGTGCTTCCTCCATGTTACGTTACTTGTACGTGTTTGCATGCGCGAGCTTCGTTCGGGCTCACGCATGCGCGTTTTACAATAAACACGTCCCGTAGAGCAGTTGCCGCCGGGACCTCATGAACACCAGATGCGTCTCCGCGTATCTCTGCATGCGAGTGTGTATGTGTGTGAGTGAGTCGGCCCAAGGCACCGGCTCGCCCCAACATTGGCGACGAGGACGGCTGCTAGCAGGAAGATCATAGTTGCACACGAGCGTAACTTTCACACGTCCTTCCTCCGACGCAGCCCGAACCCGACACGATAACGGGTGGCCATTTTGGATTCGGATCGTGGCGCAGTTGCGGCCCGCGAAGGAGCTCATGCGCTGCCCACGGGCTAGGAAAAAAAATTATGTTTTTGAACCTTCGTGGTTCTCCAGGTTGGAGAGCCGCGATTTTGGCCTCTGAGGCCTCTTTCTTCACTGAAAAATGAAATGAAGAGCCAGCATTCCAAGCTCAGGGGCCCGACTGCAGTGGATCACTGAAGGTGGAGCCTGCAGACAACACCGACTGAACGCCCAGGTGAGTGGTATACGACGAGGGGCCACTCGTGAAGAAAAGGTTTGCGGCCTCAATTACGTGGTGAGGTGCCTGTGCAACCTGCGAGTATTGGTGAGAGTGATGGAGAGACTGCGGCACCGGCGAGAGTGTCACGTCGACAGCATGGCTCGTTGGCGCCCATGCAGGAGTTTGACACCACTGGCCCACCCTCCAAGTTGGGGCCCAAGTGACTCATATGGATTAAAAAGCTGGACATGTTCTTTGGAGCGACAGGGGAGGATGATGCTGATGCGAAGGTTGCTACGCTGCTGTAATCCGCAGGTACTGAGGTGTTACGCATCTATGAGTCTCTGAACATTCAAGTGGTAACCTATGCTGCCGTCAAGACTCCGCTTCGGAATCACTTTATCCCACTGTCAAATGTAGACTTTGACAGATTCGTGATGTGTGGGGAAAAACAACACGATGACGAGTCCCTGGACCAGTACGGCGCACGACTGCATCAACTGTCGAGCACGTGCAGGTGGGACAATGAGGAGGTGATGATCAGGAACCAGCTGATACAAGGATGCAGCTCCAGTAAGTTAAGGAGGCAAATCCTACGAGAACCGGGCATGACATTAGTACAGATCTTGGACAATGGCAGGATATATGAGCTCGCAGAAAGCAGAGGAGCAAAAATGGATGCTGCTGTATGCCCGAGCAATGGGGAAGAAGCATTTGCCATAGGGAAATCCACTCCATCGAAAGCACGCTGGAGCCAGAAGCGCCAGGATGCATCTCCTACACAGGGCTCTCCAGCGGTATGCCAATATCGCGGGTACGATCTACCGCACGCTGAGGACTGCCCGGCGAAGTCAATGGTATGTGGGAGGTGCAACACACCAGGCCACTATGCAAGAGTGTGCCGAGCTGCGGCTCCAGTGATGGCACACAGGGGACCCGCAAGGGCGAGTGGGAGCAATTTCAGGAAGCTGTGGAGCATAGGCACGCTGGAACAGGACGCACAGAGACTAAATATTGCTGAGGAGGAAGAAGATGATGAAGAAATCTTCTTTATTTCGAATATCGCCACGGCGGCCAAGAAAAGGAGGCAACCCACCTGTGTCGTGGACATTAAGGGTACCCCTACACCAGTCCTTACTGACACAGGGCATCAGTCTGTGTGCTGGCCACGGAGCACTATATGGCCATCCCGGGCCCACCGCAGCTGGACCAGTCTAAGGCAAAAATTTACACATTTGGAGGCGACACGCCCCTGCCAATAAAAGGAGTATTTGTCGCACCAGTGACACACAGCCCAAATGCAATCAAGGCTCGTTTCTACGTAACCAATGTCAGTCCCCACTCGCTTCTGAGCTGCGCTGCATCAGAGGCCCTATACATCGTCCATTTTACGCTGGTAGTGTATCAGGCGGACATTGAACAGCTCCTGAGCAGGTTTGCAAACATTTTTCAAGGTGTGGGCAAACTCAAAGCGGCTCCGGTTTGCCTACACATCGACGAGACAATAAGACCTACCGCACTTAAACACCGGAGGATACCCTTTCACCTTAGACCGCAAGAGGAAAAAGAGCTGCAGACATTAATTGAGATGGACATCATTGAGAAAGTCGAGGGGCCCACGCCGTGGGTATCTCCAATCGTAGTAGCGCCCAAGCCAAAGCAACCAGGTGCTGTCCGCATCTGTGTGGACATGCCACTACCCAAAGCCGCAGTAAAGAGAGAACGCCACATTAGCCCGACGTTGGACGATATTGTAAGCGAGTTGCAGGGGGCCAAGATCTTTTCAAAGTTAGACCTGCTGTCCGGGTACCAGCAGCTTGAGCTCCACCCGGAATCATGGTAAATAACGACTTTCTCCACCCACGAACGACTCTATCAATTTAAGCGACTCAGCTTTGGCGTGCCCTCTGCCGCCGAAGTGTTTCAGAACATGATAAGAGGTGCGGTAGCGGGCCTAAGGGGAGTGCTCAACATGAGCGACGACATTCTGGTGTTTGCGTCGTCGGAAATGGAACATATGAAGCAGCTGGAATGACAAACTGCAGAGACAGTACGAGCTTGTCCTGACACTACATTGCAGCAAGTGCAAGTTCTTTCGGGATCGCATAGAATTTTTCGGATTCATCTTTCATGCAAAGGGGATCTCGCCTGACCTGGAAAAGGTTTGTGACATTCGTGAGGCCGCTGCACCCGAATCGCCTGCAGAGGTGCGCAGCTTCCTTGGAATGGTGAACTACTGCGGACGCTTCCTAAAAGGTCTTGCTTCCCTCTCGGAACCGCTCCATGCTCTGACAAAGAACGATGTGCCATGGACGTGGGACAAAAAGGAACAAGAAGCGTTCCAAGACATTAAGAAAGCGTTATCTGATCAGGACACCATGGCATACTTCGATCCCACAGTGGAATCTGAGATAGTAGTGGATGCCAGCCCTGTGGGGTTGGGAGCCGTACTGATGCAGGCGGATGCCAGGGGAAGCATGCGCCCAATCGCATATGCCAGCAAGGTCCTGTCAGAGACGGAACAGCGATATTCCCAAATCGAAAGGGAGGCACTTGCGATATTGTGGGGCTGCCGGCACTTTCGCCTCTACATCCTTGGGAAGCCAGTGGTCGTAGTAACCAACCACAAACCGCTGATACCAATCCTGGCCAGAGCGTCATCCAAGCCCCCACCACGCATTGAACGCTGGATGCTTTCCCTCATAGAATATGGGGTGAAACTTTTGTACAGGCCTGGGACAAACAACCCTGCAGACTACCTGTCCCGCCACCCGAACAGCAAAAGGGAGCAGGGGCAAGGGGAGATTGTGGCATGTCAGGAGATCATACATAACATTGTGGAAGTGGCCATGCTGGTGGCACTGTCAAGGGAGGTTGTCGCCAGAGGGTCTAACGATGACAACATTTTCAAAGTAATAAAGTCGGCCATACGAAGCGGAGAATGGAAGGAGGTCCTGAATAACAATGCAAGGCGGGAGGAGAGAGCGCAGAGAGATCTGCAGGCACTGTGGAAAGTGAGAGACGAACTCTCAATCTCAGAAGAAGGCCTACTCCTACGAGGCAGACAGATAGTTATTCCATGTGCACTGGTACCCCCGAGTACTGGAACTGTCACACACTGGTCATCAGGGTGTTGCAAAAATGAAAGCGAGGCTGAGGACAAAGGTGCGGTTCCCTGACCTAGAGGACCAGGTGGAACGACATGTGCAGAGATGTTTACCGTGTCAAGCGGCAAGCCTGGCAGAAAGGGCACCTCCCATAAAATCCATGGACAGGAGTGAACTCCCCTGGGGAACAGCCCACGCGGACTTTGTCTCAACAAGCAGAGGGATGTATTTCCTGTCCGTGGTAGACCAGTGGTTGAAGTACCCCTATGTAGAGCTGGTGGACTCCACAGCATGTGATCATACCATTTTAGCCCTCGAGAAAATGTTCGCAACCCACGGATTCCCGACCATCCTCTGCTCAGACAACGGGCCCCCATTCATGGGGAACCAATTTGCACAGTACCTGGAGGAGAGGGGGATACAACACCGGAAGGTAGCGCCACTATGGCCCAGGGCGAACAGGGAAGCGGAGAGATTTATGAGAACATTGAACAAAATATTCTGCATCTCGGCGAACGGAGGGGGTGAGCTGAGAAGAAACCTGTTCGAATTCTTACACGAGTATAGAACCACTCCCCACCAATCGACGGGAGTTGCCCCAGCTGAAGCCCTGTTTGGACATTGCCCGAGGGGGCTACTTCCGGAAATGGAGGGACGTGCGCCAGGCGTGATCGACGATGCCAGGGTTCGGTAAGAGAGAGTGACCAGGAATGAGAAGGAGAGTGAGAGGAGAGGCCTACTGGAAAAAGAGGTGTCTGTGGGGGACACAGTGCTGGTCAAGAACCGCCATCCCGAGGGGAAACTGTCACTCACGTACGAGCCACAACCCTGGACAGTTGCCCACATAAAAGGGGCAATGGTAACAGCAGCCAGTGAAAGAGGAACAGTAACCCGAAACAAATCCTTTTTCAAGAAAGTGGACGTGAGTCCCAGAGAGAGAGTGCCGGATGAGACTTCAAGGCCAGAGGCGAGCGAAGACATCTCTGAGGCCGACAGGCCGGCAGACACCCCGCCAAATGAGGTTGCACCGCTGCTGACCCAAGGAGGCAGCAGCCGATACCCGGCGAGACAAGGGCGTCAACCCCCGGTGCGATTGAAGGACTACATCATGGACTGAGGAGACTGAGCCGATAGCACACCCAGGTGAACGACTCACGTTGAGTCCTGTTTGAGTTATATGTTGTTAATTGTTTCTGTTTAGAGAAAAGGAGGGATGTTACGGTGCAAGTACGTGTGCGCATGCGCGAGCCTCGTTCGGGCTCACGCATGCGCGTGTTACAATAAACACGTCCGTACGGCAGTTGCCGCCGGGACCTCATGAACACCAGACGCATCTCTGCGTATTTCTGCATGCGAGTGTGTATGTGTGTGAGTGAGGCGGCCCGAGGCCCCGGCCCGCCCCAACACTCCAGACAGACACTAACCGCCATGCTCTTTGTTGTTCCCTCTCCAGACCTATGGACCCCTCATATGGTTTCTGTTCTCTCTACTTTTTCCTCCGCTCCCATTAATGGTGGCACTCGGTCAGAGGTCCTCTTGGCCTCCTTCCACTCTTCCAAGACCATCATTAATGTCTATTTGAATGGCACTGTCTTGGTCCAGGGCCGTCAGCCCAATCTCCTCCTTTTTTTTTTTTAAATTAAAGTTTATTGAGTTTTTATCACAGGGGAAGTGTACAAAATGACATGCAGAATGTACATCAAAGCGTCACATCAATTGGATAATCGTATTGCAGTACACCGTTATTTTCCTTCCATTCCCTTTCAGATTTGAGTGTTAAACTCCCTCCCCCCTCTCCCTTTCCCCAACGGCTTATCATGTTCTACCTTTTGACGACAATCCGATTGTTCCTGGATAACGCTGCATGGGACTTTGGGTTCCGTGGAATACAATTGTACTTAGATTCCATGGCAGGCAAGGTTTCTTTATAACGTGTCTACGGCTCATTTTGTTCTTTGTCAATGAGTCATTTTCTCATGTTCTGGTTTTCGGCCCGTTTGTTTATTCGTTCGCTATGTGTTGATTGATGAATTCGCACCACATTTCTTCGTGTCTCGCTGCTTTATCATGGAGTGCTGCTGTGATTTTCTCCATCGTTAGGATATTTCTGGCAACATTGATCCATTCTTCTTTGATTGGGAGGCGAGGGGGCTTCCATCGAATGACCAAGCACGCTCTTGCTGCTAACAGCAACGTCGATAACAAACCTTTAACCCTTGTGAGTTCCTCGTCTTCTTCTTCGAGGCCAAATAACACTAGGAAGGGGGCTGGTTATCCTCTCGATGCCGTCGATCTGTTTGATCCATCCCAGGACATCTGCCCAGTATATGCGGGCTTTGGGACAGTCCCACCACATATGCCAATAGTCTGCTTCCATTCTGTATCTTTTCCAGCATTGCGGGCCAATGTTTTGGTACATTTTCGAAAGTCTCAGTGGATCATATTGCCATCGATGGAGTAGTTTTGTTGCATGTAGCTTATATTGTGATGCGATCGATATCCGGGATGGTGTGCTGCAGATCTTGTCCCATGTGGGTTGGTCTAGTTCCCTGCCAAAGTCTTTTTCCCATCTACTTTTTAGGCGGGTGCTAGAGGTTTGGTCGGTCCCGCCTAAGGCGCTATACATTTGTGCTATTAGTCCTTTGCTTGTGGTAGTCATATCTAGAATTGTTTCAAAGGGCGTTAGATCTCTGCGTATCTTATCTTTCCATTCTTTCTTGGACATGACGCCTTTCAAACGTAAATATAGGAAGATCTGTATGGGGTGTATCTGGAGAGCTTCTTCTAGTTCTGTGACTGGGATGAATTTGTCATTCCTCCATAGTTGGCCTATTCTTTCAAGTCCTGCTTCGAACCACGCCTGATATCTTGGGTGTTCCGGGATCTCTTCTCTGACTCCAGGGGCCCAGAGGTGGCTAAGAGGGGAGAGCCATGTGGTTACGCCCAGCATTCGTTTTCCTTCTTTCCATATATCCAAATCGTTCCCAAGATTGGGTGGTTACGCAATCTTCTCGTAAGATGTGGTCGGGGGACCCATATCCATTCTGCAAGAGTTGCCGGGGTAAGGTTGTCGTCGTCCAGTTGAATCTATTGAAGATCATTTCTTTCCCTAAGGTGGGGGATGAGGATCCGTAATTGGGCGGCTTGATAGTATCGTTCGGTGTCGGGGAGGCTCACTCCTCCTTGATCTTTGGGTAGTATCAGGGTTGCGTATGGTATTCTAGGTTTTTTCCCCGCCCATAGAAATCTAGTTATAGCCACCTTCACTTGTTTGAAGAAGGACTCGGGTACTGTTACTGGGAGTACCTGGAACGGGTACAGGACTCGTGGGAGACTGACCATTTTCACGGCGCTCAGTCACCCCATCCAAGAAATTGTAAGAGGTTGCCACTTTATAAAGTCTGCTTTTAGAGCTTCAAGAAGTTGGGGGAAGTTGGCTTTGTAGAAGTCAGCAACGTCCCTGGTTAAGTTGATGCCTAGATACCTCAGCGTGGGACCGCCAATGATGAGCCCCAGTTTCTCCAGTTCCATTTGTTGTTCCGACGTTGGCTTGTGGAGCGGAAAGAGAGTGGATTTGGTCTTGTTCATTTTGAAGCCTGCTAGTGCCCCATATTCTTCTTTCAGATTGATTGCCTGGGGGACTGAAGCCATTTGGTTCTGGAGATGTAGTAAGATGTCATCTGCGTACAGGGCCAGCTTGTATTCACGACCACCGACGTGTAGTCCCTCAACTCCTTCACTCATTCTGATAGAATGTGCCAGCGGTTCCAATGACAATGCAAATAGTATGGCAGAAAGGGGGCATCCCTGTCTTGTACCTCTGGTCAAGGGGAACCAGCGTGAGTACTGGGAGTTCACCACGACGGATGCTCGCGGTGAGGTGTAGATTGCTTTGATCCCTCGCCTTAGATTGGGGCCAAGTCCTATTTTCTTCAGCATGGCCTCTAGGAAGTGCCACTCGACTCTTTGTGTATTAGATGGAGGGTCTTGCGGGTGGAGTCTGCTCCTTGCCTGTCGAGGATGAATCCCACCTGGTCGCTATGAATTATGGCTGGCATGTGTAGTTCTAGCCTTGCGGTGAGGACTCTGGCGTAGATTTTGGAATCTGTATTTAGTAGGGAAATAGGGCGATAGGATGCACACCTTTTGGAGTCTTTACCCTCTTTGGGGATGACCGCAATTAATGCTTCGGCGAAGGATTCAGGGGCGGACCCAGTTTGGAAGATATTGTTGAAGAGCTCGACCATGAAGGGAAGGAGGGCATCAGTGAAGGTTTTGTAGAAGCCGGCCGTGTATCCATCGTTTCCGGAGGCTTTCCCTGTTGGAAGTTTCTTGATTGCGTCTATTATCTCCTCTCCAGTTAAGGGGGCATCAATGGCCTGGGCTACATCTGAGGGCAAGCTCGGGAGGGGTATCTTGCTCATGTATTCTGTGATTGTTTGCTCATGTGACGTGGAGTCCGAGGTGTAGAGCTTTTCATAGAAGCTGGCAAAGGCTTCCGGGATGCTCGGGGGGGGTGGTCATCAATGGAATCTAGTTCACTGTCTATGGCTGATACCCATCTTTCTTTACGCTGCCCACGGAGTCTGGCGGCAAGGAGGGAGTCTGCCTTGTCCCCTTTCTCATATTTCTTTTGTTTCAAGTATTGAAGCTTACGAACAATTTGATCCGCTTCCAACTGTCGCAATTCTTCTCTCTTGCTGTTGGCTTCATTTATTTTTTGGGCTCTGTTGGGGCCGGCGGATTGGGCGAGGCAGTCTAATCGGGCTATGTCCTTGCTGAGTTTATTTTCCACAAGTTGGCGTTCCCTTTTCTTTGCTGACCCTTCTTTGATGAGTATCCCTCTCCATGTGGCTTTCCCTGCCTCCCATACTGTGTTCAACGGAACTTCGCCTGTGTTGCTTAGCTCAAAATATTGGTCAATGTCATTCTTGAGCTGTTCTCTGAATACAGGGTCTTTTCACAGCGTTTCTTTACAGTGCCATTTCGAGCTTCTGTATGGGAGTGCCTCGTGATTGAGAGTGACTGTGATCATATCGTGGTCGCACCACGTTATAGGTTATATCTCGGATGTTGACATCGCCGCAATGAGGTCTGGGCTGAGGTATATATGGTCGATTCTAGTATATGTGGCGTGAGGTGTCGAGTAGAATGTGAAGCCTGTTTGCTGTGGGTTCATATGGCGCCATGCATCTTTAAGTTTATAAGTGTCAAACATATCTTGTGCTTGTGTGCGAGTGGCATCAGGTGGGGCGGGGGCTGTTTAATTTCCCGCTTGTCTATTCAGGGCTGGGTCCATCCACATGTTGAGGTCGCCTCCCATGATTGCTTCGCTTTCTGCTTCTAGCATGACTTTAGGGACGATGTGTTGTAAGAACCTGGACTGTCCTGAGTTGGGGGCATATACTGATGCTAGCGTGATTATAGTGCCCTGGATTTTACCAACCAGTACTAGTGCCCTGCTGCTTACGTCTGCCCAGGTTTTCAAAGTGCAGTTGTTTATTGATCAGGATGCCGACTCCGGCTTTTTTAAGTGTAGCGGAGCTCCAGTGTTCAGTGCCTATCTTAGAGTGGAGGACCTTCCTTTCTTCGCCCCTTGCGTATCTGGTTTCCTGCACAAAAAGTATGTCCAGCATTGCCCTTTTAAATTCTCTAGACACTAGTGACCTCTTAGTGGGGGAGTTTAATCCCTTAACGTTTAAAGAGCCAATTTTTATCGTGCCTTGCCTGGCGCTCGTAATTTTGTAATTTTCAGTCATATGTGTCTTTTCTGGGTACATTTTTCAGGTCCCATGTTTCGTTGTCGGGGGGGCTCTTCGTCCGGCTGCACCTGTGCCGGCGGCGTTCGTGATGCTCTATCCCGGTGAGTGTCTGTTTCAGGTACTTCAGAGTCCAATTCCATTCCATTGATCCGTGGAATTCATCATCATTTTTCAATTTCGGGCGTGTTGTTGGCGCGCCTATATTTTCTTGATCCTTTCACTCTTTTTCTCCTGGGGCCCTGGAGTTCCCATTGCATTCCAGTCTGTTTCGTTTCACCCCTTTCGCCGTCTCTTGGACCTGTTCCGAGAATGTCCGCAATGCAGTCCTTGATCTCCTCTTCGGATCGTAGGAGTATTTTTCTGCTTCCATGCTCGAAGGTGAGGGATAAGGGGTTTCCCCACATATATCGTGTGCCCTGTTCTTTGAGCCATTTCGTCAGGGGACGGTAGAGGTGCCTTAGTGCCAGAGTGAGCGAGGATAGATCCTGAAATATAGTTATTTGGGCTCCTCCCATAGTGAGTGGGCTGCCGGATCTGGCCTTCTCAAGAATCCTGTTTCTGTCTTGGTATCGGTGGAATCTGGCAAGGACCGATCGCGGGCCGCCGGGCAGTCCACCTGCTCTGTGTATCCGTTCTGATTTGGGCTCATCGATCTCCTCATCCGCCGTTAAAATGTTAATGATGTCATGTATCGTGCTTTTGAGGTCGTCCTCGGTTTCTTCTTCACGCTCCGGTATTCCAAAAAATCGTAAATTATTCCTTCTTTCTCTGTTTTCTAAATCGTCCATTTTCAGGCGTATCTCTTCCTCCTTTTTTTCGATGTTTCGTATCCTCAGGTCCATTTGGGTTTCAAGGGTATCAATTGAGGCCTGGTTGTTCTCCACACCTTCCAGTCTCTCTTCAATGTTGTCCATTCTCTGGGTGATCCTGTCGATCTTACCTCCCAAATTGGCTCCCATGTTCTTTATTTCACTTAACAGTGTGGCGATGTCCCACTTGGTGGCGGCTGCCCCCGTTTCCACGGTATCCGTTGACATTGTGGCTTTATATTCGAGGGCCTGGGGGATGGGGAGTAGGCGATCTGGCTAGCCTGCTTTTTGCGTTCATAGAATAGTTTGTGGGTCAGAGGAGGCACACGCCCCTGGGTTGGGGGCCTTACCCTCTTTGGTGCTGCATGTTCTGGTGATATCAAGACAGACCAATTTGCTAGGGTCGATGTGCGGTCCGTTGCGGGGATGGTAGGGTGTTTTGAGGGTTCTGTGAGTGGTCTGCGGTGCTGGGGGGCTTGCCCTCCGGGGGAATCCACTTGAAGATGCCTCTCGTGGGGAGGGATCCATGGGGTCACAGTCCTATCAGGTGTCTGTGTGCAATATGCTGTTTGCTGGCCTATGGCACCTGTGGTTTAGTTTGAATGGCCATGGGTCTGTGACACCACGACCAGCTGGAACTGTTTGTTTGCTGGATTGGGGTGGGCTACGGTGCTCTCGGATGTCTGTGGGAGGTCCATGGTGGCCTCGCGCCATCCAGGTGTAAGGTCTTTTGGGGTACGACACGCTCAGCCTTAGTACTGCAGCGGCACATACTTGGTCCCTTCTAAGAGAGGGCCTTTGGCGTCTTTAGCAGTGGGGGCCTGCTGTCTTTCGATATAATAAACTTCATGCGTGGGGTGTGGGGCCGGCGTATTGAACTGGGCTGCTTTGTCAATCCTGCGTTGGCGGTCCCGTTGGGAAAAGTCAGTGTGGCGATCCGCTGCTTATTAGAGTGCGCAGGCTCCAGGCTGTACAGTTAATATGTGCTCCTGTGCCTCGCCTTGGCCAATGGGGGGCAGGGGGTGTTGCGAGTCGGGTGCTTGGATTTTGTGCAATCTGCGGCTCCACTCTCCACTGCGCCGCACTGAAGGGTGGCGTGTGCAGCGCCACGTGAGCCGTGGCTGCGCACACCGCACACCGCAGGCAGCCTCCTCTCACATGCTCGCGGGTGCCGGGGTGTCCGCGCTGCGCAGCCCTGAGAGTTAATTTTATGGCGCGGATGCGGCGCGGTCGGGGGCTTGGGACCCACCTTGTGTGCTGGAGAGGTGCTTTGGGAGCCCCGGCAGGGCCCGAAGGGGGGGCTCCCCCACAGAAGGTCTCCGGGCGGGTGGTGTCAGGTCCTCCACACCGCAGCTGACTCATGCCGGGTGCTATGGTCCAGCAGCCTAGGGAGGCGAGCGGGAGGAGGGGTAGGACGCTGCACTCCTCTTTGGTATGCCGCAGGTACGGGGGCCCCGTCCACGGCGCCTCAGAGACACGCTGGGTTAACTTTGTGTAGCTTCCTGGTCTCTCTTTCTCCTCACCGGCAGGAAACTTCTAATGTAATTTTCTTCCGCTTTCCTTGACAGATTTTCATCGGGTTTTCTTGTATGATGATGGTGGGGACTTCAGATGCCGATTTCACCGCTGTGCTTTCCTGGGGGGGGGGCATAATGCGGGGGCTCAATTCACATTATGGTCCTGCGAGGTCAGAGCTCACACGGGATGCTTGCTCATCCGTGCGCCCCCTGTTGGCCGACCCAATCTCCTCCTTTTTGATAGGTGTCTCCCACGTCTTATCAACTTCCTTCTTTCGCCTGCTACTCCTACCAGCACCTCTCTGGCTCCTCCACCATCTCCTTCTGCTGCTACCTCTCTGGCACCCTCCTCATCCTCTCTGGCTACTTTGCCTTCTTCTTCTACCTCCTGGGCCCCTCTACCACCTCTGCAGGGCGTACCTCAAGCCTGTACTCCTCCACAGAAGTCTTTCAAATGTGGCAACCTGCTCCATGTCGCTACTCTCAACTCTCACTCTGCCGTCAAACACTCCTCTGACATCTGCAACCTCCTTGAAGAACTTGACCTGGATGTCCTCGCTCTCACCAAGACATGGTTCACGGCCATCTCTGTCACAAGTTTTGACACTCTCCTCCCTGATGGCTACAAGATCCTCTCCAAACCCAGAACCAGCCCTCCCGGAGTTGGAGTAGCTCTGATCTTTCCAGAGTGGATCCCTGCCTCTGTCAAGCCCTGCGCAGGCCAAGGGCTGGACTGGGAACCGAAAGTGGCCCTGGAAAAGTCTTTCAAAGTGACTCCATATTTTGCTGAATAAGCGAGCACAGAGAGTAAGCTTAACCCTTCTAAGAGGAGATTGGGGTTCCCCCAAGACAATTTTGCATGCAATAAATTAAAAAGGAGTGCATTTAAAGCATTTTTTTTTTATTATATAGGGATATAGGGATGTTTCAAAAGAACTCAAGAGCTCTCAAAATATACATCTTTAATCCTAGTGGGACCAACCAGTGCAATGTTCGTCTGGATAACAGAAAGAAAGCAGGGATTACAACATATGTTTTTACTCTGAAGTAACATAAATCTGTGAAAATAATGGAAGTTATTATTAAATAATAAATAATAAATACTCACCATCCCTTGTAACAGTATCTCCAGGGGCCAAAATATTAACAGTGGCATCACTGTCAAGTGAATAAAAGCATCTATTGCACCTCAGCCATGAGCATGAAGCCTTCCAACTGAGATATTTTAAGGAATTACATTTAACATATGATACTTTTTATTATTAAATAACGTACACCGATGAAAACTGTAAGGCAGTACAGCAGCTAATATTAAATAATACATATTAAATAATTAACAACCCTTGTAGCAAGTTCCCTTTTGGATAGCAAAATATCTATGATGGCATCTTTTTGGCTGAGCAATTAGCGTAAGGGCTTCCAACTGAGATATAGTACATTTAGCATATGATGTTTTCAATATTAAATAATGCAAATTTCTAAAATCTGTATGTTACAAACTGGATTGGCCCAGTGGAAGTACAAGGATGAATAGAGGCTACAATGCCCACTCTCAGCCCTCACACATCTACAAACCAAGAACCAACACAATCATAATGGTAAAACAGGCGCAGTTAAGAGAGATACCGCCTTCGCCTTTTATGGTAACGTGGGCTGGCTATACTCTTAAGAGGGTGTGATTGTGGTTCAGTAACAACCCAACCTGCAAAACATAACACTCCAAAAACATCCAACTCTCTCTTCCTAAACACCTTTCCTTCTCGAGACCTTCGCTCAGCCACCTCCAGTTCTCTGAGGGCCAGATGCTTCTCCAGGCAGAGAGTGGGGGGTAGATCTCCCTCCTCTGCAGGTGTCTCCCTCTGGAATGGCCTCCCTGCCCCTCTCAAACTTGAGCCAGACCACCTGAAGTTCCAAAAGTAGCTCAAGACCTTCCTTTTTCTCTCTCTTTCTCTCTCTCTCTCTCCCCTCCTGACTGACCTGTCTGCTGCGCTGACTGGTTGCCTGGCTACCCTCAGAGTCTCACTGGTATCAGGCTCACTCACGCCCAGTAGACACTGTACTGCCTCCAGGCCTACTGCACACTTAGGGGCTGTTTCTGGAACCCTACAGTCCCTTGCGTCCTTGCACTTAGCCAGAGCCGCGCTGCTCTGGTTGCACTTACTCAGAGCAATGTGGCCCTGATTGCCCTTCCCCCTCCCCTTCCTCTGGCACTTCCCCTCCCCTTCCCCCCTGCACATTTGCGTATCGCACTTGCATGGTCTGAATGACAAAAGGCTTAGTAAAATTGTTTGTTTTGTCTTATCTCCCTTGCCTTGTCACACCATGAAACACTTGCGTACAGGCGCGTTATAAATAACTTATCATATCATATCAATTTCTTATTGTTTGCCTTGATATACTAATAGAAGTTTACATGGAAAGCCCCATCTATAACGCACCCTATGTTCTCTCAGCCAGTTGGTTACCACGTTAACTCTGCGCCTCTTAGCTAATGTGCGTGGAGATAGGTCTTCAAATAGGGCAATGTTCACCTCTCGGAATTCGATTGGCCCTTTATTTATGACCACTAATAGTATCCTCTCTTTCTGCTGAAAAATGTGTGTCCTAGTCAGGACATCTGGCACTAGATTACATCTCTCTTGGATAGTTGAATAAACTCTATGCATCCAGTCCAGGGTGAGGTCTGTTTGGGCCGGAAGATGAGCGTACAGAATAGGCTTTGGATATACTCCTCTAGATCCTGGTATTTTATCTGGTGTGGGAGTTCTCTCACCCGAATGTTTCTCCGGGAGTGATTTTCCATGTCTTCCTGTTTTCCCCGAACAAGTTCCAGTTGTTGAAGGCCAATCACTCAGTTCAAAAGTTCTGCTTGGTCACGTCCTTGTTCACAGACAGTGGTCTCCATATCGTAGATTCTTTCTTTTCGCACCGAGCATGTGGTTGTTCAGGTCTGCTATAGATTTAGACAGTTTATCGCCAGATGTATTAATCTCCTCTTTGATTACGGCTAATAGGCAGAAAAGATCATGTTTAGCTGTTGGGGCGTCACTGTTGTCGGCTGCTGAACGAGGGGAGTGAATCTGCACTGTCACCATCTGGGGTTGCTTGGGCTTTCCTTCCTATGCTGCCAGCATGGTTTTAATGTCTCCTGATTTTAGTGCAGTGGTTGATGTAGACATATACCACCACTGTTAGGGCCCAAGCCTCTGACCCTCTGTTACGGCTAGCTTGTTCCCGATATGGTGCTGTCCTTTCAAGAAGGTGGCTAGTTATCTTGCCAACCAGCTAACCCCTCGATTTATGCTGAAAGATCCCTTTCCTCTTATGTGCAGCTATCTGGGTCTCTGACAGAAGGGCCTATTCATTCCCCACGGCCCATCTTTCGGAACTCTCTCGTGCATGTATTTCGGAGATTCCCACCCTTCAGACAGTCAGCATAGCAGTATCAAGGTCATCAAGATGCAGAGTCTCAGAAATTGATCACAGCAATCTCTCAGACTAAAGTCATACTACACCGATACGGTGCCTTCACACTCAAACGAGCTATATTATACTGGAAACAAAAAGTGGTCTCTTGTATCTTGTTTGGCCTTGAAACACAACCAGTATTTTGGAGAAGTGTTCTTAACCTCCCGCAGTGCACACCGGGACCGTGGTTACGCTATGAACTAGGATGAACCTCTTTATATGCGCAGTATCAATGGAAAACATGTGCACTGTTTCGCAAATGCCTTGTGTCAACCGACAATAACCACCTGTTGCATTATTGATCAAATTACAATTTTTACTTCCAATCACATGTTTGTTAAAAGTTGGCAGAAAGGCGTCCATTCCATTCTCATTCGTGCTGAAGTGTCTCTTGAAATACTAATTACTAACCCTGACAAAGCCAAGGTGTCAATCTATCGCCATGACTGGATCCACACAAGATCTACCTGTTTAGAACATAAGGACACTACGCTCCAGAGGTTCAGACGCTAAAATCTTGGGTGCCCAGAGCCATATCTTCTAAAATTCCCTTCAGCTAAAATACGCTCTGGGATTGTCCGTTTGCGTTTCACTCTCTGGCACACCAGAGAAATCCTAGTGAGGCGTAAAACAATCCCCAACAGCAGTATCAGTTCCGTGGGGTAAGTACATCTCCTTATGTCTTGCTGGCCGTTCAGACAGTACTGAGGAGTCTCCAGTGCATCAAGTGAGCAGATATGCACTCCTCCTTCTCTGGTCGTCCCCTTGCTTCTGTTATATCGTCACCAGCTGCAGGAGCGCACACTTCCCTGGTGGGGCCTTCTCCGAAATCGGGGAAGGAATCCCAGAATATCGGTTGACTCTAGCACCTTTTAAATTATGAGGGGCCCCTACCGTTTCTCCCAGTCCCGGTAACGGCTAGGAAGGGATTAGCCAGTGCCTTGTGGGATGCCCTGTAGTATTCATAATTCACCACATGGCTACGTAGGTCTCACCCGTGGCTCCGGGTCTCCTGCGAATATCCATACTTGCAGCCTGAGGGTCCCGCTATCTCTGTCATAGGCTCACGGATGTTCCTCTAAAGGATTCTAGCACCGCCGAATTCAGGCGCCATCTTGGGCAGATACATTGCAGAGGCTTCAACTGCTCCACGTTTCTCTTCAGTCCAGCCGGTATTATGTGGGGCTCCTCTGCTCTATTGCAAGGTATCGTTCTCATGGCAGAGTTTCCTGTAGTACTGGGGAAGAATAAAGTTACATTTGACACGTCCATGGGGGTCCCAGGACATCATCTCACAGGGAGCATGTCTCCATACAGACGTCAACTAGGAGACTCGAACTAACATTTTCTGTTTTTTGTTCCCAATTAAGAGGACACCCTGAGACTGTGCTTTGACTATCGTGGCATGAATGAGCTAACATGTAAAGACCGCTACTCTCACAAAACTCAATTTAATAGGGGCCTACCACCTCATCAGAGTCAAGGAGGGAGATAAATGGAAAACGGCCTTCAAGTCACCTTTGGGATGGGGCATTTTGAAAACTGTGTCATGCCCTTCGACCTCTGCAGTGCCCCTGCCGTCTTCCAGCGATTCATGGACCACGTGTTTTCAGATTTGATCAGATTGACTGACCTGGACGACATCCATGTTTTCTCTCTTACTCTTGGGCAGCACATCCTTTATGTTCACAGAATTCTTCAATGACTGACAGAACATCATTTGTATGCCAAGGCGAGTAATGCCAGTTTCAGCAGTCGATTATTGTATCAAATACACAGGAAGGGCTACAGATGGGGCAATTATTACAGGCATTTTATACCTGGCCTCGCCCATCTCACCTTTTGTTTGACCCACCTGCTGAATACCAAGAACAAGTTTCTGTGGGATGCCCAGGCCGAACGATCAAACCATCGTCTTGAACAGGCTTTTTCTTCAGTTCCCATTCTGCATCGTCCAGACAATACGCAACCTTTATATGTTATGATATGATAAGTCAGTTATAACGCGCCTGTACATAAGTGTTTCTAGGCGCAACAAGACCAGGGAGGGAAGCCAGAGGGAGGACAAGACAAATAATCTTACTAGGCCTTGTGTCATTCAGATCGTGTAAGTGCGAGAATGAGAAGTGCAAGTGGAAAGGGAGGGGGGAATGGAAAGGAGAGGGAAGGGGCAAACAGGGCAGCACGGCTCTGGGTAGTGCAAGGAGAACAAGGGACTGCAGGGTCACAGTTACAGCCCCTAAGTGCGTGGTAGGCCCAGAGGTAGTGCAAGGGGGACTGATCAAGAAGGAGCCTGGTACCCAGTGAGACTCTGAGGGTAGCCAAGCAGTTGGTACAGCAGACAGGTAGGTCACTAGGTCAGCAGGGGAGGGAGAGAGAGAAAGCAGAGGAGAAGAGGAAAGTTTTGAGCTGCTTCCGGAACTTCAGGTGGTCCGGCTCAAGTTTGAGAGGGGCAGGGAAGCCATTCCAGAGGTAGGTACCTGCAGAGGAAAGAGATCTACCCCCCACTCTGCCTGGAGAATCGTCTAACCCATAGAATGTTGGAGGTAGCTCAGCGAAGGGCTCGAGAAGAAAGTATTTTGGAAGAGAGCGTTGGAAGTAATGCGGCCTCCGTCACAGAAAGCCTTGTGGACAATGCAAAGGGTCTTGAACTTGATCCTTGCAGCCATCAGAAGCCAGTGGAAAGATTTCAGGGAAGGAGAGATACAGTCACTGGGCTTGAGGCCAAGGATAAGTCTTGCAGTCCTGTTCTAGATTGGTTGCAGAAGGCAGAGAATAGAGGAAGGAAGAATGAGAAAGAGAATATTGCAGTAATCGAGCCTAGAGAGAACCAGGGCTCTGGAGACAGTGAGCTTCTGGGGCCAAGGGAGAACGGGCAGAGTCCCTTTGAGGAGGTGCAGCTGGTAGTGGGACTTCTTGGCGATGTCCGAGATGTGAGGAGAGAAAGAGAGAGTGGAGTCAAAGATGACACCAAAGTTTTTTGCCTCGAAGGATGGCAAAGGACAAGGGCCCAAGGCAGGGGGGGCAGGGTGAGAGAGGGAAAGCAGGGGCGGGGTGCCAATGAGAAGGATATCCATCTTACTGGCATTAATGCAGAGATCGTTGGAGGCGCACCAATCCTGAATTGCGGATAGACAGTCAGGAATGAGTGAGAGAGGAGAAGAGGCTGAGGAGAGCCTGAAGGAAAACTCAATGTCATCCGCATAACACTGAAAGTTAGAGAAGAAGGTAGAGATCAGGTGGGCCAAAGGGGCCAAGTAGAGGTTGAAAAACCAGGGTGAGAGGATAGAGCCCTGGGTAAGCCCATAGGTAGAGAGACAGGTGGCAGAGAGAAAGGGACTATGTTGGACCTAGGAGGAACGGTCCAAGGGGAAGGAGGTCAGCCACTTCAGGGCCTGCCCCAGATGCCCAGGTTCCCACAGAGTTGATTCATCAGGATGGCATGGTTGACTGTGTCAGAAGCAGAGGAATGATCAAGGAGGATGAGGACAGAATGCTGGAATCAAGGTTAGAGAGCAGATCTTCACGGGTGTTCAGGAGAGCAGTTTCCGTGCCTCTGAAGCCAAACTGATGGTCATGGAGACCAACACATTCAGAGTGGAGAGTAAGCTGAGAGATGGCCAGCTTTTCCAAGAGTTTGCCCAGGAAATGGATGATGGAGATTGGGCGATAGTATGCCAGGCAGGTAGGGTCAGCAGATGGCTTCTTGAGAAGGGGGTGCAAAAGGGAGTGCTTAAGGAGAGACGGTAAAGTTCCAGTGGTGAAAGAGTGATTACAGAAATCAGCCAAGACTGAAGCGAGGGTGTCAATATGGTCCTTGATGGTTCTGGAGGAGCAGGGGAGCACCTGTTTGGAAGACACTTTCATAGATCAGACTTGTCTAGAAATGTTCGTTAGGTGTTGTCAGAGAGAAAGAGGAGAAAGGAGGAGGAGAGGGATAGATGGCCAAAGGGCGGCCGAGAGAGGGAGGGGAAGAGGAGATAGAGGACAGGATGTCCTGCATTTTAGCAGAGAGGTGAGAGGCCAGAGCCGTACAGAGGGCCTGGAAGGGAACAGGTGAGGTAGAAACTGCAACAGGATTGGCCAGTTCCTTGCAGATTTTAAAGAGTTTGGCAGGGGAAAAAGGCTATGTTTATGAGGACAGGAGAAAACAACACACCCAGATTCCACTTACCTGATCGGTTGAAGCAGGTTGACGGCTGCAGGCTACATGCTACCACGGCGGAAACTGGCAGACACCACTGGAGATGTCCTTAGCCTCTGATTCTTGGCCAAAGTGGCTGCCACGGGAGGGGGTGCCTTGGCTGGCTGATTTAAAGGGAGTGTGGTGGGATGTCGGGAGGTGGCTAGGGTCAACAACAAGGAAGCAACCAGGATAAAGGAAGGGGGGGAACGGGCACACACGCGCTGCAGCGTGAGAATAAAACTTTAACAAATGCACAACTTACTGTGCCACAGAGCACCTGTCCTCACCCCAGCACCGGAGAAGTTGACGTTGGCATTGCCTGATGATGGTGGGGGTGGCCTGTGGGGACAGAGGGAGAAAACACGTATCGGTGCATGCTTACCTGTTGTCTGAGCAGGGGTTCGGGTCCTGGTTCCTCCTGATATGAACAGGTCCAAACAGGAATTGCCCTTTTCTTCATCTGCCCTTTGCTTCAGACACCCGGGTGAGAGATGCCCTTGATCTAAGAGTTAAGAGCCGAAAGGAAGAGGCAGGGCTAAGAAGGAGGGTGGTGCTTAGGCCAGGTGACCTAGATCCACTTACACCTGCTCACCAAGAGTGGCAACCAGGAAGGCACCAACAGTTTAAAGTGATTGAGAGGTAGGCAGGGCTTAGGCCAGGTGACCTAGATCCACTTACACCTGCTCAACAACTGCAAAGGAAAAGAGGCTGGAGGGCTCCTTAAGTAGGGAAAAATAGCAGCAACCAGGAAGGCACCAACCGTTTAAAGTGATTGACAGGCTGGCGAGGCTTAGGCCAGGTGACCTAGATCCACTTGCACCTGCTCACCAATTGCAAAGGAAAAGAGGCTGGAGGGCTCATTAAGTAGAGAAAAAGAGCGGCAACCAGGAGGGCAACCAATGCATTGTGGAAGCAGATGCATTGCATGGAGAAATCAGTGCTGTTCTCTTTCAACAGGCACAAGATACCATCCAGGAACATCTGGTGGCCTATTATTCCACAACTTTCCAGCAGTGACCAAAAGTATGCTATGATCGAAAATAAAATTCTAGCCATCAAAAAGGCCTTCAGTGAATGGTGGCGCCATTTGCAAGGTGGTCTGTTTTCCATGGAAGTCAGAACCAATCACAGGAATCTGCAATATTTGCGATCACTGCAGTGCTGAAACAGTCGGCAAGCCTGATAGGTCTTCTTTTTCTCACACTATGACTTCCACATTGCATACATTCCTGGTACACAGAATACAAAGGCAGATGCAGTCTTTAGATCCTTGGATATATGCCTAGTAGTGATTGTAGGTCTTGTCTATTGGACTCATCAAAACACTTCCTGATGTCTATACAACCATTCCTACAACGTTTTCGACAAGATCCAGCAATAGCAGACCTGGTCCAAACATCTGGTATTGTAGCCTCAGACGGCCTCATCTTCCGCTTTGGTAAGTTGTACTTACCATCAGACGATCTTCGTACTGCAGTTATGACAAGCTACCAGGACTCTCGGATGGGTGGACACCGTGGAAGAAAAGCAACATTGGAATTAATCACCAGACAATTCTGGTGGCCCACGATGGCCCAACATGAACAGCAGTACACCATAAACTGCCTGATGTGTGCCCAGACTATCAACACGCTTCCTTGTTGAGTTACCCAAGTCGAATGGATACAACATGTTCATAGTCGACTGCTTCAGTAAAATGGTGCATTTTATTCCCTTGCCTAAACTGCCCATGGGGGACCCTATAGCGCAGTCCTTCCTCCATGAAGTGTATTGCCTACACAGCCTTCCTGAGAAGATCATCTCATACAGGCGATTGCAGTACAAATCACAGTTCTGGAGAGCGCTATGTCAACATCTGAAGATATACGAGCCCTTAATTCCGGCTACCATCCACAAACACATTGCCAGACTAATCAGACGTTAGAGCAGTACTTGTGCTACTATTCCAACGCTAACCAAGACAACTGGGCTGAACAGCTGGACGTGGCTGAGGTCATATATAACAACGCTCTACACTCAGCAACCAGACAAAGCTGTTCTTGTGTAACTATGGTCAACATCCCAAGGTTATACCTGTGGACAATTCAGCAACCAGTTCTGTCCCAATGGCAGCCCAAAACCGTCTAGCGGATTCCATGCTCCCACACCAAACAAACCACTAAGCAACAGGTAGATAGGCGGCGGACCTCCAACTACGATCTACAAGTGGGAGACAATGTATTGCTGTCTGCTACAAATGTGCCTCTAACCAATCTGTCCACCATGCTTGCACCCGCTTCCTGGGTCCTTTTTGCACCAAACACCACGTGAACCCTGTCTCCTTCCCTCTCTAGTTGCCACCCTCTTGGTGCATACATCCTGTCTTTCACGCCTCTCTCTTGAAACCCTATCTAATTCCTTTGGGTGCCTTCCTCCTTAGCCTCCTCTTGTCATGCACAGCATACACCCCGAGTATGTGGTTTGTGACATCTGGGACTCCCATATCAGATGCGCTCACTTGTACTATTAGGGAGATTGGGAAAGGTACGTGGCATGCGACCACTCATGGGAGCTGGCCTTTTTAGATCATGCCCCGCGTCTGGTGCGTGATGACTACCAGCATTTTCTGTGGTAACCTGGTGCTCCTGGGATACTAGGGGAGAGGGAGGGGGGTTATGGTGTCATGCTGCGTGCCTATCACCCTGCTCCTCACTCCACAACGCTGCGCTCCTTATGACCTGCTCCACACTCAGAACGCACACACATAACACACACACAACACACAACACACAACCTGCAGCGCCCGTCCTGGCGCTTATACTCCCGGTGGTGAGATACACTTCAGCCCGGGGTGGCGCCACTTCATGGGCACCGTCATGTTGTTTCTACAGCTCATGTGCAGTGGCCTGGTTCCCCGGTCCGGTTGGACTGGGGGGTTCACCCAGCCCTTTAAGACGAGGTAGCAATACCCTTGAGATGAATGGGGATGCAGAAGTTACTCAAACATCAATAATCGACTCAGGTAGTTGGCAAAAAGGTTAAACGGACATCAACGGACGTCTCACCGCATGGTCTCTCAATGCATCTTTAAAAAAAGCTTGCTTTTATAACAAAAACTCGTCATAGGTAACGTTAACCTACGTATCTAATAACGTCATCCTACGTGGCAAACTACAAAAACCTAGTGGCTATTGTGATAGGTTCTAAGGGAACATCTAAATATACGTTCCATACTAGTCTAAGAAAGTGATAGGCTTCTTAACATCGGGGGGGGCAACTAAGCCCTCCCCTCAAACATGTCACTATGAACGTCAATAAATACACAGCGTCCCATTGGTTACACAACGCTAGGGCCCTTAATTACGCAGCTCCCTACCATTGGTTGGCATTCTTAAATCCGTCAGTACTTTTCCACCTATGTTAGCAGCACGCAGGCTAGACTTCCAGGTGCTGGTGAGCTGGTCTTAACCATAGTTTCCAACCAATTAGCATACTCATCTATCATCACCTCAGTGGTCTGTTGTCAATTAGGGCTTTGAACTTGTCCTTGGGAGTGTTTTTTGCTCTGGAGAATTCAGGGGAGTGAAGGCACGCTCTGCCTCCATGCATAGGTGTGGTTTGTCATGTTTGTCCAACTTCATCCAACTTCATCCTTCCACGTGACTGAAGACCACAAAATCGAGCTCTAGTGCATTTAAAATACTATTTTCTAATAGACCTCTGGCATCTTCTTTGTTTTTGTCCATGACTCCTGAACAGGAGTTTTGTTCTTTCACACGATTGTAGCTAATTTCTGCTCATCCCAGCCCTGATCGGCCTTGGCTTCTTGGTGCTCATCCAGCCTAGCCCTTCTGAGATTCACTCTTGTAATTCAATTGCTTTTCAACTGTGACACACTGGAAAGGCCTTCTTTCTCTGGTCCAGCTCTGCTATAACACGTAGTGGAAACATCCATTATTTACTCACTCCTATACATGCAATCTAATCACTATAAAGCTAACCTCAAGAATACTTCATCTGCTTGCATTTCTTTGCATATGTACACATGTAAAATCACTTCATATCTTCGTTTCTGTAGCATACGTTTCTTCATCCTGAGCCCAAGATCTCACTTATCTTTGTTACTTTCTTGATACCTTATAGAATATCTTCATTCTCTTTACTCAACATCTCTTCTATGTATATCAGTTCGTTTTGTGTGACGTCACCATTCTTCTCTTTCTGACATTTGCTCTGCTTCTTCTGGGATTTCATTCAAATATCCATCATACTGTCTTGTATGCAGGTATGGCTTTCTCAATGGGAACCTTGCTTCCAGGATTCGCTTTGATACCGGTATTTTCACTGGTACCGCACATGTTTCACACTCTGGTTCCCAACATACAGGCAATATAGGCGAAGTGGTTGAGGTGGGGGCACTTGGCTCCTTCTCTACACCGTGCTTGCGCAGTGCAACGAAACTTGTGTTGGTTGGGGGAAACACCAACCAAGCACCAGGGAGCCTCACTTTCACACCGCTGGAGTATTAAAACCCCCATTTTGGATTCACCAGCATGTCTCATTGCGCTCTGGCAGCACCCTTTGGTTGCTGTGCTTCCTGGTTTTCCCTGACAGCCTTGTTTTGCCAGTTCTCTCTGAACCTGCCCTCTCCTTCCTGGCTGCCTAGTCCTACTCAGTCTGCCTGCTTGAACCTGCTCTGTCCTGCCTGTCTAGTCTAGCCAGTTCTTGCTCTGTTCTGCCTGCTAGTCTTGCCTTCCTTGTTAGCCTTACCTGACCATCCTTTCCACTAGTGTTTTCCTACTGCCTATGACCAGCCTACCCATACCTTGCCTGATGAGACTACTGGCCTTGTCCCTTCCAGTTTCAAGCCTGCCAACTTTGGGATATTTCTGGAGGTCTAGATGCCTGCGGCAAAACCAGTGCCTTGCTTCCCCTGTCAGTGTTTGCGCTGTCCTCACGCCAGTGTAGTACAGCAAAAGTGATCACGTGGTGTAGGGAGTCAGGGCAACAACACCAGGTACACACTCTCCAAGGGATACTGAGCCAATTCCCCACTCTACACGACATTCATAACCCGCCCAGTCCAGTCACGATGGATCACCGAAAAAGACCAGGTATGCAGCGCTGGCTGGACGTCGACCTTGATACCATGGTACTAGTATGTTTGGCTCTCGAAATGACCTCCTTGACATCCTCTTCCTCAATTAAAAGATGCCATTTCCCCTTCATAGCCTGGTCTAGAAATAGATATGTATCTTTAGATTTCCAGTATAATTGGAAAAATGCCAAATATTTTCTGCTACAGGGTTACATTACAACAGGGGCTAGTTAACTTCCCCCCTTATCCAATATACACCAAAAGACTTGTTATCGTCTCTGAATAAGAATTTCTAACATATTTTGGCTATCATTAATCTGCATTTGTTGTTTATGTGCTGTTATCCAGTGCTTGGATCTCTGTTTAAGATTGGCAACTAAGAATGTATATTTGCACCCCTAATGATCAGCTCCTCCCAAGGAGCGAATTTGTGCTTTAAATTCTATTTCTATCAGAGCTAACAAGGGATTCAAATAATTCATTTTAGCCAAGGTTATAACACCATAGGGGTTTTAGCAAAAACGTGAACAAACCTGTTCAAGTTATTTGGAGCAAGATGAACATGAGGATTCCGGTCCCTATAGACAGAGAGTACTTCATCAAGACGGGCGTTAAAATTAGCAATTTTTCTGGGATTCCATAATAAGCGATTCCCTCTTGAAGACACCGTAATTGGATTCAGGAAGGGGAGTCGCTCCTTACAGATATTATCAATACAGAATTCAGCAAATTGTGGTCACTCTAATTTGTAGGTGCCACCTGAAAGTTAGTACAACACTGGAAGAAAGAAGAGGACACAAAAACGTAATCAATATATGAATAGCTCCGACCCCTATGCCAAATAGGGGCCGAAGGTGCCTCCGCGCATTTCCACTGGTGATTTGTTTTGAATTTGACATATTGAGGCCTAATGCCTTAGACCTTCCAAGATGGCCGTGTGCTGGGATAAGTTTTTGAATTGCTGTTGTTTTGCATTTTATGGTGCCAGCTCCCGCCTCCCTCTCCCATTGGTTGCCATTGGCCCCTTTAGCCATGCTCCCCTGTGTCTGTGCTCCCCCATGCCCCCCTGTGAGTGTATTTGCTCCCCCATGCCCCCTGATTTCTGCCTTCTGCCCCTTCCCCTCCACTAATACCCTCTTCTTTGCCATCTTCCTTCTCCTCGCCCCACTATCTTTCTCCCTCCTCTCATTCTTCCCCCACTTAGCACTTACTCTTATCATTTGTCGCCTTGATTTTTGAAAGCAGCCTGTCTGTCTCTCCACCTCCCCTCCTTGTCTTCTACTCCCCCCCGCTATATTAATCTGTCACTGACAATTTTGCACTGTAGCGTGTCCTGTTCATCTCCTTCCCCACTCTTATCCCCCGTCCTCCCCTCCCACCCCTCCTCCTGTTACCTCTTGCACTACATCAATTGTCGTCTTTTCCCTTCCCTCTTTGCCTTTTTTGTTTTTATGCATTTGCACTATCTGAAATGTCGTCACGCCTAGTACGATAGTTATTTTTCGCATTCTGTATTCTTTCAAGGACTTTAAATGAATGTAACTGTATTTTCCTATGTTCCCTACCTCCCTGAAGCGCTTTGAAACACATGATATGATATGGCATTTGTAACGCGCCTATACACAAGCGTTTCAAGTGTTTCAAGGCGCGAATTGTGTATTATACACTGTACAATATACATTGTGTATAGGCGCTATATAAATAAACAATCAAATCAATCAATCTCCCGGGAGATTACCATTGAGCCTGTTGAAACCCCAGGTATCAAAGAAATGTGACCAGCAAAAAATCCTATGAAATTCCCATCTGCCGAGAATGATATTCACATTGCACTATTTATGGGGTCCAAACAAGCACAGTTGAAATCTCATGCTATTGGTATATTGTCGAGAAGGCCCTCCTCCAACCAGGAAGAACAAATTTCAGCAAGGTCTACTAGAAAGCAGCCAAAGTTTGAAGTAATAGAGTTCCAATACACGTTAACTATCAGAATATCATCAAATGACAAGAAACAGCTAATCAGTTCCATCACAAAACTGTCGTCCATGAGGATCCTGTGGTTTGTGACGGCTGTGATGGTATGCTGACATCCTCCCATCTCTTCCTGCCATTGGTTCTTCATGCAATGGATTGCCATGGTGAGGCAGAGTCTTTTTTCTCATCCAGGTGTCTACTAATGATGGGCAATGGCTAGATCTGGTTGGCGTAGACTGGTATCCAGGATTACTTTGTAGTAGATTTGGGGGTCATCTGCCCAGATGTAACAGGTGAGTCCTTGGTCACTGATGATCTTCATGGATGTTGCCATGAGGATGTTAAGGGGGAGATGTGAGAGGCTGCATATTTGGGGTAACCCGAAAGTGATGTTCTGCGGTGCCGATTTTAAAGGTAGGATGTGAGCAGTTTCCATCCTGTGCGAGTGGAAATATATAATCTATCATCTATCATATTGCTATTTGGGTAAGCCCAGCTTCCCTCAGTGGTTTAATGAGTTGCTTATGGCTTATGCTGTAGAAGGCTGCAGATATATCTAGAAGGATGGGCGTGCTTGGTTAGTCCGCATCTGCCTTCATCTTTACGTCGTCACAGGCTGTAAATAGCACTGTTTTGGCTCCTCCTAAAGGGTAAACCGCGAGCTGAGTAGGATGGGGGATGTTATTCGTCTCTGGGTGTCATGGGAGTTGTTGGTAGACAAACATTCCCAGTTCTAGAAAAGAAATTGCTGAATAGCCGAGTTTGTCAGATCCGCAATTAATTGTTTGGGAGCCGTTTGATGAAAGCTGATGGCTCCTTGTTCTTTGGGGAGTTGAGGGATGTCTGGGGCATGTTTGCTAGTCCTTGCTGAGTGATATGTATATGGGAATTAGGAGAGATGGGGTCCATGGGGTTGCCTGCTTGGTTGGTTGCTGGATATGACAAGTGTTATGAACTCTGGTTTTTGATGAGGCAGAAGGCTCTCAGAGCTTGGGGGCATGCCTAAGGAATGGAAGAGGCCTATGCCCCTGTACTGTTCTAAGAGAGTGTCCAAGTCCAGGCATTCATAGATTGGTGCCCCTTTGTTAGTAAAGTGCACAGTTATGGCATCAAAGAGCAGAGGTGTTGCTGTAGTTGTGTTACTGGAAGCTAAACGATTCCTGGCCTCCTTGACTAACCTAATTATTTCTTTTATAGAAGTCAGGCCAAAGAAGTAAGCCTGAAAGTAGCAGACCAGACATATTGCTATATTAATAAAGTGTTTTCACTACTTGCATTATTAATGCATGACCTCTAGGGGAGCAACGGCAGCTGCACCCTCCAATATAACATTACTATAATAGGTTAGTAATAGTCACCTTTATTGATTTTCCTTCTGAGCACTTGAATTTCACCAGCTGGTCTATGAACAACTTGCGAAACGGGGTGGAGGGGGGATCTCTTTCTAATTCCAGTCTTAGCCTGGAGAATACGTGTGAAGTAACTCTTCACAGCTACTGAAACTCTCACACAGATTAGTGATAATCAGACAAAGCTGGAGGAGGGCAAACAGAACGCCCAGATAACAAAGTGCTGAAAGGAGGTTAACTCTGCATGTGGCCCTTCCCACCTTGCCCTAGCGAGACAGCGAAACCGAGAGTGTAGAGTAAAATCCTGACTGCTCGTACACATGTGGTTGGATTGGAAAACTCTATATAGCCTTTTTGTGTAAGGCACTTGGAAAAACTAAAGACTGTCTTCAGACATGAAAGAGTTATCTTCACTGTTATATGTACTATTTGCACTTATTTACGCACTTAACCTGCTCTGTTGTAGGCATGTATCATTCAGAAAGTCAAGGGCTCTGAATGACTGTTGTTTTTTCTCACTGTCCGTCCTCCCAAACCCCCACCCCCCGCTGCCTCCTTCAGCGCTTTGAAACACTTCTCTGTGTATAGGCGCTATACAAATAAACAATAAATAAAATAAATAAATAATATGTGTGTGATAGACTCACTCAGCGTAGTAGGAGACAAAGAAGGTGATCAGAACAATAAATAGCAAATCATTTGAAGTGTTCATCTTGGAATGTTAAAGGGATACCAGTCCAACCAAAAGTAAAAACGAACGACGCACATTAGGAAAAAGATGACTGAGGTTTTTTCTATAAAAGACGCATCTCTTAGAGCAAGCCAAGAAATATATATTGAACAAGACCTATAACAGAGAATTATGTAACTGCTTTAGGACAAGATCGAGGGGGTTAACTATTCTTTCATAAAAGATTTACTCCTGGTGGTTGGTAAGTAAGTACTAGCTGCAGAGAGCAGATATGGGGCAACAGAAATGTTATTGACTGGTAAAGCGCTGGTTCCTATAAACATTTACTCACCAAATACAGAACAGGGGGATTTTACAGCGAGATGACGGTATAGTCAATTTTTTGCAGAGGGCGGGGTTATCACAGACAGTGAAATCAATGTAACTACAGCTGTCAAGGAAACAGAGCACTCAGTAGCCCACCTCAGTTGGGCGGTAGAGGCAAACAGGAAATGACTTCATTAGCAGGGGTACGAGACCAAGTGGCCCCTTGGAGTTCCCCTAACCCCACAGTCAGGTAATCGTCCTTCTCCTCTCCCTCATATGGCTCACCCTCCTGGATAGAGTATATCTTAATATCACTGTCAAGTATTACAGTGACAGGCGGAAAAGTAGTTTTAAAAGGAAGAAAAAAGACATGGGCCTCATTCCAAGTCCGGCGGTAACCGTGTCGGAAAAATCAACAGGTTGCTGCCGGACCCGGAATGAATTACAGGCTCCGGACTTAATACAGCCCTGGTGATTCGATAATTCCAGAGCCGTCATTCCGTTACTCCCCATAGAGTCCCACTCCATGGGATGGGGGCCATGGAAACACCGGCACCATGCGGTAATGGTGCCAGTATTTCCACGTCCGTCTGCGGCTGGTGGCGTTACGCCCGCCAGGTCAGACCTGGTCGGGAGTAACACCACTGGCCGCAGCACTCGTAGTCAGCCAGTCCGGAAACGGTGCTGGTACGGTTTTACCGGCACCGTTAAATCCAAACCGGCTAACTTGCAATGAGGCCCAATGAGTAGTTGGAAACCTTTTCAGTGTTTTTTCTGTTATTTTGCTTAAACTGCTGAAGAGTGGTATTAAAGAAGTTCAAGCATAATGCTCACCTCCTTGTCTTTAATAGAATCAAGACTCCCTGCGCAGCAAACAGGGGTAATCTTCATTATTTCTTAATATCAAAATCCTTGCTATCGGAAGTCATGATGACAGAATTGGACGGATACGGATATCAGACCATGCTGACACCATATCTGTGCTGCATGATTTGGGGGAGGGACATCTAGTTGTCATGATGCCTACCCCCGGGGACCCAGACCCAGTCCAGCAACCCCGGAAGCAGGCATCGAGTTACCCCAAGCAAGCCCAACAACCCCTGCTAGGGGCTATTTGGGTGCAGTCCTGGCGTCTATGGCACCAGGTTCATATGGAGAGTCAGACCTGGCGCCATAGGCACCAGGCTCATAGATTGAAACTTACCTGATGCAGACCATGCTGCAAGAGCTCCAAGCCTAAAGAGGCTTGGAAGGGTCTACTTTACCTAGGGACTATTTTTTACTCGGGTGGGGCTGGGGAGGAATACTTACCTGAGACTACTTTGGAGGCTATTTAAACCACGCCTGAAGAGCAGCACACGCTTCGCGTTATTCTGCATCCAGCAGTGTAATGCTCACACTGTGCCTGCGAGTCTGCATCCAGTCTTCTGCCACGCCCGCCTCGAGTCTGGAGCTCCTAGAAAGAGGGAGAAAGAAGGAGAAAAGGTTAGGACAAGAGCAATACCTTTGATCCTTACCTGAATTCCCGATCCGCCGCGCCTTCGAGCTGGAAGAAAGAAGTTATTTTATGCGCGTCGCCTCGCCTGCTGCAGCGCCGCGCTGAACTCACCGGCCTTCGCAGCATCTTCGCATTCCACCGCATCCTTCCTCATGTTACCGCCACAATCCGGCACCTAAGCGGAGCACAAGAACAGCAAGGTGAGTCAAGGGAATAAACAGAGGCAATATTACTTACCCCCCATAGACTTACCTGATTTTACCACCGGGGGTACTATACCTCATCACGGGTCGGCGCAGCTTCCACAGCGTTCTCGCCGAACCCCGGCCCCTAAGGGGAAACAAAAGGACAGCAAGGTGAAAGAAAGGGACAAACAAGGGGAAACCTCCTCTCCGCAATAGACTTACCTGATTTTACCGCCAGAGGCATTATTCCCCGAGACTTCATACTTTCTCTCAGCGCCTGAATAAGGGAGAAAGCAACAGGTTAGATACTGACTTTATTTTATCGAACTGAGTTGGATGATACAAATCCCTACCTGAATATTACCGGTTGCCACGAGGAACTCATCGCTAGGGTCAAGCTGCAACCTGCAAGGAATCGGACAAGAGTGCAAGTCAGACGTTTGAACTCTTACGAACTACATAATTACGGCGTCTTGCCGGCAGAGTCAAAATTGTTCTGGAACTCACCAATTCCTTCGAGCCAGTGAAGCAACTGGTTATCTACACGCCCCTGCGCTCAACTCAGCATGGAGAGCTCATCTTTCCAAACCATCAGGTAAGATTACAAGAAGGGACACCAAAGATGACCAGAGGGAAGAACAGCGGGGATGGGGGAATTTACGCTTAACTCCACGGGTGATTAATTCCCTTTCTCCATTTGTACGGGCCAAGCAGACGAAGCTAGGTGGGCCAGTCCAATCCGTCATCTCGGCACTAAGCATCACATTGGTGGAGACCGCAGCAGTCCAGTTCAGATCGACACCCCTGTGGGAACCAGGTGAGCGTAATACTAGTTAAGACTGGCGGTGATCGAACAAGTCACTCCTACTACACATATACCAAAGATGAATTGGTACAATATTTAAAGGAAAAACAACAATGTCTTTGTTTTTTTTTTTAGGGCGCACTGACAGCCGCCTTCACATCAGAAACAAGTATTGGCAATTCCAACGGTTTAGGCTTTTGTGTAGGAACTTGCTAGGCCCTTCCGTAGTGGTATTAACTGCCATCGTTGGTAGCAGGTACAAAATAGTGCAAGTATTTTTGGAGGGGAGTGGCAGGAACTGGGGTGGGAAATGCAAACAAAAAGATTACTAAATTGGAGGCTGAAAAGGGGCGTTCGCGTGTTTTACAAAACTATAAATCGCTCTTTTCACCGGCTGTGAACACGTGTAGGCTCAGCACGATCCTATGCCCTCTCCCGGAAGATAACAGAGGAATGCACAGGACAACAATCTAAGTAGGTGACCAGGAAGAGAGAGTGGTGAACAAGCAGACTTTCTCGTGCCACCTGCAGACAGAGGGCGGGGGAACTGTTTGCAGAGCAGGGCGTGATTCTACTGGCCTGCTTCCAGTCGACTTAGCAAAGGACCTGGCGGGAGAGGCAAATCATTCACGCACACGGAGGAGCAAGGAAGTGACCTGCTCCAGGGTGCCCCTGGTCCCACCCCTTCCACGAACAAAGGCTGTTCACCATCTGAAGCGCGGGAGACCTGTGCTTTCAGGCTCTTACTATTATTAGCCAATCGAAATTGGTACCCATTTAGCGACCTCAGAGGGTTGAAAGGCTGAGTTGGTGTAGAGGGGATTTGAACCTGCGACCAGCAGGTGAAACACAAAGCGTTTAACCCACTGAGCAATCTAAACCCACATCCCCGTTCTTGCACATATGTATTTCTACTAAGGAGTGGCTGAGCCTGCGCGGGGAAAGCGCTGAATGCAAAACTACAAAATCTTTTAAAGCCTGATGTCCCTACAACGCCTGGCGAACCACCAAGCCAAACAATATGTCTTTACACCCAAACGTGTGGAACCCATGCAAACATTTTCGCATGTGTATCATAAATCATTCTCAGTTCGGCAGGATATAGGGATTGCTTTCTCCTTTGAACCGCTTCTAAGGAATATCACGGTTTAAAAATACATTGATGACTGTGATTTCCTGTTTCTGGTGCAAGTTTATTCGGTGCCCACCGGCCACCTTCCCGCTGAACCAACGGCACTAGAACACACCCCACCCAGTGCATACTTGCCAACCCTACAGATTTAGGCAGTAGGCTACTACTTTTTAAGCGCTCCTACCACCTACAGATTTGGGTGACAGATCCTACTGCTTTTTACAGTGGCAAGTAATGTATGTGATTCTAAGGCAGGCTCCAGGACAGAGCATGCAACACATTAATTAGTCTGTCTATACAGTGGACTGGTAGGTGATTACTTTGATTGCACAGACCAATCCACTGACCTGACAGCTGCGGGACTCTGTCCTGCACTCTTGCTGGTACAGCCCTTAGGTGAACCACCAGTGAAGGCAAGTGGCAGAGTGTACCACCATCACACAGCATCTGCCGGCAATTTGGTGTTAGCATTCAGAATTATACATTGTTAGCATTTCAACATATTTCTATGTTGTGCTGTTGGTATGTTTTGTGGTTTCCTGTGACGTCATTGTTATGGGAGTTATTATTTTTCAAACTTAAAAAATCCTACAATTTTTTGGTCACAGAATGTTGGCAAATATGCCAGTGTTGACAACACACCCCTCCCAGTGTTGCCACTCGGAATGGTCCGGTAAGTCCTCATTCCGAGGTTTTGCCGGCAGCCATGCCGCAAATTGCGGCATGGCTACCGGCATAACTTGTAATGAGGGCCCATGATTACAATCCGAAGACTGGACTATCACTAGATTGTAACAATCAGCAAAAATGGCAAATACTGGACCCTCAAATCCAGCCAGCGCCCACACCTAACAAAGGTTTGTCACCCCATCAAGTACTTAGGACCAATGCTATGGGATTCCACTTCCTGTTTTGTCAAGGGATGAAAGGTTGTGTTCCATCACTTCCTGTGATGTCACTTTGGGGTGGGATCAAATGACATCAGTTCCTGTGATGTCATCAGATGTCAAGAGTCATGTGATGTCACTTCCGCTACCCCAGGCATTTTGGTGAAATGACGACCCCGCCGAAATTTCTGTAAGGTTTGCATCACGCTGATTGACAGGCTCACCTGATAAAAGTGTGCACCCTCCTGAGGGAGGGGTGCTTCTCCTGTAGATCTGCATTGCGAAAGTGCAGATGCCCTGGGCTGACAGCTTTCTCCTAAGCGGTGGTTCCTGACTTCCTACATCTCGCTTGAGTGCGAGGGAGAGAGACAGAGGGCACAGGGGGTCCGGTCCAGACCAATGAAGCCAGTACGGTGCCTGAGAGAGAGAGGCCAGTCCTTAAGTTGAACAGGTCCCTGATGTTTGGGAGTTACACCCAAGGAATGTAAGATGTAATCTGTTTACTTGCATTCTTTACCATTAACCTTCAATTGAAGTTTATGTACAGTTAGTAGTGCTTATTCACCATGTAATGTACTCATTGCTAAATCAATGCAAGTGTACTATGTTCAGCTTCTCTAGAGTGAATGCATTGCTTCCACAATGGTCGAGCTTGTGGTGGGGTGTGTGTGTTACTTTTGGGCTGGTTACAGATAAGCATGCACACAAATATAGAATAACAGATAAGTGATTTGTCCCTTCTTCAGCATGGGGTTTTGCATGTATTTACCTTCTCATAAATACGATAACACAGCAATACATATATACAACCATGGGAGGTGACAAGGCTCAGAGAAGCAATAAACGTACCCCTGGAACAGACTCGCCTCCAACAAACAGGTTGCACAGCACTGCTTGGCCGACTCAGGACTCCTGCCTGGAATCCCTGTCGGCACAGTAGAATCTTGTGAAGGTGTGTGAAGACCTGTTGAGCAGGGGAACAACAGGGAGAAATGCTGTCTTGCTGTGATGGCTCTGGTAGAATGGACTCCTGGCTGGTCAGGAAGCAGTCTGTTGGCCAGACAATGGCAATGCATGATACAGCAGGAGAGCCACCTCCACATGGAAGCCTTAGACAGGCCCTTCCCATGTCCTACAGGTAAAAAATTGACAAAAAGCTGAGACGTCTTTCGAAAGTCCTTCAGGGCACACGCCACATCCAACAAATGTAGCAGACTTTCAGCAGGCGAAGAAGGATTTTTGAAGAAAACTGGCAGAACCAAAGGCTTGTTGAGATGAAAGTCCAGCAGAACCTTTGGCATGAAGGAAGGGTGAGAGCGCAGAACTATTTTTGTGGTGTGGAAGGACAAATACAGAGGCTTACAGGCGAGGACCTGTATTTCCCCGACCTCCCTGGCCGAGGTGATTGAAACCAGAAAGGCGGTCTCCCACGACAGGAACTTTAAAGGGGCTCAATGCATTGGTTCAAACGCAGGCCCCATCAGTTTAGACAGTACCACATTGAGCTCCCACGCTGGCGCAGGGGCCTTCACTGGAGAGAATATTCTGAAGAGGCCCTTGAGGAACTCCTTAATAAGCTGGTGCAACCACAGGGACAGCTTGCCTGGAGCCCGGATGTACCGGGATATGCTGACCAGGTGGACTTTGATAGACGCACGGGCAAGGCCTGCCTTGGCCTGTGAGAGCAGGTATGGGAGAAGCTGTGGAGAAGTCACACGCAGTGGTGAAATCTTCTGCGATAGGCACCACACCGTAAAGCGCTTCCATTTGTGCTTGTAGCAAGTCAACATAGAGGGAGGCCTGTCTTTGATCAGGATTTACTTGCATTCCAAAGGCAGCAAATAGTGTCCACATTCTAAGTCGGCAAAAATCAGGTGGTGAGGTTCAGATACGCTGGATTGTGGTGCAGGATAGACCACCCCCAGCCCTGACTGAAGAGGAGGTCAGGAAGTGGAAGCAGTCGGATGGCCGGGACCACCGACAGATATAGAAGGTCTAAATACCAGATCTGCCTGAGCCCCGCCAGTGCAATGAGGATAATTTATTTTTGTATTTATTTGCATTTTTAAAGTGCTCACACAGCCTGCCGGCATCGAGGCGCTGTTACAGGAATTGTTTTTTTTTTTGGTTGCATAATTATTTTTGTCTTAGTTGCATATTTATAACGCGCTTAAACACCCAGAGGTTTCTAAGCGCGGACCCGGGGATCGCACCTGTGTTGCTTCGTGTTGTCTTGCTTCCGAGGCGCGCACGTTGCCGCTGAGCTATCCTCCCATCTTGCAGTGGCAATGTCTGAGTGTGTTGATCACACGTAGCAACAGTGATATTGGAGTGAAGGCGTACAGGAATAGGCCCTCCCAAGGAAACAAGAAGGTGTCTCCCAGACTCCTTGGCTGAGGATTTCTGCTGGCAAACCTCTGATGTGATATGATATTTTATTTATAGCGTGTCTATACACAAGTGTATCAAGGAGTGAGGAGGCAAGGAGGGGAACAAGGGGGACAAGACAACGATCTTAATAGGCCCAATGACATTGAGATTGCGCAAGTGCAGGGAAGAAGTGCCAGGGGAAGGGGAAGAGGAGCAAGTGCAAGACATAGGATCAAACAATGAAAACAAGAAGTGTGGCCAGCAGGTGGCAGTGCAGGGTTAAGCGCAGAAAACAAGTGATAGATAAGTGCAGGGAGGGGGGATGACCCCTTGGGAACACCGCAGGTGGAGAGACAGATAGAGGAGAGGAAAGACCCGAGTTGGACCTGGGAGGGTCGGTCAGAGAGGAAAGAAGTCAGCCAGGCCAGAGCCTGATCGGTGATACCCAGGTTATCACAGAGCAGGCTGACTGACCGTGTCAAAGGCAGAAGAGAGATCAAGTAAGATGAGGACAGAGGGGAGATTAGAATCAAGGTTAGAGATCAGGTTTCACGGATGTTCAGGAGAGCACTTTTCATGCTACTGGCTGCTCTGAGGCCAGACTGATAGTCATGGAGACAACCAACAAATTCAGTGTGAAGATTAAGCTGGGAGATGGCCAGCTTTTCCAGGAGTTTGCCCAGGAAAGGAGTGATAGAGATCGGGTGATAGTTAGCCGGAAGGGACGGGTCGGCTGAGGGTTTCTTGAGTAGAGGGTGCACAAGAGAGTGCTTCAGGGGGGAGGGGAAGGCTCTGGAGGCAATAGAGTGGTTGCAAAAGTCAGCCAGGGCTGGAGCAAGGGTGTCAATGTGGAGTTGGTAGCTGTTACGAAGAGGCCGATCTGTGGCAGACCCCCGCTTGCAAAGGAGGCGCGACACGTGTGCTTGCTGAAGTTTCCATTCGTGGTGGGACCGCAGCTCCCTGCAGAGAGAATCTGCAGTGGTGTTCTTGACGCCTGCCAGGTGAAATGGGATAAGAAACATGCACTGAAGAATGGCCCAGCATCAAAGAGACTGTGGGCCTCCTTATGAGTGTGGCTGTCTGGAAACAAGGGTGCTGGTAAGCATACCGGCACCCTTGTTTCTCGACCACCAAACTCGCAGTCTGCCTGCCGGGGCCTCTGCGCTAGACTGGTCTGACCATGCCGGCTGCAGCGGCCCCAGTAGGCAGACTCATCACAGAAGCATCAGGACCATTAGTAACAGTACTCCGCAGGAGTGGGGACTAACATTTTCTGGCACCCAGCATCCCGCTGGCACCGGGAAGCTAGGTGCCGGTAAAATGTTACGAGTCCGGCAGCAACTAGCCGGAAGCAGCGGCAGAGTTACCACCGTACTCGTAATGAGGCCCTGTGTCTCCAGGGAGAACGCGGTTGAGCGCATCCCATCCGGTTGGTTACCTGATGGGAAACATGACAACCTGCACCACTTTCCCTTGGAGCTGAAGCTGAAAAGAATTGAAGGCCCAGAAGACTGCTCAGAATGCAGGACATTGATGTGCAAATCCCTTTCCTCCGGGAGCCAGTTGCTTCTGGCTTGAGAACATCCTGTGTGGGCTCCCCAACCCTCCAGAGAGGCATTGGTTGTGACTGTAGCCTGATACGCAGGGATCTGAAAAGAAGCGCCATGCGGAAGGTGTGGACAAACTGACCACTATTGCAGGGCTTGACTAAATGCCCAATTGAGGGCGATCTTGTTGGTCCATGTGCCAGTGACTTGCTTCCACTTGGCATCCAGAAATTCCTCAAGGGATCTCACATGTAGTCTGCATAAGGGGACCAAATGGATGCAGGAAGACATCATCCTGAGCAGGGACTTGATGGACCGGAATGTGGCAATGGACGCTGTCAACAGCTGCAGGACCTTTCCCAGGACGGACTTCACCCTCTCTTCCAAGGGAGTTGCCAGACATGAGACTGTGTTGAGCCAGGCACCTAGGAACAGTGCGTTCTGAGATGGCACCATGCAGGTCTTCAGATAGTTGATTGAGAATACTGGCAAAGTCAAATGTTGAATGGTCTCTGTGGTGTGTTTGGTTGCCAGGGCATGGGAGCAGGATCGCATGAGCCAATCGTCCAGGTAAGGGTAGATGTGGATTCCTTTGCGGTGCAGATGTGCCAACACTGGGGCCAATAATTTGGTGAACACCATCAGGGCCTATTTAAGGCCAAAGGGAAGGACCTTGAACTGGTAATGCCGCCCCTGAGCGACAAAATGCAGGAACTCCCTGTGCCAGCAATGATGTGGGATGTGGAAGTATACATCCGCCAAGTTGAGAGTCGCCAGGAAATCCCTTTCCTCCAGCTGGCCGAGCATGCGTTGCAACGTGACTGTAAAAACTGGGGGTATCTGCACTTCTGTCCTCTATTTGGTTGGGACAAAGGCAAAGAGCAGCCCAATGAAGGTTCTCTATATAGTAGCAATGGGCGAGCAATCAAGGCTAAGCTCTCAGCAGGTGATGCAGGCAGGTTCTTAAGTACGGTGAGCCCCGATCCCCCACAAAGGAATGTCCACACCTTATGTTAGGTGATAACACAGCTTCTTCATCTAAAATAAGGTTCAGTAAAATATATACATATAAATAATGACACATTTTACTCTGGCAGTTCTATTCAAAATACTGGCAAATATATACACGTAATGTGGTACCAAACAATACTTAAATTCAGTAATATATGCACCAACTGCTGACAGTTGTTAAATAGGCATGTGAATTCTTAAGTGAGGTGTAACAGCATAGATTAGGGAAGAAAGGCAGGTTAGTTATTAACAGTGACAGAATGCTCTCTTTAGAATAGTTAAACAATTCAGTGTGAGGATCCCCCCACATGCGCAACCTGTAATGGAAAAGGTAGGGAGTACCTTATCTTGTCTTTTACAGCCCAGTCCAAAAATGTTCAATAACACGCTACTGTCTTTTAAAGGTTCTACCACCCCAAAGTACCTGAGATGCCACTGGAGAACAGGATCCAAGACGAATCTGGGACCCCGGACGAATCCTGAGGCTGGAAGATGCTTTTCCTCATCATAGTACCTTTGGTGCCAGGTCAGGCGAAGTGGTTTCACTCGATGATTCCCCTGGAGGATGGGACCCCCTTGGGAGAAGGAGTCACTGGGATGCCAAGTCCATGAAGGAAAATGGAACCAAAGTCTCTCTGAAGTGCAGTAGTTTTACTCTTCGCAGTGTTCTCTGTTGGTCAACGATTTCTCTGACTGTAGGAGAAGTTGCTGTGGGCTCCTAAAAGCCTTGGTAGATGAGAATAAGACTCCTGGGGACCTTTGATGACTTCTGGCAGCGACGGCTGCAGAGGTCACATTTGGTGTTAAGTTTCAGGATTTCATTGTTTTCCAAGTTTTGATTCATTGGTGCTGCAACCGCAGGATGGATGTCTGGATGAATTCTGGTGACCTAGACTCAACCATCCAGTGAACCATGGACCCTCACCAAGTCTGGACCCTCGGGACTTCTTTGTTGGATTCTGGTGGCGAGAAACCCACTGACAGACCTTCCTCTGGTGGTAATAATTGGTCAGTGATGATAGCAAGGATGTCCCTTGAAGTATTCTTCAGCAGTGTGGAACTTTAGCAGCTCCAGGTGTCAACCAGCACTATGCCAGGGTACCCCCTCTTCTGGGTTCTACACTGCGACAGGCTTCCAGCGGTTACCACTGGACTTCTTCGACTCAAGATGTCGAAGCACTCCTTTTATGGACTCATGAAGACCCCTTTTCCAGACGGCAGACACACAGGACTGGCTTCCAAGGCACTTCTGATGAAGAGCAGCAGGTTGCACTATGGTTCCACATAGCTGGGGGGAAAGGTCTCCTATCCAGGTCTACTCTTGGATCAGTCCTTGGAGTTTCACAGCAGCCTTTGGATTGCGATGAAAAGTAGCAGCCGCAATCTTCCTCCACCAGTTGGACTCCAAGGATCAGCTTCGGTTTCGACTTCAGCTTCTGAACAAATTGGTGACTGAGAGGTCCCCTGTTATACACATGTGTTTCTCATTCACTCAGACTGAGCCATGCTCAGTCAACCAATCACACAGAAGGACATTCTTGCAGGCAGGCACCCATTCAGTCTCACTGTGCATTCATGTAGGCAGGCAGCCAATCAGGCTGACAGGCTTTCAGGCCATTCACCCAAAAGCAGACACCCATAACACAGAATGTGGAATGGAGTAAGCACCCAGCCTTTAAGCACACTGCACTGCATTCCCATTCATACCAGTTTCAGGCATTGTGTCACACACAGCAACCAGACACATCCAACACAATATGTGAGTTGGCTCCCAACTCCATTCACACAGGTCCCACCCCAAGGGTGTACCCAGAACACACAGTCCCTGGGAAGACTCCAGTCAGTCTGCCAACAGATATGGTATTTCCAGTCTGGGGGAAGGGAACAGAGACAGGGTTCCCGGGACTTTGGGAAACAAGGTAAAATGCAATAGACACTAAGAGGCTACAGTGGCCACCTTGCCTTTGTCCAGGAATCCATTGATTCCTATGGCAGGGCCTGAGTGTCCCAACAATGGAGGACACTCAGAGCCACTACCAGGTCAGCATGTAGCTGCCACCAGCCCATACCCTGCTCTGTGGGCAACACTCATGTGCTGAAAAACACACATAAGGGGTACAAGGGTCCACCCCCACCCATGGGTGCCATAAGGGTATTCCATGGGTGTTGTTCACCAAAAGGAAAACATGAAGAGCTGCACTGTCAGAGGTCCGGAGTGGACCTCAGTGGCAGAAAACAGAGAGAAAACACAAACAGAGAAGTGGTAGGACATGGACTAGGAGGCGGAGTCCCTCAGAAAAGGCAGTTCCAGCATCTTAGTGACCATCGGAACTTTAGGGATTTGAGGAACTTGTTGATGCATTCCAAGTCTGGAATTGGTAACCACCCACCGACTTCTACCTTACCAGAAAGTATCTGGAGTATACTCCGGAGCCCCACAGGTGCTGAGGGACCGGTTCTATTGCCCCTTTGCGTAGCATGACACAAACCTCTTGTAGCTACGGCGCCATGTGAAGTTCTTGTCACGTGACAAGAGGAATGCAGGGGCACTTTGTCTTGAAACTCTAAAGCATGTCCCTGCTGAAGAAAATCCAGCACCCACTTGTCTGTGGAGATCTTTCTCCTCCCCTCCCACTGTGGTGCAGAAGTGGGGGTGCAGGCCCTGGGCCAGTTTAAGCCTGCTTTAGCATCTGTGTCCTGGACGGGGGTGACAGCGACTCAGGGTGCCACTGCCATCTGCCTGGGAGCGTCCCCTATAAGCCTCCAGTGTGGTAGAGCAGGTGGGCTGAAACTCTTTGAGGACCTGGAACCTCTCCCCCTGTGGAAACAAAAGGACGGCCTCCTCTTCTGAAGGGTGCCCTGGGAATGTGCCGTCTCAGTGTCAGTCTTTATGGCCTGAAGAGTGTCATCGACCGCCTTACCAAACAGGTTGTGTGGGATGTCTTTTCCCATGCATCCAAGCCCTACCATAAAACTGGGCAGTACTGGCATGGAAAACATCATGATGGCCAGAACTCCCCAGAGAGTGCACTGGGAAAACATGAAGGATAGGCTGCCACCCATTTTTGCCTATGTTGTGAGCACAGGAGGGCACTGCCTAAAACCACCATTGGGCTACACACACAGTAGCCTGAAACCATTGGGAATGGCAATGCTGATTGCCAAAAAGCAATTCAGAACTGTGGGGAATTCATTTTCTTAATCCCAAAAATGGTTGCAATACCGGTACTCACCACTATCAGAAAGCCGGCGTTTTAAAACCACTAGACTTTTGTGTAAAACTGAACAAATGAAACAAAACCAGGCCAAGGAAAGACTTGCTAAGAGGTGGATACAATGTAAAACTATATTCTGAAATGACTTGAAGGACGTAATTATTTAATGTATATGTAAAAATTGTCAGTTTGATTTGAATGTAGAAAACTGGGAACAAAAAGTGACATTTAGCTGAAACCTGGCTTAATGAAACTGAATTCTGCCTGACAACTACCCCCGGCAGGAGTTGAAACTGGATCAACAGCTGTGTTCCCAGGCCTGGCTGCCAGGCCTGGCTGCATCCTGAGGTCACATGGCCCTGTTGATTGAAAGGGCAGTGGCAGCTGGGGACTACAGGGAGTTGAACAAAGGCCTGTCCTGGACTCAGGCAAATGTTATATTGGGGGGGGGGGGTGTAAAAAGTGGCTTCCTCTTAGGGTAAACTGGGAGGGGCAGTACCTCTGCAAGCCAGCTGAGCTTGGGGGAAGTGGATAAACCAGTTATTCCACCCGGTGATGTGGGAAGCCACACCCCTTTTTGACCAGGGCATAATTTTAAAAAGATAGATAACTCATAGTGCGGACTGGTCAAAATTATATAAGTAATATCATTATTTTTGTGATTTTTCTGTGAACATTTTAAGAGGCGTTAGGACCCTGTGGTGTATTCTGGGGGGTTGCTAGCGGAGAATAGGGTCTCACTCCAAATGTATGCATGTTAAAAATCTGACACTTTATCATCTGTAACCCATATCCCTGGTGCACATTTGTGTAAAATCTGGAAAGATTTAGAGGTCGTTATCTGGATGAAAAGGGGAGAATTCTGTTATCAGTGGACACGACATCGTACAAAGACAGGGATCGGATGGTTTGGTGCTACAGAAAATATGTTAACTGGACCTATAATATTAGAAAAACGGTACATAGATAAATATGTATTTGGGTCAGAAATAGATTTGTGTGCAATCTGACAAGGGGAGGTTCCTCTGACCATAAAACCTACAGCATCACTCTGACTCACATTTCCTTCCCCCAATCAAGGGAGAGAGGAGGAATTGGCCAATGATAAGTGAGAGGGGCAGGTTTAGCTAGGCCCAGGCACACACCCATTTTCAAAACACATAAAAAGAGACTGCTGGGACAGGTAGAGACATTCAATTCCATTTGCTGCGGAGCATGCTGACCGACGACTTCACATCCAGAGATCCAGACTTCAAATCCATCAATCTCCAGAACCTTTAGCAGAAATTAACTCCAGAATTTGTAGCAGAGAGGCCTGAATCCACCAGCTGAATCCTCTTCAGCAGGCCTCAAAACTAACCAAACTATTCATCAGCCGGGCGAGCTGTTTGAAGTTTTGCCGAGAATTTTTGCAAGAACCTGTAGCAGTACCCAGAAAGCAGTGTTACATCCAGAATCCAGAGAGGCTAGACCAGCAGAGCAGAGCTGACCCAGATCGCTGTGAGCAGAGCCGGTGCCTGATTGACCCGCCGAGCAGACAGAACCGCAGCCGGACGTGTTGACCAGATCCGTGACGAGGCCTAGTTCAAATTTATATTGTGAGTACCTAGCAGAACTGTGCAGAACCAATCTCTTAGTTAAAATAATCTAATCCAAACTATTTTAACTTAAGTAGAACTGCCTCCTAGAAATCGTGTCATCTGTCATTTTTAAAGCTGCACAACTGTCCCCTGTCAATTCTGCAGCTGCAAGCTGTCACCTGTCATTTTGAGTTTACTTTAAATCTGAAAAACTACCTTTATTTAATCGTCCGTATCTCTGGAACCGGTTGTCCTAGGAACGGAATTTAACTTTCATCTGAAATCTTAGAATCTAGGCTTTCCAACGAACCTAGAACCGACTTCCTTCTCCTTATACTTTTTCCACAATCACGATTTACGCACTCGTAAAATTTACTGCGATTTGCGATTTTGGCTCAATTTCTCCACTTGTCAAAATAGCAGCTCCATTCTTTCTTTTGTTAAAATCCATTGGCAACTTGGTAATAACTCATAGAGCATTGCTAAAGTGAGCCTGAACTAATACCAACACACATCTCCCACTCACCCTGAATCTCTAGAAGGAATTAAAATCAGTTGGCACATTTTCCCATCCATTGCCATCACATTTAAAAAGCATTTTGGGCGTGTGTTTCAAACTCCTACCTGTTTCCTCTAAGCTGGGGGGGAACTGAATTTCGTATTGTATTTGATTGCATTCCTGAGAACTGTGTGCTCCTCTTTCCATCTCCTTCCATTTCTTATATTGCATAGGGGGGGGGGGGGGTGAATTGCCAGAGAAAAAGTGATTATTTTATCTTTTGCTAAAATCATATCAAGTATTTCTGTACTGCATTTTATTCCTCCTTGCATTTCCTTGAAACCATAAAGCATTTTCAGCTACCTCATCCTCTATACTACTCCTAAGTAATCAAGTGTACCACTGTAACATTACCCATTGTGGATCCACATCATATGTCTCCGTGTACTATCAGATATTAATATATTATAAAAGTGTGATAGATATATATTGTTGAATTGTCCAAATAAACCTTTTAATTTGCAAAACAAACCTACTTCTTGGCTCAGTGGGGTCAGGGGGATTCTAAGAGGGGGTGTTATACAAGGGTTGTCATCCAGAGTACTGAACTGGATATAAAAATACATCAATAAGGCTTTTCCTCAGCATCCCAGACTAGGCATTGACTTAGCTGTAGTGTTGAATGAATATCGCTTACAAAAGTGGGGGCTCGGAGCCGGGATATTCTGGGTTAGATTTACCACTTGTGCAGATTAATACAGTGTGCCAACTGACCAGATACACATATCCGGTTAGATCACCACACTGTTTTACACTGTGAAAGCATCCCTCAAAGGAACGCTCTAAGGAAACGGTCTGTTTTGCAAAATAAAATACAAACTTCTGTAAGTCAGGAAGGAACTCAAATTCCAGAATGACGACCTTGGTAGATATGAAAATAGCCAGGGAGCACTTCTTACATAAGCTATTTGTGAGAGGTGAGTGGACTCATCAGGACCAAACGGTCTGGTTGCAGGCAATCGCGCAACAGGTCACTGAAACAGGGTCAGACATATGGAGAGATCAGGGTCCATTACATGTGGCCCTGAGTGAATTATACATGGCTCCTAAAGTTAAAGATGCACACGACAAGATGGTTAGGATAGCGGCATATTTGTATCTATATATGGGAGCCATGCAGGACAAATGTGGTGAAGGCCAAGATCTGGCAAATAGGCAACAGATGGCGTTAGAGAAGGCCCAATCTGATCTGGACTCTTCTGAGAAGAGGCTGCTCAGGAGCCAGGAGTCAGAAAAGGACAGCAGACAGTACATCACTAAAATAAAGGAGGATATGGATGTGCTGCAACAGGAAAAGGCGAACCAGGATACCAGATTTCTGGCCTTTCAGAAGGAGTACCAAGAAGGTTTGGACTCCCTACTGTAGAGCCAGAAAAAGCTGGAGCAACAATTAGATTTCAATAGGGCATGTGCCGAGCAGGTAGTCACCCTGCAAAGCCACCTAAATAGGGAGAAGGCAGAGAGCAATAAACTGATTTTGAAAGACCTGGATACCCAGGCAGAGTTTGACCAGGATCGCCAGAAAGCTGGTGCCTTCCAAAGGCAAATGGGACGACCTGGCGGCACAGATGCAGGCTCTTAGTCAGGAAAGGGATACCTTAGGCCAGGAAGTCTGCCACTTAAAAAGGAAAATGGAAGAAAATCACCTGGCCCTCCAGGGACTGGGTGACCTCCAAAAAGAACACCAGAACTTGTTAGAGCACACCAGGAGGGTGGAGGATGCTCTGGCAAGAAAGGAGCAGGCCAACAGGGACACAGCTCAGGAGGTAACCCTCCTGCAGCAGAGACTGGCCCATTACTCCAGGACCAATCAGGAGGCACAGAGAGAAAATGAGGCTCTCTGTCAGCACAATGATAGGCTCCAGCAACAGGTAGCGATGCAGGAGAGACTGATAGAGTCTAGTAAAGCCTTAACTGAGGAACTGAAAGCGCAGGCTCTTGCATTGCAACAGGGAACAGGGGCGGATAGAGATGAGGTTCGCTGGGAAAGGGAAACTCCGGAGCATAACCTCAGGAGCCCTAGTACCAGAGGCCTTCATCTCTCCCAGTCCCTGGATTCTGCCACCCCCATGTCCCCTCGCGCACATGAGCCCAGGGCCACGGGGATAGCAGATTACTATCCAGCTAGAAGTATTGGGCTCATAGGCCAGTACCTCCCAGGAAGGGATGGGCGGGCATCTGGGTATGGGCACCCAAGCACATTGCAATTTAGTAGGGAACCCCAGGAGAGTAGGCCCATTAAGGGCATCCTGAAAACCTCTGCCCAGTTAGGTCAGTGGGGGGGGGTACCCATCAAATCCTGGCAGCAAGGAGGGATCTGAAGACTCCTCTGAGCATTACAGGACACAGGAGACCAGGTCCCCACATTCTGCCAGCCATTCCCAGGCTCGCAGAATCCGGGAAAACCTGGAAGATCAGACGGGCACCTCTGGGAGCAGTGCTTCTGAGTGAGAGGATGGATGGACCAGGATTACCCGAACCAAAAAGGCCAATAAGGCAAAAAGGGCCTTGCTTAAGGACCCATTGAAACAAATAAAGGCAATAAGGAGTGTCATCACGCCTTATCATAAGAACGCCAAGTATTCTGTTTGGGAACACTTGGAGCTCTATGAGCAAATGATGGAGACTTTCCATTTGAAGGACAGCCAAAGCTGTATTCAATATGTAAAGTGGACATTCTCACCAGAATACTCCAGTTTCTTTGCGGGGCTGGAGGATCAAAACCATTCAAGGTGGTCCACATATAGGGCGGCCAACTTGAAACATTTTTCTGTGCACAGAAATCCTCAAGAGGCTCGCAAGGCAGCCTACAATTTGCAATATGGGGAGGATCAGGCCCCACAAGAGTTTGTGCAAGAATTAAAGCGTGCTTTTGCGCAGACCACCAGAAGGGTGCGCACGGATAGCAGAGAATTTATCAATACGTTTTTCCATGCCTTACCCAAATACATAATGACCCAGCTCGTGAGAGATTTTCATGAGAAAAGATCTTTAGACTGGGTCATTGAACAGGCTACCCGGATCTATGAGGTGCAGAAGCCCATCGAAAATAAAAATAATGTGCCGAAAAACCCCAAAACCAACAGCACCCCTGCTGCTGCCAAGGTGGCAGAGGTAAAGGTTGCCCCTGTTTTAGATTTGGAGATGGGGGGCCTAAAAACCTGCCTGCACCAAATAATTCACAGCCCAGAAGGCCCTCGGGCCAGTCACAGACAGGGAGTCGAGGAGGTAGTCCCACAAATGGGGTCCCCCGCCCCCCTGACTATGTAAGTCCCCGCTACAAGGGAAACCGACCAATCCTGGGTTATGTGTGGACTCCTCCAGCCCAAGGGGGGGATCCAGCCAAGCACCTGATCCGGGGAACGTCCCTCCTAACTTCCCCCAGGAGGGCAGAAATTCACCAAATCCTGGGCAGAACTTTTTCCCCAGGTATCCACCCAATTTCCAGCCCCAAAATCATCCATCCTTCTTTCCCCAATTCCTTGAGCCCAGACAACCTAATCCGGGAGAGGGGAGGCCAAGGGTGGAATCTTCCCAACCAGGGGTACTACCAGAGAAGGGATAGCTACCCTTCCCGGGATCAGCCCAGGGGAGAAAATAGAGCCCCGTATCAGCCTGAGCGGGTTTCACAACTTGAGCGCCAGGTCCAAAATATGGCACGAGATCTGGGTCACATACTGAGGGCTCAACAGAACCCTCAGATGAGCATGCCACCGCAGAATGCCCCAAACTCTGGACCTGGTGCTCCAGAACAATGACGGGGGCAGCACCCCGATAACCCACCGGTTCCCAGGGAGGAGGAGCAAGGGGAAGGGGGGGTGTAAAGCCTTGGAGGAAGCTTCCTTCCCAACTTGTAAACAGCCCCTAGTAAACCAGGAACCGGAAACAAAATCTCCTGCCCCTGAAAGCCTGCCTCCCAAGGAGCAGAGGGGGGTAGGAGAAACAAAGGACCCAAACAGACCCACTTTGTGGAGGAGTTACAGGTCTTCCAATTTGAGGGAGGGGGATCCTCAGAAGATCCTGGGGAAAGGATCTTCTCCTTCAGAGATGGGGGAACTCCTCCCAAGGAAAAATGGGTCCCAAGGGATTCCAATCCAGACTGGGGAGATGTGGAGACTGAGCTACCACCGCCCATCATCTCATCCCAGAACCGACAATACCAAAATCCCAAGGGTCAAACCCGTCCTGATGACTGCCTCCAAAAAGAGTGGGGCGGCCCAGAACCGGAACCAGGGGAACCCACAATGGCTCTGATCTCCAGTTGCCAACTTTTTCTTTCAGATTCCCAAGGCTCTCCACAGGATTCTGCCCAAATCTCTTCGCTAGCAATGTCCAGAACCAGAAAGTTAGCCCACCAGTTGTCCAAAAATGTGCATTATCTGTGGCCCCTTGAGGAGAAGGAGGGAAGATAGTATGCCCCGGTACAAGTAGAGGGGCAAGGTACAATTTTGGCACTGTTGGACACTGGATCCCAAGCTACACTTCTGTCCAAAAGGGCCTTTGAGGAACTAAATGCAGGAAGGGGGGAGAATTACCGAATTCCTCTCACCTCTCTTCCTCGACAACTACAGAACTTTGACGGGAAGGAAATTCCCGTTGAGGGGACTGCAGAATTGGACATTAAAATTGGGTGACACAAGGTGAAACACCTGTTCATAGTAGTGACTCCAGAGGGCACCCCTTGTTTCCTAGGGAATGACCTCCTGAGAAGGTTGTCACCCCTTATAGATTGCGTAAACAAGGTCCTCTGGACCCAGACTAGTCGACCAATAAAATTAAAACAGAGTGTCAACCATGTTAGTTTAAATGGCACCTGCCACATGGTTGAACAAAAATCTGACCAAGTAGAATTTCACTTCCAGAACAACCAAATTCCAGACGTGACAGTAATAGCAGTAGGACAACAGACTGTTGATGGGGGGTCCTCTCTATTTCTGAAAATCAACCTCCCTTCCAGTTTAAGGTGGTATTCCACTCTGGAAGGAAACACCCTGAAATTCTTTACTAATCCACAATCAGAAACTCCCACTCTGATAGTCCAGAAAGATGTGAAATCAGCTCAGAGCCTGGCTGATATTCAGCAAATTGGAGATCAGTTGTTCATCCCTGTTCAGTTAAATGAGGGGAAGGACTCTGTTCTCGCCCGAGTGTGTGTGAACAACGGTAAGAACTTCATCAGCGAAGCCATGTTTCGCCAACTCCCAAAAGATCCAGCCATTCCCACATTCAAACTGATAGACAATGGGAAATGGACCTGGAAGTACCCAATTCAAAACATCTCCTGCCAAGCAGGTGTATGCTCAAAATCTCCATTGGCAACAAGAGCATAGTCCATAATTGTTGGGTCGTGCGAGACGCCACTGCCGCCTTTTACGTAGGCAGTGACATTCTCAATCGCTTTGCCATTAGTTTGGACCTAATAAACTTCAAAGCTTGGTCCCGATTAGCGGATAATCCCATGGGCTTTGATGATCCAGAAAAAGCATTTAGGTCAGCTCACTTGCTACCTTATGCAGTTGAAATTCAGATCAAAGAGGAAGTCACCATCCCAGAAAGGACCCGACAATTCTCCATGGAAGTGAAAGTTAAAAGAGGACAAACATTGAAAAACCCTGATGCTTACATACATCTAAATGCTTCTCTCCAACAGCAAGGGTTGGGGGTAACCCAACACCATTAGTCAACATAGAACATGACACCATTCCAATAGAGGTGGATAACAGCGACTTAAAGAGTATTACTCTAGCTGCAGGCACCATTATTGGAATGGCGGTTGATGACCGACATTTTTCCATTGATTTAGGAAATGAACTGTTAGGACCGATCCCCAAGGACTGTTTTGGCAGTGACAGTGAGGACAATACAACACCAGACAGGATTTTCACCCAGCATGGGGGGAACTTCCTGGTGTACACTTCTTGCCCTTATGGTAAGGAAGATGTGACTTGTGACTTCAGGAGGGATGAGGTGATTTTCCAGGTCCATGAGGGCTGCCTTTCCCACCTGAAGCCTCCAGTCCAAATCAGCACTCTGACCAGGGACTTCTCCACCCAGCTGGAGGAGGCCGCTGAGATAGCCAAACCAGAAGTCTTTCCAGGCTTCAGGCAGATGGTGGAAGAGAGGGTCAACCTAGCTGATGCCTGCGTGACTCTGGAACAGAAGCAAAAGTTGAAACAAGTTTTCTTGGATTTCCAAGATCTCTTTGCGGTAGACTCATATGACTGTGGTCGCACCGACATCCACACCACAATAATTCCCACGGACCCTGGAATGACTCCAGTGTTTGTGAAGCAATATCGTTTGCCTCTCACATCCATGGAGTCCCTTACTGAAATAATTAAGAACCTTGACTCCCGGGGAATAATCTGTCCAGTCCACAGCACCTTCAATAATCCGGTGCTGGGAATATTGAAGCCAAACGGCCAGTGGAGACTCTGCGCCGACCTTAAGGAGCTCAACAAACGGGTCCATACTTCCCGATGGCCTCTGCCCTACATTGACCAAGGGCTGGCCCAGATTCAGGAGTCACAGGTATTCACAGCAATAGACCTGACCAATGGATACTGGACCGTGCCTGTCAGTAGGGAGGACCAATACAAACTGGCTTTTACCTTTGGGGGCCAGCAGTACACATGGACCCGGACTCCCTTCGGATACCTCAACTCCGGCAATGAATTCAACATTTTCCTGCATAAGGCCATGCCCAACCTGGGTGCGAGGGGTAACCTGGCTTATGTAGATGATGTCCTCATCAAAAGTTCATCTGTGGAAGAACACATAGCGGAGATCCGTTATGTTCTGACGCAGTTGAGGGCCGCCGGAGCAAAACTTTCCTTCCAGAAAGCAAAGTGGTGTAGAACCCGTGTTAATTTCTTGGGGCATGAGATTACTCCTCAGGGTCTCTGTCCCCAGGAAAAGAAAGTGCAAGCACTTCAGAAACTGAAAGACCCCACAACTCTGCGGGAACTAAGGAGCCTCCTTGGACTGACTAATTACAGCAGAAAGTTCATTAAAGGCTACGCAGAGATCACTAGACCCCTGATTCATCTCTTGAAGGAGGGGGTCAAGTGGGAATGGGGTCCAGAACAATCCGAGGCGGTAAGACAACTCAAAAGAAGCCTCTCACAAGCGCCTTGCCTAGCTTACCCTGTCAGAAACAAGGAGTTCTTCCTGGAGACGGGGTTCTCTAATACGTGCTTGACGGCAGCATTATACCAAAAGCATGACAAGGTAAATAAAGTAATCTCCTATGCGAGCAAAACTTTATCCTCTGTGGAAGAAAAATTCAACGATTGTGAGAAGGCACTCCTGGCAGCGGTGTGGGCATTGAAGAATTCCCGCCCATTTATCCAGGGGGAACACATCATAGTGGAGACTCCACACCAGCCTCTGCAATATCTCCAAAGTGACAGAATCCGGGCCAGAAATGTGAGTAATAACCGAATTACTTCCTGGATTCTGTCAATGCAAGGCTTTCCTGTGGAGGTCAGATATGGCCAAAACAAGAAGAGTCCCCTCGCGCAAGGTCTGGCTAACTTGCATGATTGTGCCAGAGAAAACTGTCTCGAGGACGAAAGTCTAAAAATCAAGGACAACATGGAGGCATACCTTAATTCCCCACACAAAGTCTTTGAAGAAGACAAGTGTGAGGGAATGCCCACTGTCTATGTGGATGGATGCTCTTACCAGGTTGACAACGACGGGGAGAAAGAACTGGTGGCTGGCGTAGGGAATGCATGAGTGAAGGAGTTCCCAGAACCCTCCGCTGGATACAAAATTGGTCCCCGAAGTAGTCAGGTGGCAGAATTGATGGCTGTGCATCAGGCCATCCTCACTGCTGTCCAGCATCAACTCCACGAACTGGTCATAATCATAGATTCGGATTATGTACGGAACGGGTTCGTGGAGCACCTGGTCAACTGGAAAACCAGAGGCATGTTATCCGCTAATAACAAACCCCCTGAAACATGGGAAGTTAATCCAAAATATTGATGATCTGGTCACATCGAATGAGATGACCATCTACTGGAAAAAGATCAAGGGTCATTCCAAAGTAGAGGGACCAGACAAAACTGGAAATGACTTAGCTGATCAGCTGGCCAAAACCGGGGCCATCCAAGGGGATCTAATAGAAATAGAGTTCCTGTTGGGGGAAATCCAGGTCACTGCGATCACTAGGTCCCAGACAAATGCTCACAATGATCTTTCAACTGCCCAATGGAGCAAGGAGACCCCTGATGCTGATTTGATTACAGCTCAGAAGGGGGATCCAATCATTGGTAAGTTTTACCAACACCTTGAGGACCCTGAGAACTTTCCCCTGATGGACACAGATTACATTGGGAAAGAGGACCTAAGAGTGTTGATTAAATGTCCAAAAATGTTCCGAATCCAAGACGGTTTGTTGGTAAGGAAATCCCAAGCTGGCCATGATCAGTGGGTGGTTCCTACCTCATTCCGAAGCCTGATGCTAAGTCACACCCATGATGCGGCCACCGCCGGTCATAGGGGGTTTCACACAACACTGGAAATCTTAAGAGAGGTTGCATACTGGCTACACATGGGGCAGGACCTCGACCAATGCTTGGGGTGTGTTGGGTGTGCACAATTTCAGCCAACATCCCTCACACACCGGGCGCCTCTCCAAAAGAGGGGAATGACACTGCCATGGTCAGATTTGCAAATCGACTTTGTAGGCCCTGTGATTCGCTCGTCTAGAGGAAACAAGTACATGTTGACCGTTACATGCTTGTTTACCAAGTGGGTGGAATGTCTCCTGGCCCCAAATTGCAAGGCAGAGACAGCAGCTGCCCTGATGATTAACAACATCTTTTCCCAATTTGGTCTACCTCAAAGGATTGAGTCAGACAGAGGTAGCCACTTCACCAGTGAAGTAATGACAAAGATGTGGGAGATATTGGGGGTTAAAAGGAAGCTACACATTGCTTACAGGCCAGCTTCTTCTGGAGCAGTGGAGAGATATAACCGAACCATTGTGAGCATCTTAAAAA